>NC_135532.1:94245327-94878661 GCF_045843805.1 Urocitellus parryii | reverse complement strand
CCCCAGCAGTTCCACATTGCATGGGAGAGAATTAAGTTCTTTGTCTCTAAGGGATCCTGACCAGAAACAGAGGGACCTCTGGGTCCTAGAAGAAGGAAAATCCATGATGTCTGCCCAACACCCAAGGAGTAGTTATAAAGTATTGTCTTCCATCAGCCATTCTTTCCAGAAGATCATCTCCCCAGCCCTTTTAAGCCACTCCTAGAATCTTCTGGAGGAGGCTCAAGAAGGATATATCTGAAGAGATTTACCCTTATCTGGAGTAATAAGTGTTGTTTTGTTTTGGTTCATTTGTTTTTGGTTTTTGCTGAGGATTGAACCCAGGCATGCTCTACTAAGCTATATGTCCCCAGCACTTTGTGTTATTTATTTATTTATTTATTTATTTATTTTTGGTACTGTGGATTGAAACGGGGTACTTAACCACTGAGTCACATCCCCATCCCTTTTTATTTTTTATTTTGAGACAGGGTCTCACTAAGTTGCTTAGGCCTTCACTAAATTGCTGGGGCTGGTCTTGAACTTGCCATCCTCCTGCATCAGCCTCCCAAGCCACTGGGATTACAGGTGTGCCCCACACAGTCAGCTTTGTTTTTTTCATGATGGGGCTAGCCAAATTTCTGAGGCTGGCCTCAAACTTTCCATCTTCCTGCCTGTTAGGATGGCCTTGGGCCTGAGCCTAAGCAACTCCATTTTAAAAACTCCATTTTGAAACCAGTTTCACTAGGCACACTCATAGAGCCCTCCAGTATGGCCTCAAACAAGTTGCTTTCCCTCCCCCTAATAAACAGAGTGAAGCCCCTGTCAGGCTGTCCTCCTCTGATAAGAGGGAAAATTGAGAAGATCAGGGTGGAGACCACCAGACCAGATGTTTTTGACCCCAGGGTAAATGATGTCACTGAGAAATTCAGTGGTAGCTGATAAGGAATGAAAGGGGGTCAAACCCCCCCCCCCAAATTTAGTATAAATGATAAAGCAAATGAACAGGGATTCGGCCAGCTGAAACAAAGATGCACTCGAGCTGGAGAGCCTGATGAGGACCTGACATCCCATCACTTGTCATCCTTTCCTGAGCCTCTGCATGATCCTCACTGCTCTCAAACTCTACTGCCTCCTCTAGACTTTGGTGAGAGCTGCAACTCCTCCCTACAACCCCCTCCTCAACCGGGTGTCCACTCCACACCAGGAAAAGCCTGCCTTGGTTCCGGACCTGATCACAGTGGTCTAAGTGAGTGTGCATCTGCTGGACTTAAAGCCTAAGGCTTAAGACTTTTGAATTTAGCATGCAGAGGGAATGTCTGTCTTTAGCTTATCATGATTAAGTGTGTTTTCAATGCTTAGAATTAATCTAGAATTGTGTGCTGTGAATTAATTAATCTTGAATTGTTTGCTGTGAATTGATTATGTCTATGGCAGTGCCTAACATTAAGGATTGTCCTTTTCTTGATTAAGAACCTATAGAGTGAAACTGTATTGAGTAATTTGAGTGAATAAAGCATTGAAAGGGGCAGGAGCTCATGGACATTCTTCATTTCTCCTCTCAACTGCGTATATCGAAATTTTGCCCCCTCGAGACACTGCCTCTGCATCCCCAGTGGCTGGGATTACAGGCAAGTGCCACTGCACTCAACTAAAGTAGTTTTTTGGGGTCTTCTGTTTGAGGGCTTCCTCCTATCTCTTCAGGCTCATTTCCTATGTATGCTCATATGTCTTTATTTCCAAGCGACTTTAACCAACAAGTCCTCGCAGAGTTCCTTGAGGAAAAACTTTAAATAGTTTTCAATTTTTGTTTTATGTTGAGGTGTACTTTTTAAAAATCATCATGGAATTGGAGAAAACTAACATTTTCTGGCCTAATGTGAAAGACTCCAATTAAAATCCTGTCTCTGAGCCAAGAGCGGTGGTACACACCTGAAATCCTAGTGATTTGGACTGTAAGTTCAAGATCTTCCTTAGCAATTTAGCAAGTCCCAAAGCAACTTAGTGTAACCCTGTCTCAAAACAGAAACACAGAAGGGCTAAGGATGTGGCTCAGTAGTAATACATTCTGAATTCAATCCCTAATACCAAAAAAACAAAAAACAAAAATTCTGTCTTTGTGTTATAGGCCCAAAGTATGAAGCACTGGAAATTTTGTGATACTAGACATTGAACCCAGATGCATTGTACCACTGTAGCCCAGCCCTTTTTATTTTGAGACAGGGTCTTGCTGAGCCCTCAAATTTTCAATGCTTCTCCTTCAGCCTCCTGAGTTGCTAGGATTACAGGTATGCACCCCTACACCTGGCTACCACTGGAAATTTTAAACAAGTGGTCATAAGGTACACCAAGCAATGAAAAAGGCAGAGGGTAGGAGGTTTGTAGAACACAATCTCTTTCAGTGTAAAGACTTTCTATAGCATCTCTACTGACAACTTTTATTTTTTATGGTTTATTTTGAGACAGGATCTCATTAAGTCCTTAGGGCCTTGATAAATAACTGAGGTTGGTCTCAAGCTTTCGATCCTCCTTTCTCAGCCTCCCATGTTTCTGGGATTACAGGCATGAGCTACTGTGCCCATATCCTTAGACCTTTTCATTTTTTAATTTTGAGACAGTCCAGACTGGCTGGAACTTGTGATCTAACATATCAGCTATGTGTAGCTGTGACTAAAATATCCAGCAAGAACAACTTAGAGGAAGGAAAGTTTATTTTGACTCATAGTTCCAGAGGTTTAGTCCATGGTCAACCAAGTCCATTGCTCTAGACTCAAAACATCATGGTAGAAGGCCTTGGTAGAGAAGAACACTCCAATCATGGCAGACAGGAAGTGGCTACAGGGATTGAACACAGGGGCGCTTAACCAGACTCAGATTCCCCAGTCCTTTTTGCTTTTTATTTTGAGACAGAGTCTCCCTAATTGCTTAGGGCCTCACCATGTTACTGAGGCTGACCTCAAATTTGTAATCCTCCTGCCTCGGTCTCCTGAGTCTCTCACATTACAGGCATGCACCACATGTGCCTGGCTAGGGTTTGTTGATCAATAGGAAAGGGGTGAAAAAGGGGATTATGGTCAAGATTTCTAAGGCTGGGCAAATGGCAGTTTCATGAATAAATGGTATATGACCTGGTGCAGTGGCCGTCACCTGTAATCCCAGCTACTCGGGAGAATGAATGAAACACTGGAAAATTTTGGTTGTTTGTTTTGTGATACTGGAGATTGAACCCAGATGCATTGCCACTGTACCCCAATCCAGAGGACTGCAAATTCAAGGCTGGTCTCAGGAATTTAGGGAAATCCTGTCTTAAAAAATAAAAAGGGAAGCTGGGTGCAGTGGCACTCATCTGTAATCCTAATGAATCCAACCTAATTCTATCCTAAGATTGGGAGCCATCTCGTCACAAAGTTATGAAAAGTTCATTTCTGTTTTACTAAGATTTCTATTTGGCCTGACTATACTCTGAGGGCTAATCTTGTTTGGAATTCTTGCTCATGCTCAAAACTCACCCATGCCTAGTTCTCCTTAACCAGATAACCCTCCCTGAAACCTTAGCAGTACCTCATAAATTCTGATGTTGGAATCTCAATTTACTCCCTACTTTGAAATGTTAAGCCATGGGCTGGGGATGTGGCTCAAGTGGTAGCACGCTCGCCTGGCATGCCCGGGTTCGATCCTCAGCACCACATACAGACAAAGATGTTTGTCCGCCAAATACTAAAAAATAAATATTAAAATTCTCTCTCTCCCTCTCTCTCCTCTCTCTCACTCTTTCTTAAAAAAAAGAAAAAAAAGAAATGTTAAGCCACGTAGATTATTAGCCTGCTATCTGCCTTTGTATTATTCTTGCCAGAACCCTATTAGCTATAAGTTCCCAAGACACCCCCCTTGTAACTGTTATGCTCAAATTCGGGACCTCCAAAAGATCACCAGAGACCAAGATCAATATAAGCAGCAAAGAGGCATTTATTGCAAGCTAGCTGGGTCCTCCACGCACACAGCAACTGGTGACTCTGAGAGACCCCAAGCCCAGGATTTGCAGCAGTTTTATACACTCTTTGGGGAAGGCAGGGACTTCACGTACATCATAGCATCTCTTAGCAAATCATCACCCACAGCAGGAAAATCATAAAACAACTCTAAAACATGATTAGCACATTCACTGGCAGGAACAAGTTGGATAGGGGTGATTGGTTAGTACAAGAGGGGGATTCATTTGAACTGATTGGTTTAAGCCACGAGAGGTGTACGTGCTGAACTACATGGTTTTCCAACATGTTATCAACCACCATAAACTACTGGGAGGGTCATCTGGCATCTAGGTATTTTCTCTGTCTCGAGCTGATTGGTGGTCGTGTTACCGCTGTTGACCAGTGACGAGTCCTTGCTTCCCCGATGTTGAAGAATAACACCAAAGAAGCACACCGAGGCAAGGTCAGAGTAGAGATTAGAAGTTTATTAAAGGACAGCAGAAAAGACTTCTCCTGGAGGAAGAAGGGGACCCAAGAGGTGAAACCGTGGAAGTGCGGTTGTCTCCCCTTTTTATAGTTTTGGTGATGGAATGTAGGTTGGAAGGCTGGAGAGGTGAGACACTTCTTTGTGATGGGCTATCTTTAAGTTTGCTGGGGGCTGTTCATTAACTCTTCTTTGAGGTGGACTTTGGCCTAGGGCCTTTTCGGACTTCATTAACATTCCATGAATTGTCCTGTGTTTTCCCTGAGTCATTCCCAGCATGGCCTCCATTTTAGATTTCACTTGGCATTAGACCCGATTTACCTAACTACACTGACTACCTAACTTTAAATCTGGCTTCAGTCGCTAGGGGGTTGCTACGGGTCCTCACCCTGACTGAGTCAGGGACACCTGGCTCCGCAGATCTCTCCAGTTATTTGTAGATAAACAACTCAGCAGGGTGGGTATGTGCCTAGGAGTGCTCTGTGGGTCTTTCCAAGAACAAGGGTCACACCCCCTTCCCTGGACAGGCCTTGCTCTAAGGTAGAGGCTGGTTTTTCATAACATTTTGTGCTATGAAAACTTTTTCCTGGAGAGCTGGGGGGTTGGCCTCGGGCCATGCATTTTGGGTGAGGCAGCCGCTGGCCAGTTCTCTCTTGTGTACACAATATAAGCTTGCTTTAATTTGGCTTAAAATTGGAGTCCGTGGTCTTTTCTTTGTGTCGTGGTTCAAAAATCTCTGTGGCTCAGGAGGCTGAGTCAAAGCCAGCCTCAGCAAAAGCTAGGTGCTAAGCAACTCAGTGAGATCTCCAAGTAAAATACAAAATAGGGCTGGGCATGGGGCTCTGTGGTTGAGGGTGCCTGAATTCCATCCTCAGTACCCATCAAAAAAAAAAAAAAAAGCATAAAAAAATAAAAAGGGCTTGGAATGTATGTAGCTCAGTGGTAGAATGCCTCTGGGTTCTATCCCCAGTACTGCAAAAGTAATAAATAAATAAGCCCCATATGTTTTCTTCCTCTTTAGATTAAGTGTGGTCCCAAGCCAGCAGCATTAGCATCATGTGGAAACTTGATGGATATGCAAAATGTGAGGCCCTACCCTAGACCTAATGAATAAGAAATTTTGGCATGGAAATTAAAAAGCTCCCCAGGTGATTCTAAAGCACTTCAAATTTGAGAACCACTGCTTTGGATTCTGCTCTGAAGATTACCCAACACATTGTTTTCTTTTTCTTTTTTTTTCTTGCAGTACTGGCTAAGGAACTCTGGGTTTCCTGAAGGCACTCCACCACTAAGCCACTGAGCTACACCCCCAACCCTACCTTCCTATTCTTTTTTTTTTTTTTTATATACTGAGGATCGAACCATGGGATACTCTACCACCAAGTTCCCCCCACCAGACCTTATTTATTTATTTATTTATTTGTTTGTTTGTTTATTTACTTACTTATTTATTTATTTATTTATTTTTTAAAGAAAGATTACTGGTAAAGAGTATATGAAATATTTTAAGTTCTGTGAACTGTATGCATGTAATTTTATTTTATTTTTTTTTTAAAGAGAGAGTGAGAGAGGAGAGAGAGAGAGAATTTTTAATATTTATTTTTTAGTTCTCGGCGGACACAACATCTTTTTGTTGGTATGTGGTGCTGAGGATCGAACCCGGGCCGCACGCATGCCAGGCGAGCGCGCTACTGCTTGAGCCACATCCCCAGCCCTTATTTATTTATTTTGAGACAGAGTCTCACTAAATTGACAAGACTGGTCTCAAACCTGCAATCCCCTTGAAAGGGTAAAGTTTCTAAGCTGGAAAGCTTGAATGTAAAAGATTAGGTATTATTAAGTTCCTCTGTTACACCCAGAACCTGAAATTCCTGAGATAGTTAAAACAACACCCTACTGGCCATTTAGCCTAGGGCCCTGTGCAGTTCGTCACAGGGCCCGGACCAATCAGTTTGAATGTGTAACCCACTTACGAATGACCAATCACCCCCGCCTGATCTGTTCCCACCAATGAATGTGCCAATCACATCTCAGAGTTGTTGTTCAATTTTCCCGCGCCTCATGATGATTTGTTCTGATGTATGCAAAGCCTCCCGCCCTCCCCAAAAAGTGTACTTAAGCTCTGTTTGAACCTCTGCTCGGGGCTCTGGGCTGCTCTCCCTTCTTGAGTAAGCACGGAGCCCCAGCATGCTGGAATGGATCCCCAATAAATCCCCTTTTGCCAATTGCATGGAGTAAGTCTCTTGTGTGGTCTCTCCCTCCGACGCTCCGCTGGACCCCCCTTACACCCTCTCATGATGGACAAAGATGTGATTTATGTAGTTGAGGGGGAGAAATAAAGAATGTCCACACTCTTCTGCCTTCTTCAATGTTTTGTTCACTCAGATAACTCAATATAATTTCACTCTATAGGTTCTTAATCAAGAAAATGACAAATCTTAATGCTGGGCACTACAAACACTGCAATAGGCACAATTAATTCAAAGCAAACAATTCTAAGTTAACTCTAAGTGTTATGCTAGAATTCGGGACCCCCAAAAGACCACCAGAGACCAAGATCAATGTAAACAGCAAAGAGGTGTTTATTGCGAGCTAGCTTGGTCCTCCGTGTGCACACACAGCAACTGATGACGCTGAGAGGCCCCGAGCCCAGGATTTGCAGCAGTTTTATACATTCTTTGGAGAAGGCAGGGACCCCCACATACATTGTAGCATCTCTTAGCAAATCATCACACACCGCGGGAAAATCAAATAACAACTCTAAAACAGGATTAGCACATTCACTGGCGGGAATAAGTTGGGTAAGGGTGATTGTTCAGTATAGAAGGGGTATTCATTTGAACTGATTGGTTTAAGCCAAGAGGAGTGTACGTGCTGAACGACATGGTTTCCCAACATGTTATCAACCACCATAAACTACTGGGAGGGTCATCTGGCATCCCAGGTATTTCCCTGTCTCATGCTGATTGGTGGTCTCTAGGGGGTTGCTATGGATCCCCACCTAGCCTGACTGAGTCAGGGACACCTGGTGCAGCAGATCTCTCCTGTTATTTGTAGATAAACAATTTAGCAGGGTGGGAATGTGCCTAGGAGTGCTCTGTGGGTCTTTCCAAGGACAAAGGTCATGTCCCTTCCTTGGACAGGCTTTGCTCTGAGGTAGAGGCTGGTTTTTCATGAGCACTGCAAAAATACTTAATCATGACAGACCTATTATAGACATCCTCTTCAGCATGCTAAGTTTAAGTGCTAGATCTAAAGTCTTTTTTTTAATATTTTTTTTAGCTGTTGATGAACCTTTGTTTTATTCACTTATATATGGTGCTGAGAATTGAACTCAGTGCCTCACAAATGCTAGGCTAGCGCTCTACCACTAAGCTACAACCATAGCCCTAGATCTAAAGTCGTAAGTCCAGCAGATGACACTCAGACCACAGCGATCAAGTCTGGAACCCACAGAGTCTTCTCCTGGTGTGAAGTTGAAGGCTGGCTGAGGAGACTGTCATTAGGGGACATCACCATTCTCACCAGAGTCAAGAGGCTGCTGTAGAGTTTGAGAGTGGTGAGGATGATGCAGAGGATTAGGCAGATGATGAGAAGAGTTGGGATGCCAGTCCAGGTCCTCATCAGGCTCTCTGGCATGTGTGCATCAGTATCAGCTGGCTCAAATGTCTATTCATTTGCTTCATTATTAATCTAAATTTTGGGGCTTCTGCACACCTTTTTGGTCCCTATCAGCTGTTACCAGGTTTCTTAGTGACATCTTACATCTTAGAGTCAGGACATATAGTCTGGTGGTTTCTGCCCTGATATTACCCTTCTAACTCTTATCAGGGTTAAATATTTATTTTTTAGTTGTAGTTAAACACAATGCCTTTATTTTATTTATGTGGGGCTAAGGATCAACCCCAGGGCCTTGCACATGCCAGGCAAGCTCTCTACTGCTGAGCCACAACCCCAGCCCCATCTACCTTCCTATTCTTAAAGGGCCATTCAGTGACTTTTAGGTTTTGGCAGCTATAGGGTCTTTTTTTAAAAAAAAAAAAAAAAAAACTTAAAACACACATTTACATGAACTGTTTTACAGCTTGCCCTGTTTTGTTTTATTTTAGTCATATATGAAGACATAGGGTCTTTTTTGCACTTCTTAGCTCTGCAAAAGCAGCCCCAGAAAATGATAAGAGTATGGTTACTGTTAGCACAAAAGGATCTGCCTCTTATGGACTCACTTTCGTGGTGGAAAATGAGCCACTGGCCAAAGAAGGAGTCTAGGTTTATATTTGTTATACTGAGAGGTGACTTAATTAGTGAGTGTGTCAGTTTGGTCACTCAGGAATTTGGGGTCTGTTTTACTAATTATTGAGTGTGTCAGAACACTCAGGAATTGGGAGTTTTTTATTTTTACTGGGCAAGGTGGAGGGTCAGGGGTCTGTGACCAGCATCTGGAAAGGATTTATTCTGGGAGCAATCAATGCTTAAGTCTCTTCGCATTCTAATTTTGATGTCCTTCTCCCCAGGACTTGCTTTGTCACCAGAAAAGAATGTATTGGGAAAGGATCCATGCTTTCAATGTATGACTTTCTTTTTCACTCCCTTTTTTTCCAGGCCCCAATATTTGGGGTTTTTCATTTTTCCATATCCAACAGTTACTTTACAACATTATTTTACTATAATTTTCATGTCATGAAATATTATTTAAAGTTTTTTTGACTATTACAAAATTTTTAACTTGTGAGACAAAAAAAAAAAGGCACTGGGGCTGGGGTTGTGGCTCAGAGAGGAAGAGCACTCACCTAGCATGTGTGAGGCCCTGGGTTTAATCCTCAGCACTATATAAAAACAAAATAAAGGTATTGTGTCAACCTACAACTAAAAAATAAATGTTTAAAAGAAAAAAAAAGGCATTAGGCTGGAGTTGGCCTTTGGGCAGCCCACCCTTAGTTGAGAAACACAACCAAACTGGAGCCAGTGTAGGACAAAATGGCAGGGGAAGCACTATCTAGTACCCATTATAGATTTATGTAGGCCATCTGAGAGCTGTTATTGATATTATGTTTCCTATTTGTGTATTAAAATAAGCAGCAATTAGTAGTGGTAAAAAAAAAATTCAGTTTATATTTCAAAGTTCTGGAGGCTGGGAAATCCAGGATTAATGCACCAGCAGGATCGAAGTCTCCTGATAGCCTTCTCTTGGCTTCCAAGGTGGCAACTTGCCTCATCTTCCAGAGAGGACAAACTGTGACCTCACATGGTAGAAGGTGGAAGGACAAAACTGGGCATGGTGGTGCATACCTATGAAAGGGTAAAGTTTCTAAGCTTCAAAGCCTGAGTTAAAATGTAAAAGACCGGCATTGTAAAGTTTTTAAGCTGCAAGGCCTGAGTTAAAAAGTGAAGCACCAGGTATTGTTAAGTTCCTCTGCTACACCCAGAACCTGAAATTCCTGAGGCAGTTAAGACAACACCCTACCGGCCATTTAGTTGATTAATAGCCTAGGGCCCTGTGCAGCTTGTCGCATAAGCATACAGGGCCCTAACCAATCAGTTTGAATGTGTACCCCACTTAGGAGTGACCAATCACCCCCGCCCGACCTGTTCCTGCCAATGAATGTACTAATCAAGTTTAAGAATTGTTGTTTGATTTTTCGAGCCTCATGATGATTTGTCCTGATGTATGCAAAGCCTCCACCCTCCCCAAAAAGTGTACTTAAGCACTGCTCGACCCCTCCCCGGGGCTCTGGGCTGCTCTCCCTTCTTTTTTTTTTTTTTTAATTTCTTTTTTTTTATATTTTTTTTAAGAGAGAGAGAGACAGAGAAAGAGAAAATTTTAATATTTATTGTTTTAGTTTTCTGCGGACACAACATTTTTATTTGTATGTGGTGCTGAAGATCGAACCCGGGCCGCACGCATGCCAGGCGACCGTGCTACCGCTTGAGGCACATCCCCAGCCCTGCTCTCCCTTCTTTAGTGAGCCTGGAGCCTCAGCGCACTGAATTGGATCCTCAATAAATCCCCTTCTGCAATTGCATGAGTAAGTCTCTTGGTGGTCTCTTCCTCCGATGCTTCGCCAGACCCTTACACCTATAATCCCAGTGTTGTAGGGACAGATGAGGCAAGGCACCGAAATAGCAGGAAACAGTTTTATTTGGCTTCAACCAGGTTCAGAGGGTACAGCTTTCACTGTAATCAATTAATCCCCTGAACCCTGAGTTCAGGTAGTTTCAGAAATTTATACCTAGCATGTAAGGGGAGGGGCTCAGAAGTTCACAGTCTGCAGAAGTTCACTTTAAAGGAGCTTTTTCTTTCACTGTTCTGGGCAAGTTAACCTTTAGGGACAACACCTGAGAAGGGGAGAGCTTCTTCTCCCCTTTCTTTTCTCCCCCTGCGAGCCATTACCATGGAGCTCAATTGTTAACTTCTCTTATCTTAGAAATGTAGACCTCTCTGTGAAGCTCCAGCTCAAGGCCAGAGACCTTGTTAAAGGATCTGTCTTTTTTTAAAATCACATTTTGCATTTGCAAACACACTTCCACAAACTATTATACTGGATAAATGTTTGTGAAAATCTAATAAAGGGGCATTCAGCACCTGGAGTGCTAATTTCTTAAGGCCAGTGGCTGAGTAAAATAGAGCAACAGGATAATAGGAAGTTTACCTACATTGGAACTTTTTTGTAGAGACTCTTTTGCTGAGAGTCCTAAAATTAGTTATGGTGACGATTTCTGGAGAAGCTTAGTTAAGATTTTCTGTGGAGGAAGGGGTGCCACTATACCAGTGAGTCAGGAAGCTGAGGCAGGAAGATTGCAAGTTTGAGGCCAACCTCAGCAACTTAGCAAAGCTGAAACTTAGTGAGATCCTGTCTCAAAATAAAAAATTAGAAGAGCTGGGGTGTGGCTTGGTAGTTATGTTAGGGGACTAGATGAGAATGGTGGGAACACAAGGTTAAGAGAATAATTCTATAAAATGTACCCACTATGCTAACCCCTACGTGCTGTGCTTTCTTTTCCGAGAAGCAATTTATCCGCAACTGCCAGGCCTAAAAGAATATGTCACATTCCTCAGCAAACTACCTGTTATCTGCAAGGAAATTCAGGCAGGAAATAACATTGATAAGAGGAACCAGAGTTACTTTGAAAGGAGAGACTTTTGTGACCCTTTTCACACACCGGATCCCAGAAGATAAGGATAATTCCTCCTAACCATAAAACCTGTAAAAATGATTAAGAATCCACTTAGAACTGCTCAGCATAAACCAAGGTGACATAGAGTTGTTATGGCAGTGGGGACTTGAAACCTGATGTCATCTTGCTGTCAGTCAAAAGTCAAGAGGTTGGGCTGGCATTGTGGCTCAGTGGTAGAGCACTAGCCTAGCACACATGAAGTATTGGTTCAATCCTTAGCACCACATAAAAATAAATAAATAAAATAAAGGTATTGTGTCCATCTACAACTAAAAACAATGTTTTTAAAAAAAAAAAAAAAGTCAAGACCTGAATCTCAGCATACTCTCTGGAAACTTCCCTGGAATCCCCAATGTAACTAGAGTGTAGGAGAGGCATATTGTCCCTCTTCTCTCTGAAAAGACCCACTCTTTCCCTGAGAATGTCCTCTTTCCTTTTTCCTATCCCTACAATAAACTCATTCCTGTTATTCTGAGAGATATCTTTTACATCTTTCTGACTTGATCCCAAGAATCAGGGTTTGAAGAAGGAGTCTTCATATTGCCTCAGTTTCCCCAGAGGCCCTCAGCTTTGTGACAGTTAAGCACCTTTGGATTCAATCCTCAGTACCAAAAGAAAAAGAAAAAAAAAAGTAGAAGGGTAAAAGGTACCAAACACTGTTTGAATCATTTTTTTTAAATAAAGTGTCTTTTTTTTTTCAGTTGAATGTGGACACAATATCTTTTATTTGTTTATTTATTTTTTTATGTGGTGTTGAGGATCGAACCCAGGGCCCCACACATGTGAGGCAAGTGCTCCACCACTGAGCCACTATCCCAGCCCTAACGTGTCTTTTTTGTTTTAGGTACCAGGTATTGTAATGAAAGGCACCCCGTTTCTGAAAGACCCCCGTTTCCCTGTCCAAGGAGAATCACACGAAACACTGGCTGCAAAAGCACAAGGTGGTTTATTGAGACACAGCCGCCTGCGGGTGTCCAGCAGAACCTCAGCCAGAGCTTTGGTGAACTGGCACACCGGGCTTGGGGATACAGAGATTTTTATAGGGTTTGGGACAGGTTTCGCGCGCGCCCGCGCACGCACGGGAAGCAACAGGTTTCTTATTGGTTTGTTTAAATCTAGCATATAGGCCACCTAGGGGGTACAGGTCTGCATTCCAAAAACCACAGGTCTGCATTCTATTCTTTCTGTTCCTGCTTATCTGTTCCTGTTTATTCATTCATGCCTCAGGATGTGGGTGCTCTGTCCTTTCTCAACGGTTATATGGAAAGCACATCTTATATGGAAAGCACATCCCGGTGCCTGAGCCTGTTTGTGACAAGCCCGGTATCTTGATTTCATATCTTGGCCTTAGGTAACTGGGCTAACTGGGCTAGGGTCTTTCAGTAAGGGTCTGGCGAAACGTCGGAGGAAGAGACCACAAGAGACCAGCTTCATGCAATGAGCAGGAGGGAGTTTATTGAAGAGGATCCTAATTCAGCGCGCTGAGGCCCAAGGCTCACTCAGGAAGGGAGAGCAGCCCAGAGCCCAGAGCAGAGGTCAAGCAGAGCTTAAGTACACTTTTTTTTTTTGGGGGGGGGGGCTTTGCATACATCAGAACAAATCATCATGAGGCGCGGGAAAATTGAACAACAACTCTGAGACTCTGAGACATGATTAGCACATTCATTGGCGGGAACAGGTCGGGCGGGGGTGATTGGTCACTCCTAAGGGGAGGGGGGGACGACACACATTCAAACTGATTGGTTCGGGCCCTGTGACAAACTGCACAGGGCCCTAGGCTAAATGGCCAGTAGGGCGTTGTCTTAACTATCTCAGGAATTTCAGGTTCTGGGTGTAGCAGAGGAACTTTTAGATGCCCGGTCTTTTACATTTTAATTCAGGCTTTGTAGCTTAGAAACTTTACCCTTTCAGTATTACACCCAGAGGCACTAAACCATTGAGCTACATCCTAGCCCTTTTTTGTATTTTATTTAGAGACAGGGTCTCACTGAGTTGCTGAAGCTGGCTTTGAACTTTCAATCCTTAGCTTCCTGAGCTGCTGGGATTGTAGGCATGCACCACCATGCCATGGCTATAAAACGTCTTAACTTTGTTCTCATAACCTATTCACCTCCTACAGGTCCTACCTCTTAATACCATTGCTGTGCAGATTAAGTTTAACATGACTTTTGGAGGGATACCAAAATTCAAACCATAGCAGCACTCATAGCAAACCTGGGGGAAAAATCCATCTCAAAATCTACAATGAGGGCTGGGGATGTGGCTCAAGCGGTAGCGCGCTCGCCTGGCATGCGTGCGGCCCGGGTTCGATCCTCAGCACCACATACCAACAAAGATGTTGTGTCCGCTGAGAACTAAAAAATAAATATTAAAAAATTCTCTCTCTCTCTCTCTCTCTCTCTCTCCTCTCTCACTCTCTCTTTAAAAAAAAAAGAAAAAGAAAAATTCTCTCCCTCTCTCTCCTCTCTCTCTTTAAAAAAAAAAATCTACAATGAAAATAGAAGTGACTTTTTTATTTTTTAGTACAAGGATTGAACCCAGAGGTGCTTAACCAGACTAACATCCCCAGCCCTTTTTATTTTTATTTGGGACAGGGTCTCACTGTTAAGTATAGCTAGCAATAAGCAGCATAAGGTAATGTCATAAAGTGCTCATGAGTTACTTTATGGTTCTTCTTTATGATAAGGTCATAAAGTGTTTTTTAAACTACTTTAGGGTCCTTCTTTAAACTATCTTAAGAAATCAAATGGTGAAAGTTAATCTGTAGGGAAAAAAAACAAAAGCAAGAGAGCTATTTTTAAAACACATCAAGAGAAAAGGATTAATGGGATGCTTGACAGGATCCACTGAGGTTGATGTGAAGCTAGGCATTATGTCTCCAATTGTCTGGGAAGGAAGATTCCTTTAGTAGTGCAGGCACACTAAGGTAACATCTGACCAGCTATTGAGCCCAGTCCCCATATTAACATGGGACTGACTTGTAGATGAAGCTCCCCTAAATAGACTGGCCACCATGACAGTTCCAGAGAGGACCAACTAAAGTCAAAAACTCCACCTTCTGATTTGAAGGGGGAGTTGAACACCTGTTTGGCAAAGTTGCTGAAGGAGGACCCAAATTTTCAAGTTAACCATAAAACAATTATAAATCTGGGGATAGCATTGAAGCCAGATTTACAGATACAAAGTTAGTATAGTTAGGTAAATCAGGTCTAATATAGAGTAAAATAAAGAAAATGGAGGCCATTATTGAGAATGGAGTCCAGGAAACCAGAGCAGCACTTGGGGAAATTGAAATGTTAATGTCCCCAAGGCCTGGAACCCATCCTAAGGAACTGTTAATGAAACAGCTGCCAGCAAACAGGGAAGTACTAATCAAAAGCTGCTCCAGGCCCTTCCTGCTCAGATTACTCCAGGCCTTTGGGGGTCCCCTTCTAACTCCAGGGAGAAGTCTTTTCTGCTGTCCTTTAATAAAGCTTCTACTTTCACTCTACACTTGCCTCAGCGTGTTTCTCTGGTGTTATACTTCAGCATTCGGGGAAGGACTCATCACAGGTAAACAGTGGTAGCAGCATGATCTCCTTTGTAGTTCTCTGCTTGGAGACAGCCCACTCTCTCTCTTGAGAGTGCTCTCTGCCCTAACCCTCACTTTGCTTTTACTTTACTTTCACCTATAATAAGCACTACGCTTCAGCCACATCCCCAGCCCTAAATTTTCTTTTGTTACATAACAAAAAACCAAGGTTTGGAGTTTCAGTTCCCTGCTTTCCTGTGACATTGCCAAGTTGCTTAGGGCCTTGCTGAGTTGCTGAGGCTGGTTTTGAATTTTTGATCCTTCTGCTTCAGCTCCCAAGTTGCTGGGATTACAGGTGTGTGCCACCATGCCCAGCTGGCACATTCTTATGACTAAAACACTTAGGGGCACTCCAGGGGAACTGGGATGCACGAAATAACCACACAAGAGACAAAGATACCTTTTCCTTGGGGGGTCCTGTGATGGTTCCTCTGACCTTAAGGGTCAGAAAAGAGAGAGCTTGCATATGCTGACCTCTTTTATTGAGGAGAAGCCATTCAAATGAGGCAAGGGGTCAGGTTTCAAGGGGCTGAGTCTAGCTTCATGATGTCTGCTGTCAGCAAGTTGACTGACATCGAGGAAGGCCACACCCAAAAGCAGAGTAAGAGAAGGGGACACACAAAGGGCGTTTCCATGGAATATTCTATCCCAAACAAGGCAAAGGGGTAATATCACAAAGGAACAGGTGAGCGTAGCTCGACCCATGAGGCTACAGGAAGGCACACCTATGCATGAAGACACAGTCACACATTCTGTGACTTCCAAGATCAAGGCCACTGTCTATGGCCACTTTGATGTGGCCAGATCACTGGAAGTGACCGACAGAGCCTCACCAATCAGGAAAGGAAAATGCTGGTCACATGGTGTGGCGGCCTCCCACACCCAGCAACATTTTTATTTTTAATTTATGCAATACTTGAGATAATTCAGAGGGTGTCAGTCATCAACTCCAAGCTGGAAGTAGCTGCCTCTCAGAGAGGAGCTTCTATTCTGGGAGATCAACCACCTTGCACTTGCCCTTGACCTCTTAGACCTCAGGGCCCAGAGTCCTGTGTTTGCTCTTCTTTACCATTCAGCCCCTAATGCCTCACAGAATTTGTACCAACTTGTCCTGCATCTGCCACAAGTGCCACAGAGTGTGAGGAGGGGTGGAAGACGGACAGTTCTGCAGTGAGCTGGTAACTGCAAAAGATTTAATTCTGCTGCCACCCAGAAGAACCAATAATTCAGGAGACAGAGTGGTTGGAGATGAAAATGTTTTATTAGCAACAAGCCAGCATGTTGGAAGATGGGAGGCTAATGTTCTATCTTGCCTGTACCACAAGGGTTTTTATTCTTGTATTGCTTTTCAGTACTGAAGGTGGAATTCAGGGATGCTCTACCACTGACCTACAGCCCCATCCCTTTTGATTTTATTTTTTATTTTTAGTAAGAATCTAGTTAAATTTCTGAGGTTGGCTTCGCTCTTTGGGATCTTTCTGCCTCAACCTCTGTGTAACAGGCATTATAGGCGTGAGCCATCACGACCAGCTAAGAGATTTATACAACATTTTTTTTGTAGACTCTTTTGGTGTTTTTCTGTTTTGTTTTTGCAGTTCTGTGGATTGAATCCAGGGCCTCATGCATGCTAGACAAGTGCTCTACCTCTGACCTACATCCCCAGCAGTACACAGCATCTTTTGTGAGAATGTTATCTCAGTTTCTGGCAGAAACTAATCTTGAAAAATGGCCACTTCTGGAATGTGGTGTGTCAGTTTCTGGAGGTCACCAAGCATCCCATACCAATGAATCTAAGAAAACAAGACTGATAAGAAGCTTGTTGTTTGAAGGTCTATGCATATACTTTCTGTCATTACCAGTCTCTGCTTTATATTTTCCTGGCACCTACCTCTTAATTGTGACATTTCCCACAACCTGGGAATAAGCAGTGCACGGGGAAAAGACAGTGCATTTTAACTAATTTTACACTTAGTCATTAAGATATGGATCAGGGTATGGGAGTTATGCTGGTTATGCTGGCAAATTGAATGGCCACTGGAGGTTTGGCTAGAAGTCAAATGAGCCACCCATTGTGCAGAGTCAGTTTATGCTGGTCAATTGAA
Organism: Urocitellus parryii; assembly: GCF_045843805.1. Classification (NCBI taxonomy): domain Eukaryota; kingdom Metazoa; phylum Chordata; class Mammalia; order Rodentia; family Sciuridae; genus Urocitellus; species Urocitellus parryii. The sequence continues at coordinate 94,861,378 of NC_135532.1, read as the reverse complement.
AAGAAAACAGGGAGAAGGGAAAAAAAAAAGAAAGCTTTTAACTCAAGTTATAGTTCCAAGCTTTCAGCAAGCTCCCATTTCCATTTCTTCCTTCTCCCTTCCCCCCCACCTCTAGCTGTGAAGTGCAGATTACTTCTTGAGGAGAGCTTTAGTGGGAGTATGGCAGGGCTGCTTAGGCGAGGGAGCCTTGGGTGTTGGCAATGCTGGAGGCTGGAGGAGTGGAGAGTAGAAGCAGCTCACCAGAAAGCAGCTCAGCTGGTAGTAGGCAAGTAATTGATGAAGTGAAGCCAGATTTAAAAGTAGGTAGTCAGTGTAGTTAGGTAAATCGGGTCTAATATCGAGTGAGATCTAAAATGGAGGCCATGAGAATGAATTCCCGGAAAAGATGAGCAACTCTACTAGAATGTTAATGAAGTCTAGGAGACAGCCCCCAGCAGATTTGAAGATAGCCCATCCCAAAGAAATGTTAATGAACAGCCCCAGCAGATTTGAAGATAGCCCATCTCAAAGAAATGTTAATGAACAGCAAACTTAAAGATGCTGCCTCAGAAGTGCTTCCTGCCCCCATTACTTCTTTGGCCCACCTGTGTCCCACCCCTCGGGCCTTCCCACCTACATTCCATCACCGAAAACTATAAAATGGAGAAACAACCTCACTTCCACGGATTCCACCTCTTGGGTCCCCTTCTTCCTCCAGGAGAAGTCTTTTCTGCTGTCCTTTAATAAACTTTCTAATTTCTACTCTGACCTTGCCTCGGCAAGCTTCTCTGGTGTTATTCTTCAACATTGGGGAAGCAAGGACTCATCACCGGTCAACAGCGGTAACAAAGGGCCCCCAGAGCAGAGTATGGTCCTCCCTTGGTATCTGTCCTTGGTATCTGCTGAGGATTGGTTCCAGGACCACCATAGATAACAAAATTGGCAAGTGATCAAAATAGTTATTTTCATATAACCTACACACATCCTCCTGTAAACTTAAAATCATTTCTAGATTACTTATGATTCCTAGTACAATAGGGAATAATGATGAGGAAAAAAAAAAGTATGTCCATGTTCAGGATAGACACAACTATCATAGGACACTGACTTACATTTTTCTTTTATTTATTTCTATGTGGTGCTGAGGACCAAACCCAGTGTCTCACACATGCCAGGCAAGCACTTTACCACTGAGCCACAATCTCACCCTGGTCCTTCTTCTTTATTTTTTTATGTGATGCTGGAGATTGAACCTTGTGCTTGTGAGGCAAGCACTCTACCTACTGAGTTATATTCCTCAACCCATCCTTCTTATTTTTATTTTGAGACAGGATCTCACTAAATTGCTGAGCCTCTGACTTGGAATTACATTTTCAATATTGCAGATTTAGAACCAGTGGGCCAGACTACAGATCAAATAGTCTAAAAGGTTTTTAAGCCTTGGGAAACAATTCTGTAGATAGAGCCTGGGGCCTGTGAAGTTTCCCCGGTCTCTGAGCAGACAGGCTTTTGTGAGAAGATTCCACCCTGCTTCCTTCCATAACAAGGAGATATTGTTTGCCAACAATGGCCTTTGTTAAGTGTAAATGGTTATTTGCCCTTTGTCCTGGAAACAGGGCAAACAGGATGGGAGGTTTTCAGAAGCAGAGCAAGAATTCAGAGTGTGTGTGTGTGTGTGTGTGTGCCCCCACGTGCACCCAGGTGCACACACTGTTGGGGATTGAATCCAGGGCCTCACACAAGGAAGCAAGTGCTTTACCTGAGTTACATGCCCAAACTCATAACTATGCGACCTTGAATAAGTTAACTCAACCACTCAAAATCTCTGAGTCTTCATTATTAAAATGGGATTCAGTATTAAATAATAAATGAGATGTTTCAGGTGCTTGCAGAAAGGCTCAGAGTTGTGCCTGTACTGTTCTTTTTTCTTTTTTTTTAAGAGAGAGAGAGAGAGAATTTTTTTAATATTTATTTTTTAGTTCTCGGCGGACACAACATCTTTGTTTGTATGTGGTGCTGAGGATCGAACCCAGGCTGCACACATGCCAGGGGATCGAGCTACTGCTTGAGACGCATCCCCAGCCCCCCTGTACTATTCTTGTTGTGCTGTCACACAGGGAACCACAGTCAAGGATTCTATTCTTGGTTTAATATTCTATGGTTACCATATTGAGATTCTTAATTTTTTAACAAAGGGCCCATGTTTTTTTTTTTTTTTTTAAATATTTTTATTTATTTTTATGTGGTGCTGAGGATCGAACCCAGGGCCTTGCACATGCCAGGTGAGCGCTCTACCGCTGAGCCACAACCCCAGCCCCTGGGCCCATGTTTTTTTTTTTTTTTTTTTTTTTTTAAGAGAGAGTGAGAGAGGGGGGAGAGAGAGAGAGAGAGAGAGAGAATTTTTAATATTTATTTTTTAGTTCTCGGCGGACACAACATCTTTGTTGGTATGTGGTGCTGAGGATCGAACCCGGGCCGCACGCATGCCAGGCGAGCGCGCTACCGCTGAGCCACATCTCCAGCCCAGGGCCCATGTTTTTAAAAAATTTTGCACTGTATTGGGCCCTGCAAATTGTATAATTGGTTCTGTTATCAAGGGGAACATACTATCTTTTTACCCAGGCCCCCTGGTTTTGAAGTCAAATGACCTTTCTGAGGGATTCCAGTAAACAACATAGGTTAACAGTGTTAGTGCTATGTACTGGGGAAAAAGGAGGTGGTGGTGGGGGGGGGAAGGAGGTGGCACTGGGGGAGATCCAGTGGCTTGTGGTTCCCAGGCAATAGTGAGGCTGTAATGCAGAAGTCTGAGATCCTTAACATGATAGGCATGTCCTTGCTGCCTGATCTAGAAGAGCTCTTTTTAAGCAGAGTTTCAGATGCTTAGAAACCCTGGGCTTAGCGCTCCTGGACCCTTTGAATTTTTCCTACCCTTCCACAGTTGACTCCTGGGAGGGAAACAGCACAGCATATAATTTAGGAGTGGGTTGAACTACAGGAATTCTTATGAACTCAGCTAGTTGTTTCTTGTCAAACAACAAATATAAAAATTCACAAATGTTCTACTCTTTCAAAGTATTTTTAAGCATATACTAATCTGATCATGTGGTGGGAGAAAGAAACAAATTGAAGTACATTTAAATGAATAAAACCATTTCTGAGGTTGCCTTTAGCTCCATAGAAGAGATTGCCATTTCAGGCTGATGTAAAATGTCACCTCTGTTCATGTCATCGTAGAACATTTATTTCCTCTTAGTGGTGAGTGAAATGAAATATTCATTTAGCAAATCAAGCAACTGATTAGAAACAAAATTGTTATATGAAACAGTATGTGATTGATAGGGGACAGACACATGCAACTGATGGGAATATGAGGTTAAGGGAATTGTAAGCAAAAATAACCAAAATGATTTAGGCACCATAATGAAATACCTGGGACTGGAGCAGACTTCATGGATCAGCTACCTACGTCTTTTATTCAGCAAGGGAGTCAGGCATCTGAGGGGCTTACTTTCTGGGTAGAAAATGGCCCCCAGTTACAGAGGGATCTAGGTTTTTATGAATTACATGGAGAGATGACTTAATCTCTTCAACAGAATGTGTCAGTTTGGGCATTCAGGAAACAATTTGTGAGGTTTTGAAACTTGTTTTGTCTGGGCAAGGATGGAGGGTCCATTGTTTATCTTTTCCTCCAGGGGGTTATTGAACTGTCACTGAGAAAAAAATAATCTTTGGCTTCTTCTTCCAGGCTTTATTGTCACTGGGAAAGAATTTACTAGGAAAGGATCAATATTTTCCTCTTCCTAGGGACTGCCACTTTAGGATTAGTGTTCACCTCCTTCCTAGGGATTATCTTGTCACTTGGAAAGGATTTATTGGGGAAGGATCAATGTTGTGCCTTTTTCTTTCCTCCCTTCTCCATGTCACAGTGTCTTGGGGGAGGGGGTATTGTCATTTTCCATATCCTTAGGAATAATTCTATAAAATGGGCCCACTGTCTGACCCCCCACATGATTTCTTTTCCAAGAAGAAATTTACCTTCAGCCCAATTTACCTTCCTGGCCTACCTGGACAGGATGAGTCACATTCCTCAGCAAACTACCAGTTATCTGCAGGAGAAATGCAGGCCCAAAATAATATCCATAAGAGGAATCCAAGTAACCCTAAATGGGAGACTTTTGTGAACCTTTTCATAGACCAGATCCCAAAAGTCAGGGATAAGGATTTATAGTTAAGAATTCAATTAGAGAATCAGTCAGCATGGACAAAAAAGACCTAAAATTGTCATGGCAGTGAGGATTTGAAAGTCTGATATCATCCTGCTGTCAGGTACAAGTCAAGAGGTGGACCTGGATAGGACTCTCTGTATAACTAATAAGATTGGAGTACAGGAGAGACACACTGTCCCTCTCTTCTCTAATAGGACCCCCTCATCCCCATGTCTCCTTTCCCCCTTTCCCATCCTTTCTAATAAACTCATTCTTGTTACTCTGACATGTCTGAAGTCTTTCTGATTTGATCACAAAAATTGGGGTTTGAAGCAGGAGTCTTTGCACTGAGTTGATTTCCTGGAAGACCCCAGCCCTGTAACATGACAACTAAAACATGTTATACAAAATTACCATGGGTTCTGATTGCAATTGTGTTCCCATGTACTGTTTTTCCTCTTCAGCAATCTCTTTCTTTCATGCACACACACATATATACACATCCTTCCCAAAGAAGACAGTCATCTGATTTCAGTTATTGCAAAGTTCTGGTAAAAATTTAATCAAGCTGCTTGGGCATGATGCAGCACATGTGCAATCCCAGTGACCTGGGGGGCTGAGTCAGGAGGATTGCAAATTCAAGACCAGCCTTAGCAACTTAGCAAGGCCCTATCTCAAAATAAAAAATAAAAAGGGCCGGAGGTTTACTTCTGTGGAAAGTGCTCCTGGGTTCAATCCCTAGTACTACTTTAGCTTTTTTTGTTGTTGTTTGTGTTTTTTTGAGAGAGAATTTTTTAATATTTATTTTTTTTAGTTATCGGCGGACACAACATCTTTGTTTGTATGTGGTGCTGAGGATTGAACCTGGGCCGCACCCATGCAGGGCGAGTGCACTACCACTTGAGCCACATCCCCAGCCCCAATAATATTGGGATCTAAAGTGCCATTAAGCGTCCATTTAGAGTATTGAGGCCAGATCTGATTGCACAAATGGGTAAGTTTTAGGGGGGTTAGGTCCAGGGTGTGAGAGACCCTAGGTTAGCTAAGAGGCAACCTAGAGGACTATGGAAGGGAATGAATGAGGAGTAGCCCATGGTGAGATGTAGGAGGCAAGTTTAGAGGTGGGGCGTCCCCCAGTCTCAAGTATCACCCAGTCAAGAGGTTGGTTACGTTCAGGGGGCCGTCACCACTACTGGGTAAGTGTTGGGGGCAGGGCCCATAGAAGCACTTGGGCGCCTGGCAGGGATTACGTAGAAGGGGCAGAAGCCATAGGCAGAACCCAAGGCTGAGAGATCTCACCAGGAATAACTCCCAATCACCTTTGGTGGTTTTTCTCAAAACCCAGGACCCAAATTAAAGACCACCTATAGACCTGGTCAGCAGTAGGGACCAGCCATAGATGTTAAAGCTGTGGCTGGGGGTGCCCCTGACCACACGGTAATCCTGGGAGTGCTGGTGGATTGACCATCAATCCTGGGAATGTAGTAGATCATTTAGGTAAACTGGAGACAGGGATCTTACCTGAAGTGTCTGGTAGTGGGTGCAGAGAGGGCATTCAGCAGAATGGAGGGCCTGATTCCATGATGGAATTCGGATTGGGGCTCAGGGACACTCAGTGACCCTTGAAGAGGGGAACAAGCACATGGGGAACCCAATCCAGGGTTTCAACACCAATGAAAAAAAAGCGAGGAACTGGGAGATAGGTGAGTGAGAAATGAAAGATGGAGACCAGGCAGAGATACACATGAGAGTTCATTTGTCAGAGCTGACAAATAAAGGAACATCTCTCCATAGATGGAGAGAGGACATACAGGCTTGGGTTCTGTGACTTTTATGGGGCAGGTTCAGGGATTAGAGCAGAATAGGTCTGAACACAGGTGGTAAAGGGTTGGGTTGGTATAAGGGAATGGTGAGCCTTTCTCAGAAAGGCCCTTGGGCAGAAAAGTGAAACTTTTTCTTAAGATGGCAGCTGTCACTTAAGGTGGCCATCCAAGTGCTAAGCAAGGATCTTACAAACGTGGATCCCCAAAACAGCATTTCCTGGGTGCATTCACTTCTCAATGGTTCCAGCACACAGCACCAGATCTGTCCTTGGTGCCATGTAAAGATTTAAAGAAAATTCTATATCATCCTTTCTAATCTCTGAAATCAAGACACTGGAACTCTAGGGAAGCAAGAAAGTGCTCTGGGGTGTGTGAAGAATTCTCTTCTCATACTTTACAGTTTGGAAAGTCACTTTCCATTCAGATTTCATTCAAACCAGTTTTTTTGACCCCAAAACAAATTGTAGTTGGAAGTTCTGCTCTTCTTCAGGGGGCAATTGCAACCCAGACTTAGCTAGGATCTTGCCCTCTTTCTTTAGAGAACAATTTCTCTTTATAGATGGGTCTCTGGATATTACACCTTCCCACTATCAGTGACTAAAATGACTCACAGTGTTACTAGCAGCCTACCCCAGGGACCCTGCCTACATCACTGCTGGCAGGATTCACCCACCTATATATTACTCATATGCATAAGAAGTAAGCAAATAAGCAGCTAGATGGCTTCTCTGTGGGCCCCACAAAAGCAGTACAATTTATAGAAACAAAAGCCAAATGATATGCTAAACACGATTTAGTTAGCCTGTGCTAACCAAGCTGGGGCAAGAGGCAATCTCCATTCTCAGCTACCTTGATATCCCCCAAGCCCAGGAGTAGGGTGGGGTAGGAGAGGCCTTCACCTTTTACTCTCAGCATTGCAAAGTTTTCCTTAAGTTCAGAGGAGTCCTTGGTTTCAAACAGTTCTTTCTAGTTTTCTTTCATTAAATAAAGCAAAAATAGGGACTGGGGTTGTAGCTCCATGGTAGGGTGCTTCCCTAGCACTGCTGAGGCACTAGGTTTGATCCTCAGCACCACATAAAAATAAATAAATAAAATAAAGGTACTGTGTCCATCTATAATTTTTTTTTTTAAAGAGAGAGGAGAGGGAGAGAGAGAGAGAGAGAGAGAGAGAGAGAGAGAGAGAGAATTTATTTATTTATTTATTTTAGTTCTCAGTGGACACAACATCTTTGTTGGTATGTGGTGCTGAGGATCGAACCCGGGCTGCACGCATGCCAGGCGAGCGCGCTACCACTTGAGCCACATCCCCAGCCCCTCCATCTATAATTAACTAACTAAATAAACAAAGTGAAATAAACAAAGGCCCTTTGTCTTTGTCAGGGACCCAAGGCTATTAACCTTTTGTAGAATCACACACATCTGCATAGGTTGCACTGGGTTTAACACCTTGCACAGAAAGTCAAAGTAAAGCCAAGCACAGTGGTGTACACTGATAATCTCAGCTATCTGAGAGGGTGAATTCAAGGCCAACCTTAATTTAGCAAGACATTGTCTCAAAATAAAAAAAATAAAAAGGTTTGGGCATATATGTAGAGGCCTAGCATCCCTGGGGTTAATTCCCAGTACCAAACCAAAAAATAAATGAATAAATAAATAAATAATAAAAGCAAATAAACATGATTCCTATTCTGTGATTAGATATTGCTTTGCCAGGAATCAACTTTCTTCCCTTTTAAAGTGAAAAATTGCTTATAAAGACAATGCAACTGTTCTGTAACTTGAATGTGGTGGTTGTGTGACTATATATATGTCAAAACATAAGATTATCCACTAAAAAGACTGATTTTTGTTGTACACAAATTATTCCTCTAATAAGAATGCCAGCAGGAAAAATGTGGATGTGTAACCGATGTGATTCTGCAATCTGTATTTGGGGTAAAAATGGGAGTTCATAACCCACTTGAATCTAATGTATGAAATATGATATGTCAAGAGCTTTGTAATGTTTTGAACAGCCAATAAAAAAAAAAAAAAAGAATGCCAGCAGGGACTGGCATGGGTGGTGCATGCCTATAATCCAAGCAGCTTGGGAGGCTTAGGCAGAAAGTTCATAAGTTCAAAGCCAGCCTTAGCAACTTAGCAAGGCCCTAAGCAACTTAGTGAGACCCTGTCTCAAAATAAAAAAGTAAAAAAAAAAAAGGCTGGGGATTTGGCCCAGTGTTTAAGCACCCGGGTTAAATCTCTGGTACCTACCCCCCCCCAAAAAAAAAAAAAAGGATAACAGTTGCAGGGAGTGACTCATGCCTACAATTCTAGCAGCTCTGGAGGCTGAGGCACAAGGATCCCAAGTTCCAGGTCAGCCTCAACAACTACCTCAAAATAAAAAATAAAAAGGGCTGGGGTGTAGCTCAGTGGCAAATTATCCTGTACTAAATCCCCAGTACTTCCCTTCCCCCCAAAAAAGAATACCAACAACAACCCAGTTTATTAACATGGAAAAATGTGTAAAACACTATAAATCAGAAGGCAAGAAAGAACTGCAGGAATATAGCTATGCATATATATAAATAAGAACAGGGGAGAAATAAGAATTTAAACTATTCTGTTGAATCAGAATATAGTCTTTAAAAATTTCTTTGTAATTGGTGCTTCGAATTTGGGATTGTAATTGTTTCTTAGGGGGTGGTTGGGGTTGAATTCAGGATCTTAAGGCTAGCAAAGTATTCCCCTACTGAGCTATATCCCCTGCTCTGTAAAAAAGTTAGAAATGAATCTGAAGCAGAGCATAGTGGCACATTGGAGGCAAGCTTGGACATCTTTGCGAGATTCTGTCTCAAAAATAAATAAATAAATAAAAAGGGCTAGCTCAGTGGTAAAACACCCTTGGGTTCAAACCCCAATACCATAAAAAAAAAAAGAGTGTTTGTTACATTTATAAAAATGCATGTAGTACCCTTTAAGTTGGTTTGCTTCATGCATTTTGTTATATCTCAAAAAATTCTTTAAAAAAAGTTTAGCAGGGCATGGGAATAGGAAAGACAGTAGAATGAATCTGACATAACTTTCCTATGTTCATACATGATGAATACAAGACCAGTGTAATTCCACATCATGTTCAACCTCAAGAATGGTATGTATATATAATGTATGTATAATAGTGTATAAAGTACACTCCACTGATGTGTACATCTAAAAAGAACAAAAAAAAAAAGCTTAAAGAAAAATTCTACTGATCAACAGTATACAGCATATCCAACTGAAAAAAATCATCCACACTTAAAATGTGTGCAGTCCACCACAAATTACGCCTCAATAAAATAAACTGGACCTCTAGTGGAGGAGTGATCAAGCACTTCGGCAACGGGTTCACACGACTCACCCCCAAAATAGGCCTCAGGCGCACATCAGACCTCCGCAGTACCTGCGGCCTGAGTCTCCCTAGGGGGAGGCAATCACACAAAAAAACCGAAAAGCCCCCGACACTCGAGGCCTTTCCGCCCACTGAGGGAGGTCTAAAGCCCTCAGGCCCTGCCATCAGAAAGAGAACTGTCGCCTCTGGCTACCCAGTCCCTGCACTCAGCTGCCGCCGCGCTGACGTCACCACCCTGCCTCCCAGTCTCTGGCCTCCGTTCCCGCCCCGCCCCCTTTCCCGGCGTGCGCCGCGGCTAAAATTCCCCGCCCTGGGCTTCTGCCTGTCGCCCCAAGATGGCGGACACAATGAGCCGGTGCCGCGCCGGTTGGCCCTGAGGCGACTCTGAGGAGGAACGGTCGCCTAGGCCCCACGGTCCAGGCAGAAGAGTATCGCCAGTGCGAGAGGGGAAGGAGGCGGACTTACTGCTCGCAGCCCTTCCGCTCGCCGCCAGTGCGGCGCCCGCCCCGCCCGGGTTGGCCCTCCGCAGCCCGCCCGCTCGCCCGCCATCCAGCCCCGCCCCGGCCCTGCGCCGCTGCCGCCTCCAGCAGCCGCCGCCATGAAGCTGACCGACAGCGTGCTGCGGAGCTTCCGCGTCGCCAAGGTGTTCCGCGAGAACTCAGACAAGATTAACTGCTTTGACTTCAGCCCCAATGGCGAGACGGTCATCTCGAGCAGTGACGACGACTCCATCGTGCTCTATGACTGCCAGGAGGGCAAGTGAGTGCGGCGGTGGCTCTGGGCCCGGCTCTTGAGTCCCTCCCTCCCTTCTGTGGCCCAGCACTGGTCCCGCGGCCCGCCCTCCGTCCAGACTCCGGCCCCCGGTCTCTTTTGCTTCTTCCTGGGACGCCTGCACTCCGCAGCCGTCCAAAGACCTTTTCTTTCTTTATAAAATAACGATAATCGTAATAATAATAACATTTTTTTTTATGTCTTCGGCCTCTTCAGAGTGCTTCTGTGTCGTTTTCCGAAACCCGCCTTGACCTTGACCTTTAAGGGCCCTGTCCGTGCATCCCGGGCCCAGCAGGTAGCTTTTCCCGCTCTTCCGACCGTAGGAGGTGCAGGTCGGCTCTGGGCTGGACGCAGAACTGGAGGGACTGCTCTCCTACTCATCCAACAGCGTCAGCTCTCTCTGCCCTTTCCGCGGTGACCTCAATTCAGCTCTGGCACTCCGCCGGTCCCCAGCTTGTCGTGGCCTTTCTGCCGTCAGGCCCCGTCGGTTGCATTTCTTGGCTGTCAGGATTTATTTGTTGTGCTTCCTTGAGCCCCTGGCCTTTTCTTCCTCTTCCAAGCCTTGCACTTATTCCCTCAGACCTGGTCTCCACGTTTATTATAAACTTTTTAACATCCTGAAACTTTTTTTTTTTTCCTTTTTGCCATTCACAAGCGAATTTGACTGTCCCATTCTGATCCGAATGTGAACTCCTTAAAGTAAAGCATCCCAGGACAATTTCGTGTTTCCCCTTACACATTATTTTAACAGTTTCTGGTCCACTTGGAATTATCAAAATTCTGAATCTGGTCATCAAAGTTTTATGTTGCACCAGGTCACTACACTTGGCATGTCTTTGCAATATCTTATGAACAGAGAGCGCTTTACCTTTTCCTCTGTGGGCCTTCTCAGTCTGGCCTCATCCCTGTGGACTTGCTCCAAGTCCTTGCTGAATTGCTCCTTTGGAGCAGAAACTAGTTTAGACTAAATTTTATTTCCCCTCAGCCTCCTTTCCCAAGAAGGTTTGAGGATGTTCCCTTTAATTCAGTGGCTACTAGTTTTTTCAGACTTCATTTTGTTACCTAGTTACAAATTTTATATTTTGAATCCTTGGATTTTTTTTCTCTACTTTCTCCAAGCTGTCCTTTTTGATCCCCCCCCCACCCCCAAACAACTGATGTTTTTCTTTTGGAATTTGTCTCTTCATTTGTGAATTTGATTATCTAAAGTAATGCTGTTTTGGACAGAACTATGTTTTCCCCAAATTTCTTCCCCACTGGAGCTATGATAAAGTATTATGTAACTGGCTTTGGATCTGCTTGCAGTCATGTGGAAGAGTGGCCTACAGTGTGATGGTCCTGGGGGAGAGGGAAGTTTTTTCCTCTAGTACTGGCTATTGAACCCAGGGGTGCTCTACCAGGAAGCTACATCCCCAACCCTTTTTCAAAAATTTGATAATGGATCTCCCTAGGTCATTAAGGCTGGCCTAGAATTTAGGATTCTCCTGCCTCAACCTCCAGATAGGTAGCTGAGATTACAGGTGAGCTCCACTGCACCTGTTGGGGAAAAGGAATTGTTAGCTGAACAGATACTTAGTTATTTGAGTCAGTGTTATTCATTTAGTAGATGAATTCTGTCCATGTCTGGCTACTTGAATCAGTTTGTTGTTTGTGATGGGATTACTTGCTATGTTGCCCAGGCAGCCTCAAATTTATAATCCTCCTGCTTCAGCCTCTGGAGTAGCTGGGATTTCAGGCACATGGCCCAGCTTTTTAATGTTTGGAAGAGGAAGTAATGTTTAAAGCTAGGGTAGAGATTGTCATTGTGAAGTCCTGGAACTAGAAGTAAATTGAAGCTGGTTTGCTTGAAATTTTCAGTGCTTGCGCACAAGATTAGAACCTACCTCCAGAACCTAACAGTGGAAATACATGTCTACGTTCAAAGGAAATGATGGTTGTCCTGGCATTTCTTCAGTTTGTCACCAAATGTTGAGAATTTCTTCCTGTTATGAAGTCTTATATTGTAAAATGCCAATTTTGGCTTTTTACAATTATAGACTTTTTGAAAGTTACAATGTTTCAAAGACTTCCCTTGGGGAAAAAAGAACATACTTGAAATACACTTGAAAAAATGATCCAACAACTTATTAAGTTTTGCACCATTTGCTTTATCATTCCATAGGTAAATATTTAACATGCCTTTTTTTCCCATTACAGAGTAAGTTGGAGATATCAACCCCTTTATCCCTAAACATTTCAATATAGATTTCTTTTTCTTTTTTTTTTTTATATTTATTTTTTAGTTTTCGGTGGACACAGCATCTTTATTTTATGTGGTGCTGAGGATTGAACCCAGCACCAGGCGAGCGCACTACCGCTTGAGCCACATCCCCAACCCTTTTTATTTTTTAATTTTTTAATTTTTTTTATTTTGGGGTACTAGGGATTGTAGTGTATCAAGGGCACTTGATCACTAAACCACATCCCCAGCTGTATTTTGTATTTTATTTAGAGACAGTCTCACTGAGTTGCTTAGCGCCTTGCCATTGCTGAGGCTGGCTTTGAACTCTTGATCCTCCTGCCTCGGCCTCCCTAGCCGCCGGGATTACAGGCATTTGCTACTGCACCCGGCTATTTTTTATTTTTGATACTAGGGACTGAACTCAGGGGCACTTGACCAGTGAGCCATATCCCCAGCCCTGTTTTGTATTTTTTATTTAGAAACTGTGTCTCACTGAGTGACTTAGTGCCTCGCTTTTCTTGAGGCTGGCATTGAACTTGTGATCATCCTCTCTCAGCCTCCTGAGCCACTGGGATTACAGGCATGTGCCACCATTCCCACCCTTTTAATTTTGATTCAGGGTTTTGCCACGTTGCTTGAGGCCTTGCTAAATTTTGATCCTAAGTGTTGTGTATGGCCTTGAGTAAAGACCCTTGAAATGAATCTAATATATTAGGATCTTTCAAACCAGGAAATGAAATTATAGACTTATTAGGAACAAATCTCAGGTTAATGTTTTTGATAAATTTTAGAAGGCCATATCAATGTTTAACACTCCTCCCCCCAACTTCATTTTTTTTTAAGAGAGAGAGAGAGAGAGAGAGAATTTTTTAATATTTATTTTTTAGTTTTCGGCGGGCACAACATCTTTGTATGTGATGCTGAGGATCGAACCCAGGCCGCACGCATGCCAGGCGAGCGTGCTACTGCTTTAGCCACATCCCCAGCCGTCCCCCAACTTCTTTATACCATATTCTTTTAGCATTGGTATTTCAGGGTCTTTTCTGTTTTGCCATGGGCTGAAATAGGGCTTGGTTTGATACATATAAAGTTAGCTGTCTTTAGAAAGCAAGTGCATGCTCATAACTTACTGCCTCACCGGATGCCATGCAGTAACCCTATAGCAGAATCCTAGATGGTGGACCAAGTAGTTTTTTTTTTTTTTTAACCTTTCTAGAGTGACAATTATTTCAGTAAAGGTAAGCATGTGGAAATTCCAGTGCATTTGTTGTGAGAAGTCTTATTTGGCTTCATTGGCATTAGCAACAATTGAAAATGCAAATAATTGACTTTTTTTTTGCAGTACAGTGAATTGAACCAAGGGGTGCTCTACTACTGAGCTACAGTTGCCAGTCTGGTCTCAAATTTGTAATCCTCTTGCCTCAGCCTCCTGAGTAGCTGGAATTATAGGGTGTGTGCTACTGATCTAAATGATTGATTTTTTTTTTTTTTTTTTTTTTTGGTACCAGATATTGAACCCAGGGGCACTTAACCACTGAGTCACATCCCCAGCTCTTTTTATTTTTTTATTTTAGTATCAGGGATTGAACCCAGGGGTGAGGCTTAACCATCAATGCACATCCTGGACTGTTTTCTGTGTTTTAATTTGGGGGGGGGTACCAGGGATTGAACTCGGGGGCACTCAAACACTGAGCCACATCCCCAGCCCTATTTTTGTATTTTATTTAAAGACAGGGTCTCACTGAGTTAGTTGTTAGTACCTTGCTAAATGGCTGAGGCTGGTTTGAGCTTGTGAACCTCCTGTGCTACTGGAATTACAGGCATACACCACCAAGCCCAGACAAATGATTGGCTTCTTAAGGCTTCCCGAGTCATTTAAGTGTTTAGCATCCAGGTTCCAAGAGGATTTCGCGTAGAGAGGGTGAATATTTTCATAAATTTGAACTCTTGATAAATGTTGGTATAGGATTTTGAAATCCTTCTAAGACTTAAAATGTAGAAATTTATTTTTAAGTCATTTTAGGAAAGTGGTAGTGTGGTTTACCACTAAATTATGTCCCCAGTCCTTTTCTTATTTTATTTTGAAATAATGTCTCACTAAGTTACCCAGGCTGAGCATGAACTTGTGATCTACCTGCCTCAACCTACTGAGTAGATGGGATTATCTGTGTTTGCTTTTCTTACTTGGTACATATGAGTTGTTCTGGCATTCAGATCTAATTTTACAGAGATAATTGGGTGGTTTTTGTTGTTTGTTTTTTGCTGAGATCTGCTTTAGCTTGATCTTGAAGGTTCTATAAAGACATTTAGGAACTTCATCAAATGAGTTGGTAACCTGGACTGGAAATGTGTGATTTTATGTTAAAATAAAAAGAACCATTTTTTTACTAGGGATTTAGGCTTGCCTTTAGAGTTAGGTTTGCCTCCTAAAAGTTTCAGCAAATAGGATATCTTCTGCCAGAGCAGGGTATACTAAGAAAGGCAGACTGTTTTGCGTCTGGTTTCAGTTTTCATAAATCATTACCTTCTTGAGGAAAGCTTTCTAAGTGAAAGGCTTAAAAAAAAAAGCTCTTGGGGTTGACTTATTTTCATGTCCCTCTTTGTTGTTAAGACATGACTTGTGTGTTGTTTTGTGTATCTTTCTTTCTAAATAGGTATACTTTTCTCAAAAGCTTTTAAGTTTTGTAGTAGAGATTGAATTGAGCTAGGTATAGTGGCACATGCCTGTCATCCCAGCTGAGGCAGGAGGATCACAAGTTCAAGGCTAGCCTCAGCAACTTGGTGAGGCTCTAAGCAATTTGGAAAGACCATGTCTCAGATTTTTTTTTTTTTTTTTTTAAGGTGGTGGGGTAGTTGGGAGCTGGGAACGTAGCTCAGTAGTAAAGTATCCCTGGGTTCAATCACCAGTACCCAAAACCAAAGATTGAATCTACCTGGGCACTGTGGCACACATATGCACACCCAGCGGCTTAGGAGACTGAGGCAGGAGAATCTCAGGTTAAAAGCCAGCCTCAGCAACTTAACAAGGCTGTAAGCAACCTAGTGAGACACTGTCTCAAAATAAAACATATAAAGGCTGAGGATGTTGTTTAGTGGTTTAGCACCCTTGCGTTCAATCCTTGGTACCAAAAAAATTTTTAAAAAGATTGAACTCGTGAACCCTCATATTTACTTATGCTTCATAATTCTTTCTGTGGCCATTGAGCTTGATTTAAAAAAATTTAAGAGCACAGAATGTCATATTGTCCAGGCTGGTCTCCTTTGATGTAAAATAACAACTTTGTCTTAAAGGAAATAAGACCATTTTAATTTTTTTTTTCCTGAGGCAAATATGAGTGACCATGCCCTAAAAACAGATTAAATTACCCTGAATGACATGTTTTACTGTGGAAAAGGTTATATGAAGTCACCAAACAGAAGAAACTCATAAATCAAACACTTATAACTGATAAGCACCCCTGGGTTCAATCCCTGGTACAAAGTGAGAGAGAGAGAGAGAGACAGACAGACAGGATATTATGTCAGTATGAAAGTTAAGGTAAGTAGTTGTTAAAGGGCCTAAAATGTCCTGAGATGATTTTGGCTATCGAAAACATTCTTTCTCTGTACCCATCACTGTGTTCTAGTCAGCTAAGGTTAAGCATTCTGCAGAATCTTCAACATATATATAGATGCAGTTTCTTCAGAGAACTTCAGTTTACATTGTCACAGAGCAGGAAGCTGAAACTCCAAACCTCAATTCTGGTGTTGCAACAAAAGAAAATTTAAAGTCAGACACCAAGAGTCATGTAAGAGAATTTTATAATCAATGAAGATAAAGTGGAATGAAGTGAGAGTAAGGTGAAAGTAAAGAAGGCACAAGCAGAGAACACTCTCAAGGGAAAGAGTGATAACAAAGGAAACAAAGCTACTTCCACATTCATTGTTGTTTTTGTGTTTGCCTTGAAAACTGGACCACTTTCTGCATCATTCTTTACCAATCAGGTATTCAACTCCTTCACATCAAGGCAGTGGAGTTTTTTACCCTAATTGGTCCTTTCTGTTGTGGTAGCCATCCTATTCAAAAGGTCTTCATCTGTAAGTCAAGCCTATGTTAATGTGGCTGGGGTCAGCAATCAGAGAGGTTAACTTATCATGGTCCTCAAGATTTTGCCCTTTCTGAAACAAGGAGACACTTGGGGCCATAACTTCTAGTTTATCTTGACCTTTATGGGCTCTGTAGAGAGTTAGACCCATAAATCTTTCTTTCTTAATGTATTCCCCCAACTGGCTCTTTTAACATTGTTTATCTTCAAGGTTTATGTACTAATGTTTTTCTACAGGTTATCTACTATAAGTTATTTACTCATCTGTCTTGGCAGTACCTTATAATAAACCTGTGATTTTAAATAAACCTTAAAATAAATCTGTAGGGATCTTGCTATGCATTTTACTATTCATTTCTACTAACTACTACCTAACAGCATCTCAAACTCAGAGCTCTCTGGGGTTCAAGGAATCCCCAGCCTCAGCCTCCTAAGTAGTTGGGACTACAGGTATACCACCTCATCCCTTGATTAATTGATTTTTCCTCCTTTGGTGTTTGGAGGGTGGTACTGGGGATTGGATCCAGGCGTATTCTACCATTGAGCTATATCATTAGTCCTTTTTTTTTTAATACATTTTTTAGTTGTAGATGGACCTTTATTATTTCTTTATGTGGTGCTGTGGTTCAAATTCTCATACATGCTAGCAAGCGCTCTACCACTGAGCCACAGCTCTAACCCCTCCATTTTGTTTTTGATTATGAGATAAGGTCTTGCTAAATTGTCTAGGCTGGCCTCAAACCTGATGATCTTCTTGCCTCAGCCTTGTGAGTCAGTGGGATTATAGTAATGCACCACGGTGCCTAGCTATTTCCTCCTTTTGGATGCAATTCTGTTTTCTTTTCAGTGTTAGAACTTACTGACTGAGACTCCTCATCCTCACCACATCATTTCAAGTGCTACTCTTTATATGGAGATGTCATATTTTGGAGTTGAAGAATTTTGATGATTTTTTTTTTCTCTGTCCATTTCCTCATCAGACCAAAGAGAACCTTATACAGTAAGAAATATGGTGTGGACCTCATCAGATACACGCATGCAGCAAACACAGTCGTTTACAGCTCTAACAAAATAGACGGTAAGCAAACCTTTTTAGGAAGTTAAGGTTATGGTTTCCTTTGTTAAATAGTTCATGAAATCTTTGTGACTACTTCTGCTTTGTTTATAGTTTAGTTTATTTTCCTATGATGTTAGCAATTTGGTAATTAAATTATAACTAAAGGAATGCTGGAAGCAGTACTAGCACTTTGAAAGATTTGGAACTAAGAATGAAAAATCTACAGTTAATATTGAGTAGAAAAGGAAGCAACTAATTACATTTACTTCTAAGTTAATACTCCTTGAAACTTGAAAAAATACTTTTAGAACAAATAAAAGGAAAGAATACTTGACACATAGCAAGTAGTAAACTATTGAAGAAAAATAGTTCCCATTCTTAATATGTAGATTTGAGGTCTGGGGGTGTATCTCAGTGGTAGAACTTAACAAAAGGCTCTGAGTTGGATCCCTAGCGCCGCAAAAACAATATGTAGATTTGAGAAGAGTTTTCATAAAAATATGAGAAAACTTTAGTTCACTCTTCAAATCCCTGGGCTCTAGCAAACTCTTAGGCTCAGATGATCCTTCTGCCTCAGTAGAAGTTTAAATAAAGAAGAGTTTTTGATATAGTGCATCATTTAATGGTCTGTGTCATAAAGGACAGTATACTAACCTTAGTCATCTTTGATTTTAGGGATACTTTTTTAATCTGAATTTTATTCACCCCTCCACCCCCACTCCTGCTTTTTTTTTTCTTTCTTTCTTTTTTTGCGGTGCTGGGGATTGAACCCAGGGCCTTGCGTATGCCAAGTAAACTAAGATATATCCTCAGTCCCTCCCTTTTTACTTTTAAATAAAACTGATCATCTTTGAAGAATAAATTATTTTTAGAAATTAAAACCTGTGAATTTCTTTCTGTAATAAACGGTCTTTGTTTTTATCTGCATTTCCCCTGGGATGACTCCTTCCAAGTTAAAAGATTGTCTTGATAATTGAGCTATAACACTTAATTTCATATTAGGACTCTTTTTTTTTTTTAACGTTGCCTCATTGGTTTATTGTTTTACTTTTTATAGTAACCTCTCTCTAATGTCATTCAACAAGGATTGCTTAGACTGCAATTTTGGCTGTGTCTGTCTCAGAGCAGATGGGCAGAAGTCTTCATATTTTTTGTTTGTTCTTTTTTCCTTTAACAAGATCTTCTACCTGTAGTTGATTTTTTTAGTAAGTATATTATTTCTACTTTTCATGTCTCTATTTCAGAAGTGGTTTTTTAATAAACAGTGCAGTTGATGCTTTTGGATAAGAATATAAAACATTAGGATCCTGAGGAAAATATTTGTATATAATCATCTGAATGACTGGTACATTTCTTCTGTTGGGCTGCTTTTCTGAGTGATTAAATGAGGATTCTCCAAATGTGGTACAATATCAGGCAAATGTGTGGCACTTGCAGCTTTGCTGCCAGGCCTCTGCTGTGGGAATCTTGCTTTTCCTGTCTCAAGTGCATCCTGAAGAGTTCTTCCAGCGCTCCGTTTCCTTTTTGCCTGATTCCAGGCTGAGGTAGTAGTTTGTACAGTTTGAGGGTCTATGATACCACCCGGTACAAGGAGATAACTGTACAGGCCACTGCCTTGCCAGGAACAGCGCGCCAGCTACCAAGTGGGGCGGAAAGGATGGTGAAGCCCTGCTCGTCTCTGGGAATCCAGGTAATGGGGAGGAAGTCTTTTCTTCTTAGGGCAGGTGAGTAGTTTCTAACACTAGATCAGGAATACTTTATAGTTGTCATTTGAGAAGTTTGAAGATGTTTTCAAAGAAACTGTAGTTACAGAACATAAAAAGGTAGCCTTTTCTGAAATTTCCCAGGTTAAATACCCTCTTATTAGGAAGTACAATTATGAACCACCACTGGGTGAATCACATGCTGCTTTCAACCTCTATGTTCTGGATTTCTGTTTGACTTTAGAATGTTCTTTCTGTGCTTTTGTTTCCCTGCATTTTGGTATCATTTTCTATTACTATTTTTCAGCAATTTCTTCTTTTTCCTCATCTTTTTTAGAAGCATAGTACTTTCCTACTTTTCCAATTCTGTTCTTTATGGCACTTAATTCCCCTGCCACCATCATCTTTTTTATTGTTTACTTTTTAAAATAGAATGATTTGTTTTTTTCTTTCCATTTTTATTTTTGGTATTGGACATTTAACGCAGGGGTGCTTTATCACTAAGCAACATCCCCAGTAAGTTGCTGAGAGCTTTGCTGATTTACCGAGGCTGGCCTCAAACTTGCAGCCCCCTGTCTCAGCTTCCCAAGTTGCTAGGATCACAGGCAAGCACCACTATGCCCAGCTGATTAGTGGGTTTTTTTTTGGGGGGGGGGTTATGTGTGGGGGGGGATTCTTTTTTTCTTTTTGGGGTGCTGGGAATCAAACCCAGGGCCTCATGCCAGCAAGCACTTTACCACTGAGCCACATTCCCAGCCCCTGACCTGGATTTTAAGGGTGTGTGTCTTCTTTTTCCTAAGCACAAATCTTGCTGATTATTCCTTTCTTTAAAACTGCAAAATCTCATTTCTGTTACTTGATATATTTCGTGAGTTTGATATATATATATATATATATATATATATATATATATATATTTTTTTTTTTTTTTTTTTTTAATGTCCTCAACCCAAATCTAGACATTAGTTTCTGTGTTAGTTGCAGTGTACATTGTGTATCCTATGGAATGTTGGGATGGGACAGTCTTGAAGAACCCTGGAAAAAATTGCTGCCAGGGTCCATCCTGATCTGTAGCTTATTGTGGCTGCTCATAGCTTTGAGCCTGTTTCCTCAGCAGCCAAATGTGTTTCTATAAGGTTTTTCCATTCTGTGGGCACTAAGACTAATAGTTTTTTGCCAGGGTATATTTGCAGGGCAAGTTGCATTGTAATTTTGAAGAAGCCAAATATTGATAGTCGAACAGTGATTTATTTTACTTTTAATTTTGGTATTGATTGGGATTGAACCCAAGGCCTCATACATGTTAGGTAAGCACTCTACCACTGAGTTATACCCAGAGCCCCCAAACGGCTCTGTCTGTATGCTGTTAACTTAGAACTGCTTTTGAGTTGTGAGAAATCTATATACCTACTCTTAAGCTGCTAAGAAGAATTATTCACCATTATTTATTAAACACTTTACTTGGGTGATGGAATACAGTGGGTTTTTGATCCTGTCTTTTCTTCAAGATGAAACTGCAAAGTAAATTGCTTTTAAATAATATAGTATCACCATCCCTTATTTGTCTTCTTGCAGATACTATCCGTTACCTATCCTTACATGACAACAAATACATCAGATACTTTCCTGGACATAGCAAAAGGTAAGACCCAGGTATTGCAGAATTGGGTAGTTATTTTATCCCTGAGCTAACCCAGAAAACAGAAGAGTGGATTTTATTAGTGAACCAAAGCTATTTCCTCACTGCTCTTTGGTATTCTTTTTATAAATCTTTAGGAAGATATAGTCATGGTGATGTTGGGAATGAGTCTGATAACCATCAGGAACAAGTAGCCAGCTATTGGGGTAGGTTGGGATTGAAGTTGGGTATTCTACCACCAAGTAAACCTGACTATCTTTGTTTCATTAGCCTGCCCCCACATATGCTAGAAATTGAACCCAGTGGTACTAAAGCATGGAGCCACATCCCCAAATCTTTTAATTTTAAGACAAGATCTCTCTAAGTTGTGGCTTTTTGTTAGCCCTTCTTAAATAGTTAATTCTCAATTTCCCAAGGTTGTGAAAGCAGGGGTAGAGCTACAAAGATAAAGAAAATCTCAGTTAAAATATAAGGAGGTCTGGGGTTGTGGCTTAGTGGTAGAGTGCTTGCCTAGCATGTGGGAGGCACTGAGTTCAATCCTCAGCACCACGTAAATTTAAATAAATAGAATAAATTTAAAAAAATATATGTGTGTGTGTGTGTATGTATGTATGTGTGTATACACACACGTGTATGTAAGGGACCAAGCACAGTGGTGCATACCAGTAATCCCATTGATTTAGGAGGCTAAAGCAGGAGGATTACAAGTTCAAAGCAAGTCTGGGTGAATTAGCAAGACCCTATCCCAAAATAAAAAGGGTTGGAGATCCAACTAAGTGGTAAAGTGCCCCTGATTCAATTCCCAGTACATACCCCCCCCAAAAAAAAAAAATACGAGTGTGTGTGTAGATGGATGGATAATAGATAGATAGATAGATAGATAGATAGATAGATAGCAGGGGCTAGAGGTGTATCTCATTGGCAGAGTATGTGTTTAGCATGCAGGAGATGCTGAGTTCAATCCCTTTAATCCCTTGGATTAAAGACACTTAGTAATAAACCTATGTAGTAAAAATTACAGTTGGCATTTAAAAATGCCAATCTCAGGTATCCCTTAATGAAAGAACTGTTTGCGTTTATGAGGCTTTCCAGTACAGGTGGCCCCCATTTCAGCAGGTCCCTTCAAAAAAAATGTTACATGTGAAGCTTTTTGTGTTGGCGGGTGGGGAGGAGGGTTCACTCATGCTAGGCAAATGAGCTAGCTTCACGCTCAGCCACTGAGCTAGCTTCACCCTCAGCCCCCACATTCAAAGATCATTTTTTTTTTTTTTGAGAGAGAGAGAGAATTTTTTAATATTTATTTTTTACTTCTCAGTAGACACAGCATCTTTGTTTGTTTGTGTTGCTGAGGATTGAACCCGGGCTGCACGCATGCCAGGCAAGCACGTTACCTCTTGAGCCACATCCCCAGCCCTCAAAGATCTTAAAGAAGGTGCAAAATGGAAGCAAACACATTTTTGCTTTTTTTTAGGGGGGTGGGAATCAGGGATTGAACTCAGGGTAATTTAACCACCAAACTACATCCCTAGTTCTTTTTTTGCTACTGGAATTGAACTCAGGGGCACTCAACCACTGAGCCACATTCCCAGCCCTATTTTGTATTTTTATTTAGAGATGGAATCTCATTGAGTTGCTAGCACCTTACTAAAAGCTACCTTTGAATTCATGATCTTCCTACTCAGCTTCCTGAGTTGCTGGAATTATAGGCATGTACCACCACACTGCCTGGCTTTTTTGTTAAAGTCAAGAAGTTTAACTCCTTGTTCTATATTATTTTTTTTTTTTTTATTTATTTTTTAGTTTTCGGCAGACACAATATCTTTATTTGTATGTGGTGCTGAGGATCGAACCCAGGCCGCACGCATGCCAGGCGAGCGCACTACCACTTGAGCCACATCCCCAGCCCCCTTGTTCTATATTATATAATATATGCAGGCTGTTTCTTTTTACCCTCACCCTACTTCCCCTAATTTTTTTTCTCCAATTTTTCCAATTTGGCTGAATGCTGTTAACAAATATTTATCTTCTTGGATAATATTTCAGTCTCTTGGGGTTATTTTCTCCTATTCTAATTTATAAAAATGTATAGTAACCCAGGATGGCTTAGAGTGTTACAGAGTCCTGACAAAAAATGGACTGAGAGCTACCTGTTAATAGTTGTACTTCTGAGGCTCAGGGGTACAGTGCTCATCTAGCACATCTAAGACCCTGGGTTAGATCCTCAGCATCACATAAAAATAAATAAAATGAAGGTATTGTGTCCATCTACAACTAAAAAATAAATAACAGTTGTACTTTTGAGTGATTAGCATTCTTGTGTTGCGGAAGACTGGAGATTGTAGCTGTTGGTTATTGTGTATGAATCAGTATTCACAGATTTACTGCTTATAATTAAGGGTTAATGTGCCTGCTGAGATTTTTTTCCATTCTTCCTTATTGTATCTTCTTTACCCAGAAGTACTTTACCATTGATCTATATCACCATTCCTTTTAATTTTTTGTTTTGAGACAAGATCTCACTAAGTTGCTTAGGACCTCATTAAATTGCTGCTGATGCTGGCCTCAAACTTTTGATCCTTCTGCCTCAGACTCTCAAATCACTAAGATTACAGACTTGCACTACTGTGCCTGGCTCTTCATTCCTCAACCCTGTTTCTTAGTAGATGACTGTGTTCCTCTGTTAAGAAAATCACGGTTATCCAAATGAGTACTTTTGAACTTATATCCCTTTTCCTGAAATTCTTCTCTTTGGATCTCCTTCCTTGAAAAAGAAGTAGCCTTCCTTCCTTGATGAAATTAACCTCCCACTTTCGACTTGGCTTCTGTCTCTATAATTGACCTTTTCCTTATTGCATCTACAAACTTACTTGGAATTCCTCATCTTAAGTCTATTTATTGATCCTTTCACCCACTTTTCACTATCAAATATGATAGAAGAATATCTACATTTTCATCTCCAACACCTCATACTTTTCAGTGTTTAAAAACACTTGCTCTAGTCTGTTAGAGTCATATGGACTTGGACACTTAGGTTTCTAACTGCCTCAACTTTCTCTGGAGATTTTGGCTTTTAACAGTATCTTTTGTTAAGGAGCTAGTGCAAATGTTGAGTTATGATTGGAAGAAGAGTTTTTTGGTGATTAACTCAGGATGGTACAGGTGGACTACTCCTTATCCCTCGAAGTTTTCAGATTTTAGAATATTTGCATATGTATAATGAGATATCTTAGGAGCGGGACTTATTGTAAACATGAAATTTATTTATGTTTCATATATACCTTACTCATAGCCTGAAGTTAATTTCATTCAGTATTTCTGGTTCATCCCATTTTGACTACAGCCCCATATGTATGATCAAGTGTGGAATTTTCCACTTTCAGTGTCATGTCTTTTCCACTTTCAGTGTCATGTCAGTGCTTAAAAAGATACATGCTGGGCAAGTACCCTACCATCCCTAGCCCCTTAATTTTCAGATTAGGAATGTTCAAGCTAGGCATGCTAGGCGTGTACTCTACCACTGAGCCACAACCCTATCCCCGCAATCTACATTTTAAAACACCTCTTCCAGTGATGCTGATGCCACTCTAGTTTGGAAACATTAGTGTACTCTTGTACTGTACTGTTGTTTTGTTTTTCTTTTAATTGTATTTTGAGACTTGCCAAGTTGCCCAAGCTAGGATTATAGATGTGTACCACCACACCTAGCTACTACCATCCTATTAAGAAACCATGCTTCTTTAAAAAATTGATATATAGTTATCAAGCCATGAGTTATTCATTTTATTTTTTGGTACTAGGGATTGAACCCAGGGGTACTTTATCACTGAGCTATATCCCCAGTCTGTTTTATTTTTTATTTTGAGATAAGAGTCTTGCTCAGTTGCTTAGGACCTTGCTAAGTTGCTCAGGCCCGTCTTAAATTTGAGATCCTCCTTCCTCAGTCTCCCAAGTTGCTAGGGTTATAGATGTGTGCCACCATGCCAACCTAAATTATCCATTTTAAAGTGTCCGGTTTAGTGATTTTTGGCGGGGGAGAGTGGGTTTATATTCACAAGAGTTGGGCCACAATCCTTGCTATATAATTCCAAAACATTTTGATCACCCCAAAGAGAAATCCCATACCCATTCACATTCACTTCCCCAGTGTCCCTCACAACCACTAATCTACTTTCTTTCTCTGTAGATTTGCATATTCTAGACATTTTGTATAAATGGAAAAAGAAAACTTGTGTCCTTAGTTTCTTTCACTTAGGGTGATGTTTCTAAGGTCTATCCAGGTTGTCAATATGAGTCAGTACTTCATCACTTTTTGTTACCAAACAATATTCCATTGCATTTTATGGGTGAACCACATTTTGTTTATCCATTCATTAGTTAATGGACATTTGGATTATTTCCTCTCTTTTTACATTTCTATCAGCAGTGTATAAGTATTCCAATTGCTCTACCATCCTCATCAACGTCCGTTAATTATTATAGCTATGCTTGTGTGTGTAAAGTAGTATCTCATTGTGGTTTTAGAATTATATATTTTTATAGTAAGGCTTTAAGTTGCTTTTTTCCATCATACTAGTTGGCTTTGATTATTTCAGATATGCTTGCATATATTTCCTAGAATAGCAGTTTTGGGAAACAGGTATATATAGCTAGGCAGAGTGGCTAGAGTTCACATCCAATTTTTGCTCATATTTTGCTTCAACTCCTATTTATCTTGATACATTACAGGGTGGTGGCCTTGTCCATGTCACCTGTGGATGACACTTTCATTTCTGGGTCTCTTGATAAGACTATTCGACTCTGGGATCTCCGGTCTCCTAACTGCCAGGTAATGATACCTCACAGTTACATTTTGTAGCATTTCCTGTGGTAGGCATTATAATCAATTCTCTCTTTCAAGAAGGAAAGCAAGCACTGGTTCCATTCTGAGATCCCAGAGTCTTCCTAAACTTTAGAGGAAACTTGTTTTCCTGGTAGATTGCTGCTTGGTAAGCGGATAACCCTAATCTAGTGTAGTTGGCTTTATACTCTGTGGCTTATTGTTTTAAAAAATTCTTTTCTTAGAGCTTTTGAGCCACAGGTTTTAGCCTCAGGGGATTTGTTTTTATTTGAACTTTTTGTCTATTATATTGTGCAGTTAGGATTGATTAGAAATCTATTTATATGGTGACTTCTTTTTTTAAAAGCTTCAATTTAGTTTGATTTTTGTTTGCTTTTTCTGTACTGTAGGTAGGCTTAATTTTCATTAGGAAAGGTCAATTATATGGTGGTGGGATTCTTACTAACTTTTTGTCGTCTTTCTTCTTTCCTTAGGGCCTCATGCATCTTCAGGGCAAGCCAGTTTGTTCTTTTGATCCAGAAGGGTTAATTTTTGCTGCAGGTGTCAACTCTGAAATGGTCAAACTTTATGACCTTCGTTCTTTTGATAAGGTTTGAATCTTTGAATTATCTTGATGGTATGGAAGTTTTAGAGAAAAGATGGTTATATTAAGCCCTTTTTTTATGGTAGAGGGAATATGTGGTAGATATTAAAGAGCCATAGTTTATCTTTTGCTTTCCCACTCAAAAAGGAATTTCAGTAGCAGAGTGCTTGCCTAGCACCCACAAGGCCCTCAGTTCTGTCCTCGGCCCTGGGGGCTGAGGGGGGTGGGAATGGGTGGAAGAAAAAAGAAATCTAAACTGATATAGAAAGGGAGTTAGCTCTGACAGAAGGAATTATAAATGTTCTTTGTCGTGGGGCTGCTTTTACCTTTTGCAGGGACCATTTGCAACATTTAAGATGCAGTATGATCGGACTTGTGAGTGGACAGGACTCAAGTTCAGCAATGATGGCAAGCTTATACTCATCTCCACCAACGGCAGCTTCATACGTCTCATTGATGCATTCAAGGGAGTGGTGATGCACACATTTGGGGTGAGCTGACATTTTTTTTTTTCCCCTGTTACTGGGAATTGACCCCAGAAGCGCTTTACCACTGAGCTATATCCCCAACCCTTTTTAAACTTTGAGACAGGGTCTCGTTTAGTTTCCTAGAACAGCAGATTTGGGAAACAGGTATATATAGCTAGGCAGAATGGCTATAAAGTTCACATCCAATTTTGCTCATATTTTGCTTCAACTCCTATTTTTTAAAATATTTATTTTTTTAGTTTTAGGTGGACACAATATCTTTATTTTATTATTATGTGGTGTTGAGGATCGAACCCAGTGCCTCGTGCATGCCAGGCGGGCGCACTACCACTTTGAGCCACATCCCCAACCCTTCAACTCCTATTTATCTTGATGATTCCAGACTGGCCTGGAACTTGCAATCCTCCTGCCTTAGCCTCCTAAGGCAGCTGGGATTAGAGGTCTGCACCATTGTGCCTGGCTTAATTGATATCCTTTGAGCATGACTGCTTGCTTGCTTCTCCCTCCTGGGCTGAAAATTGTATTAGTGATGTATAATAGCAGTTATCTTTTCACTGATTAAGGCATGAGCTTGCACCATCTTTCTGTCTATGAACTTTGTTCCTTTGGATTCAGAGCATTTGCTTCTCACCAAGTGACCAAAGTGAGGTGTTTAGATATAAAATAATTCTTAATTGCTCAGTGTGGTGCATACCTGTAATGCCAGCTACTTAGGAGTTAAAAGAGTATTGCAGGTTAAAGGCCAGCTTCGGCACCTTGGCAAGACCTTGTCTCAAAATTAAAAAAAAATAAAACGGGCTGGGAAGGTAGCTCAGTGGTAGAGCACCCCTAGGTTCAATAAAAGTTTTCTTGCCCCTACCCCCCCATATAGGATTCGGTTAGGAAGTGAATATTTTAAGGGTGGCAACTGTATTTGAAACCTTGGTGGTATAGAATATAATGAGAGGGTTTCCTGGAAGATGATGTGTTTACTGGGTTGATGTTCTAGGCATTTTTAAACTAGTGACCCTATAACAACAAGAGAACTGCTTTGTTTGGTTTTGTTTTAGGGTTACGCCAACAGCAAAGCTGTCACACTAGAGGCTTCATTTACTCCAGACTCTCAGTTTATTATGATTGGTAAGCTTCCTTCATTTCTCTTGGAGTTATTTCTGTGGTACTGTGCATTTGTTCAAGCTATTAAACTGATTATGATATCATAACCTGTTTAATAGATGGTTTCAGGTTTCTGTACAGCACATATATCAAGGATATAGTGTCTTTAAACTGTCTGACTTTGGGGTGTTCTTTGCTGGAACCAACATTACTGTTGATCTTCCCTTGACCAGCATTAGAATTAAGCTCTAAAATTACTTTATTAGTATTATTAACTTCCTGGAATAACCCTATGTTCAATTGCCTCAGTGGCTAGATATTGTTAAGCTAATGGTATTCAGCCTCTTTTTGGATGGGAAAAGTAAAGTTAGAGGGGAAGTGACTTGCCTGAAATAAATAAACAAGGTCAAGTTCAAATCCCAAGGCTGGAACTATATAGCTCAAGGGTAGCATGCATGCCTAGCATGCTCAGGGACCTGGGTTCAATTGGCAGTGCCTCTTTCACGCAAAAAAGACTAATTCCCAAATTGAGTGTGCTTCCTTCACTGTTTCTCCTTCCTCCCACTTTGTACTGAGGGCTGGATCCTGAAGCTTGTCTTTTCTCCAGACCTCAATCATATCTCTCAATCATGTCTTTCTTATTTCAGTTGTTTTTGTATTGAGCTATTAAATTTTCCTTGATGATTCTCTTTAGGTTCAGAGGATGGCAAGATCCATGTTTGGAATGGAGAGAGCGGTATAAAAGTAGCTGTACTGGATGGTAAACACACAGGCCCCATTACCTGTTTGCAGTTTAACCCCAAGTTCATGACTTTTGCCAGTGCGTGTTCCAACATGGTATGTGAACAATGCTAAGTGTCTTCTACATAGGGGCCCTCTCCTTTGGGGTGGCAGTGAGCATAGCATGCTGTAGGTACTGAGTACCTGTTTGTCATCTGGCTTCCCTGTTCACCTCCCATCATGTAATGTTTGGCTGGGGTATTTTTTTATTCTTCCCACGAACTGGGGTCACCTCTTGAGTTCCCAAGAGATTGAAGGCCAGTTTTTGCTATGACCTCTGCTTTTAGACTTAAATTACCTAGACTAGTCTTCAGTATAAGGGTAGGAGTTGGAGATTACCTAGACTATGCTAGACACCTTTTTTGCTGCTGGTAGTCTTTTTTTTTTTTTTTTTTTTGGTACTGGGGATTGATCTTGGGGGTACCCAACTACTGAGCCATATTCCCAGCTCTATTTTTTGTATTTTATTTAGAGACAGGGTCTCACTGAGTTGCTTAGTGCCTCAATTTTGCTGAGGCTGGCTTTGAACTCACAATCCTCCTGCCTCAGACTCCCAAGCCACTCGGATTATAGGCGTGCACCACTGCACCCAGTTTGTTCTTGGTATTCTGAACCATTTTTTGTATGTTTTGGCACTGGGGATTGAACCCAAAAGTACTTTACCACTGAACTATATTCCCAGCCCTTTTTTGGGAGCGGGGGATGGTGTCTCACTTAAGTTTTCAGGTTGGCCTTGAACTTGGGATCCTCATGCTTCAGTCTCCTCAGTTGCTGGGATGTAGGCATATACCATCATGCCCAGCTGAACCCATTTTTTTGTGACTACATCCTTTCAGTCTTTCATTTCTCTTGGTTTACACAGATTTCCTCAAAAACTCTTAACAGTTGATGATAACTCACCACTTAGAATTAACTCTAGGTCTTTGTCTCTTCCTAGACAAGACTTTGAAAACAAAGGATCAGTGAGTCTCAGCTCCTAGTTTTCTTCTTGGATCTCTTAAACCTGCCTGGGTATTTGCATATTACCTAGAGTACGTTGCTTCCTCTCTTTTTTCTTTTATTTTCTTTTCATTCTCCTTCCTTCCCTGAAATCCCAGCTATTCAGCTGGGTCACAAGTTCAAGGCTAGCCTCAGCAACTTAGTAAGACCCTATCTCAAAATAAAAATTAAAAGTAGATATAGCCGGATTACAGGTATTGCCACTACACCGGTCTCCTTCCTTTTTTTTTTTCCTTCCTTCCTTTTTTAAAAAAACCAAGCAAGTAATCTCGGAAGAAATGTGGAAAAAAGGGCTGGGGATGTGGCTCAAGCGGTAGCGCGCTCGCCTGGCATGCGTGCGGCCCGGGTTCGATCCTCAGCACCACATACCAACAAAGATGTTGTGTCCGCCGAGAACTAAAAAATAAATATTAAAAATTATCTCTCTCTTTCTCTCCTCTCTCACTCTCTCTTTAAAAAAAAAAAAAAAGAAAGAAATGTGGAAAAAAGCATCCAATTCAATCCCTCTCATTTTTGTGGCTCAGGAAGAAGAGGGGTCAGTTTGAGGTCACCTGGCAGATTACCATTGAGGCCAGGTTCCCCAAATAGCATTCCTCTTTTTCTTCACATACTGGACCACTGTGGTGGAAGGTGGACAGTGAGTATTGGAAGGAAACAGAACCAGCTTAACTTTCATAGAGTGAAGAGTGTTTCTTTTCTTTTTTGTGGGGAGATACCAGGGATTAAACTGGGGGGCACTTGACTACTGAGCCCCATCCCTAGTCCTCTTTTGTATTTTTTTAGAGATAGGGTCTCATTGAGTTGCTTAGCACCTCATTTTTGCCGAGGCTGGCTTTGCACTCAAGATCCTCCTGCCTCAGCCTCTCCAGCCCCTGGGATACAGGTATGTGCCACAGTGCCTAGGTGGAGTGTTTGTTTTCAGACTGCCAGGGTTGGTCATTTGGGAGGGAATGACACCAGGCCATAACTCTCCACCATTGGGGATCGGGGGTATAGAGAGCACTTCACAAGCCTGGTTGCTGACACATGCCTGTAATATCATCTATTTGGGAGGTTGAGGCAAGAGGATTGCAAGTTTAACACTAACCTAAACAATTTAATGAGACCTGGTCTCAAAATAAAAAGGGCTATGGATACAGCTCAGTAGTAGAGTGCTTGCCTAGCATTGCCCCAGGCTCTGGGTTCAATCTTGAGGTGGGGAGAGGGGGCTTGGCTTTTTAAAGCTGGCTTATATGACTTGTGTTCTCTTTCCAGGCCTTCTGGTTGCCAACCATTGATGACTGACCCTGATGCTACTCAGCTATTTCTGTATAATGGGGGTGGCCAGCAGGAAAAACTCAGAGTGGACTGAGATATAAATGGGATTGGATCATTTGACTGGGCTGGACAACATCCTTTCACATGGCCTTCCCATGGATGTGCTGTACATCTGCTCAAAAGAAAAAATTACTTTGTTGAGCTTCTTCATAAGAACTCTTGGTGCCACCGACTCAGTTGGGACTTAGCCTTTCCAGCCATCAATGCACCAGGTTCCTCCAGAGTGACCAGACTTGTGATTAGGTTATAGTGGGGCTCTCAAAAGCACCTTCAGTTTTGAATGTATTTGCTGCTGAGGAGCCAATGAAGTCTTCAATTCTGCACATCCCTTCTCCCATCTCCATAAATGCATGGGAAGCCACAGTTCTGGTTTTGAGATGCTTGGGCAGCTCAGTGCCCCTTGCCCTCACCCTGCATGTCTTGTTACTGGGTCTCCCTGTGTAATTGTGGCATTATTCCACAGCCATCATGTTTGTTAGGTGCCAAACATTTACAGAAATAAGTCTTCATATACCTTGGGGTCAAAGATAGGGATAAATACAGAAGGACCTTGCTTGTCAGGAAGCTGTGCAGTTGTCCTGTAAGGGTGGGTGGTCTGGATAGGCCCCAGGCTCTGGTGTTGGGTAGGAAAAGGCTCAAGAACCTAAAAGGGAGGGAAGGGGTAGCATTGTGTTCCTCGGGCTAGAAGGTTTAGCAGCAGCCTGGTGCAGTCCCATCATCAAGACAAACCTACAGTCCTGGGTGCCTACCAAGCTTGGTTTGTACAAAAGCAAGGTAGGAGTCTATTTTTGTACCTGAGATGCATTGCTCTTTTCCTGTGGGCCAGTATTGTGGAATGAGTCTGAGTTGTTTACACTGATGCCTTCCTTCCCTGTCCACCACAATTGTGTACATAGTCTCCAGTTGACACCCCCCTTTTACCCAGCTCCCACTGAAGAGTT
The DNA here is from genome assembly GCF_045843805.1 of Urocitellus parryii. NCBI lineage: Eukaryota > Metazoa > Chordata > Mammalia > Rodentia > Sciuridae > Urocitellus > Urocitellus parryii. The sequence continues at coordinate 94,829,485 of NC_135532.1, read as the reverse complement.
GGTTCTAGGCCTGTGTTATATGTTATATTTAGCCTTTTATATATGACCTTTGATTTTGGTTTGTATTTTAGCACAGTATGTGCATCTTCATTTAAATATATTTGTGCATTCATATATGCATATATATGTATGTACGCATATATATGTATGTATGTATGTGTGTGTATATATATATACATATACATATATATATATAAAATCACCTGTAGCTTCTCAGTTCAGCCGAAGAAGGTGGAGTCCTGCAACCCAGGAGAAAGACTGCATCCTTGCTAATAGTGTTTGCCACAAGTGTTAGTCTTCCCTGTTACCTTTTTTCCTTTGGGAAACTAAATAAAAGCAAAGCTTCTTGTGTTTGCTGTTTCCATGGCAGCTAAGTGAGGGTCTTGGGATGACTTCCTTTGTTCCTCAAGCCGCACTTTGGGGTCCTCTCTGCAGTATTAGTCTCTTTTTTGCCTGGTGGTGCTCTGTCTGCATCTGTATATATGTCACAGTCATTTGCATGGCTTCTGTGCCTGGCTTGCAGCATTTAGGGACAGGATGCTGAAACCAGAGCACTTTGTTTGTCTAAGGCTTCTTACCAATTACAGGTTACTCCTACTTAGTATGGCTACTTTCTTGCTCTTTTTCTTGCTTTTTCTTGAGAGGAAGAGGTTTTAGCTAGGCCCAAGTTGGGGTGCTCCATATCCAGCCCATGGCCTTTTCTTCCCCTGCATGGCCTTCTTAAGAGCAGACCAAGTGGCATTTTACTTCATTAAGTACCCAGTGAAACATTTTATTGCAGACAACACTCCATGCAGATCCAGAAACTGAGGCCCAATAGTTATGACTTGCCCAAAGGTACATAGCTGCTAGGGTAAATCAAGCCATCACTGCTTCTGTTTAGCAGCAGATATAGGCTGTGAATCACTAGCACTTTCTCTTTTTTTGTTGTTTGTTTGTTGTTTAAGCAATTACTCTTTTGACTTTTTAATCAAAGTGAAAGGGCAAATAGGCATACACCTTTCCCAAGAGTAGACTGGAATCTGCAACTGCTACCATGCCACCCACTGTGTAGCTCTTCCTTCCCAGAGTGGAGGGATTCTGAGAAACCAAATAATTTGAGCTGTTACTGCCCTCCCCTGGCATTTCAGGGTAGAAAGTTCACATTAGGAATGGTCAGAGATGGTGCTTGAAACTGAGTTAACAAGAAAGGCTGTATAATTTATATATGTGTAACTAACAGAGAAGGAACTCTCCAATAGTAGGAATATGATGTGTATTTGAGTTCTCAGATGTCCAAAGCATCATGTCCTTTGAAAAACATGTCACTTCACAGCCTCTACTTGACACCCTGTGGAGCAGAGTTGGGGAGGAATAGAAAAGATTAAGCTGCAAGTGTGGCTAGGATAAAAGGGAGAGAAAGACTGAGAGCTGGCCCTGCAGTAAATGTATTGCTGGGGGCTGGAGTTAGGGCCAAAGCCACTGCTTTGTATGTGACGGCAACACTGCACTGCTCAACCACCAGCCAGTGGGGATAGTTTTTAAAAATTACTCCCTATTTCAATCTTAATTAGTACTCATTTAGGATAATTGGGGGAATTTTAAAGAATCAATTGGCCACCCAAATGGTACCACTGTTAATCTTTTGGTGTTAAATGTTCCTCTACACATTTCTGTGCATAGGTTTTTGGTGTGTTTACATAGTTGTTATTCTACTGTATATACAATTTTATGTCCCTTTTGTACTTAACATAAACTTTTTTTTCCATGTTAACAGTCTTAAACAGAATTTTATGGGTACAGCCTCTTCCATTGAGTTTCTGAAGTATTGTCTGCCTGGTACCCCAGAGGGAGGGAGAGAGGGAGGGGATGGGTTGTCTACCTTCATTCTCTTAGCTTGCATGAGGCTCCCTGTAATGCTGTGTGAATGGACTGCTGTAACCCCTGCTAGATAAGGCCTATGGGCGAGTAAGAACCCCTAGGCTCTAATAAGCAGCCACTGGACCAGAAATGAGTGACATTTAAAGGAAAGCCTAAGCCGACCTTAATCTTCGGAACTTATCTGCCATATATGTCAGTCTGCCTTGCACACACACACACACACACACACACACACATACACCCCACACCACTATTTCAACCTTTGACCAGAATGACAACTTCTTGGAATATGCATGTCCTACTAGACCCTGGCTTTTGGTGGCTTCTACACCAGGTCTGGCAGAAGGCCTAGTCACTTGCTTTGGTAACTTATTGCCTAGCCTTGTGAGATGGTAATTCCTGGGGCCTGCTGCTCTAGCTCAGCATCATCAGAGCTGCAGGACCTGCTTCTGACTTTTTGAACTAGAGCAGATGAAAATCCTGCCAGTCTACTTCTATACCACTTTGGAGGTTGGCTAGGGACTCTGATAGAAGGATCCTTCTGGCTTGGGTGTAGCTGGCCTTGGATAGGTTCTCCTGACTCAAGAGTACTCAAGGAGTAAGAGACTACCGTGTGGTGTGGTGGGAGGGTTGCTGCAGCTTTAGCTCTGCTGGGAAATATGAACAAATCAGTCAGAATGGCTGCCCTTGCCACAGCCAGACTCACTGTGGTCTCCCTGCAATTGAAAGACCTGTTGCACCTACTCCCTGGGTCTTGGCCTTGTGCAAAGAACAAGAGCAGGAGCAGGGAGTAGCCTTTAGCTTTGTTCGGAATTGAGGCCAGCAGGCTGTGGGAGTGAGCTGGTTTAGCAGTTGATGTAGGGAAGAGGCAGGGACAGAATGTTGCCCACACTTTGCTCAGGGAGAAGGGGGAAGGCTGTGCTGAGGAAGGAGGAAGTCAAGTCTCCTGTAGGCTGCTAGGACAGCATTCTGGCATTTGCCAGCTGACTGATAAGAGATGCTATGCAGAACTTCAAGGACTAACATTTTGTTATGGCCCCAACTGGGCCCAGATTCAGGCCTGGAAATCCTGGGCTGAGGAATACAATTATATGGAAAATGGAATATATATGGTAATACTTTTTTCTGTTGAAAAACATCTGAGAAATGGAATCTCACAACTGCACAAGTTTTACCATGTTTTACTGGATATTCTGGCTGCAGTCTAAAACTTGAGTTGCCTGGCAAAAGTTACTTCAATTCTAGGAGTGAATTCAGGAACTCAGAGAAAGCTGAAGTCATGAAGGTGGTTTGCCTTGTCGTTCACATACTACCTGAGCCTTAGTAAGTTTTAGATGCCAACAGTCTTGTGAAGAATTGAAGCTGTTTGTCAAGCAGCAAGCCTAAGGATCTTAACAGATGTATGTTTCCTGCTAAATCCAGCTAAAAAGAAGTTTGCATTCAAAATCAAGTGAAAAAGTAACCCTTATGGTACCTAAAGCTGAGTTCACAGTGGTAGTAAAGGCATCCTTTCTGTTTCTTGGGCAACAATGGGGGTTGGGGGGGACTCACTCAAGATAAGAACTAGGGGGGCTTCAGAGAAAATAGTTCCAACTCTATGCAAGTTTGTATGGTAGAGCTAAAACTAATCCTCTGGAAGGTGCCCTTAATCCAAGCTGTACAAGCAATTCACAATTCACAAGGACTCTTCTGCAAATGAACATTTAATAATAGGAATGTGATAAGAAACAAAAGCAAAGGCATTGGGGGTGAGACTAGGGCAGGCCTGGGGCCAGGGGGAAGCAAGTCAGAAGGGCAGGCCAGAGGTAGTGATAAGCATTCCCTGCCCAGCCAACTCTGGAAGTTCCTCTTGCCCCTTTTTGCTCTTCCCCCAACTTTAGCTGTAGGGGCCATGCCCTCCAACAGCAGAGAACAGGGCAAAACCTAAGCTGGTGTCTCCTCCAGAGCTTTCTTCAAGATACGTGTTCTAGCAAATGTGAGACTGCCCAAGATTTTCTTGGGGGGATTGTTAAATGGATGCCCCGACATTCATGGATTGGAAAACCTGTATCCAAATACAGGACGCTACCCCTTGTGGCATCTGACTAATACTCTTAATGTGGGTATCTCTTTCTAAGAATAATTCTTGGGCTATTGAGGATCCTGTCTGAGAAGCCTCACAAGGGTTTCCTAAGTTGTAGGAAATCAGATCCCTCTACCAGAGTGATGTGATTATTGTAAAAGGCAGGACCTGGTGGGCTGGGCTCTTTGTACCCTTCCAGCTCTTGCTGCCTGGTATAAAAAATCCCCTTGAAACAGATGAACCTGGGTGAGAAGCAGGAACATTGGGCTGTGGCTGGGGATGGGACAAACAGGGCCTTCTCTTGGCCATAATGGAGGCATGCCCATACTGCAATGATTGGAGTGCTTCTTGGATGCAGTGTCAGAATCCTCAGTAGCCACTGCCTCCTTGGCTCTGGCTGTTCAAGGGAATCACGAACACAGAGACGTCATCATAGGACACCTGCCTTTCCCCTGTGGGACTGTCGTCCTTCCCCTGTGTGCTGTGTATCAGCATTTGGGCCAACTCCGAGAACCTGTGAAGACCATCATGCAGATGTACTTTGGAGGCAGAGCAAAGGGACAAGGCCAGCCTTCCAGGAGAACTCCCTGCAAAGGTTGGACATTTGGAGGACCCAAAAAAATGTAGTCCAACTATGAGCTGAGCAAAAAAGTCTGGTAGGACCACAGGAATCAACCCAAAGATTTTTTTTTGTGTGTGTGTGTGTGAGCTGGGGATGGAACCCAGGACTTTGTGCATGCAAGGAAAGCACTCTACCAACTGAGGTATATTCTATTCCCTAGCCTTAAGATTTTTTTCTGACCCACAATCACTCCCCCTACTTTCTGAGAAGTTTGAGACAGCCCTAATTGGGCTGGCTGGCAGTGCTGTTTCAGCTTAACTACTTAGGTCCCTGGCATCTACATACCTGTGTGGATCCTCTCTGTTCCCAGGGAGGAAGCTCCGTACCAGCCATGCCACCTGCTCATTGGACAGGACATCCCAGAGTCCATCAGTTGCCATGACAACTACATCCTCTTCCTGCAACTCTAACTGGTCCATATCCAGCACAGTTACCTGAAAGTTAAGCCTGAGGATCCTTAAATGCTCCCTTCCTGGCTCCCACCAGGCTCACTCCCTGTCTTTACAGGTAGATGGAGGCTGGAGTGGAATACATTGTCCTCTCACCTGTGGGATAGAGAGCAAGAAGGGCTTGAGCTGGATGTTTGTGTCCAGGACTCTGAGCTGATGGTCTCCCAGTCCTCGGGAGACAGCCAGCGTTCCCAGTAACCGAGCCTGAGGAAAGAGGAGAGATGTGAGGTGATAAGACCCTGGCACTCCTGAGCACACAGGAAAGGGTGGACTGTAGACCCCAGGAGCTGTGCACTGAAGAAGAAACAAGGGAACAGACCCCACTAAGGAACAAAGGAACTCCCACCTTCACAGAGCAAGTGGATGGAGATTCTTGAAGGGGGACCAGGTACTGACCTGCCTGCCATGTCCGTGGATCAGTGGGTACTTCAGATCTGATTTCTCCACACATTTGTAGCTCCTACCAGAAGCAGAGCCTGCATCAGCCCAAGCCCTCACTTGTCTCCCAACCCAGGGCCCAGCTGTTTTACCCTCATAGGGCCCACTCTGCCCAGGAAGAGGGGGAATGGCACAGCTGAGCCTGGACCTCAAGTCTCTCCCCACCATATTCCCCCTCCCCCCTCACCAGCCGCTCATGTGATGATCCCTGAACAAAACCTTCTGCCCCAAGTCATCCCCCTTCAGCCGCCGAGGGAATTCCAGTCGGGTGAACTCATCAGCCAGAAGCTCAGGGTAGACAAAGGCCTGGGTGGGGAGGCCATGCTCAGGTCAGTCTCCCTTCTATGGCCCCTTGTGGCTCTGGATCCAGGACTTGGGGATCCATAGCCTCCCCCTGGTGAAGGTACCTACCAGATGCTGGATTCGCTGCCGCTCAGTCTCTGGAGTAAACTCAGAGCTCAGCGGCCGAATCTCATCTCTCCGAACCAAGATGGCCCTGTATGGGGTTGAGGAGGAGGAGGAGGGATCTATGAAGTGATCTTCATAGATCTCATCCATGGATACCCTCCTGCCAGCCCCTCTTCACCATCAGGAGCCAGCTTTGGCCATATCAATCCCTGGTTCAAAGCCCTTTAGACTGTCTTCAGGGTAAGGCTCAGTTTTTCACATTAGCACTTAAGGGCCCTATGATGCTCTTCCTGGCAACCCTCACACTTGACATATGCCAGGTACAAACAACTTGGCCATTCAATCTTCCCTATTTCTAAACCTCCACTTCCGGTCATCTTTCATTGTCCCATTTCTGGTTTTCTCCTGCCCACCCCACCCCTGCCCACACTCCAAGAACTCACCTGCTATCCCCAGCATTGGCCACATACAGCTTTCCCTGCAGGGACACAGCCACCAGAGCTGTGCAGCCGCCCACCTGGCCTGAGGCCTCCAGCTCCCGCCCGATCACCTCATCCTGGAGCAAACCGAGGCCATCTTAGCTGCCACCTGTACTTCCATCATACCACTGTTTCCCAATCCCACCCTAAGGTTCACTCCCCAACAGCAGGCCTGGCAGTACCAGCCCAAAGTCCAGCCATGAGTCCTCAATCCCTGTGGTTAGAAGATGCAGATATGGGAAGTGCTACTCAAAACAGAGGAAGAGAAACCAGCCCTTGCCCCAAGGACTAGCAGCATTAGCACTTAGTGCACTGAGCTGTGGATGTAGCTCAGTGGTAGAACACTTGCCTAGCATGCAGGAGGCCCTATTCAATCCCACCTACCAAAAAAAAAAAAAAAAAAAAAAAGCATGTAGTAGAAGGAGCAAACAGGAGAGATTAAGATGACAGTGACAATAAGAAACAAACTCAAATTATGTCTTCCCAGTCAAATCATGGCTTTATATGTTATGTTATGCAGGATTATGTTATGCAGGGATGCCCCACTCAGGTCCCTGGGATAAAAAACTTCCCTTACTCCCCAAAGGGTATACTCACACATTCCTGGAAGGCGCTCTCCAGGGCCCCAATCACCAAATCTTCTGCCCTGATGCCTTTTTCTTCCACAAACTGGGGGTCACTGGGGCAGACACAGCGGCCACTGAGGTGCATGGGGGGTTGAGCAGCCACCATGCCTTCTACCACCGCTTCTAGCTGCCGACGCAGGCAAGAGTGCAGAGTATTGGCAGCCAGGATGGCTGCTGCAGGACCACCGTGCCCATCAAATAGTGCCCAGTAATGACCCGTCAGGAACTGCACAGGAAGGGCCTCCATGTCAGGCTCTGCCAGTTTCCCCCCCGGTCCACCTTGCACTAGGATATGGGCAGCAAGGCAAGAGCCTGTATACCCTGGTCCCAGCCTGTAAGAAAAGTTCAGAACTGGCTGCACTTACTTCTTCTGGGCACAGAGTCAGCCATTCCCTATCCTCTTCAGGTCCGAACTCATATCTCCGGATGCACAGTTTCCCACAGGCAGCTTGATCCTCATTGAACTCAGATTTCTCTGCATTGATGATCCTGAGGCCAGAAAAAGGTCAGGTCAGTGACATACCTGTGTCCCCTTGGGTACAGAGACCCCAGAAAGAGGCAGCAGTTCCTGAGTGTTATTCCTGACAAACTTCTGGGCAATTTTAAGTTTCCTGTTAAGTGGCTTTGTGACTAAGAGAAAAGTCAAGGCCCAGACCCTCTAGAGTCTTATCTGTTGACCCAGGGCTGAAGTAGGAGTGAATTTTCTACAGAGATCAAGGGTTCCCTTTCCTATCCCTTGCCGCATCTTAGGTGTTCCACACAGCACAGGCCATATAACCCAGGGTGAGATTTGGGATTCCCAAATCCCACAATGCTGGAATTCTACAGTCTCCCGGCCTCATCTTGGAAGTCTTGGAGTGCAAGTCGTTCCCCACCAACACTCTTCTCTTAAGGAGGTTGGAGATCCAAAGAAAACACTGAGGTAGGATAAGGAGTCACTAGTTGAAGACAAGAAGGGTTATCTACAAGTGGGATGGGGGTGTCACTCAGGTTAGCCTGTTTTCTAGATCGGCAGAGAACCCTCGACTGGATGGATAAGGCGGGAGCCCTGATGGGGGTTCCTGGATCAAGGGTATCCCGGGTTGGAGGCACTCACTCGGCGTAGCCTGCGTTCCAGGGTAGCGTGCGGCCCCGCGCTGGGCTACGCACTGGCCGGGAGTCCGAGCGGCGCGAGGCGTCGGCGGTTCCTGGGCTGGAGCCAGAGCCACGCAGGAAGCGGGGCCGCCGGTAGGGCACAGGGCTGGCGCGTGGCCCGGGCGGCCGCGGCGCGGGCAGTGGACCCCCAGTCAGGAAGCGGCGCCGGAACCAGCCGGCGGACATGGTGCGGCTGCAGGGGGCTGCCCGCGGTGCGCGGGCCCGGAGGGCTGGGCGGGACCGCCCCTGGGAGGAGGAAGCGGGCTGGGGGCGGGAGCCGGTCTGGGCGGAGACGCGCCTAACCCCACCTACGGCCTGAAGTGTGTGCCGGGCCTGAGCTCTCAGACTTGTGGATCCTGCCGACACCTTTAAGAAGCAAACTCTGCAGACTGGAAAACAGGCCTAGAGAATGAAGTCGCCTGTGTGCGTAAAGCAACACAGCAGGATCACATGTTCATCCACACTTGTAGAGCACTAGCCTTTGGGAGGGGAAAGTCCCTCCTGCTACCCAAGATGCTGTGGACAGTCATCCAGAGCAGGCACTGGGCCCCTGTCCACCGCAAAGCCTCAAGCCTCTTTCTGCTGGGCGGGTACCTTGCGCAAGAGGAAGATGGGGACAGGATGTCCTTGGGGGGGTCAGATAGACACATTGAGTAAGCGTGTGTAAGAAACTTGGTGTTCACTCAGGACGTCTCTGTTCCTCACCCACCCAGCCGGGCATCTCCACCCCCAGATGGAAGTTAATGGTCATCTGGGCCTTCCCCACCCTGAAAGGCTGCTCCTGCCCCAGAGGCTAGTCTCCCAAATGGCTGCTCCTCCAATTAAGATGTCCTCTCTGGGCAGACAGCAGGATATTCACTAGAGGGTGAGTGAACATATGGGAATTGAAAGGCGAATCCATGGTGCCCCCAAAGGCTCTAGCTGGTTAGAGTTCAGAACTGGGTGAAAGACTTTCTTCCACGCTGAAAATAAAGATGGTTCAGTCTCCTCGTAATGCCTGGCTAGCTATCACCATGTGGTCAGCAGCAGTTTCCCCTTTCATATCTACATTTTAAAAGCACCTTGTCACTCTTCTGACACTTTAAATTCAACACCCTGTGAATGACTGCTATTTCCATTTTGTAATGGAGGACTCTGAGGCCCACTGAGGGGAAGTCTCTGATGCTCTAAGCTGTGCTGTTTCCTTTTTGACAGTGCAGCTGACTTAAACAACCTCCCACCCCCAAGGGATTTCTCTTCCTCTTTCCTTTTCCAGAAAGCAAACTCAAAGTCCATAAGCCCCCACAGCCCAGAGCCCCCAGGGATGGCTATATGAAGAGTCCCTACCTTCACCTCCACTCCCAAGCCCAGGATCATGTGAGTCCCACTTCCTCCATGCAGCCAGCCCTGTCCCATCTATAGAGTTTCTCTAGCCCAAGGAGAAAGATTCTTAGAACAGAGAACAGTGCCCAACACCCATTCCCTCAGATGAGTCAGATCCAGAGCAGCATGGTGGCTAACTCATTACCCTATGTGTGCCACGCCCACACTGGGCACAGAGTTAATGGAGAAGAGCCAGGCATTGTCCCACTGAGCCCCCATTGTGATGATAGTGGAAGTTAATGATAGATGGTGCTTGATCTAGCTATCAAGTGAGTGGGGACAAAGCCATAGAAAATTACCCTTAAGGACACTTGTCATTTCTGTCATTGTGACAGAAATGAACCAGGGACCCAAAGTGAGACAGACTGTGAAGTCACCTCCTCACCCCTACCAGTAGATGCCTCGAGGCTTTTTAAAAATACCTTTATTTTTATGTGGTGCTGAGGATCCAAACCAGGGCCTCACACATGCTAGGCAAGCATTCTACCACTGAGTCAGAACCCCAGCCTGACTTGAGGTTTTTCTGTAATGAGATTTTATGTGTGGATTGAACCCAGGGGCACTTAACCTCTAAGCTACATCTCTAGTCCTTTTATTTTAAAAAAATTTGAGACAGATCTCACTCAATTGCTAAGGATCTAAGTTAATGAGACTAGCCTCAAACTTGAGATCCTCCTGTTGATTCAGCTTCCCCGAGTCACTGGAATTAGAGGCATGTGCCTCCCTGCCTGGTGATTCAGAGGCTTTTAAAGTATAAAATTTGAAAAAAAAAAAAAAAAAAAAAGCAAATTCACTCTATTCCCCAATCCATTAGCTTGGACTTGCCTACAGTGGGTCAAGGTCCTGTCCTAAATCATTCTCACAGCTCTGGGCAGCCAAATATTTCACGGGTAGTCTAATGCCCAGTTTATTCACTTGTTTTCAGAGCTGTGTGGAGCCCTGTAGTAATCCCATCCTCTCTGTTCAAAAGAAGTGTGAGTGTTCCCTTATGCCATCTAGGCTCCTCTATCTCCCTAGGCTAGGCACCTGTTTTTACCTGGAATCCAAGCCTGCCTTTTTTGGTTTGTTCCCTCATTTTGCTGAAGCATATCCTTCAATAAATTTCCAAGAAAGAATGACCTGGAAGTAATTTCTTGGGTTCTTGCTGGTCTCAAAGGGTTGTAATTCTGTCCTTGTTTTTTTCTTTCCCTGTCCCCACCCTACCCCAGATACTGGGGATGGAACCTAAGTGCACTCTACTTCTAAGCTACACCCACAGCCCATTTTATTTTGTTTTGGTGCTGGGAATCGAACCCAGAGGTTCTTTACCACTGAGCTAAATCCCCAGCCCTTCTTATTTTTTTGAGACACGGTCTTGCTAAATTGCTGGAATGGGAGCAATTTGAAGAGGCTGGCCTCCTCAAACTTAGCCTCCAGTCACTGACATTATAGGCATGCACCAGCACACGCCACTCTACCTCTGCTTTTGACTACTGTACTGTTTGGAATCCTACTTCTATTAATTTGTCTTTTGGTTGCCACTGCTGATGCTGAAATCCAGTATCTTTCTCATTCTTTAGATTGGCCTGTTGCCGGGTTTCTGTTCTCGAGACTAAAAGGCTCAGGGGTCACTCTAGTTAAACTGGGCTAATTGGGCTGCACAAAACAAGAGACACAAATACCTTTTTCTTTGGGGTTGCTATGATGGCTCCTCTGGCCTTAAGGGTCCGCAGAAAGAGAGAGAGCATGTGCTGACCCCTTTTATTGAGAAGCTATTCAAATGAGGCAAGGGGTCAGGTTTCAGGGGGCTGAGTCTATCTTCATGATGTCCACTGTCAGCAGGTTGACTGAAACCTGGGTAGGCCACACCCAAGGGTACAGTAAGAGAAGGGGACACACAAGGCATTTCCATGGAAGATTCTATCCTAAACAGGGCAAGGGGTTATATTACAAAGGAACAGGTGAGCGTAGCTTCACCTATGGGGCCCTAGCAAGACACACCCGTGCACGAGAGACACCGTCCCTCGAACCCAAGAAGGGTGGGGAAATCTCTGCCACATTTCTGTGACTGAGTGTCTCAGCACCCAGCTGGGGAGTGACTCAGTCACGTGCAAGGTTGGTCTCCAACAGCCTGTGTTTGCCCCTTTCTCTTTCCAGAAGCTTCCAGGCTTTTTTTTTTTCCTATTCGGTATCTAAAATGGATGAGATCCTTTAGGATGAATTTTTCTTCATTCCTGATCTAGGTTCTCCCAGGGCAATATAAACTCCTCACTCTCACTGACACATTTCTCCCAATTGCTCCAATGAACCCAAGTCTGCCACCTTCTGGCCAGAGGCTTCTCCCCAGCTAACATGAGAGGTGGTGGGGGGAAGAAAAAGGAAGAAAGGTTTTATTCTACATTTTTCCACTCCCAATGAAAGTAGCTTTTATTTAGTTCCATATCTGTTCTTTAATAAGATTTATTTTAGATTTAATTTTTTAAAATATTTTATTATTTTTAGGTGTAGATGGACACAATGCCTTTATTTTTATGTGGTGCTGAGGATCGAACCCAGGTCCCACCCTTGCTAGGCGAGCGCTCTACGGCTGAGCCACAATCCCAGCCCCAGGTTTAATTTTTTAAACTTAATATTTTTATATGACTATCTTTTATTATTTTCACAAAGTATAAAAATATTTATTTAGCAGCAAGTCGTTCCCACAACTCATTCCTCTTCCCAGAGACCTCTATTATGACTAAATTTATTGGGGGATCCTTCCAGAGATGTCAAAGAATTCTGTGCAAATTTAAGTGAAAAGTGTGTATGTATAAAATCTCTCCTCTCACACAAATGGGTACATTTTGACAAACTCATACATGCAAGGAATTTTATTTCAATCCCAATGCCCCTTTCCTTTCCCTCCTTCCTCTACTCTGATTTTCCTTTCACTTATTTACTTATTTTTGGTACCAGGGATTAACTCAGGGGCACTCAATCACTGAGCCACATCCCCAGTCCTATTTTGTATTTTAGTTAGAGACAGGGTCTCTCTGAGTTGCTTATCGACTGGCTTAGAGCTCATGATCCTCCTGCCTCAGCCTCTGAGCTACTGGGATTACAGGTGTGCACCACTACGCCCAGCTTTCATTTATTTATTTTTGATTGATACTTTCTACATATAAAGAAATTCCCTTGGTATATTTATATGTGCATATAAAATGATTTTGTTAAATTAATTCTGTTTCCTCTCCTTTTCCATTCTTCCTCCCTCCTTCTTGTTCTTCTTCTTCTACTCCGTTGATCTTCCCTATTCCTCTATGATGTATGAACCCCCACCACCTTCTTTCCCTTATTTTGCTCTAGTTTCCACATAAAACATTTGACCCTTGGTTCTGGCTTATTTCACTTAGCATAATGTCCTTCATCTGCAGTTTTTTTATTACTTATTTTTTGACTGGGGACTGAACCCAGAGGTGCTTCACCACTGAGCTACATCCCCAGCCCCCCCCCCCTTTTTTTAAATTTTTAAAGTACTTTTTAAAAAATGTGGTGCTAAAAAGAAAAAAAAATACAAATGTATGGAAATAAATAGTTCATGAGTTTTAAACTAAAAAAATAAATAAATAAAAATAAAAAATGTGGTGCTGAGAATCGAACTCAGTACCTCATAAGTGCTAGACAAGCACTTTATCACTGAGCTACAACCCCAAACCTCCCCAGCCCTTTTTAAAAAAAAAAAATTATTTATTTTTCCGCAGACACAACATCTTTGTTTGTATGTGATGCTGAGGATCGAACCCGGGCCGCACGCATACCGGGGGAGCGCGCTACCGCTTGAGCCACATCCCCAGCCCCCCAGTCCTTTTTATAACAGGATTTCATTAAGTTGCTTAGGTCCTCATTATATTGCTGAGGCTAGGATTATAGGTAAGCATCATTTCACGCAACTTATTACTTTAAAAAAAAAGAGAGAATTTTTTAATATTTATTTTTTAGTTTTCGGTGGACACAACATCTTTATTTTAGTTTTATGTGGTGCTGAGGATCGAACCCAGGGCCCCGCGCATGCCAGGTGAGCGCGTTACCGCTTGAGCCACATCCCCAGCCCTACTTATTACTTAAAAAAAAAAAAAAAAATTAACTCTTTGATCCACCTAAAAAATAAAACTTATAATAATTTCAATAGCTAAATGTCTGTGAGAAACATCAGAAAGATAGGGGCAACCAGTCTGCCCCTGACTCATTTGAATACATATGTAGGCAGCTTTCTCATCTTTTTGCCTGAAACCAGATCTCAGCAGGAGGTGGAATCTGCTTTGGTACTCTGCTGGCCTTGGGGTCCTTGCCCACATCCCAGATCTTAAGCTGAGCAGGAAGGGCTCAAACCCCCAATATCCCAGAAGATTCCTTTCATACCTGATCACTGAAGTGTGAGAGATGGATGGAGGGAACAAGGGTCACTGCTTAACAGGATTTCCCCCCCTTTGTTCAACTTCTCCAGTAAAGGAATCTAAGGTTCTTGAGCACACTCACTGCCTTATGACCAAACGAAGACATTTCTCCAACCTGAAAGTCTTCATCTGTATGATGGAGACAATAACATTTATCTCAGGGGCTGTCAACAGGATTAAATAAATGTGTGATACAAAGACTATCAGATTCCAGGCAGGCCACACATCCATCATCATGTCTCAGCGACCCCCACCCAAAAAAGGAGGCTTCTTTTCCAATCTTCCCTTTCAAGAAGTCCCTGAAGAGAGTCTGACTGGATAGGCTGGGGTCATACGCTCACCCCTGACTCAATAACAGGAGTCTGGAAAATACAAAATGCTGATTGGCTGGTAGCAGCAGTCAGTTCTGATGCCCGGAAGGAAAGGCTGCTAGGTTGGAAATTCCTCAGACTCACTAGGTTCCTTTCATCTCTGGGCCTTTGCACGTGCAGCTCCCTCTTCAAAGAAAACTTTTCGCTCTGCTCTGCTGGGTCACCACATTCTCTCCTTCAGGATTCTACCAAATTTTTGCCTCCTTCCAACGGCATCTCACATTCTCTGGGTAGGGCTCTCGCCACCACAGATCCACAGATCCTGTTCATCTGCTGGTTGCCTGGTAGAAGGTGGGTCTGGGCTCCCACCGTAAGGCCCAGGCCGGTGCTCTAATGTGCTTAATGCTCCGCGAAACGCGCTCGGGAAACGTCCCCTGGGTATAGGATCCCCGCACAATCACGCACGCGCTTACTTACCTTCTGACCCCTTTTCTGGTCACAAACTGGGGTAAGTGCGGAACTGTCCCTATTTACAAACCTACTCAGACAGGGGCGGACAGTCTTTCCCACTTGCACACACGGATTCGCCCCACCCACGGATTACTGGATTCAGGCGCACCGACGCCCTCGCATCCCCCGGGCAGACGCAGGCCCCTTTCCCGGCCACAGAGCCGCGCACAAAACCGGTCAGCCAGCCTGACAACCCTGTAGACCAAGGGCCACGCTGCGCGCACGCGCGGCCCTGAGTCCCCGCCCTCCCGGCCTCGCCCGTCGGGGGCGGGGCGCCGCTGGGGGCGGGTCCTGCGGCACCGCCCGGGAAGCTGCGCGAGGTTCGGCGGCTGCCACCACATCCTCCTCCTTTGGGTCCAGGCAAAGGGAGCCTGGTCAGGGCCAAGCGAAGGGCTCCGACGGCGCGGGCTAGCGGAACGCCGAGCCATGACGCACCAGACGGGCATCCACGGTGAGGGCGGTTGGTGGAAGGGCAGAGGTTCCCAGAGGCTCTGCTCTGGGCTGCGCCCCCTTTCCGGCTGTCGGTCCCTTCCTCCCCCTAGCATCAGCAGGGGGAAGCTTCCTGTTCTGCTTTGTAGCCGCCAGTCGCTTGGGATGGGCACATCTGGGGGAGTACAGACTTGCTGTGCATAGCTGAGAGTGGGTACACATGCACCCACACAGCTGGGATGGAAATACCTACGTACCCCTTGGGGGTAGATGTTCCTGTGTGTGCGGGTCTGTGTATTTTTGTTCCTTTCTTGGGGTGGGTGTACCCGGATGTGCACATCTGGCGGAGTATACACGCATGTGCACATGTCCTCTGTATACAGTTCCATGCGTACCCATCTGGATGTGACTTGCTTGTACACATCTAAGATCATTCATGTACATGCCCTAGTGGCTGTTTGGACACTGTAGGTAGCATGGGACCATCTTAGACATCACTGTTTCTTGACAGTGTGCACATGTGTGTGGGTGTCTGTGTGTGTGTGCACAATTGGTACACATCTCGGTGTGCATTTGTTACCATGGTTGCATGCAGTGGATGTGTCTCATGACTTGTATGGGTTTGTGAATGTGTGTGAGGAAGGGGTCCTGACCTTTACTCCTCTCAGGATCCTCACACTCTTTGCAGGCTAAGCTGGGGAAAACCTTTGATAGGGCCCTCTAAGTGGCCTGGGGAGAGTTGTCAGTCTGACCTTGACCTCTGACCTCCCTCCCATTTTCCTGTTGATCTCTTTAGTCTGCCCCAGCCAGGGTTGGAAAGTCCCAGCTCCAAGCTGGAGGGAGAGAAGAAGGTCCAGATGGGTAGATTTGTAGGAGGTCCTGGCCCTAGAGAAACCAGGCCAGCTCCCATCCCCATCTTCATGGCCAGGAAGCATCTATGGCCTAGAGTATCACACATAGAACCCCTCCCACAGGGACCCAGTTTCCTCCTTGGACAGGCTGGGAGAGAAGTAATGGCTGGGAGCCAAATACCCTGACCCTCCAGGCCTCAGTGTCCCATCTGCCACTGGCCTGGGAGGGCTGCCTGGCCTGTAGTGAGGGCTCAGGCTGCTTGCCTAGACAGCTTGGTGGTTTTGGCCATCTGCCACTCCTGCCACCACACCATGATCCCCTGCCCAGGGCTACCACCATGAAACTGCCTGAGTCCTGGCTTGTGGCTTGTGGTTGTGGCCACTTGGTGGCTGAACTGCCCAGAAAGGGTTTCCCTGGCCCTACTCCCATTTTCTCCCCACTGCACCCCCCTGCCCCGTAGGACCCAAGAATACAAGGGCCTGAGTCAGGGCCAGCCTCCTGACAGGTGGACCAGCCTATCTCCAGGAGGAGCTGGAGGGGTGGCATCATGAGTCAGCCCCACAGAGGGATCTACTGCCTGGCCTGCCCCTTCCTTCCCCTTTGCCTGGTCATAGCTGCAGCAACCCTCATGTCCCCTGTTGACAGCTCCTGTGGCCAGGGATCTGCCTCATTCCTTCACTTCCTGTACAGTGACACAGGGATGCTTAGGGGATATTGGGGACTGTGCTGCCCCCAGCCCTCCTTCTACCTGTGAATAGCCCTCCTTCCCATTTTAGGCATGGAGAGGTAGCAGGAGAGAATACCCTGGAGTACCTGCCTGGTCATGGGCCATAGCTGTAGGTATGCTGACCTCAGATCCTGGCAAGTAGAGGGACTGTAACCTGAGGCTCATTGGAGTTGGGAGGGTGGGCAAGGGGCGGGGGGTCATGAATCTTTGATGAGAAAGGTTCAGATATCCCAGGCCTGGCTTCTGGATTATTGATGGCAGCTGGGGAGGGATTGGGGTGGGGTAGGAAAGGATGTCTTCCCGTGCTAGGGTGTCAGTTTGCCCTAGTAACACTAGAAGGGGCTTGTCAACCTCTCTGAAGAGGAGCTTCTTGGTCACCCTCCCAAGGTCTGAGCAGGTAGAAGGAGCAGCTATCTTACAGTAATAAAATTTTTTTTGGGGGGGGTTGTTTGTTTTTTAAGCACCAGGGGCACTTAACCACTGACCCATATCCCCAGCTTTTATTAATTGATTGATTGATTGATTAATATTTTGAGACAAAATCCTTTTAAATTGCTTAGGGCCTTGCTAAGTTGCTGAGACTGGCATTGAACTTGCAATCCTCCTACCCCAGCCTCTGGAGCCACTGGGTAAAAGTTGTTATTAAAAGAGGCCCCATTCCTGAGCACTTCATCCCATTTACTCCTCATTATAGTCTCCGGAGCTTGGGGGTATTATCTCCCTTTTACAGATGAGGTTGAGTTTCAGAGAAGTCAGAGGTCACACAGCTAAGGAAGAATGGAGCCCTAACACTAGGCTTGAAGTTTCAGGAAACTACTGTTTGCTGCTGTTGCGAAGTCCTGTCCTGACCCAAAGAGGCTGTACCCTCTTGCATGCAGTTCAACGCCACGAGGCTGTGAGCCCCAGAGCCTGCTGGGCTCAGTTGAGCTTCTGCTTACCCCATGACACAAGGTCGCTGGGGAAGATGGGGGCACCTGAGGCCATGACCAGTTGTTTTCTTAAAGCCCCCCCCCTCCCGCTGCCCCTGAGCTGCCCAATCCAGGCCCTATAAATATTCTCTTACCTCAACCCTCCAGCTGTGTTCCTGTGGGAATTCTTCTGACCCCTGGGCAGCCTCAAGGTCGTGCTGGCTTAGCCCTGCTCACTCAGATACCCAAGCAGAGCCCTTCCCCACTTGGACCATAGTGTTCCCATTTGCTACTACTAGTGGTTCTGAGATTACCCATGGTTCCCTAGCTCTGACCATGATCCATACCTCTGCACTTGGTTCCTTCCTTGGTCACTGGCTGTCACCTTCTAGCTCTGCAGCCTAAGATCCAAAATGGAATTACTTTCCTGGGAGCCACTCCTCCTCCAGGAAGCCTTCCCTACTGTCTCAGAGGAGAGCTTGTTGTCCCTGGTGGAGCTGTGCCAGGCAGGGAATGGGTTCTCAGGGCCTCCTCAGCATGAGGCAGCCTGGCTGGGGGGCTGGAGCTGCATGTGCATGCATCTGTGAAAAGATGTCTCTGTGTTTCTGTGTGTGCTTTGTAATCCTCTTGCCTGCACACTGTCTTAGCCAAATTCTGAAGGTGCCTGCCTACGTGTGTGTTAGAAAGCTAGGAATTATATCTGAGTGCATGTTCTCATGTCTAAATATGTATATCCATTTATGTTTGACCAGTTGAGCGTGTGTTCACATACAATGGTATTTGCAGTCATGTCCCTCTCTGCATTATATGTGTCTTTTATATTCACATATGCTCGATTTAGTGAGTCGGCACATGTGATGTTTGTGTGTGTGTGTGTGTGTGTATGTGAATGGACATAACGGTGGCATTTGTCTGTGTATTCTTTGTGGATTCCACAGTGCTGAGTGTGTTTCAGGCCATCCCACTGCTGGGCCTTCATGGGAGCAGAAGACAGGTGGGGTCATTAATTCTGGCTGGACTAGCTTGCCTAGAATCTGCCCCATCTTCGGGTGGGCTGTCCCGCCCCTGCTTGCCCCTCCCCATCACCAGAGCAATCCCAGCCAGCAGGCCACCCGCCTGCCACTTCTGCTGGCTAAATTTGGGAGCTTGTGTTCAGTGGCCATCTCAGGTTCCCAGTCACATGGCGGGGCCGTATTTAACCTGGTTCCCAACTCAGCCACCAGATTCCGCAGGACAGAGCAGGCCCCAAACTTGTCCCTCTCCACTCTGCCTACTCATCCCCCACTATGTTTCTTGTTCTTGTAGCCACTGAGGAATTAAAGGAATTCTTTGCCAAGGCGCGGGCTGGCTCCATTCGGCTCATCAAAGTTGTCATTGAGGACGGTGAGTGCCCCCCATGAGCTAGGGCATATGTTGGAGGCTGGACCTAATTGCTTCTGGAGGGCGTATTGGCCTCTGAGCCCCTCTGGATCTCAGTTTCCCTGTCTGGAAGTGGGGATAAGGCCACTCACAAAAAGAAGCCTCAGAGAGGAGCACAAGGTGGGCATGGTTATCACCCCTATTATGCTAGCCCCTATCCTGGAGTCCTCTGTGGTCTCCCCAGAGGCTGTGTGGGTATTGAGATGGGCCTAGTCCAGATGCTGGGCTGAGCAGGCAGGGGTCAGGGGATGAGAGAGTCCAAGTGCTGCTGCATATGGCTAGTGCTACCCACTTCCATCTGTTTGTGGTCGGCAGGCCTGTTCTGGCTTGGCTGTTGCCGAGGAGAGACCTAAGAGATGCCGAGGCTCTTCCTTTGGGAAGAATCCTCAAAATGGGGAGAAGGGACTTGGGTACAGCCCATTCTGAGGGCAGGAGGGGGGGATATTCCATGCTTGGCAAGGCCTCAACGTGGACCCGGAACTAAATTGGGGTGTTGGAAGTAAGGGACTCCTCTCTTCTTCTCTCTGTGCCAAGGGACTGTCCCATTCTGTAAGGGGAACAGACTGGGTATGGGCTGGATCTCTAGGGGTCCTTGCAGACCTTCTCAGTAGTCTGTTCTACTGCCTTTTAGGGGCTTCCCAAACAGGTTTGTTGCTCCGCTCACTTTAGTAGGCACTGTCCAGACCCAGAGTTGACCCCAGGCTTTAGGGCCATGACCATGACTGTGCTGGGCTTTGTTCAGAGTCCCCAGATTTCCTCAGAGACTGGATAGGAGTCATGAGGTAGCTCATGAGTGAAGGACTGGGCAGTAGGCCACAGCCTCCCACCCTTAAAGAGGTAGCTGTACTCATTGGCCGCAGTCCTCAGACACAACTTAAGATCTTAAGCAGGAAGAATCTCTAGGTGGGCTCTCCAGGTTTTTTGGGTTTTTTGTTTGTTTGGGTTTTCGTACTGGGGAGTGAATCCAGGGGTGCTTAACCACTGAGCCACATCCCTAGCCCTTTTTTGTATTTTATTTAGAGATAGGGTCTCACTGAGTTACTTAGGGCCTCGCTAAATTGCTGAGGTTGGCTTTGAACTCTTAATCCTCCTGCCTCAGCCTCCTGAGCCGCTGGGATTATAGGCATGCGCCACCATGCCCAGCTTATTCCAGTTTTGTATTACAGTTTTAGGAGTACCTGGGAGTGCCCAGAAGTGTCCACTGAGGTGGCTGGAGCTCCTGATTTTTCTAGAGAAGGTCTGACTTTTACTTTTTATGTGAGATTCTTGGTTGGAAAACATGAACAGCAATGTTGACAATGCTTCTGCAACCCATTCAGCCTGTGACTGCTAGCTGTCAACCCTGATCCCATACGAGTTCTGTGTGGGCAGGTGAGGAAGCTGGCATGTTGGAGTTTCCAGGCAGATGGATCCCTTATCCCACTAGGAGGATGTTGTGGTGGGGTGCCAGACCCCTGGTCAAGCTTAGATTGCCCCTTTGCCCCAGTTCTTCCTCCATCCTACAGCTGTGTGTTCCGGGAGGGTATTTGTGAGATACCAGCCCACAGGGTAGCCTGATGCCCCCTTCAGCCACTCTGCACCAGCCAGGGAGGTGACAGGCCTGATGAGCCCAGGCATGAAGAACTTGACTGCTGTTGGGTTTGTGACTTGGAGGAGAGGGAACTACAGCTGGGGGTGGTGGCAGAATACCTGTTTACAGAGTCTGGCATGAGTCGTGCCTTCTTCCTCTCCATAATTTTTTTTTTAATATTTTGGTTTTAGTTGTAGTTGGATACAATACCTTCCTTCCTTCCTTCCTTCCTTCCTTCCTTCCTTCCTTCCTTCCTTCCTTCCTTCCTTCATTTATTTATTTTGTTTGTTTGTTTTTATGTGGTGCTGGGGATCAAACCCAGCAACTCACACAAGCTAGGTAAGCGCTCTACCGCTGAGCCACAACCCCAGCCTCTCTCCAGATGTTTTTGTCCCTGCAGATCTTTATGGCCTGGAACTGTGACATCACCTCTTCCAGCACATTTGTCCCAGGAGGGGTGTGCCAAGTTTTTGTTGTAACCCTGGGCTTAGGGAGGAGGGAGCAGGAGGTGCATGGAGGGGTTCCTACACTGAGCAGCGTGCCTTGCCTGTAGTGTGGGGTCAGAGTGATTGTTGTGGGTGTTGAGAAGGAGCCGTGTGATTGCTAGTTGTGGACACATGGCTGTGTTTTCATGTGGTTTGTGTTGGGTGATTTGTAGGGGATTGGAGGGTAGAGAGAGCAGCCTCTGGGTAGTAGCTTTTGTCCTTGTTCGTTCACTCACTGATCAGGTAACATCATTTCATACTTTGAAGATTTGGGGGCTCTAAGAAAAGTGGGGTGGAGTAGCCAGCAGGTCTGAGCTAGCTCAGAAAGCCACCTCCAGAGGATATTCCACAGGCAGAGGTGAGGTGGGAGATGGCTAGCTACTCCGGCTCACCCGGCCTCTGCCCCCAGAGCAGCTCGTGCTGGGTGCCTCTCAAGAGCCAGTGGGTCGCTGGGACCAGGACTACGACAGGGCTGTGCTTCCACTGCTGGATTCCCAGCAGCCCTGCTACCTGCTCTTCCGCCTCGACTCACAGAATGCTCAGGGATTCGAATGGCTCTTTCTTGCCTGGTCACCTGATAATTCTCCGGTGAGTCCCAGGGACCCCTGTTTAGCCCCAGGCTCAGGGCCAATGGGGGAATGGGGAGGGCAGCTGAGACTGAGCAGGATAATGAAGCCCTGTCCCAGGGATCCTAGGGAATGCATGTCAGGTCCTGTCCCAGAGATTGACAGGACAGGGCCCTGTGCTTGAACCCTGGAGACTCAGAGGCCTGTGAGTGGCATCAGCTTGACCCCTGGAGGCTGAGGTTGAGCTAGGCCAGAGCTCCCTCTGCTGGCAGGAACCACCATTGCACCCTCACCTTCGTGCTGTGCCCCCTGCTGGATGTGCTCGCTGGATGAGTTGAAAAGGTCCCCTTCTAGAGCCTCCTGCCTGCTCCTGGAGAGGCAGACCTGCCCACAGGGATCTCACAGTTTGGCCTCCACCCTTCAGGTGCGGCTGAAGATGCTCTACGCAGCGACACGGGCCACAGTGAAGAAGGAGTTTGGGGGTGGCCACATCAAGGATGAACTCTTTGGAACAGTGAAGGTAGCCACCCAGGCCAGAATGATGGGGGCTGGGCCTGTGAAGGGCTGCAGGGAAGCCCAGTGCCAGGCTTGGGATGAAATGGGAAGGCCGGGAGTCCAGGAGCTGTAAGCTGAGATGCTCAGCAGGGCTTCCTCCAGCCTGCCTGAGGTGCCCACTTATGCCTCCTAGGATGACCTCTCCTTTGCTGGGTACCAGAAACACCTATCATCCTGTGCTGCACCTGCTCCACTGACCTCAGCTGAGAGAGAGCTCCAGCAGATCCGTATCAACGAGGTGGGTGTGCTGGGTCACATGTGCCTGGAGCCTGTGCTGTTTGGTGGGCTGGGCTGTTCCCCAGGCTGGACAGGTGGGGGTCTCCTTCACTATTGCCCTGCCCCCCAGGTGAAGACAGAGATCAGTGTGGAAAGCAAGCACCAGACTCTGCAGGGCCTCGCCTTCCCCCTGCAGCCTGAGGCCCAGCGGGCACTTCAGCATCTCAAGCAGAAGATGATCAACTACATCCAGCTGGTGGGTGCATGGTCCTGCCCTGGTACATGCTTGGGGCAGTGTGGCCCACCCCTACTCCTGCTCATACACATATGGGCATAGAACCCCTGCTCCCATCAGCCCAGGAGTACCTGAGCTGTTCCACATGCTTGTGGGAACACACTGTCCTCCTTGTCCCTCCCTGTTTCCTGCATTAGAAATAGCCACCAGGTACACATAGTTACACTCTTTTTCTTCTGTCCTCTGCCTTCCCACATGGGTGCTGCTGTGAGCTCACTGCTCCCTTTCATCCTCCGCATATGCCCACTCCTGGGTTCACACTGACCCCTAAGCCCCTTCCTGTCCCAGGCTCCTTCTGCAGCTCTCTTGACCACTTGTTTTTCCCAGACAGGGTCATTCTGACCCATTGATTAAGGTGCCCCTTCCAAAATGCTTCCCTCAAGAGGCTCTGCCTCTGAGGACAGGCTGGCCTGATGTTGGTGAGCCCATCCACACCACCCCATTCACTGCTGTTCGGGGGAGTACCTTCTTTAGCAACTTTCAAAGGGCACCATTGGGTTTGGGCCCAGGAGTGCCTCTTTGGGATGACCCCCACAGAGGTACAGCTATGAGGAAGAGATCATGAGCAGGTGCCTGCCTGCCAGCAGGGTTCCTCTTGGGTAGCTGGTGCCCTCATGTGTCCCCTGACCCTCCACAGAAGCTGGACCTGGAACGGGAGACCATCGAGCTGGTACACACAGAGCCCACAGATGTGGCCCAGCTACCCTCACGAGTGCCCCGAGATGCTGCCCGCTACCACTTCTTCCTCTATAAGCATACCCATGAGGGGGACCACCTTGAGTCTGTGGGTGAGTGGTTACTGCAGAGGCCCTGCTATGTGCTGGGTAGGGTAGCACCAGCCTGCTGCTGGGTGGACCTGCTGTGGGGGTGGAGGTCTGCAGGTTGCTCAGCCTGCATGGAATCACCTCCCTGTCCTTCTCCAGTGTTCATCTACTCCATGCCGGGGTATAAGTGCAGCATCAAAGAGCGCATGCTGTACTCCAGCTGCAAAAGCCGCCTCCTTGACTCTGTCGAGCAGGACTTCCAGCTGGAGATCGCCAAGAAGGTGCGTGGCTATCTCCAGGGACCTGTCACCCCACCTTCCACATGGGCATTAGAGTCTTGAGTCAGTAGCATGGCAGGACTTGTCACTACCGTGGATGGATGGGAACCTGAGGCTCAGGGCAGCCTGCACTGCCCAAGGCTGCCCAGATGACGGATAGCACAGACAAACCCAAGCCCTGGCCACCAGGACAACTTTCCCTGGTTCTGGGGGGAGAGAGAAAGGGGGTGACCCAGGTAAGCAGAGTAGCAGGCTCCAGGGTCTGAGTTCCAGTGGGTGGCATTCCCAGTGGGAATCTACAAGGAGACCCCAGGCCTGAGGCAAGAGATCAAAAGGATGCCCAGGAGTGGAAGTCACCAAGGGTGATGTGTGTCAGAGTCATTGGACTGACTGTGGCCTTGCCCTACACAGATTGAGATTGGCGACGGGGCAGAGCTGACAGCTGAGTTCCTCTATGACGAGGTGCACCCCAAGCAACATGCCTTCAAGCAGGCATTCGCCAAGCCCAAGGGCCCTGGGGGCAAGCGAGGCCACAAGCGACTCATCAGGGGCCCTGGCGAGAATGGGGACGACAGCTAGGTGGCTGGACCAGAGCCAGGCCAGCGAGTGAGCTGTGGGGCTGCCTACCTCACCACTCCCTGCATCTCCCTCTTTCTCACTCTGGCTCCAGGGAAGTGCTTCCTGTGGGTCAGACAGGCTGGTGGCTGAACACACTTACAAGCTTCTGAGGGTCACTGGGTTGGCATTTTGTGACCCTTCCCCATTGCTGACCCTGTCTCTCATCTGTGTGCCCAGGGCGTCTGGGGGCCCTGCCTGGCTGGCTCAAGGGGGCTGGGCGAAGGATCTGTCATGAACCTGGCCTCCAGGGGATCTGAGACTGGGGTCCCAGCACAGCCCAGAAGCCTTTGACCACAGTGGGTAGGGTTGGTTGGGGCTGGAGCAGGGGTCACTGCAGGATGGGATGGTTGAATGCTGTATTTTCTAAAGAATAAAATATTTTTAAATCAATATGTATGTCTGGTTCTAAGGGAATGCTGCTAGCCCTTGGAATTGGGTAGCCCTGTGCAAATAGCTAACTGCCCCCTCACAGGTCAGGAGAGAACGGTTGGTCTGCTACATGGAGCCTCAGTGTTCCTGGCCACAAGGGTGTGGGAGAGGCTGTGTGTATGAGGGCACAAGTCCTGAGGTTGATGGGATCCCCACCTGAGAGGCAGGCACATCTCCACCACGATAGGGGGATTTTCTAGATGTCTTTGTCTCCCGTAGTTGCTATAACAAATCACCACAAACTTGGTGGTTTTTCTGCCCCTAAGGGAGGTAGGATGGCTACCGGAGATGGGAGGCTGGCTCCCTGGTCCTAACCAGATGTTTTCATCAGCTTTTGTGTTGCTGTGACAAAATACCCAATAAGAACAACTTCACAGAGGAAGTGTTTATTTTGACTCACGGTTTCAGAGGTCTTGGTTCACAGATGACTGACTTCGTTGCTCCGGGTCGACGATGAAGCAGAACATCATGGGGGAAGGACCTTACAGAGGACAGTTGTTCAGCTCACAGCTCAGTTGGGTTGGGAAGCAGAGAGAAGAAAAGGGAAGTGGCCGCAAGGAAGATGCACTCTTCCAGGTGCAACCTAGTGACTGCCTCCTCTAGCCATGCCCCATCTACCTTTAGTTACCACCCAGTCAGCCTCATTCAAACCAGGATGGGCTCATTAGGTTACAGTGCTCATGATCTAATCACTCCACCTCTGAATAGTCCTGAATTAACACAGGAGCTTTTGGAAGATACCTCATGTCCAAGCCATAACCCAGGGATTGTAAAGTCTCTCCTGGACTTGGAGTTCAGCAGGAGCCAGGCCTTTAGCCTGTGTCTCTGAGACATGGATGGAGGCTCCTGTCACAGGTGGGACAGGGCTAGAGATGTGGCATTGCTGACTGTGATTCACCTTTTCCTGACTCAGGGCTGTTTCCCATCCCTGGGGCCTCTTCCCAGCCCCTGCTAAAGCCCCTAGGATCATCTAGGGGACCATATCTAGCTGGGAACATAGCAAGGATCTAGAAGAGGTTTGTTCAGGCCCGTCCCAAACACTGGTGAAGAGAAAGACAGTGCTAACACCCTTAAGCTGCTGAGTCAGCTGGATGACTGGACCTTGGGCCCCACACGCCATGACACCTCCCCAAAGGTGGTTCTGGGAGGAGTGGGAAAGCAGATGTGTAGCCTTGCCTTCCCCAGGAGTACACCCCATTTGTTTATTCATTCATTCAGAGATATCCTGTCTGTGCCTGCCCAAAGCTGAGTGCAGGGGATCTATCGCTTCAGTAGACATTGAGCGTTTACTGTGTACGGGCATTCAACTGTGCTGGGGATACAAAAGATCTTTCACTCAAGAAGTGGACATTCCAGCAGGGGAATCAGACAATATCCACTAAACGGCTGAAAGTCAACAGTAGGGTGTCTCAACAGTTGAAAACACATTAAGCAAAGAGGAAAATCAGGCAGAGGAGCTCAGGAGAGTCAGATCAGGACTGGAAAATTTAGGTCAGAGAATGGGAGGCTGAGGCAGGAGGATCACAAGTTCAGCCAGCCTGGACAATGGAGGGAGACCCTGTTTCAAAATAAAATAAATAAATAAAAAGGGCTGGGGATGTGGTTCAGTGGGTAGAGTGCTTGCCCCAGTGTCAATCACCAGTACCAAAAAAGAAAAAAGAAAAAAAAAGGAGAGGGGAATTCTCACAGAGATTTAAAGGAGGTGAAGGAGGGGGTCATATGAGAATCTGGGAAAAAAGATTCCAGGCAGGTGGAATAGCACAGTCAAAGGCCTGAGTCAGGAGAGTGCACAAGTGTGTCTGAAGCAACAAGAAGGCCAGTAGGGGTGGAGAGAGATCAGGGAAGGAGTGGAAGGGCAGGTCTCAGAACTTTGGCTACTATATGGACTGTGACATATACTAGTTTGATTCCAGAGACAGCTATGGAGGGAACCTGAGCAAAGGAGGGACCCAACACAACAGGTCTGAACGGGCCGCTCCAGGGGACATGGGGGCTTGAGAGCAGGGACAGGGCAGCCAGATGGAGAGATGCTAGGGATGCAGATAGGCAGGTGGGTGCAAGGTGGTGGGTAGGGGGAAGATTCTGAAGGTGAGCCAGTAGGACTTGAGAAGGGCTCCCAGGGTCCTATGAGGACTTGAGCCGGACTAGTTCTGATCTGGGTCAGAGGCGGCATGGGAAGGACTCAGAGAGCGGAGGATCACCTAGGGTCCCAGCTGGGCCAGCAATGCAGCCAGCCTCAGGACCCCCCGGGAGGACTGCTGTGGTCTCTGTTCTGATGGGGCATCAAGGGAGTTGGAAATGCAGGATGTCCCAAGGCTGTGGTAAGGGCTTCCTCTGGGCATGAGAGGCCCCTCAGAGCTCTCTAGGTGGGGGCAGGTGGGGTCCTGAGTATCAACGGGGTCAGGGTCTTAAGGCATGAGGATGAGAGGACCTGGCATGGAGCTACCTTAAATTCTGATCTCTCACTGACCTTAGGCTGGGCTTTGAGCTTCATTCCTCCCAGGATCAACCACAGGACAGATGTGAGGCCAGTGTGGGATATAGGCAATCTGAGAGGGGAGTGGAAAGAGGAAGGGGTGAGATTCTGTCTGCCACCTGACTATGCAAATGGACTCTGACTCATTACACACCATCTGCCCTCCCCAAGCTGGGGGTAAGGAGGGGAGCTACTAGGCTGTAGTGAAATTCTCACTTCCTCTCCTTTCCGTACCCTAAGTGTGAGAAGCACCCTCATCTGCAGTTACTTCCCAGTCAGCCGGCCAGACCCTCTGGAGAAGCTCTCACTCTCCAACATGGTAGGACAACAGTTCTTAGGTCTGGGGGAGGTAGATGGGCTGAGAAGGGGTGAGGAGGGAGGTGTGCTTGTCAGTTGCAGGCAATAGTAAAAGGGACTGTTAGCTCATGGCCCTGGGGACACTCACTGCACCCTGAAAACATCAAAGCAAAAGGTCTTCTCTATGGGGTGGATGAAGAAGCTGATGTCTGGAACCTCAGTCCGTGGTGGGATTGGGGCTGTGTGACACCCAAGGAAGGGCATCAAGCTGATGCCTTGCTTCCTACAGCTCCCTCTGATTTGTTCTGGCCCATAACCCCTAATGGTTGAGGCCAGTGTGGGAGGCAGGCAGAGGGTGGGGGAGCTGGGCTGCTCACCTTGCCAGGGGCCTGTGTGGAAGACAAACTGAGCCAGACAGGGTGTTGAGGGAGAGCTTGGGAGAAGGCTGATGGAGAGGGGATTTCAGGGTGGCTGGAGGGAAGAAAGTGGCTGCCACTTTGTTCAGGAGGAAAGAGCAATGGTTCCCAAAGGGAGGAAGGACAAATGGGTCTTTTGACCACCTCTCCTGACCCTCATGTCTGGCTAGGCTCAGTCATGTAGGAAAGTTCCAAATCTTGGGAATCTAGATTTCAGGCTCAGTCCTGGTTCTAAGTCCACATTCTGAGTCAAAGGCTGAGTTTGAAATCAAATGAAGGTTCCCTATGAGCCTTAGAGGGTGAGAAGGGGGTTCAACAGCCAGGGAGGAGCCTCACTGGCAAGGCTTGGAGAGAGGGGAGTTGGAAGTTCTGCTCCAAGACCTTATGAAGTGGAATGGGTGGAGGTGGAGCTAGGGCTGGACACTTATGTAGCCCCTGGTCCCCCACAGGGTCCCTGCCCCAGGGCCCTGCACCCTCTGTCTCTCTTGGTGCAGGCTGCAATGCTGGCTGTGGCCTTGGCCCTGGGTGCTCTGCCTGCCTTCCTGCCCTGCGAGTTCCAGCAGGGTAGTCTGGTGGACTGCAACTGGCTGTTCCTGAAGTCCGTGCCCCACTTCTCTGCAGCAGCACCCCGTGGTAATGTCACCAGCCTTTCCTTGATCTCCAACCGCATTCACCACCTCCATAACTTTGACTTTGTCCACCTGCCTAACCTGCGGCGTCTCAACCTCAAGTGGAATTGCCCCCCGATCAGCTTCAGCCCCATGCACTTTCCCTGCCACATGACCATCGAGCCCCAAACCTTCCTGCATGCGACCAAACTGGAAGACCTGAACCTGAGCTACAACAGCATCACCACTGTGCCCGCCCTGCCCAAATCCCTAGTAAACCTGACCCTGAGCCACACCAACATTCTGGCACTAGACCATACTAGCTTTGCTGGCCTGCATGCCCTGCGCTTTCTATACATGGATGGCAACTGCTACTACAGTAACCCATGCAGCGGAGCAGTGGAGGTGGCTCCAGATGCATTTCTTAGCCTGCGCAAACTCACCCACCTGTCGCTTAAGTATGACAATCTCACAGCAGTCCCCCACAACCTGCCTCCCAGTCTGGAGTACCTGTTTCTATCCTACAACCACATTGTCAAACTGACAAGTGAGGACCTGGCCAATCTGACTGCCCTTCGAGTGCTTGATGTAGGCGGGAACTGCCGTCGCTGTGACCATGCCCGCAACCCCTGTGTGGAGTGCCCTAACGTCTCTCTCCAACTGGATCCTGACACCTTCAGCAAACTAAGTCATCTTGAAGGCTTGGTGTTGAAGGACAGTTCTCTCTATACACTTGATAGCTCATTGTTCCAAGGTCTCAGAAACCTCACTGTGTTAGACCTGAGTGAAAACTTTCTCTACGAATGCATCACCAATACCTCGGCCTTCCGGAACCTGACACAGTTGAGCAAGCTCAACCTGTCCTTCAATTACCGCAAGAGGGTGTCCTTTGCCCACCTGCATCTGGAAGACTCCTTTAAGAACCTGATCTCACTGCAGGAGCTGAACATGAACGGCATCTTCTTCCGATCACTCAATGAGAACACGCTTAAGCCGCTGACCCATCTGCCCCTTCTCCACACACTGCATCTACAAACGAACTTCATCAACCAGGCCCAGCTCAGCATCTTCGGGGCCTTCCCTGGCCTGCACTTTGTCGATCTTTCAAACAACCGCATTAGTGGAGCTTCAAAGCTGACAATCACCACTGGGGAGGCAAATGATTGGAAGCAAGTCCAAATGTGGTCTAGGGATCTCGCTCCAGCCCCACTGGACAGCTCCAGCTCTGAAGATTTCATGCCTAGTTGCAGGTCCCTCAAATTCATTTTGGACCTGTCTAGGAACGACCTGTTGACAATCCAGCCAGAGATGTTTTCCAACCTCTCACACCTCCAGTGCCTCAGCCTGAGCCACAATAACATTGACCAGGCAGTCAATGGCTCAGAGTTCCGGCTGCTGACTAGTCTTCAGGTGCTGGATCTTTCCCATAACAAAGTGGACCTGTACCATGGGCGCTCGTTCACAGAGCTGCCGAACCTGAAGGCTCTGGATCTCAGCTACAATAGCCAGGCCTTCAGCATGCAGGGTGTAGGCCACAACCTTAGCTTTGTGGCCCAGCTGCACACCCTGCAATTCCTCAGCCTGGCACACAATAACATCCACAGTCGTGTGTCACAGAAGCTCAGCAGCACCTCACTGCAGGCCCTGGACTTCAGTGGCAATGCTGTGAGCCATATGTGGGGTGAGGGAGACCTCTATCTCCACTTCTTCCAAGGTCTGAGAGGCTTGCTTCGGCTGGACCTGTCCCAGAATCTCCTGCATACCCTCTTGCCCCGCTACCTGGACAACCTCCCCAAGACTCTGCAGCTGCTGCGTCTCAGTCACAATTATCTGGCCTTCTTCAACTGGAGCTGCCTGGCCCTCCTGCCCAATCTGAAAGCCCTGGACCTGGCAGGAAACCAGCTGAAGGCCCTGAGCAATGGCAGCCTGCCCAATGGAACACAGCTCCAGAGGCTAGACCTCAGCAGCAACAGGATAAGCTCTGTGGACCCAGGCTTCTTTGCCCTGGCAGTGGAGCTGAAAGAGGTCAACCTCAGCCACAATGCCCTCAAGACGATTGAGTCTTCCTGGTTTGGGCCACTGACCTATTCCCTGAAAACATTCGATGTGAGTGCCAACCCTTTGCACTGCGCCTGTGGGGCGGCCTTCGTGGACTTCCTGCTGGAGGTACAGAACGCTGTGCCAGGTCTGCCCAACCTTGTGAAGTGTGGCAGCCCGGGACAGCTGCAGGGAAAGAGCATCTTCGCGCAGGACCTGCGCCTCTGTTTGGATGAGAGGCTCTCCTGGACTTGCTTCGGCTTCTCGCTGCTGGCTGTGGCTCTGGGTCTGACTGTGCCTGTGCTACAGCACCTCTGTGGCTGGGACCTCTGGTACTGCTTCCACCTGGGCCTGGCCTGGCTTCCCCTACGGCGCGGCACCCGCGCCCTGCCCTACGATGCCTTCGTGGTCTTCGACAAGGCGCAGAGCGCGGTGGCTGACTGGGTGTACCATGAGCTGCGGGTGAGGCTAGAGGAGCGTCGCGGACGCCGCGCGCTCCGTCTTTGCCTGGAGGAGCGGGATTGGCTGCCGGGCAAATCACTCTTCGAGAACCTGTGGGCCTCGGTCTATGGCAGCCGAAAGACTCTCTTTGTGCTGGACCACACGGATCGGGTCAGTGGCCTCTTGCGCACCAGCTTCCTGCTAGCCCAGCAGCGCCTGCTGGAGGACCGCAAGGATGTCGTGGTGTTGGTGATCCTGCGCCCGGACGCCCGCCGCTCCCGCTACGTGCG
This sequence comes from Urocitellus parryii, assembly GCF_045843805.1. Classification (NCBI taxonomy): domain Eukaryota; kingdom Metazoa; phylum Chordata; class Mammalia; order Rodentia; family Sciuridae; genus Urocitellus; species Urocitellus parryii. The sequence continues at coordinate 94,798,136 of NC_135532.1, read as the reverse complement.
GCTGCGCCAGCGCCTCTGCCGCCAGAGCGTCCTCTTTTGGCCCCACCAGCCCAGTGGTCAGGGCAGCTTCTGGGCTCAGTTGAGCACGGCTCTGACCAGGGACAACCGCCATTTCTATAACCGGAATTTCTGCCAGGGACCCACTGCCGAATAGCGTGGAGCTTCAGTGGGGTGGGGCCTCACCTCTAGACCTCGCTGCCCGGGAAGCCCAAGCCGTCTCTCTGGGCACCTCCACTGCTTTGCTTCCCACCCGCACGCGAGACCCAGGGCAGGCAATCAATATGCTACCAAGCAGAGTGATGTAGCCCGTATCTGTAATCCCAGCTCCGCGGAGGGTAGAGGCAGGAGGATTGCAAGTTGAGGCCAACCTGAGCAGCATAGCGAGATCTTGTCTCAAAAAAAAAAAAAAAAAAAAAAAAAGCAAATAAATAATAATTTTAAAAAGAAACGGGGGTGTGTGTGTAGTTCACCCCCGGTAGAGCACCCCCGGGTTCAATCACCAGTACTGCAAAAATCAACCAATTAATAATAAATAGTATAAATAAATGAATGCAACAAATAAATTAAAAAATAAAATGCATGCATATTACTAAACAGCTAACCCTGAGCTTCCCAGAGGTGTGGGTGGGAGAAAAGAAAGGAAAATTCTGTAGGACTCTATAAAGTGAATAGGGGAAAAGAGGCAGTTTGGAGAAAAGAGAAAAACGGGGGCCCATAGGACTAAGGTTGGCTGCTAAGGGCCATTTTGTTCAGGGGCGTCTTTTCAGGGGAGTCTGAAGATATTTGGCGAATGTGGTCTTGGACCTTCACGGAGAGCAAGGGAAGGATTTCTGCCCTTTTCAACCCTTCTCTCAATGCCCTGCCTGACCCATTCCAGGCAGAGCCAGGCAGCTTCTGCTAGGCTTGGGTCAGCACCCGTCTTGGGTATTAATCTCGGGTATTTGCCTGTCTTCCCTACTAGACTGAAAATGGTTTGAGGGCAAAGAACCTGCAAGTCTGGTATATTTCTGCCTCTCAGCAAAGTCCTGCTGAGAGGCCAGCTCAGGAGATGTTCATTCCAAAGTTTTTAGTAAATAATGGATTTATGGCCAGTTCAGCTGGTGATTGCGCCATCTGGTGGCCATGCCTATGCTGGCTTCAAAGACATAACAGCAAAATTTTTGTGACTTGGGTACAGGTGCTCAGGCCTTGGTGTTCCCTGCTATTTACTCAAATCAAACACAGAGGAGGATATTTTATTTATGGGTTGGGAGCCTTGTGTGGGCTCTGACGTGTCCTACTTCCTGAGCCTTCCTGGGGCAGGGAGAAAATAAAAGCAGTCATTTCCCCCAGCCAGGGTGGAGTCTTGGGGAAGTCCCTTACTGAGTAGTTCCCAGATTCTTCTGGGCACAGGCAGAAGCAGGAGCGGGAGAGGAAGCTAGGCCTTGTTTAGGATACCATATTTTACTTATAGGAAGCACAACTTGGACAGCAAATCTCTCTGGAAGTTCCAGGTAGACCTTAATCTCCCCTTACCCCTGCTTGTGCTCTCACACAGACTTGGTGTTCTGGAGGCTAGGACCATTTTAGAGATGAAGCATGGGTGTTGTGGTAGGATCTTGGCTTGACTCAAGTAAGTTTTGGGGTCTGAGGTACTTGGCTCTGTGCTATCTATGGGATCAGAAAGGGCAGAGTTCCACTGTTTCAGATCCCACAGGAGGCAGTCTGAGCTGGGCCACTGTGGGCTGTGTAGAAGGTGGCTCCCACTGCACTGTCGGGAAGGGTACTCAGGGATGGCTCCAGGTCCTCTCTTCTGGCCATCCTCACCCACTGACATTGACATTGATTCTGCCAGACCAGGAAAGAGAAAATTCAGTTCAGATTTCAAGGGGCTAAATCCCAGCTCTGGCATTTGGGTAATCTTGGGCAGGCAAACTTCCCTTTGGAGTCTCAGCTTGTTCATTTATCAAGGGGGTTGTCCAGGGCTATTCTGAAAGCTATTGTAAGAATGAATGGTAATGTGTGTAAGGTCAGGCACGGTGACCAAAAGGAGGCAGACTAAAAGCTGCTGAACAAGGCTTTATTGAGATTCACTCCCGGGCAAGATCCTCCAGTGGAACAGAGCGGGTCCAGGAGAATCCACTCGGGCTCAAACGGATTGGAATTTTATTGGGCTTAGGGCAGGAAGGGAGGGCTTGGGACAGGAAAGGGAGGTTTTTAGAGTCCCTTGTTCTCCTGGGGTTGGTCAGGAGACCCTGATGATTGACAGATGGTTATCAATGCTTGTCTGACAGTGCCTGATGTGTTGTAATTTTGCCCCCGAGCAGGTTGCCTTAGCCACCTCAAACTAACCTAACAATGAATATAAAGGTTTGAAAAACCTAGCAGGGCCTTAGTTGTCATTATTAAGTATTGAGATTTTTACTCAGGACCATGAGATGATATGGCTTCAAAGTTTCTCTCTCTACCCTGAGAATGATCCTCCTGGGCCAGGGATGGCTCCCAGAGCACCATGTTCAGAGGCAGATGTGACTGAATCAGAAGCACATGATGCTGGGGACCAAAGCTCTCCTTGATAGTCTGCAGACCTTGGGTGGTTTCCTTGTTGGGGAGTAAGGAGCACCAGAAAATGTCATGATGGGGAAAGGCTACTAAGATTTTAATACACAACTCACCCTGCACTCCCTTGGCACTTTACTTGGTGTCCTAGACTTCTAAATACTCTTGGCAAACTTCCCACTGTGTTGTAGTTTTATACTAGACTTGCTTATAAAAGCCAAACATCTCATTTTTATTTTTTTTAAGAGAGAGAGAGAGAATTTTTTTTAATATTTATTTTTTAGTTATTGGCGGACACAACATCTTTGTTTTTATATGGTGTTGAGGATCGAACCCAGGCCGCACGCATGCCAGGTGAGCACGCTACCACTTGAGCCACATCCCCAGCCAAAACATCTCATTTTTAAATCATTCTACTTCCTGTAGATCCTTCCGTCTTTTTCTCATAACCCCAAGAAGGAGGGAGAGGAAAGTGTACCTCCGGGCCTTCTTCTTCTTCTTTTTTTAAAAATATTTTTTAGTTCTATATGGACACAGTATCTTTATTTTTTATGTGGTGTTGAGGATTGAATCCAATGCCTCACACATGTGAGGCCAGTGCTTTGCCACTGAGCTACAGCCCCAGCCCCAGCACCACTCCAAGCCTTTTTGACTCTCCTTGTTCTTATGGAGGAAGAGTGGGTCCTAAGTGTTCAGGCCCCCATTAGAGGCAAGCAATCCTACTTGAAGGAAAGGAGGTGGAGCGCTGTCCAGGCGTGGGAATGTGAGAGACAATGGAGAGCCCTGAAAGCCTATTTGAAGGAGCAGAGCTGGGAAAGTGAGTTGTTACCAGAGCAGGAAGGAACCATATTGTGATTCCGAAGTGACGGACGTGACTTCCATCATACCCAGAGGCCTGCTGAGACTAACAGTTTTATCTGATGGGACCATAACTCAGTGGAGCCCTCCCGTGTGCCTCAACAAGCCCAGGCCAAGTACCAGCACAACTCTTCCCCAGGGGAGAAAGCACAGCTGCCTTTCTAGAGCTAAGAGGGGGAGTCAAGCCCAAAGATGCTCCTTACCTCCAGCAGGTTGGTTCTTCTTCAGCACACTTGTTCTTTTTAGTAGACTAAGATGTTGTCACTGGGGTGCCCTTTCATTCATTCAACATTTTTGCTTATCATCAACTGTGTATCAGATTCTATGCTGGATTCAGAGGGTACAGAAGTGAGAAGAAAGAGCACCTTTCTTCATAGGGATAATATTACAACAGGGGGGAAAAATCACTGTGTGGCGACTGTTTAAGAGCAGCAAGGCTAAAGGCCCAGCAATGGGAGGAATTAAAAAAGGGGTGTACCCAACTGGGCACAGTGGCACGTGTCTGTAATTCCAGCAACTCAGGAGACTGAAGCCCAAAGATCAGAAGTTCAAGGCCAGCCTCAGCTATTTGGTGAGGCCCTAAGCTGTTAGCATAATTGCAGCCATCTTCCTTTTCCCCACCCCCACTTTATGAATACTGTTCTTATTCCCAAGAAATAGAAAGTAGAGAGATAAAACCTACTGGCCTGGAGACGTGCTGATCTCTCCCTGTTCCCTCATTGAGAGATAGGAGACAACTTACCGCCCTGAGATAGGGACGTACTGGTTTGCCTGTTCTCTCCTTGAGAAGATACAGGGACATGCCGGTTTCCCTGTTCCCCCTTTGAGAGATAGGAAAACTGCCTGTCTCTGTTCCCAAGAAACAAACTTGGCTTCCATAAGATCAGGAGATGCTTACTATGTCAGTCAAGACTAAACCTGCCCCTCACCTGCAGCCATGATTCTAGCCTATAAAAGGTACATTCAAGGGGAGTTGCTGCTGCTGTCCCTCTCTTTTTGCAGAGCAGCCTTGTCAGGCTCCTGACAATAAACCCGCCTCTTATCCCAGGTGTGTGTGTGTGATCAGTCCTGCACCACTTTTCTTTCATAAGCAACTAGCAAGATTGTCTCAAAATAAAAAATAAAAAGGGCTGAGGATATAGCTCAGTGGTAAAGTGCCCCTGGGTTCAATCCCCAGTAACTAAAAAAAAAAAAAAAAAAAAAAAAAAAAGCAAGGATGAGTGAGTGAGCTGGGTGCAGGAGCATGCACCAATAATCTCAGCAACTCAAAGGGCTGAGGCAGGAGAATCACAAGTTCAAAGCTAGCCACAGCAATTTGGTGAGGCCCTAAGAAACTTAGTGAGACTTTGTCTCAAAATAAAAAATACAAAGTATTGGAAATGTAGCTCAGTGGTAGAGCACCCCTGGGCTCAATTCCAAATACCTAAATAAATAGACAGTTAGCTCATGTATCTGGGGAGGTCTCACCCTTATCCCGAGTGAAGAGAGGTGGTCACACCATGTGTTATGGTTTAGATAGTAGGTGTTCCTCTAAAGCTCATGTGTGAAACAATGCAAGAAGGCTTAGACGTGAAATAACTGGGTTATTTCAACCCAATTAGTGACTTAATCCCTTGATAAGGATTAACTGAGTGGTTACTGAAGGAAGGCAGGGTGCAGTTGGAGGAGGTGGGTCATTGGAGGGCCTGCCTTTGGGGTATTTTTTTTTTTTTTTAGTTGTAGATGGATACAATATTTGTATTTTATTTATTTACTTTTATGTGGTGCCTCACTCATGTGAGGAAGTGCTCTACCACTGAGCTATGCTATGACTCTAGCCCCTGGAGTATGTATCTTGTGAGCTGAGTTTAGCTCTCTCTGCTTCCTGGCACCATGTTCCCAGCTGCTTTCCTCTGCCACACTCTTCCTCCATGATGTTCTGCCTCATCTCAAGCCCCTAGGAATGGAACTGGCTGTCAATGGACTGAGACCTCTGAAACCATGAGCACCCAAAGAAACTTTACATTCTCTAATTGTTCTTGTCAGGATTTTTAGTCATAGCAACAAAAAAGCTGAGTAAAAACACCATGATCCAGGGCAAGAAAATCCAGACAGATAAAGAATGGCTGAAAGAACTTTAGTATTTGGGACCCAGAAGTGAGCCCCAACATTAACATAAACAGAAAGTGGGTAAATAAGGATGGATGAAAGATGAGGCTGGAAGCTGGATAGGAGCCCAACCCCAACATGGCCAGCCTGTGAAAGGATTTTAGAATTTAATCTCACTCCAACTGGAAGACTCAAGAATGTTTTGTACAGAGGAGGAACATGATTTGACTTTTTTTTTTTTTTTTTTTAATAAGACCTCTCAGGCCACTGTTGGAGTAGAGGCAGGTGTATTTGGCAGCAGTGGAGGAGGTAAGAGCAGCCTGGCCTGAGATGTGTTTAGAGTAAGAACTCAGAGGACTTGCTAACAGTGTACATGTGATGGAAGGACAGAGCTGACTTCCAAATGAGAGGCCTGAGCACCTGGGTAGATGTCAGTAAGACCACATGAGCAGCAGGGGTGGGCAGACTCGGGGTGCTGCCTAAACCAGTGTGGGCCTAGATCGTTCTTGCTTGATACCCAGAGGTGGCAGGTGGTTGCATGCAGATGGAATTGATAGCCTACAACAGATCACATGGGGTGGGAAGTGTTGCATACATCAGAAATGAGCCCATTGGGGTCATCAACATTCACAAGAGGATCCAAACAGACCGAGGAGAACCAGCTCATGAAGGAGGAAGACAATCAAGAGAGGTTAGGGGAATAGAAGCTTAGGTGAGGAATCTGTTTTTTTTTTTAAAGGCCAAGGTCAGCCACCTCCAATACCACTGAGGGATCCAATGAAAAGAAGATAGGATAGGTCACTGGATTTTGCAAGACACAGAAGATGTGGTGAGAAAAGAACAGCCTCTATAGGAACAGGGATGACAAGACTGATGGGAAAGGTAATGCAGAAAGTGCAGAATAGAGAGGCGACAGCTACAAGGGGGTCTATCCTGAAGGAGAGCTTATTGCTAAGATGGGTGAAGAAGCCTACTGCATGCCCATGGGAATGGGCCAGTGGAAGGGGAGAAATTCATGACAGTAAAAACAAGGGATAGCTGTAGGAATGTGCAAGAAGCAGGAAGACCCAAAATACAAGCCCAGAGATTCAGGGTGAGGCACACAAACCCCTCGAGTTTTGCCAAGAAAGACCTGACTACACGTCAGGAAGCCAACAGCCTGGGGGATGTGGTGGGCAAGGGCAAGCCTGTCCCTCCTGATAGTTCAACTTTTAGTGGTAAGTATGAGGTCAAGGCAGAGGTGGAGAGGGAAATTACGGGGAAAGAGCTGCAGCAAGATTGCTGATATGCATGGACTGCCTAGTCCAGATTGTGAGGGCAAAAATATAAAGAGAAATCAGCTGCACAGTGGTGTTACTGTTTGGTTGTTGGGTGCTGCTGGGTCCTCCATGGGTGCAGAGGGTGTTAAAGAATTGATAAGGTTCAAGCAGAGGACGAGTTTCTCACATTCCAGCAGGGTCTGCAGCCATTATGGTTTATATATCTCTATAATACAAACTGAATTCAAATTATTTTTTGATTCAGTAGCCAATAGCAGAAACACTTATCACTTAAACAAGAATTTATTTTCAGGACTATATTTTAACTATAGATTAAGATTTAATATAATTTAATGCACATATAAAGACAATTCTGACAACTATCTGGATATGATAATGGCTGAGTTATATGGAGTAACTGAGGTCACACTCAGGCCTGAGCAGACACCAACTTGCTCATGCCTGAGAAATAAGATTTTTCTCTTTCACTCATCACTTCAAAATGCAGTGGCCTCCTGCAGAAGTTGCACTCTGCTGAAGAATGTGGCTTCAGTTCCAACCCCACTCGCTTCCACGTGGCAAGCAGATTCTCTGTGAGGAGAAATAATTTTTAAATATTATAGGGAGTATCTGTCCGAGAGAAATGAAAACATATCCACACAAAAATTATACATGAACATTCACAGCAGCATTATTCAAAACGGTCAACTGGGGCTGGGGTTGTGGCTCAGGGGTAGAGCACTCATTTAGCACGTGTGAGGCCCTGGGTTGGATCCACAGCACCATATAAAAATAAATAAATAAAATAATGATATTGTGTCCAACTACAACTAAAAAAAATAAATAAATATATTTTTTAAAAAAGTCAACTGATGGAAAAACAAAATGTGAAAGTGGAGCCAGGCACACATGTAATGTCAACAACTTTGGAGGCTGAGGCAGGAGGATTAGAAGTTCTAAGTCAGCGTGGACAACTTATCAAGACCCTGTCTTAATATAAAATAAAAATTAAAAATGAAGAGTTGGGGATGTAGCTCAGTGGTAGAGCACTTGTCTAACATATGTGAGGCCTTGGGTTGAATCTCTAGTACTGGGGAGAAAGAAAGAAAAAGAAAAGAAAGAAATGTAGTGCTGATCAATGCTACAACATCGATGAACTTTGAAAACATTGTGTTGTGAAGAGTTCTGGCATCAAGCACCACATACCATATGGTTCCACTTACATGAAATGTCTAGAATAGGCAAATCCAGACAGACAGAAAGTAGATTAGTGGTGGACAGGACCTGGCAAAGGGAAGTGATTGCTAATGGATATGGGGTTTTTCTCTCTGGAGTGGTGAAAATGTTCTTGAATCAGAGGTGATGGATGCACAACAATGCGAATGAGACTAAAACCCACTGAACTGTATAGTTTGTTTATTTGTTTTAAACAAACAAATGGAGACAATACCTTTATTTTGTTTATTTATTTTTATGTGGTGCTGGCGATCGAACCCAATGCCTCATATGTGCTAGGCAAGTGGTCTACCACTGAACTACAACCCCAGCCCAGAACTGAATAGGTAAATTTTATGGCATGTGAATTATATCTCAAAAAAGCTACTGTAACAATTTTTAAAAAGAGTTGGGCCTTATTTCCCAAGCCTTCAGGTCAGATGTTGCTTTATTACCATACTTGAGCATTTTGGGAGTTGGGGGCATGGTTCAGTAGTAAAGTGTGTGCTTAGCATTCACAAGGCACTAGGTACAATCCCTGACACCTAAAACCAAAACCAAAACAAAGTAAAAAAGCTGAGCTTTTTATTTTTCCTCCAGTACTAGGGATTGAACCCAGGGCTTCATACTTGTTAGGTAAGTACTCTAACACTAAGCTAAATTCCCAGTCCTTTTAAATTTTTCTTTTGAGACAGGATCTCTCTAAAGTTGCCCAGGCTGTCCTCTAACTTGTGATCCTCCTGCCTCACCCACCCAAGTAGCTACAATTATAGACCTGAGAAAACAGCACTTCTAACAGAACAGAGTCTGTCTAAAGTCTCCCATCTTGGGAAGGCCCAGGAGTAATACCCTTTTGAGGCAATGGCAATCTGTGGCAGTCTCTGCCTTTGGGTTGGACACAGGGGCTAGGGAGCAGCAGTATTGAGCTGTATAAAATGTTGAGAAAAATTTTTTTACCAGAAGGGGTAAGGTGTAGGGTTGGTTCAAGACCACATGTGGAGAGCATGTAAGCTAGACTCTGGGGTCCAAGGGCAGATCCATGCCTTTAGAGACCTCTCCTCCCCGTGACAGCCATTGATGTACCCTTAAGCAGGCAGTCCTAAGAACAGAGTGGACTTACAGGCTCCCTCAGAGTTTCCAGAAGGACACTGCATGCTCTTAAAGTTGAGTCAAACAATTAAATGACTTTTAGAGTCTTGTACCATCTGAGAGCATTCTTTTTTAAAAATTTGTTCTAATTAGTTATACATAACAATAGAATGCAATTTGACACATCATTCATAAATGGAGTACAATTTCTCATTTGTCTGGTTGTACATGATATAGAGTTACACGGGTCATGTAATCATAATACACATAGGGTAATAATGTCTGATTCATTCTACTATCATTCCTACCCCATGTCCCCTCCCCTCCCTTCACTCCCCAATCTGAGGGCATTCTTAATTACATGAAACATGAAGAAACAAATCTGCTTGCCTCTGAAAGGCTTCAGTGATAAACACTGCACAGACAGACACAAGGTTTCAGGGAGGCTCCCCCAACTCTGCAGGTACTCACCAAGGAAGTAGTTCATCATCTGTGGTGTGTGGTGAGGGGTGGGAGCAATCCGTAGGAGCTCCTCCCCGCGTGGCACTGTGGGGTAATTGATGGCTTGGACATAGATGTTATGTCGGCTCATCATTTCATCACAGACTTCTGTGTTTTTAGCAGCATCGGCAACCTAAGTTCCAAGAGAGCATAAAGTAGGGTCAGAACAGGACTGGCTATCTCTTACAGAAGATAACCACAGAGTGCCTGTGAGGCTCAGGCTTAAGGTCATACTGTGGTAGTACGTACAAGCTTGGTGGAGAGGGACAACTGCCCAAACACCTTCTATCTATCTATCTATCTATCTATCTATCTATCTATCTATCTATCTATCTATTTATTTATTTTCAGTACTGGGGATTGAACCAGGGTCACTGAGTCACATTTCTAGCCCTTTATGAGACAGGGTCTTGCCAAGTTGCCCAGGCTGGCCCCCAGCTTTTTTTTGGGGGGGGGGTACAGAGGATTGAACTCAGGAGCACTCAGCCACTGAGCCACATCCCCAGCCCTATCTTGTATTTTATTTAGAGACAGCCTCTCACTGAGTTGCTTAGTGCCTCGCCATTGCTGAGGCTGGCTTTGAATTCACAATCCTCCTGCCTCAGTCTCCCAAGCTGCTGGGATTACAGGTGCGTGCCACCCCACCTGGCTGGCCTCAAGCTTTTAATCCTCCTGCCTCAACCTCCTGAAGTACTGGGATTACAGGTGTGCCACCCTGCTTGGTCCAACACCTGCAATTTAAAGAAGCTGATTCAGGGACAACTAGAGAACCTAAGCACATAAGAAGTAAACCTCAAAAGGCTCCCCTCCCAGGCCTCACATGGGGAAGCCAGGACTTTTCTTTTCCTTTAATATTTTTTCTTTAGTTGTAGATGGACACAATACCTTTTATTTTATTTGTTTATTTTTATGTGGTGCCAGGGATTGAACCCAGTGCCTCACACATGCTAGGCAAGCGCTCTACCATTGAGCCACAATCCCAGCCCAAGCCAGTGTTTTTCAAACCAGCTAGTCTTCATTCCCAGGATGTATAAACCTGCTTATTTTACACAACTATGTTCTCTATAGGCTTCTGCAGCTTTCCAGATATGAGCTGTGTTTACCCTATTAAGTTCAGTGGTCTGGAGAGGGAAGCTCTGCTTCAGCCTGCTGGGTCGAAAGGCTGGCTTCATTCTCATTGTAAGGCAGCCAAAGGCAGATATACTGCAGTGGGCCACTAGTTGCAGCCCTTAGCCCCAGAAGTCACCTTGCCTAAGACCAATTTCAGGAAGAGGAAACCAGAACATCCACATATCATGTACGGAGGTATAGCCCCCAAGGTTTCCAATCACAGTCAGGCCATTACCCGCACAGGGATGATGTGACTAGGGCAGTGGACGACCGGGAGGCCAGCATCCATTAGCATCTGCCTCATGAGTTTAACATTGCGCTGGTGCTGGCGGCGAAGGGCCCGACCCTCTGCACTTTTCAGGATCCGCACAGACTCCAGGGCTCCAGCTAGCAGCATGGGTGGCAGGGAAGTAGTGAAGATGAAGCCAGCCGCATAGGACCTTACGGTGTCTATCAGAGAACTGGTGCTTGCAATATACCCACCAACGCAGCCAAAGGCTTTGCCTAGGAAGAGAGAGTCTCATTATATCAGCAACAGCTTCAAAATATACACAGCAAGGTGTTGCAGAGCCTCAACACATTTACTTTTCTCCTTATCTTCTTTCTTTGAACCTAGACTGACAGAAGTAAAGGGATGTCCACTCATGTTTACGAGAGAACAACTGAAAAATATTATGTAAGGATCCTGTCCAAAGTCACATGGCCAAGCTCAGAAAGCTGGTCTCCAGAGCAGGCTGGGAGCCTTGTGACTGGTCCCAGTGTGCCCAGGGATCAGGAAGCTGCCTCTCCTCCCACCCTTTTATTCTCACCTGCTTCTCCCACTCAGGCTTCCTACTCTGCAAGCCAGCAAAGCTCCATTTCTCCTCTTCTGCACTCCATGCTCTCTGGAATGGGATTTGAGTTGCAGTGCTCACATCACCCTGTAAGCATTACCCTGCAACCCAGCTAAGGCATTAGCTGTTATGGTGTGACCCCTGTTGCTTCCCACTTAAGCAAACAAAACTCTGAACAATTAGAATTTGCCAGATGAATACAAAAACTTAGAACCTGTTAGGTCTGATTGAGGGCCAGACTTGTTTTTCAATTCTCAAGTCCTTTACATAACATGTATCTCAAGTTTCAGGATTAGGACTCCAGAAGAATTCTCAGAGATCTTAACATGATGTTCTGCAATTAACATTTCTTGCTGAACCACAGGAGGGAGGGCTGGGAGGGTTTAAACTCCTAGAGTGGAAAATTTCTCCCTCCAGGTTTTGCCATCTCTCAATGATCAAACCTTCAAAAACACCATGTCCTAAGAATGCATTAAAAGGAAAGAATGGATGGAATTGAGCCAGGTGAGCATGCCTCTTTCCCCTGGAAGGGCTCCCCTGAGAGCCCCAATTTCTCTGAGCCTGCAGGAAGCTCTCAGACCCCTTGACAGGGCTGAAGGACACTCTTTGTTGCCTGCCCATCCTTTACTAAGTGTAGGCCTTAACTTGGCACTTTGACTGACTGATACATGTGTTTCCAACTGCCTTACCAACTGCTGAAGGCTTAAAAACACCCTCAAATGTATACAACCTACATTTTTATCTCTTTAGGCTTCTTACAAGCAAAGGCAAGCTTTGCACGCTCTCACACCATCTTCTCACCCGATCCCAGTTAGTCAAGCCAGTCCTTGGCACTGTTAAGATAATGTAATTTTAGTGCAGATGACAGAACATACAAAGTACACATACCAAGTGTTCCAGAAATGATGTCCATTTTTGGCATGACTCCATCCCGATCACCAATCCCTCCACCTCGAGCCCCATACAGCCCCACTGCATGGACCTCGTCCACAAAGGTGATTGCTCCAAACTCATGGGCTACATCACATAGCTCTTCCAGTGGGCACACTGCCCCTGAGGAAAGATCAGAGACCACTCTTAAAGAGCTTGACATTTCAGAAATTTCTGTTTTGTTTAGAGTCAGAATAGCGTAACTTACATTCTCAGATATCTTTTTTTTTAAGTTGCAAATGAACCCAATATTTCATTTTATTTATTTTATTTTTATGTGGTGCTAAGGATCAAACTCAGTGCCTCATATGTGCTAGGCAAGCACTCTACCACTGAGCTATAACCCCAACCCTCATTTTTAATTTGGGGAAGAAAATGAACTTCTTCCTATTTGTAATTTACCTTGGGGTTTTAGAGCTTGGTAAAAGCCAGAGTAGAAAATATACATTCACCCAAATCTACACAATGTCCACCAATTCTGGAATCTCAACAGAGAGTGAAGGAGAATAAATGCAATGCAAAAGGTACCTTTTTTTGGTTTTGGAGATCACATCTAAGACCCTGTGCATACTAAGCACACACTCTAAAAACTAGCTCTAAAGAATTCAGCCTCAGTTTTTCATCTTAAGTTTTAGATTAGCCTCAATTTAAACTTACCATCCATTGAATGAACAGTTTCAAATGCAACAATCTTAGGGATTGAGGGGTCAGATCTTTGCAGCAGTTCTCTAAGATGGCTGACATCATTGTGGCGGAAGATATACTTTGGCACCCGGCTGTTCCGAATCCCTTGGATCATGGAGGCATGGTTCCCAGAATCAGAGTATATCTCACAACCTACCATGAAAACAAAAAAAATGCTGTTTATTGCCATCTGCATCAAAGACAAATTATTTCCTAGACAGAGAACCACAGACTTTTCCTGAAAATAACTTTAAATGCTCATTAGGAAAAAAAAAATGTGACATTTTTTTTCTGATATAATACTACTGTTTCTTTCTTTGTGTATGTATGTGGGCAGGGGGTGGCAGTTGGGGACTGAACCCAGAGGTGCTCTACCACTAAGCTACATCTCCAGTCCTTTTTATTTTTTATTTGGATATAGGGTCTCACTAAATTGCTGAGGCTGGCCTCAAACTTATAATCCTCCTGACATGGCCCCTCTTAGGTAGCTGGGATTACAAGCGTGTGTTACCACGCTTGGCTAGTGCTTCTTTGAGAAGGTCCAGAGGTATAGAATACTCTTATTGTGAGTAATTAATATGTTTTTAAATCTGTGTGCCTCACTCCAAACTTAATCAACAGATAACTAAAAATTAAGAGATTCTCCCAAAGGAACTTCTTAGAATACAAAGCACATCTGAGATGGTTAGCTTAAGGACATGACCTTTCATTAATCTTCACTGGTATCAAGTTTCTCACTCAAGAGTACCCCCTTCCTTACCTGGCATCATCTTAGCCAGAGTGAAGAGGGTTGAGTCATTGGCCACAAAACATGAGGAAAACAAGAGTGCTGCATCTTTCCCATGGAGGTCAGCCAGCTCCCGTTCCAGATCCACATGAAATTTACTAGTTCCAGAAATATTCCTAGTACCACCTGCTCCAGCACCATGTTGTTTCAAAGTCTCCCTGTTTAAAAGAAAATAATAATAATAAAGCTCATTGTTCTTTTTTTGTAATTTATTTTTATGTGGAGCTGAAGATTGAATCCAGTGCCTCACAAGTGCTAGACAAGTGCTCTACCACTGAGCTACAACCCCAGGTCCTAAGCTCATGGTTCTAAACACTATGTAAATAGTCCTCTTTCCAGGATTCAGAAGACGGAAACTTGTGTTGATCTAGAAACTCCCCCTCACTGTGAAATCTTTGGGTTGGAAGGTTCAACTGACTTCATCTTCAGATAAGTAGGGAAGGTGTCTCACTGGAATGATGGATATTTCTATGGATCATCAAGTACAGTGTTCATGTACTAGTAACTTAATGCTTAATATTAGCTAAGTTAATTTATATTAAGGTCTCCTTCCTCTAAGAAATACTATTCCTTCCAATAGTACAACATGTTAAAAGAAAGCAAACTCTAGAGGGACTATAAACCAGTCATATTATATCAGATATACATTTATTGCTGAACCTTGGGTGGGAGAGATATGCTCTTTAGCAAACCTTCTTTTTTTTTTTTTTTTTTTTGCTTGTGTTTTTGGCTGTACTAGGGATTGAACCCAGGGCTTGGCACATGCCAAGCCAAGCACTCTACCACAAAACTCTATCCCCAACCCTTTAGAAAGCCTCTTGAAGAATTTGGCCAGCAACTCTCTCAAGCATCCCTAGCCATGGCAATCCTCCTGAAGGACATGAATGATGGAATCTATCATTCTTCTAAAGTAGCTTTTCCTCTAATGCAGCTAGATTTATATTTCTCCACCTGCGGCCACAATCAAGGATGTTTCTGTAAAAGCAATGCTATTTGGTGTTAAAGGCACACTCGCTTGTGGAATGGTAGGAAGTGAACTAATGTACATAGTTAATGAGCCAGTAAGTTCAAACCCTCACATGCTATGAAGCTCTACCACTACCTGCAAATTATTTCTCTAAAAGTAACCTGTAGGTATTTTTGAAGACTAAGAATAATATTTTGCTATGGCACACTTCCAGTTGCTGAACATACCCTCTACAAAAGATCCAACCTATAAAAATTTTCAATGTCTTGCCAAATAATGACAGCAGCATTTGAAAGCTGAGGGCTACTTACACAACTGCCCCACACACCCGTGGGTGACGACTCATCCCTAGGTAGTCATTACTGCACCAGACCGACACCTGCTTTTTGGTAATGAGGGAATCTGAATAGTCATCTGCCATGGGGAAGATGTGTGCTTTCCGGTTAACAGTTTTAAAAACTCGGTAGGTGTGGTCACTTTTTTTCTCATCAATTTTCTTCTCAAAGAAACGATCATACTGAAAAGTAGAAACAGCTAAAAAACAAACAAAAGACAATAGAGTCTGATGATTCAGAAGCATATCTGTGTTTGGGGGAAGGTAAGTCCTGAGTTCAAATCCCAGAATAGCCATTTTATAGCAGGGAGGTTCTGGGCAAGTTACTTCATGTCCTCATCTTGTGAGGGGTAAACAAGACTTATGTGTATGAAGTGTTTGGCCCAGTCCCCAGTAGGTAGGTGATGGGTATTAAAAGAGAGAAGGTGAGCTACCAACAGCACTTAGTAGTCACCAATAATCACCAAGACTGAGTATCTACTCACTCAAGCAAGGATCATGACTTTTAATCCTTAACTCACGATTCAATTTTATTCTAATCTGAGGTACATTTAAGTTGCAAATTCTTTCCTGCATCAGGCAAATGACAATGAAACTTACATTTTGGCAAGTTATCTTGAAGAAGGTGAGACACTCTTTCCGGCCTTTGCTTTCGCATGATATCCTGGAAGTTCTTAAGCAATTCACTTGGATCCTCTCCATCAGTCTTCACATTGATCACATTGGGGTTCACTGAGGTTTGGGCAACCTCTATAACACAAGAACAAGAGGCAAATGGGATCAACATTTGATTTCAAGTTCACAATACTTTCCAGACACAACATCAAAAATAGTTTACTATAAGGCTCAGTGGTGCACACCTGTAAACCCAGTGGCTAAGGAGGCTGAGACAGGAGGATCATGAGTTCAAAGCCAGCCTCAGCAACTTGGTAAGGCATTTAGCAACTCAGTGAGACCCTGTCTCTAAATAAAATTTAAAAAGGGCTGGGGATGTGGCTCAGTGGTTATGCACCCCTGGGTTCAATCCTCAGTACTAAAAAAAAAAAAAAAAAAGGCTCACTGCTGGGTGTGGTGGCACACACACATCTGTAATCCCAGTGACTCAAGGGAATGAGGCAGGTGAATAGTGGATTGCAAATTTGAGACCAATTTCCACGTGAGAAAAGGACTGGGGATGTACCTCAATGGTAAAGAGTCCCTGAATTCAATCTCCAGTGCCTCCCTTCAAAAAAAAAAAAAAGGATGGCTACTGCTTAGTTCACAAAAAAGCGGATCACAAGTTAATTGTAATAGTTGTAACTGAGTATATAATGCAGCATCTCTTCTTCTAGTTTATGTATTGTAATAGCTGACTTTTGGTGCTATTTTGTTTTCAAAGCTACTAGCCTGCTTTAATAAACATTAAAGTCCAAAGCTTTCTTGCTGATGGGCGTGCCTTTTCCACTCCACCCATTCCACTGCCCACCCCAATCTCTATATAGTTCACAGAAAAGAATTTTGGCCATATGCACAATTGCTGTCAGTGATGTTTTCAGGGGACTGTGGATACTCAGCTGGAATTATGGTTGCCACTCAAGGACCATCTGTAGGACACAGAGATCAGGAGTCCTAGGATAAGCATTCATCTATTTGTTTTCTACCTTTTATCCTACCAAATGACTACAGAGGGAAAAACTAAAGGGACAAAGGACAGTTGATAGTAGCTAAAGATTGCAGGTTATTTTCAGAAATCAAGCAGTTATTGTAAAGATAGCCACATCCTACACATTACTCACTAGAAAGTCCCACATTTTGCAACACAGTCCTCTATCTTAAGGACCTTCCTCCTTTGTCCTAAAAGGGGAAGGTGTTTACACAAATGTCACGCTAATAACAGCTCACACACAAATCTGTCTCAGGAGCCAAAGGACCTCTGCACTCTTCCTCATGGTTTGCATCTCCTCTGTTACCTTTCCTCACGGCATGCATTTCCTGCACATCCTCCTGAAGCTCCAGACTGGCTTTGCAGAAGACGTTGCTGCCAGTCTGGCTCATTTGTGCTGCCAGGAAAGGGCATTTGCTTGCAGTGCCCTGGCTCATGGCAAGCGAGTGATGTCCAGATGGAAGCTGTGTGCCATTTGGAGTCTGCTGGGATCTGTCAGGAGCCTGCTGGACCTTGGCTTTGGCAGTTTTGTCTTCTGAGAGAGAAAATGGAAAAAGTGAGGCATTGAATCTGCTTATACAGTACACAAGATTTTTTTCTCTTTATTGCCTCAAAGATAAACTTTACAATTAACTCTACTTTAAAATCTAGACACAAGCTTATTTTTATTAGGTTCTGCTAATAGCTCTATTTTCCCATCTTCCCCACTGAAAATAATGCTTCTTGAAGGGTTCACTGGCATATTCCAGTTATCTCTTGAACTATAGTATTTCTCCCTATAAATCCAAAAAGTACCATTTTTCCAGAGTTCTTGATTTGTATAACTGCCAGTAATTTCTACCCTATATCCACTAAACGTATTTCAGGACAGGAACATACTCTAAGGTAAATGAAAGTATTCATATAATTTTTTTCTCTAATATTTTCTAAATATATTCTTGATAAAGAAGCTTGTGGTTGCTTAACATAATTACTGATGTTCTTCTAAACAAAAGAAATAGGATTGCTGTCAAACAGAGTTCAAACTATTAGTATGCTAAGAAAACAAAAAAAAAAAAAAACATGGGCAAATCACACTCACATACCTCACCTACTTTTTCACTTAAATCCATCAAAGGAGGCTGCTGACTTAACACAGCTCACTGATAATTATGCTTCTGGTTACAATGACTTCCCTTCCCCCCTTGAAATATTAATTCACCTTCCTTCTAAAAAAGTCTGTCTTTATCATTTTGGAATACTCATGTGAGAGTCACTGGTTAAGCTTTCCTATAACTTGGATAAGGTGTCTCACTACAGTTCTCATTAAATTTTTCTATAAAGAAAATTCAGTTATTTTAATTCATTATAAAAGCAATACATATTCATTACAGAAAGTCTAGGGAAAGGAAAACAAAGAGCCTTAGGATTCAAAACATCACTAATGCAAACAAGCAACTCCTGAAAACAAATCCTACAATGGATTAAATTCTTCCCTCTTAAAGAAAAGAACACTCATTTCTTATTGGTCCACACCTAGAGAACACACCTAAGAAAAGCTATTAGGTGAAATGTTCTCTAGGATTAAGTGCAACCTGAAAAGCTTCCTCCTCTCCTGGCAGAACCAGACCAAGACCAAATTCAACTCTGGCCTCTATTAATAACAAAACAAATAATTTACAAAACAGATCTCCACCACGCGGCCTGCGCAGTGGTTTCATTAATGAGGTTCTAGGCATAAAGTTAGTTAGACGAGATCGAAATAAAAACACAAGACTCAATTACCTTAATTCTATTGCTAGGTCCGAGACGGCTCCCCTCTCTGGTTCGCTCCTCTAGCCGCCCAGCAGGGCAGCAAGGATTACTCAGGGCTAGCAGGAGAGAGAGAGGGAGCACGCCGGGGAGTAGCCTTTTATTAGGGAACCAGAGATTCAGGGGAGAATTCCATCCAATGAAGGTTGAGGGGGGCTGCACTCCAAGGTCAGGGTCAGCGATTGGGTCCCCAGGGTCAGTGGTCAGGCACACCCCCACACGGATGGGCTCTCTCATCAGGAGAGGGCGGGGAAAAACTTCGACTTATGCCAAAGTGCCTCAGACCCTCAACGGGAGGCACCCGATCACGTGTGAGAATGGCTCCCCACACAGATCCACATATTTAAAAAAAATCATTAACAGAGACTGTAGGCTTCTACTTATATGAGGTACCCAGAGCAATCAAATTGACAGAAAGTAGAAAGATGGTTGCCAGGGGCTGGGGGTAGAGGAATGGGAGTTAATGTTTAACAGGTACAGAGTTTCAGTTTGGCAAGATGAAGAAAGTTATAAAGATGAACGATGGTGGTGGTTGCACAACAATATGAATATACTGAACACCAGTGGACTGTACACTTAAAAGTTGTTAAAATGATAAACTTTACATAAAGTGCATTTTGCCATAATAAAAGAAAATAAAAACTTAAGAGGAAAAAAAAATCACTACTTTAAAAGCCAAAGGCCAAATCCCAAACATTTATTGAGAGAAAGGCTGAAGTGGAACATTCCAACTGAATATTTACATGAGGCACTAGGGAAACACTAAAATCTCACAGACACTGACATGCAATCCAGAAACCTATCATATAGAACACTGGTCACCATTTCACCTTTAAAGCCAGGAACATTAAAAGTGTCTACCTGTGGGATTAGGGCAACAATTATATGAGATAATCCATATGCAGAGCTGAGCCTCACACTGAGAGAGCCCTCACTGAGGACTTGGACTGCTTCTAGTCTAGCAATGAGAGCAAACATGCCCACCTGCTCCTTCATTGCCTATGATACTTACTCTCACTGGCTGGAGGGGTTTCTTTGATCTGTTGGCAGTGTACTGCTGAAGTGGATACAGCCCGAGGGACTGGCTTGGACCCAACTTCCATCATCTTGGGGCAGTTTTGAGCATAAAACAACAGAGATTTTCCTGCCTTTTGCAGAAAGGCCTGAGGGACTCGAGATAAGAACGGGCATCGGCGAACAACAGTTTCCATGTCTGGGAAGTATACTGGCTCCTGTAGAAAGATTGATGATGAGTGACATCAACGCTTGTTAATAAGCAGGCAATAAAAAAAAAAAATAAGAGGCAATACTGGGTTCAGGTGTCACCTGTAGTTTGCCAAGAGTACCCTGGGATACTAACACATCTCACTCAAAAATATCCAAGGACAGCACTAACATAGGACTTAACAAAGAAGTGGTGACCACATCTACCCAGTTCAACAACTTCTTAATTTTCCAGCTCTACAGAAAAGCACCTGCAAAGTAACTTGAGCAAACAGAGTAAAAAGGACAATTAATAATCAAGGGGGTGGGAAAATAAAGGGACAAGTCAGAAACAGGTTTGGGAGGCCAGAGCTCCTGGAAGGAGATGCACAGTGAAGATAAGACACCTTAGCTCACACCCAGGTGAAGTGAAGCTAAGGAAAAAGCCACTGTCATCCACTGAGACAGGTAGGACTCTGCGATCCTGATTTTCTCCTGATTCCCATGTCCCCTAACCCGAGGAAGGAGTTCAGCGGAGCCCTGGGTCTCTGAAGCAATAACTTCCTGGAGATCCTGCCGCCAGAGCTGGGAGAACTGAGAAGAAAGAGGGCATAGAGAAAGGCTGGAGAATGAAGGGAAGCGCGCTGGGGCTGACTGCACAGAAACTGGGGCGATAAAATCGTGGGACCTGGGTCTGGTGTGAGGAGGTGGTCCTGGGGAGTGAGGTCAAAGGTTACCCGGGGACAAGAATAACGGGAAGGGTATTAGAAGGGAATTCGAAAGCGGCCAAAGGCGGTATGTCGCGAGGGGGCCGAAAGGGAACGCTGAGGTGGCTGAACAGGCAAAAGATCTGGGGGATGAACGCTGACCCAGAGCGGCGGGTGACTGGGACGATGGGGGAGGGGGTCTAGGGGCCGGGGGAGCGGGGTCCGGGCTGGCAGGACTCGCGGCAGCTCCCTGCGGCCGGCGCCGAATCCGAGCGCGGACCCTCACCTGCGCGGAACCCTCGACGGAGACGGCGACGGCGACGGCGGCAGGCACTCAAGCGGAGAAGTCCAAACGAACTGTTGTCCTTGTCCGCGAGCAACCAGAGGCCGCGACCGCTGTCGCCCTAATATACGGCGGGACTGACTGCTGCGCATGCGCCTCGGGCGCGGCCTTTCTCCACGCAAGCGCACTGCATGGCGCCCGGTAGTCGGTGGGGCTGAATGGGCAGGCCCTGCCGCTGGGGTTCCAGCTTGCGTCTGGTTACCCTGTACCTGAGAACCCTAAGCTGATACTGTGGGACATAGAAGGGCAAAGGCGGGGGCGAAGTGCCACTAGGTCCAACTGGGGGGCCCTACTTAGTGAAAACGGATTTCTTAGCCGGCCGTGATGGTTTGTGCGTGTAATCCCAGCAACTCTGGATGTCAGGGCAGGAGGATTGCAAGTTCGAGGCCAGTCTGAGCAATTTAGAGAGATCCTGTCTCAAAATTAAACAAACAAACAAAAAACCGGGGATGTAGATCAGTGGCAAAGTGTCCCCAAGGTTCAATCACCAGTACAAAAACAAAACAAAACAAAAAAACATGGAAGGGTTTCTGAGACTGGATCTTAAGCTGAACCCGCACGGCTGGGGACTTGCTTTAGTTGACAGCGAGAGAGGGCTTCCCAGAGGAAGTGCTTCTGAACCGTCCAAGGATGGAGTGGTCTTGGTGGGGGTTCAAGGGGCTGCAGCAAATTGAAGAGTAAGAAGCAGAAGCAGAATGGCACTTTCTGGTCAAAGATGATGAGAGGATGCCTAGTAGGTTACAGAGGAACATGGCTGGATTCAACCCTCACTTCATAGTCTGGAGCACCCAGGTGATGGAGAGAGCTACACAGGGTATGACATGCAGTTAGGGGTTAACACATTATTTGTTATTATTTTTATTTTCCATTGATTGTTGTCCAAAGTCCTTGCTGGCCATCCTGGGTACCAGCTGGATGGTTTAGGATTCCATCCCAGAGTTCAGAGCTGGGCCATACCTCAAAAGGAGGCTTCCCAAGACCACACCTCTCAGGAACACCGGCTTAACCTTATTGCTTCACACCCTTCCCAGCTTGGGCTAGGCTGGGCCTGTGCCAAGCTCAGAGCTGTCCTCCTCCACTTGGGGAAAGGACCATTCAGGTTGCACCTTCCCCAGGTAAGCATTAATAACAAGGACAAAGTTTAGAGTGATGACGACCAAGGTGTGTCCAGGTACTTCCCAATTCCCTCCCTCTAAGCCCCAGCCAGCCACAAGGCTGGCAAGATGAGTTTCCGTCAGCAGAGGAGCACCAGAGTGGCACAGGGACCAATCCATAATGAGGGCTCTGATCAGGGAGTCTAAGACCCTGCTCAGCTCCATTCTGCTAAGGGAGTCCTAGGCAGTACCCATCAACCAGAGAGAAAGATCAACCCTTGGACTCAAACACAGGGCAGCTAGTGTTGGGTTCTTTACTCTTCTCTGAGCCTCATTTTCCTTATCTGGGCAACGGATCTCCTGTTCTGGTTGCCTCTGAGGGCTGTTTGGGTAACCAATGGCAAAGCAGAAGCTGAAAGAACTGAACATTGGAGCAACACATGGTTTCCAAAATCAGCTCTGAATCTTACATGATTGTGACTGTGGGCAGGCCACACAGCCTCACTCAGGCTAGGTTTCCTCATTTGTAACGCTCTCCCAGCCCTGCCACTTGTGGTTGGCAGGAGGGCTAGGTGAAGTCATAGATTGCACAGCCTTATTGTTTAAACCAACAGACTCCAGCCCTTTGGGAGTTTCCTGTTTAATAGAAAGGGTGGGAAACAGGCAGACTCATAAGAAAAGTGAAATAGAATGTTGTAAACAATTCCAGATGGAGGAGGCTATTACTTCAACAAGAAGGAGGGGGATCCCAGCTACCAGGAAGTCATCCAGAAGAGAAGTAGGTGCTGGCTGGAAGGGTGGATCCACAGAGCACTGAGAGACTGCTGGGTGAAGCCTGGAGTAGGAAAAGCCCAGGCCTATGGGAATAGGGGATGTGAGTCAGCCTGATAGTTGTTACAGGGGTTAAACCAGGAAATGGGATAGGAGGTTAAACCAGAGAGGCCCTACATGAGCCACAGAACTTCGCAGTGTCAGGACCCGAGGAACCATCACCAGAGTACTGCACAAAAGGCAGGTTCCTGGGCCATTTTCCTTTGATTCTGTGGGGTTAGAGTGTCTTGGAGCCTCATGTTGGGATGTTCTGCCTTACTCCATCAAGGTTTGAGACCTAGAATGTCAAGATGCTAATGCATTCTAATCCTAGATCTGCCACATTCTGACTCTGAGTTCTTGAACAAGCCTCAGGTTTTGTATCAGAAGTGGGAATTGCCTCTCTTGTCTTTGAGATGCGTCTGACCCATGCTGAGTCAGTTGCAATCCCTTTCCTGGACAGCTTCTTTCCCTCTGCCTCCTTCCTTCATCTTCCCCTCTCCTTTTTCTGGTCCTTTTCCTTCCCCCCATCTTCCCTTTCCCTTCTTCCTTCTTCCATCTGCTTTACAAATTTATCTTATCTCCTGCCTTGGCCCTGGGCAGGGAGAGCCAAACCACTAAATTTCAGGCAAGGTCAGCCCCTGTTCTAGGCCTGACACTGATGCCTTTCCTCCCTCTCACCCAATCTGCGTCATGCTATCAAGGGCTGCTGCACATAACACCCACCCAGCGGTCAAGGAAGAAGGAAAATGTCAATGCTTGCCCCAGAATTCCCCCTTCCTACTCTGGGTCCCAGGAGTTATTTTTAGCAGCACCCCTGTGAGAGGATCAAATAGCTCATCCTGGAGCTTGTTGTTTTTGACTGGGCCTTGGTTTCCACATCTGGCAGCCAGGCAAGAAATTCTCCCAGCCTTCTCCTCAAGGAGACCCGGTGGACATGGGGCAACTTTGAAGACAGACAAAACCTCCAACAGGGGTTAAGAGTATAGCTCTTAACTAGCATGTGTGAGGCCCTGGGTTCAATCCCCAGCATACCCTTCCCCTCTACTAATCCTGCCCCCCACCCTCAATTAAACAAAGCCCCTCTAGCCTGTGCTGCTGATGTAGTTCTGTTTGGGAAGTTGGTGCCTTTTTTGTATAGAGGTAGCCTATACAGAGTGACCAGAGGTTTCAGAAACAGCTCAGCTCTGCCCAGAAGGATTGGAGATATGAGCTCTAGGGTTTCTAGTAACAGGACCCAGGAGCCATCATGTGAGACAGAATTTTGGGAAAAGCCAGGATAGAAGGTTCTGAGGCCCCCAGAACATGCCTTGGTCTGATCCTGACTTTAGAACCCCCTCAGGCTTTGTGACATCCTGGAAGGGGCAGCCCAGGCCTGGGCCTCCATTTGTGAAGCCAGCTATGGGGCAAGGGTGGGCGGTTGCTTAAAGGGGAGGCAGGTCTGGAGTGAAGTTCATAGAGAATATTACCCCAGCCTAGAGAGCAGGAAATGTCCAGAGAGCCCTAGAGGACTCCTGAACCTAGCCCTCTAGCCCAGCACCCAAAAACTGTGGCCCAGATGTGTTCTATTTGGCTCACCCAAATTGTTCTTGTTTTATTTTTTATTTTTATTTTGTTTTGGTTTAAGTGCCTACATGGTATTTTCTTCCCTTCTTTTTGTTTTACTTATTATTTATTTTTTTGTGGTGCTAAGGAATCAAACCCATGGCCTCACTCATGTTAAGCAAGGAATGTACCACTGAGCTACACCACCAACCAGTTTTCTTCTTCTTCTTCTCCTTCTCCTTCTCCTTCTCCTCCTTCTCCTTCTCCTTCTTCTTCTTCCTTTTTGATGGTACTGGAGATCTAACCTAGGGGTGCTCTACTATTGAGCTAGCTCCCCAACCTCTTTTTATTTTTTATTTTTTATTTTTTTTTGAGACAGATCTTCCTAGGTTGCCCAGGCTGACCTTGAACTTGTAATCCTCCTGCCTCAGCCTCAGAGTTTCTGGGATTACAGTTGTACTCCACTGTGTCTGGCCCAATTACTTTTTTCTTAAAAAAAATAATGCTCCACTCCTAAGAAATCATGGTTAAAATAAATAAAGAGCATCAATCTCATTTGTCCTGATGTTATGTGGATAACAGTAATACTGACAGGTGACAGATCAAAGAAATTTCCAACTTTTTGAACATTTTCCCATTTTTAAATCATCCTGAAAGAAAAATCATATATGGAGGGTCACACCATCCTCATGGCAATCCATCAGAGCAACCATGTCATTAGATTCTTGTTTTCACCAGTAAAGAACTAGTAATTTTTTAAATTAGCAAGGATATGTTTGGTTTGTTCTACAGAACCTATCCTGAACAGTCTTACTCTTTCTGGTTTGCCTTTCAATGTTGCCTTTTATTGATTTTATATGATCTTTGTGTATATGCATGTGTGTGATACTGGGGATTGAACCTAGGGGTGCTCAACCACTCAACCACGGAGCTACATCCCCAGCTCTTGTTACATTTTTATTTTGGAACAGGGTCTTAATAAGTTGCCAAGTCTGGCCTTGAATATGCACTCCTCCTGTCTCAGCCTCCTAATTCCCTGGGATTACAGGCATTGCACTACTGTGCTCAGCAACTTCATGTAATCTGTGAATCTATTATGTATCTTCAATGTCCTTTTTTTTAATGCTAAGTATGTACTCTAGCTCTGAGCTATACTCTCAGCCCAGATGTCCTTTTGGTAGCTTCTTTTGTGATGGTGCTTTCCTGCAGGTAATGGTTCATGACAGCATCGATCTCAGTGATCACTGAGCTTTCATACCTTCACCCTGGGGGCCTTTCATAGAGGCATTGCCACCAATGAGCGAGTTATCAGTGTTATCCTCAGTGTTACTGACCTCCTTCCCCTCCACATCCAAGCATAGCCCGTCTGTGATTCCCAATCTTGTAAATGTCAGAGAACATTGTGACTGATGAGGTCTTAGTAGGCAATCATGACTGAAGGGATATGACAGCAGCACTGGAGTAGGGCCAAGGGTGGGAGCATGTGAATTAGTTATTCACAGTTAACAATCAGGAGATTTCTCATCTGGCCCAGGCAGGACATTTTTACCAGTCCTTCCTTCAGGGGATCTGAGGGACCCTGAGGACATGTGGTGTCCAAGCACCAATACCTGCCTGGCCTTATATACTGGGCATGTGTCCACAGTCCTAAGCCATTTAGAGCTAAAAGACCAAGTCCCTGCAAGGGGAGAGGGCTCACTCAAGCTCACACAGTAAGCTGTTTGGGCTGTGGTGGGACCCAGGTGTCCTGCTTTCTAGTCACACAAACTCTGGGTTTATAAGGGAGGAGTGCTTAGGTTGGGGAGCTAGGGGAAAGATTAGTGTAGTTTTATTTTATTTATTTTTTTGGTACTGGGGATTAAACTCAGGGATACTTTACCACTGAGCTTCACATCCCTAGCTCTTTTTATTTTGAAATAGGGTCTGGCTAAGTTGCTTAGGGCCTCACTAAATTGCTTAGGTTGCCCTTAAACTTGCTATCTTCCCAATTTACTGGAATTCTAGGTGTATACAACACCTGGAGTAGATTTTTTTTTTTAAATTGTAATACTGGAGATTGAATTCACGGCTTTGGACGTGCTAGGCAAGTGTTCTACCTCTGGGCTATCTCCCCAGCCCTGATTAGAATAGTTTGGGTTTTCTTTTCTCTCTCTCTCTTTTTTTTTTTTTTGGAGGGGGATGTTACCGAGGATTGAACCCAGGGATGCCAGGGGCACTAGGGGCACTTAATCATCGAGCCACATCCCCAGCCCATTTTATTTTTTGAGACAGGGTCTTGCTAAGTTGCTTATGGCCTTGCTGAGTTGCTGAGGCTGGCTTTGAACTTGTGACCCTCCTGCCTCAGCCTCCTGAGGAGGATTCCCCTGGGATTATAGGCATGTGTGCCACTACACCCAGTTTTGATTACGACAGTTTAGAGGGGCTCTCTGGAAAGGACTGGCTCAGAGGTGGGGTCCCCACTTCCTGGTCTCATTCCTTCAGCCCTACATGTGGATCAGGCCAGAACAGGGCCCCCCTTGCGGTGATGGAGTAGGGGCAGGTGACAGGAGCAGGCTGAGCCCCTTCTTCTGGCCAGATGCTAAATGCACAGTGTAAGGGAGCCTTCCTCCCTCCTTGCTGGGGCGATGTCAGGAAAGGAGTCACTAAAGTCTGGGGATGGTATGGGTGAGGGCACTTATATAGAGAATGGAGAGAGGAGCACCCATGCTGGAGCTTGGACCTGATGTCAAGGAGATGACTCCTAGGACAGAGCAGCCTGGCCAAGAGGGCCCCAGTGAAGGCTAGGGAAGGAGACTTACATGGAGGAGGCCAGGGAGGCCAGAGCCAAGAGAGCCAGGGGAGAAGGAGGGCTGAATAGCAGAGCAGGTGGGTGGTCAGAGTCCCAACACATTCCACCATCAATGGGTTTATCACCCAATACAGGGGCTTTCATTCCACTCTGGCCCTGTAGACATTTAAAAACCTACTCCTTTGGCTCATATTATGGGGAGCTGGAAGGGAAGCAGGGGAGGAAGGAGAGAGCGAGCAATTCAGAGAAATGGTGCTGAGTGACTAGGGCCAATATGAAGGCCAAGGTGGACAACAGAGCTTTAACAGGTACTGCAGCAGCAGCAGCAGCAGCTCTTTATAAGTGTCTGGCCTGGGGCTGTGCTTGTGTACAAGTCAAGTCTCCTTTGAAGCAACTATATGAGCCAGTGCAATGATAAGCCCAGAATGGGACAGAAGCTCAGAATGGTTAAGTAACTTGCCCAAAGTCACATAGCCAGCAAGGAGGGAGCATGGCTGACCTGCTGACCTCTGCCTTCTGGCTTGGTCCTCGACCCTGGGAAGTGGAAGAAGTGAGGAATAATGAGGCTGAGGCTGCTTTGAGTTCTTAGGTCTCTGTGGAGATTTCTCTAGTCTAGGTGACAGGTCCAGGCAGATGGGAATTCTTAGCTAAGGAGGCTGGCCAGGGCTTTGGTTCTGCTACCAGCCAGCCTGACTCTGAGGAGACTTCTAGGAATGCCTGGGCAGCCAGCCGCAACCTTGGGAAGGACTCCCACATGCTTGGGGATGCTGCCTACCCTCTATCCCCTGTGCCTGGTCAGTGGCTCCGAGCCTGAACAGCACCAGGGCCTACAACCTAGCAGAGGCTACCTCTCTGTCCTCCTCTTATTTCTCCTTGGGAGCCCCTGGTAAGAGAAAGATTTTCTCTCCTGTACTCTAGAACTTGTCTCCAATGGCAGGGAGGAAGACCTGGTCCTTTCTTCCTTACCTCTATTCCCAGTTCCAGCAGCCACTGCGTCATCCTTCTCAGTGCTAACAGAAAGGGTAAGAGCCTTTGTCTTACTGAATGTTGTCTCTGTCATAGGCACAGAAGATCCAGATACCGTGAGTGTTTCACACAAACACCCTATGAACTGGCTCCCTGTAGCCCCATCCTCAGAGTGCTGCCTCAATGAGATGCAGCCTCTCTGGAGCCACCAGCACCTGGAAATGGCATGCAGGCAGTGTTATCTGCTGGCTACAGACTACAGACGAGGGAACTGAGCCTTGGAACGAGTGACTTTTCCAGAGTTTCAGAGCTGGGATTGGGATTCAAGCCAGGCTTGCCTTCCTGTGGCCACACCTCAATGTGTCCTTACCTTCTCACTTACTCCTTGTCAAGACCCTTGCAAGGTATCCAAGGGGCCACTGGTGGCTCTCTTTACAGAAGTTCCCTTTGGGTTTAATTAAACCCTCAGACTCAGGCTGGGTTGTAGCTCAGTGGTAGAGAGCTTGCCTAAGTACATGTGAAGCACCACATAAAAATAAATAAAATAAAGGTATTGTGTCCATCAACAACTAAAAAATAATTAAAAAAAATAAACAAAACCTCAGACTCTTCTGGGAACGGTAAGACTACAGGCATTATCGGGCCTCCATAGGTACTGAGTTAATAGATTCTTGCATAAGACTAACAAAATTGTGACCTGCTGACATTCACCAGCTCTAGAGTTGTTGTGGTCCTGATATAGGTTTTGGAGTTATGAGCAAAATCAGCAGATGAGTGATGGCCCCTGGTAGGGGAAGCCTGCTCAACCCACTCCCACCCTGCATCCTAGCAAGTAAGCCTTTGGATGCAGCCAGGATCAGCAGTGAAGAGGTCTGCAGGGCCCATATAGGTGAGGGCAGCAGTTTCCCTGGGAACCATAGATCCTCTGGGGGACACTTGTGAGGCGGAGTGAGGATGAGCTGGAAGGCCATAGCCCCCCTTGCCCTTGGAAGTCATGAAGTCTGGTATAGATGGATGGTGGGAAGGGGACATGAGGTGCCTCTCATAAAAAGGCAATTTGGGCCCAACCTAGGCAAACCTGAGAGCCAACTGAGAGATGAACTTTGTAGTATGGGATTTGGAATGAGAGGACAGCTTTAAAGCCTTGGGACTCAACTTCAGATGAAGCAGACCCTGGGCCCCAAACAGGGTGACTGTGCCAGACCCAGCCTGGAATACATGGGAGGGTGGGGAAGCCACACGTTTACCCAATTTCCAGAACCCGTCTGGCTTAATGCACTGGCCTAGTTATGACACCAGCTCTTTGCTTCCCCTTAGCTAACGGCCACCAGCCCACTCAGCCCCAGGTTCCTCTTTGCTGAACTGCCCGCACTAAGGGTCCCTTGGGACTGTGCCTTCTTTGCTCTAACTTGGAAAAACTGGAGAAGGTCAACAGGTTGCTGGCCCATTACAGGTGCTCAATGGGTATTTGATGACTGAATGAGTGAATGCATGAATGAGTGGAGTGGGAGGATAAATGAGGATTAGTGGTGGACTGTGTGTGAATGAGTGTCTATGGATGAGTCTTTGGGCCCCAGAGATGGGGCAGTTTGTGGGTAGGTTGTGTCAGCACAGATGCAAGTGTGGGAAGCTAGAAGCTGATGACAGTTCACCAAGGGGCCTGGAGAGGGGAACCTGAGCAAGGTTGTTTACTGGGTACACCATTGCTTGGGCACCTTTGGGAGTCTGCCCTGGGAAAGATGTGTGAGTGGCCAGGTCCTGCCACCCTGCCACCATATCACGACCCATACACATATATATAAGCTGACTTGGACCCTCCAAAGTGTCCCCACCATCATCTTCAACATCTCTCTCTGCACTTGCCCTGGGACAGTCTATTTCTTATCCCAAACCTGGTCAGGATACTGTGTGTAGTGGCCAGGAGTCAACTGAAACCCCTTGGAGCTGAGCTGGGGCAGAGGTTGTGGGATAGACTACAGAGCAGGTAGCAAATCTTTATCTTGGAACCCAACACCCCTCTGCGTCCTTCTCTTGCACCTTCTTTTGGCCAGCACATCAGAAGATGCCCATAGTTATGTGGTAGAAGGGATCACTTTTCTAAAGCTTGTCTGCATCTTAAGAAGACTTAAGTGACAACTCGCATCTGAAAGTTCTCAGGACTAATTTTCTGCACTGCAGCTTATTTGTCGGATTTGTAGGTACACAAAAATACCAAGAGATGTTTTGGTCCCTTTTAAATACATACATAGTCCCAGGGCCACAGGTGTGCAGAGTCACAAACACCACCTCACACGTAACTACATGCCCAACTCTCTGGTCATAAGGACAGCAACACAGATACCAACAGCCACAGGTAGCTGCAAAGCCGCATTGCTACAGGTGACACACAAGTATAGCCACAGTGTGCCCCCAGGGCTGTGATACCATCACACAAGGACAGTCACAGTGTGCCTGTCTATATATGATTGGGATATCATATATGGTATCACACACACGTGAGTGAGACATGCTTGGTCACAGGATTATACTGTTAACCCCTCAGCCCTACTATGTCACCTGTCAAGGGTTGCCTAGCACCCTAGGACGTGGCACCATGCCCTAGCTGTACCTGCACTCATGTTGAAGTCAGGGGTAGAGGTTGTGGGATAGACTACAGAGCAGGTAGCAAATCTTTATCTCAGAACCCAACACCCCTCTGAGTCTTTCTCAATGACTGTCCCTTTCTCTGTTTGCCTCCTCTGTGGTCATCCCGCTCAGTGCTGTCTTGACGTCCCTGTACACCCCTGAAAACTTCTAGATTGACCAAAGTATGAACTCAGTGACATTACAGTCAAGCTTTGTGACCATAACAACTCCTTCTCCTTTCTGGGCCTTAGTTTCTCTATCTGCCAGTGGGAACATGGACCTGGTTTTTCAGGGGTCTCTAGTGCCCATGGAGACTCTGGCATTTCTTGGACTATTTTGCACCTCAGTCTCTATTGAAACCTCTTGGTTAGAAGCCTCTTGTTAATCAATGGGCCCTGGTGAGGTTTCCTTGAGAGCAAAGGAAAGCCAGGCCATCCTTAAGGCCCCAAAGGGCCCTGAGGCAGGTCTGATGCTTGGCTGTCTGCAAGGGCCAGAAGAATGGCTGCCCAACTTGAAGGCAGGGGGCTGGCCTGAACTGATGACCTGGGATCCACAGAATCCTTCTATAAATAACACATCATTTAGGCCCAGAGGATGGTTCTTGGCCAAAAAAATCTTCTGAGAAGATGCCTTGTGACTTGGCCATGAGCTCAGGCCAAGAGGGCAATCTGAGCACCACAGATAGTCATTGTTTTGGAAAGGCCGAGTTGGTGGCCTTTCATCTTCCCCTTCTTGTTCTTGGATTCTCCCAAGCCTCCAGGCTCCCAGGGCAGCCCAGGGAGTCAATGCATGAAAAACTGTAGCCAAGACCCTCCCAGATCTTGGGGAAAGGTCAATTGGTTTGTAAATCACCCAGGTCTGATTAGGGTCATCATGGAGAGATTTGTACATTTTTCAAAGGGCAGTTGTTGAGTGGTCACTCTACGCTAGATGCAGCATGGGAGCTTGAGAAAATAAACCAATAAACCAAACACACTGAATTGGCACTTTTCAATGTGGCCAGATGTTTATACAGTGTTCTAGGGTGTTCTGTGATTAAAAAAAAATTAAAAAAAAAAGTTAAGAAAATGTATTATATAATTTACCTGGACTGAACATAGGTTAAGTGGTTTCATTTTTGTGGATTTTGGCAGGAGCCTTTAACAGGCTGTGTGTGCCAGAAGCATTCAGAGTTGTGGGTTGGCGAGCTAACTAAGTGTGCCTTGTTTCCACACACAGTTGACCGTACGACCTGTTCTCCTCAGAGCCTGTGGTAGGTTCAGAGTTTTCCAGAAGCACTTGAGGGCTAGTGATGTAACTCAGTGGCAGAGCACTTGCCTAGCATTCAGAGACCTTGGCTTCCATCCCCAATACCACAAAAGGAAAAAAAAAAAAAAAAACCTAAGAAATAGATGAACTTGAGCCAAACTGCTTGAGCCACCCTTGCCCTCCCTGGAGGGCTCTTTATGATACAATCTCTGTGTGCTACCCACCCCCTGCCATGATTCCTGAATCAGCAGGCAACTGAGGACCTATGTTTGAACAACTTCTCAGATGCTGCTGTCCAGAGCACACTTGAGAAACCATTAATCTTATCTCAGAGTAGCCACAGTGATCTCTCTAAGACCTCAAACTGCATGGAGTTTCTCCTTTGCTCAAAGAATTCCTGTGGCTCCTTTCTAGAAGCCAAGTCCTTACAGGAGTCTGCAAGGCCCACATCTCTCATTGACAGCTCCAAAATCCATTTCCATTAAATTCACCCAGCAAAACCCTACTTCAGGCTTTGCTACTGCTGTCCCTTCTGTCTATAATGTTTGCACCCCACATCTTGGTGGGCAATCTTTCCCTTCCCATCCCCTGTCCCCCATTCTTGTCCCTCTGCTCTTCCAAGAGGCTCTTCTTGGAAACTTCTTCCAAGTTGCCCCCTCCTTCTCCCTAGCTTGCTCCCAATCTCTTTCTGCATACCTGAATCCTGTTACCTCTCTTAATCTCTGTCAACTCCAGGAGCCCAGGGCTGTGCCATGGTGTTGACAGCACCATCCGAATGCAGGGCTTGGCACCTCACTTGGGGAGTTGCTGGGGTTCTATTAGATGGGTGGAGCCTGGAGCAGCTCTGAGGGGTTCAGCAGGGCTGAAGCTCAGTCCTCTCAGTCCAACCTGGCCTGAACATGTGGGGCCATCACACATAAGGAAGCAATTATGGGCTTCCTGGTCTCACACCAGGTCCTGAGGCCTAGGAGCATATGAGGAGGGAGCAAGATGACTAGTTTGGGGTAGTGGGGATTGGCCCTCTGGGCTCTGTCACCACTCCATGAACCTTATCAGTATTGACTTGCATTCTAGCACTTCATGTTCCTAATGCATGCTCAGAGGTCATGGCAGTACTGATAAACTCACTTCACCCAGCTTCCCACAGTGACACTGAGGAGTTCACAGGGTATCCTATGGCAAAAACCAGAAAGTTCTGAATGGGGGAGGAACTGGGGCCAGGCCTGTCCTCTCAAACCTTCCCTTTGCTAGCCTGGCCTGGCCTGGGGGTGACCCCAGTGGGAAGCTGAGGAGGTCTTTCTGATTTCCAGATGTATAGGAGTTACTGAGACAGAAGTGAGAGATTCCTATGACATGTTTCTCT
The DNA here is from genome assembly GCF_045843805.1 of Urocitellus parryii. Lineage (NCBI taxonomy): Eukaryota > Metazoa > Chordata > Mammalia > Rodentia > Sciuridae > Urocitellus > Urocitellus parryii. The sequence goes on along the minus strand of NC_135532.1, from coordinate 94,764,818 downwards.
GTCTGTGGGAATGGCTGCCCATAATCATGACTAGGGTCCCAGGAACTACATGATTCTGTGTCTGATCCCTGACCCCCAAGTGGCTGTGTTGGCTACGCTCCACAGTCTTCCCCCATCGTGCCAAAGATGTGGAGTTGAATAGCCTTGGGTGTGGAGGGCTGTCTTTGAATTTGCACATGATGTCAGTGTTGGCCTTGCTTAAGATTACCAAGGAATTTTCCAATGAGCAAAGCTTTGATTTTGCTGGCCCTTCTGCCCAGGAAGCTGACATTATATTCTGAACCTGGTTGTGCCAGGCAAGAGGCTGCAGGCTGAGGTCCCTGAGTCACCTGTCCCAGCCCTCTTGGGTGTAACTTCATGAGTGGTTCTTTGCTTCCCATGCACGTGTATCTGCCTGGGCACTCATATGTGTGTACGTGTAAATACGTAGGCACATACATGGAAATTTGGCCAGCCTGAGCTTTCTCATCTGCTCATATTTTTGTTGTTGGTTTTTGTTTATTTTGGTTTTGGTATTAGGGATTGAACTCAGGGGCACTCGACCACTGAGCCACATCCCAGTCCTATTTTATATTTTATTTAGAGACAGAATTTCACTGAGTTGCTTAGCACCTCGCTTTTGCTGAGACTGGCTTTGAGTTCATAATCCTCCTGCCTCAGCCTCCAGAGCCACTGGGATTACAGGCATGCACCACCATACCCAACTTGCTCTTCTTATTTATGAGGTTGGAGTGATACCACCACAAGCTTCAGAGCTCCTAGAGCTACTCGAAGCAGGAAAGGACAACACAGGGTCATTTGAGAATGGCCCTGCTGACACCTTGCTCTTTGACCTCTAGCCTCCAAAACTGTGAGAGAATGAATTTATATTGTTTTAAGCCATATAATTTGTAGTCTTTATTATAGTAGCTGTAGGAACTAATATGCCTGGCTTCTGTTAGGTTCTCTATCTTATATGAGGCTTAGGAGCTTAAACCCTTGCCCACAGAGGTAGGTTGACATTACACATGGGACTGGAGCCCAGCATGGCATAACTCCAAGCCTGTGGGCTCAGCCTTTCCCCTACAGACAGACACCCATGGCCTGTCACCTTCTCTGTTGGTTCCATCCCTTGACCTACCCCCTTGCCCCAAAGGGCACCCCATTCTTTCCTTGTTAGTTCCTCTAGACATCCTCATGTTCCTGGCTTCCCCCAATTCCATCTCTCTCCTTGTCTTCTCCAGCAGGATTCAGGAGTACCCCCACCATCCATTAAGACCTCATAGTGACTTCAGTACTTGATGCCACTCCCAATTATCCGTTTGGGAATTCTGGTTCCTATGGCCAGGCACTGCCCTTTCTACATTTATAAATGCTGTCACAATCTCCCTGTGGCTTGCCCTCTTTTGCCACTCCTCACTCCCTGGCCCAAGCCTTGCACCCACCTCTCCCCTCCCCCCTGCTGGACTTCAGGATACCTCCCTGAGGCACTTAGACTCCTCCTGTATTACCCCAGCCCTGTAAGGTTGCCTTATCTGCTCCTTGTGCTCAATTTATTCTCATACTTTCTCCATAGCTTCCTCCACTCCTGTTTACTTGGTGGCCATTAGATCCTGACCATGAGATCTGAAAGTTCCCCTTCTCTCCCCTTAGTCCCTTGTCCTCAGCCCAGTTCCATAGTTCCTGAACCTTGCTGAGAATAGTAGCTGGATGCCAACCCTACCCAAAGAGGGGTAGCCCCTGGCCAGTGTTACCCCAGCACATGGCTCTTAGCCCTAGGCTAGTCACTTGCCACCTTGGAGGTTTTACATAAACTACTCAGTTCTACACATCTTAATAACCTCTGAGTGCTCTGGCCAGTACCTTCCCCCTTTGCCCCAACAGCTTGGCCACAAGCCCTGCTCATAGAGCCATCCTCTAGATGGGGGTGGGGACTGTGCCCTTCACTGGCACACTCAACTCCCAACACCCCCTACTGCCTATAAGGCAGAGGTCAGACTCCCCTGCATGGCATCGGGGGCCTCCTTGACTACTGTTCAGGCTCCTGAGGGCCACAAGGTGGAGATAGAGGAGGCCCAGATTCTAAGCCTTGCGCCTTCTCCACAGTAGGGCCTTCCTTATCTCCCCGAATTCAAGGGACTTTGACTCCTAGCATCCATTCTAGCCCCAGGGCAAAACAGGTACAGATCAATTTGGTGAAATGTAACTCAGGGCTGACATAATTTGACTGATCTTGAGCCAGCCTGGTTAGGGAGGAAGAAAGGGCAAGGCCAGAGTGTGTCCAATGTTGGGCTGACCTTTCCTTGAATTAGTAGAAGTTTACACAGAGTTCCTATGACTCTCCAGAGTCACTGGAGTCTTTTTGTTCCTGAGGCATGACAGGACACCAGTACACATAAATATGGATGCACAGTGTACCTGCTTTTCCTGGTTCCCTTCCCCTTGCTATTTTTGCTTACACAAGCCTGAATTCCAGCTGTCACTACTGGATATCCTGTGCCTGAGTCCTTTCTTTGCCCCAGGAGCCCTAAGTTCGGGGTGTAGGGCAAGCTGGAAATGTCAGGCTCCAACCATGACTGCTGAGAATGGGTGAATAAACTTGATTCCTTCACTCCTCTGGTAGAATGCCCCTGATCACCCACAGTGGTAATAATATATGTGTTACCAAGTGGTTTCTTGGTAACACACTTATTACTTCTTTCTCTTCCCTATATCACTTTCCTACTTTCTCCTGGTATTTCCTAAAACAACCCCCCAAATAAACGAATTGACCCTTGAATTCTTCTCCAGGTCAGATTCTGGAGGAAATCAGAATCTGGAGGATACATAGGCTTGGGCCAATGCAATGTCTCACATAGGCACATGCACCCACATGGACACGCAAGCACTCAGACACAACCATGACGCACAGAGCTGCAGGTGTACACACAGATAAAACCAAACACATACACAAACACAGAAGCTCAGCCACGGAAACACAGACATGGCCACGTCTCCAGACACACATGCACGTGCAGACATACTCACAGACACATGTATGCACCCATGTACATACTCCTGAGCACACAGATGTGCTCCTGATCATACACATGGGTCTGGGGTGCCCATGTTGCTATGGAATACCTATTGCCCTTCAACACCCTTCAATGCTTCTCATCTTCCTCAGGTCCCCCATCCTAGCAACAGAGGCCTCCCTGCCACCATGCTGAGCTTGAACCCTGTGAGGACACTTACTGAACTCAACCTGTTTGGCAGCCCTTTCCCTGTCTGCCTTCCCTGGAGCAGACACTGAGTTAAGTCTAAGTCACTGACTTTCTCAGACACAGGGGCTGGTACACACCTGCTGCTCTATAAGTGTATGGATTCCAGGACAGGTCTAGGGATGTGGCTGCATCCCACAAACATCTGTGGAATTGAACTGCCTACTCTGGACCCCACAGGAAGCCACACCCAGAGTACAAGTATAATTGGAGATGGTGGGAAGGAATTCTGTATGCTCCTCAGGCCCCGTGATTCCAGGGATTGATTTTTCAGACAAGTCTGAGTGGACTTCTTCCACATCAGGCCAGAGATGTGCTCCAGTACCCACTGGTGACCAGCAGGGTATGGTACTTACTCTTAGGGAGCTTATAGTCAAAGGGAGAAATGGAGGAAAACCCCGCACATATAAGCAGTGAGATGGATGCAGGCCTGTAGATGCACTGGAGTAGGGTCATAGGAGGTGACTCTGAGGAGGTGGTGTTCAGGCCGTGGCCTGAAAGACCATAAACCTGCAAAGCAATGATCGGGGGTAAGCTGGCCAGATCATTGTAAAGATCTGGCAAAGAGAACGGGGGAACAGCTGGCACCAAGGCCCTAAGGAAGGCCTAAGTGTGGCTTATCAAAGGGACAGTAAGAAGGACAGTGTGTGTGGAAGAGGCGGACAAAGGAAGTTGGCATATGCTTTTCCCCTGACTACACTCATCGGAGGAGACAGAAAGTCTCCTACATATCTGGCAATTAGACAGGACCAAGCTAAACCTCCTTCCTCTCAGCTGCCCACTAGGGTTACTCTACTACCCTCTACTGCTCAGGGCCAGTAAAGGGAAGGTTGGGGAGGACCTACCTCACTCCCATTCCTTCCTGACTTTGGTTTCTGACACAGGACATTCTGTAAGCTCATCAGGGTCACTGTAGGAAGCTTAGTATTTTACAGATAAGAAAACTGAGGCCTGAGATGGGATCTAAGAGCAAGGGAAGGACAGAGCTGGGACTCATCTAATCTGTGTGTCTGGTGAGAGTACCCTTGCTCCTTGGGGTTGTCCATTTATTTATTTAGGTAACAGGGATTGAACCCAGGGGTGCTTAACCCCTGAGCTATATCCCCAGCCCATTTTATATTTTATATAGAGACAGGGTCTTTCTAAATTGCTGAGGCTGGCTTTGAACTCCTAATTCTCCTACCTCAGCCTCCTGAGCTGCTGGGATTACAGGCATGTGCCACCACGCCTGGCCCAGGGCTGTCCTTTCTGAGTAAAATACTGGGCCGACCACATCATAATAATGCTGAGGGCTTCTTACAAATGCAGGTTCCTGGTCACCCCCACCACAGAATCAGACTCAGGCCTTGAAATTGGGATTTAAACCAGCTCCTCTATGGACTCAGGAAACCCTGCACCCTAGACCTGCTGTGGGCCTGGGACCGGCAGACTCATCCCATTTAGTGACCTGCTGAGTGACTCTTCTATGGCTCTGCTTCTTATCAGATAGATGGTGGTAAGGAGGACACGACACCACAAGAGCATAAATTGGGGCAACGTTCTAGGTATCAGCTCAACTTGGAGTTCACTGGCCCATCATTTAAACATCAATTTGATATTTAAAGAGAATACTAAAATGTGGAATATATGCTAAACTTTTTGATTGTTCATGATAAAATGTGAGAAAACTGCCACAGTCTGGCTGGGCACAAAATAACCGAGCCGCCACAAAGTCTTGTAGGTTCAAACAGTAACTCTTTATTCCCGAACTCTCACCAGCACTCTACACACACTTCCCGGGAACACACTCCCTCCACTGGCCTCCGCATGCCAATTCTCCCAGAACCCCCACACACGAGGAGAACTCAACAGGAACTCCAAAGTAGGGGGCTCCCAAGGCAGCAGGATCCTCTCTAATCCCAACAGGATCCGCCCTAATCCCAGAGCTGCCCTAGTCCCGGAGCAGGGTCACCGTTCAACCATTCCCTCTAGCAAAATGCCAGGCGTCAATCCAACTAAACTGTGGCTCTCAACAGAAAACAAAGGATTTTCTAATGTGGGATTAGCTACTTTGGTCCAGTCTTGGCCTCCATCTCTGCTGCAGGGTCAAGTCTTGAGGGCCTGAATGGCTTCCGGCTTCTTAGTCCTTCTCCCTGGATGCATTAGGATTAAGGGGTTCAGGCTTGCAGACAGATGGATTCTAATCCTGGTTCCTCACTTACTAATTCTGTGCCTCAGTTTCTCCAACTTTAAAATGGGCATAACGCTACACCACTCCTGGGTTGTGATTAAGACTTCATGCACACTTGGTGTACACTAACTGCAGTTAATGGAAGCTGTCAGTTAGTTTACTGCTCACAGCCTGGCTTCAGGATTGTTCTCTGCATTACAATTCAAGGTTCCGTGTAGGAAGGAACTTTTCTGGCCTTATTGTCCCACCCCAAATGTTCTGGGGACAGCCAGCAAAGCCCTGATGGCCCCAAGGAGCTGTGGCTGATATCCTTGTGTCTTGCCTGAGGTCCCTGGGGTTAAGCTAGTGTCTCCAAACTCCCCTCAGCGGGGCAGTGGGTACAGGAATAAAAAGTTGCTGTAGCTCCTTGTGTCTTCACCAGAAGACTGAAATTTAAGAGGCTCAGTGACTTGCCAAACACCACAGAGCCAGACCGGATTCTGAACTATACTAGCCAATATAGTATCCATTAGCCATACCTACATTTAAATCAATTAAGATGAAACAAAATGAAAAGTTCAATTCCTCAGCTATACTAGACACATTTCAAGTGTCCTATAATCACATGTGACCAGTGGCAACCATATTGGACAGTGCAAATAAATATTTATATTATCCCAGAGGATTGTTTTGGTCTAGAGTCATGGTTCTCTGTTTGGCTGTCCACTGGATTCGCCTGGGAAAGATTTTAAAAACAGCAATGTCCTACCTCCCCCTGCAAAGGTTCTGAATAGCATCCAGGGCTGCAAACTACTGCTTTGAAGCTCCATCTGCTTATTTCCTGCAAGTCCTTAGCTTTGAGTTTATATATTTTTACACTCTGCTCTCAACCCATGTGTGCAGGGCCAAGGTAAGGCAGGAGGCTTGAGTTTTGTGGAATTTGTTCTCATATCCCAGATGGGCTGCCTTCACTCCCTCCCCTCTCCAGGGCATTGTGAAAGAGACCTGGCATCTCTAGCTGGACTCCTCAGAGGTACAGGAAGGAGAACATGGGCCAGACTCATAAGATGTGGTAGAAGGACTAGGCAACCTGAGGCTTCCCCATCTGACTTGAGTGGCTACTGACGAGCTCTGTGTTCACACAGTTCCTAAAAACTGGTCCAGGAGTTGCAGGCAGCTCCAGTCAAGCCACCCACTCTTTACCATGTAGAAGGACAGGCCTAAGCTAGATGCTATCCAGAGAGACTCCCCAATGTCCCTATCAGCAAGGACTTTTATTTTATCAAAATGGCCACTGCTATTGGATAGAGGAGAGCTGAGTGAGACTGAAGGTTTATGGCCCCATTGGACCTCTCCTCACTCTGGGATGTTGTGTGCCTTTAGAGAAAGCCAACCACACCAATTTCATAGAATGTACAAATGAACTTCTGTGGACTCCCAGGGAGGGCACCATGCAGAGGTCACTTTCACAACAGCTGTACCTTGGGTCATACCCCCAGAATCTCTTGGCTCATTTCAACCCTAGGATGGAACAACATGGCTCCCTGACACCAATCCTCAGGAATATTCCTACATTTGTGGCCTAACAAGCCAGCCTTACTCCAGACTGCACCAGTTTGCCCCTGTTCCTCACACTTCTATTCTGTATATTACAAGCCCTCTGTGAAGTGTGTAACCTACACACAAAGCGCTCTTCCTTTTCTATCTGTGCCCCACTCATGGTCCCAAGCTCATGGTCCTGAGAGCAGGACCTGATAAACCTAAACCCTGCCCTTTTCTCCAGTTGAGAACCAGTCCTGCCCATCACAATTCATGAGAAATATTGTAATGATTTGTCTATTTATTCAGCAAATATTTATTTATTTATTCACCCTCACTTTGTGTGGGTCTTGTGCTGGGTGTTGCAACACAGTCACGTCTGTCCCCTGGAGCTGACATTCATAGGTAGAAGACAATAACCAAACAAGTTCAGCGTCAGATGATGATAAGGTACTGGAGGAAAATAAAGCAGAGAAAGGGAAGGGGAGGGTTGACAGTTTAAGTACAGTGGTCAGGAAAGGCTATACCCAGAAGGTGATATTTGAACAAAGTCCTGCTGGATGTGATGGGTCAAACTGAGCAGACACTGGGCCAACAGCAGGGCAAAGTCATGAAAACAGAGCATGGCTGACACAATTTTTGTTCAAGGAATAGCAAGAAGACCAATATCACTGGAGCAGAGGGAGCTGGAGGAAAGTAGCAGGAGTAGAGACAGAGAGGTGTTGGCCAGGTCTTTGGAGCAGAGAAGTATGAAAATCATACCTTCATATTCAATTACAACTCAACATCAAGCTGTGACATGAAAAATAGTTCACAGGATCTCCCTCCCCCACCATGGTGGATATATTATTGTAGTTATTGAGAACACAGAGGCTGGGAGAGGTGTTGTCACTCCTGCTAGCTCACCAAGCCTGGAGGTGGCAGGGCTTGAACTCATCCCCAGACCTGCCCAACCTTGGTTCAAGCACTGTGTTACCCTCCTTAGAATTTCCAACCTAGTCCATCATCAAATACTAGGCAGACTGATAGCACTCATGGGGCTTTCCAGATGCCGGCTTGGCTGGGCTAAGTTTTAGGATAGGGAGTGATCCTCGTCTTTCCCACTTCTTTCTCGGTCCCACCTTATGATGGCTTTGGCCCTTGGGCAGAGGTATGGGAAGTCATGACAGGATGAGAGATTCTTGCAGGCGACCTGTCTGTGGGCTTTGTACCAGGACAGACACCTCCCTGCTAGCGATGGGGGGCTTGAAAATGAAGCTTCCCTTTCAGCCCTCCAATGTGGTGGTTCCCCCCAACATTATTTGCTACTCCAATATTGAGCTCTGCCACAGCATGGAAGGTCCGGTTAGAACTGGACTCCAATCTAATTGAGGTGGCATGGAGGCATAGGACCTGTTTAGTCAGGTTGGGTGTCCCCTGCTCCTCTTCCCTGGTGGGTTGGGATACAGAAGACAGTGGAATCTGGAAAGATCAGGAGTAAAATCTGCCAATGACTCTCATGTTGAGCAAAACTGACATTTGAAAACTATTTTACAAAGGAGCTCTTCTAAATTCAATTTTCTAAATTACAAGCTCCTGTGGACCAGGGGTGTTTCATAATTATAACTGACAAAAACAGAAACAAACAAAAATTCAAATGAAATAAACCCCAAACCAAAAATGCAACCCAACAATAAAGGAATTTTTTTTTTTTTTTGTACTGGGGATTGAACTCAGGGGCACTCAACCACTAAAGCCACATCCCATGCCCTTTCTTGTATTTTATTGAGAGACAAGGTCTCATTGAGTTGCTTAGCATCTTGCTAAGTTGCTGAGGTTGGCTTTGAACCCATCATCCTCCTGCCTTGGCTTTCTGAGCCAGTGGGATTACAGGTGCAAGCCCTCATGCCCAGCCAGTAAAAGAACTTTTGAGTTTAAAGGATAGATTTTCTGTATTATTCAATTTTTTTTTCTTAACTTCTCTCCACTAAACATTATGGTGGCAGACAAGAGGTCAATAAAGATGAGATTGTTGGTGGCAAGACCTGAAAATTGTCCTTTGAACAGCGGTGTGCCTATGAACAACTATATCTGATTTCTTCTGCCCCCCCTGGTACTGAGGATTGAATCCAGGGGCACTCTACCACTGAATTATATCACCAGCCCTTTTTATTTTTTATTTTGGGACAGAGTCTCCCTAAGTTGCTCACGAAGGCTCCAAACTTATAATTCTCCTGTCTTACAATCATGAATTGTTGGGATCACTTATTTTAAGGATTGCATAGTATCTAAAATAAATTAGTCTGAGTATTTCCCATGCAAAGGAACAAATTCTGTGCTGAACCACAGTTAAAATGGGATTAAACATATGCCTGTTTCTTATGTCTGTTCTCAGACTTTCCAGGTCTAAAAGAGACAAGCTCCTCTACAAGCCATCTCACCCAGGTGATAGTTTCTGAGTTAACTGAATGAACCTAGCTCTGGTTTGTAGATCCAGGGATATACAGTCCCTCGGGTCTCTAGATGCAGTAAAAAACCCGATGGCCTGACCAGACTCTAATCAATATTGGAATCTGGACAAACTGACCTACACAGGAGAGGTGATAGAAGGTTCTTGAATCTTGCAATCCAGCTGATGAGGTCAACTGCAGGCTGGGAAGCCAGGTAGAGGAAAGGTCTTAACACCAGCCTGGCACTTTGGACCGCAGAAACTGAGTACGGACGGCCTCTGGTGGCCGGGCCCCAGTATTGCCTTCTCCTTCTTTCAGACAATTTGATAGCTTCTCAAAGACTGAAGGGTCCTGAGGACATGCAGCGTCACACTCCCTCGTATTACCAATGGGGAAACTGGCCCACGGAGCAGAGGCGTTTTTCCTGAGGTCACACAGCGAATCAGGCGAGAACTGAGAATCGAATCTAGGTCTCTCCACTCTACGGCTGTGATTCCGAGTGACTCGTGTTCTTTTAAATGGACACTTGTCTTAAGCGCGTTCGGAGGGGCGCAGCACTTACAATCTCCGAGAGGCGAAAAATGAGCTCTTCATAGCATCTTGGGCGGGTGCTTTAAAGCAACATGACATAGTAGCTCACGTGTCCTCCTTCCGAGGTCCTTGAGGCCGTCGCTTGGGGTGGTAAAGCCTGGCTCCGGCACGGGGCATCCCGGGAAATGTAGTTTCCACCTTTCTCCGGACGCTAAGTGTGGGCCGTGTGGAACTTCATTTCCCACAAGGCTGCGCTCCCCATCACGTGGGCCGGGTTACGAGCCGGTAGGGGCAAAACCCTGGCCTGAGCTTTTTAAATTCTCAGGAGGAATGAGTGACTGAGGACACAGGCCTTTGGCAGCGCGGTTTGGGGTTACCTGCCTTGGCGAAGCGGAGCGCAGAGATCATGGTGCCAATCACACAACTCTGCTTCCGGTTGGCGGGCAAAAAGCTGTGGCTGGTCTCCTTTAATTGAGGTGGGCGGGGCGCGGCGACGCGATCCGTGTTGCCATTGGCGGCAGTTGGGGGCGCGGAAACTGAACTGGCGCAACTGCCGTCGCCACGAACTCGGGCTCCTCCGGCGCCTCTGGCGCAGCGATCCTAACCATGGCCGCACCCTGCTCAGTAAGTGCCTGCCCCGCCGCCTGTGCTTTCGTGTCCCCTCTGGGATGGCAGACACCTGGCTGGCCCGAGCAGTGACTGCGAGAGGGCGGGGTGAGGCGCTGGGTTCCCGGGCGGTCCTCTCCGCCTCCTGTTACGGTTTGCGGCGGACCGGTAGGCGCTCTTTCTGAGAGCCCGCTGAGCATCAGGCCCCGCGTCGATCTATTCGGGTGAACAAACAAGCTCCTGTCTCCAGGGTTCGCATCTTAGGAAGGAAGTCACGAGCGCGATGAGACTCAGGTGTGGCCTGGGACCAGTGTGGGCCTTTACAGTCTGTCTCCCCATCCCGAGCAATGGGTGGCTGGACTGGGTCTTGTGAAACATCTACTCTTTTCCGACAGGTGTGCACAGCAGGCCACTGGGATGCCTGGCATAGCCCAGGTCTGCTGTGTGACCTGGGCCCGGACATCCTATTTGGATTCCGGGCTCTTCAAGAAGACAGAGAGGAACCCTCCAAAGTTGGTCCTTTTGAGAATTTGCTTCCAGTGGACCTGGCTTTCTGGCTAAAGGGTAGTCTGTTGCCTCCCCGCGATCCCCCACCCTGAGGCGTCTGAGAATCTGGGCAGAAGGCCCAGGCTAGGACCCAGACCTCTTGACTTCTAACCCGATGCTCACCCTGCCTCCCCATACAAACCCTTCTTGGGGAAGATGAAGCCAACATCTAGGGAACACCGAAGGAAGAGGGATTTGGGCATTTTAAAGGCACCCATGATCAGAGGTAGATCTGTACTTGTCTCTTCCCACTGAACCCAGAGTTGGACCCTGTCTTGCACTCGTTTTTCCCCGAGACAGGTAAGGGCAAGAGGCAGAATGGAGCACTTGCTATCTGTTGGAGTCCCTCTCCCTGTTTTTTGAAAAGGGCGCTCAAGCAGGTGTGCTGGGGGTGGAGCTGGGCATTGGGCCATGGAGTCTTTGTTTTGGTTACAGCTTTGTGGGGTGACATCAGCTTTGCTCTGCCCTATCGACATCCTTTCCCAAGGAGAGTCTTTGCGAAATACTTCATTGTGGTTTCGGATATTTTTTAAAAAAATGTTTATTTTTTTTTTTACTTGTAGTTGGACACAATACCTTTATTTTATTTATTTTTATGTGGTGCTGAGAATCGAACCCAGGGCCCCACACGTGCTAGGCAAGCGCTCTACCTCTGAGCCACAACTCCAGCCCCAATGGTTTTGGATATTTAATATGGAGGGATACATTTGGATGATTGAAGGGTAAAACCTCAAGTGCTCAGATACATGCTGCTGTTGCATGGAGAGAGTCTCTTCCTAAGTAGTGTCCTGAATGCCCCTAATGTTTCTCTGATGTTGGGTAGAGTAGAGATTGTGATGATGCCACCAGGAATCTGTCCAGGGCTGACTTTTGTGTTCACTAACCAGTTCACAGGGAGATTGAGGGTACAGGATCTGATACCTGAGATGGAAAGTGCTTGAAAGGCCCATTTTTCCTCTTTGCCCTCACCATCCCCAATACTTGGGATTGAACCCAGGGCACTTTACCACCAAGCTATATCCCCAGCACTTTTTATTTTGAGACAGGGTGTCACTAAGTTGCCAAGGCTGGCATAACTTTATTGAGATACTATTCCTATACCTTAAAAATTCACTTAAAAAAAAAAAGAGAAACCTCATACTCAATAATAGTACTTCCCTTCCCCCTCTTTCGAGCTTCTGACAACCATAATCTACTTTCTGTCTCAATAGATTTGACTATTCTGGACGTTTCTTATAAGTGAAATCAGATAAAATGTTCCTTAAGTTTTCAAGGCTCATCTATGTAGCATGTATCCTTTTTATGGCTGAATAATATTGTTATATGAATATACCATATTTGGTTACCCTGTGGTTGAAAACTTGGGTTTATTCACTATTTGCATAGTATGAATAATGCTGCTGTTGTAAGGGTCCGGCGAAACGTCAGAGTAAAAGACCACAAGAAACTGTCTTATGCAACAGCAGAAGGGTGGGTTTATTTGGAGACCAGCATGCTGGGGCCCAGAGCTCTCTATAGCAAAGAGAGATAGAGCCCTGAGAACAGCTTAAGCAGAGCTTATATACTTTTCTTGGAGAGGGCAGGGAGAGAAGTTACATTTTGTAGTTTGGAAGTTGGGGACAGCTCATTGTGGGAACAAGATTAGCAGACAGTCCACAGTTGGGGACAGCACATTCTGGGAACAATTCTGTGAACAAGATTAGCAAACAGTTCTTAAGATTTCAACAGTGTTTTGTTAAGCATATAGGGAAATGGAGTGACAAGTACCTATTTTATTGACCTTTCATAATAGTATGAATAATGCTGCTGTGAACATTCACAAGCAAGTTTTTGTGTGAACATGTTTCCAGTTCTTTGAGGTATTTGCCCAGAATTGATGGGTCATTTGTTAACTCTGATGAATTGACAAACTTTTTTCCACAGTGACTGTTTTGCTGCTGTTGTTGGTTCTTCTAAGATTTTTTTGGGGGGGTGGGGGGAATGAATTGAGTTTCATACAAATTTTAGGATTAGCTTGGGCCCTGAGATTTTGATAGGAATTGTCAGGGCTGATCTTTGGGTTCGCTAACCAGTTCACAGTACAGGCTCTGATTCCTGGGATGGAAGGTGCTTTTTTCCTCTTTGCCCTCTTTACCCCAGTACTGGAGATTGAACCCAGGTTCACTTTATCACTGAGCACTTTTCATTTTTTAATTTGGGACAGGGTTTCACTAAGTTGCCAAGGCTGGCCTCAAACTTGTAATCATCCTGTCTCGGTCCCTAACTAGTGAGGATGATAGGCATGTGCCACTGTGTCTGGCTCCTTGGGCTATTTTGGACATTTTATATAAGTGAAATCAGATAAACTGTGGCCTTTGGTGTTTGACTTCTTTCTGGTATTTTGACAGGAATTATGTTGAATCTGTAGAATGATTTGGGATGTATTATATCTTAACAATATTGTATTCCAGTTCACAACATGGGACATCTTTCCATTTTTTTTTAGTTTCTCTTTAATTTTTTTCAATGATATTAGTTTTACTGTATGTGTTTTATATTTCGTTTGTTAAATTAGTCCTAAATATTTTTTATTTACCATAAGTGGAGCTGTTTCTTTTATAGATTGCTAATTGCTACTGTATGTGTGTTGATTTTGCATCCTGCTGTCTTGCTGAACTCACTTATTAGTTCTACTAGTTTGTAGTGGATTCCTTAGAATTTCCTGTATATAAGATCACACCTTGAGCTTTTTGTGTGTGTGTGTGTGTGTGTGTGTGTGTGGTGCTGGGGATTGAACCCAGGGCCTTGTGCATGCAAGGCAAGCACTCTACCAGCTAAGCTGTGTCCCCAGCCCCACACCTTGAGCTTTTTTTTTTTTTTTATTGATTGTTCAAAACATTACAGAGCTCATGATATATCATCTTTCATACATTTGACTCAATTGAGTTTTGAACTCCCTTTTTTACCCCAAATACGGATTGCAGAATCACATCTGTCACCTTGAGCTTTTTTAACCCTTCCTGCCTGTTATAATAAAAGTCTTGGCTCTGGGGCAGCCTCTTCACTTATTTAATGTGACTCTTTTGCAGGAGGACCCCTCACTGGAGAGGCATTTTAAGGGCCACCGAGATGCAGTTACCTGTGTGGACTTCAGCGTCAACATGAAGCAGCTGGGTAACAGAAGGCATCTTGTCCCAGGCACTAGGTTATGAGTTGAGAACCCTTGAGTTTCTACCTGGGAGGTGTGGTGTAGGGGCAGCAGAGCACAACAGTGACGTGGGTACTTTGTCTGGATCCTCTTCTTGTTTTCACTTACCAACCATCTGGGCACTGGGCTTCATGAATTCCATTTTACATGCAAACAGCATGACACTTAGAGAGATTAGGGCCTTTGCCGTAGTTACACAGTCTTTGAAGGTAAGACAAGAGTCTGGGCTATTCCCTGCACATTCCAGTCTCCTCTTAGTGGGCTCTAAGCTGTGAGCCCATTTCCTTCAGTCTTATATTCTGTTGTTCACAGTATTATGATACCCCTGGGGTTTTGTTTGTTCATTTGTTTGTTTTTGGTGCTACAGGGGTGTCTTACCACTGAGCTACATCCCCAGCCTTTTAATTTTTTATTTTGAAATCAGGTCTCACTAAGTTGGCCTCAAACTTGGGGTCCTCCTGCCTCAGCCTGCTGAGTTACTGGGATGACAGGCCTGTGCTGTTGTTCCTAATGGTACACCTTCTTGTTACAGAGGCCTACCAGTGAAAAGATGTTGAGCAGAGCCTGGGAACCCCCACCCCCACCCCCTATTCCCTTTTGCTGTGGCAGGGGGCCTCCCTTCCTTAGTCACATGGGATTCATACAGTTTCCTGGTTGTGGCTTTCTTGTTCCCATGGAGTAGGCTCACCCCTTCTTTTTGTCAAAATCTCTTGCCAGAAGCTGTTGGCTTTTTAGTTTGCTGTAGGCAAAGGAAACTGAAGTCATTTTTTACCTCTTTTAGATTTTTCTATTGAGTTGGGTCTTCTCAATGGTGAATGGGTTGGGCTAGCTCCTTAGTACTGGGAAGACTTGGTCTTTGTGCCTTCAGGGTGTGTTAGTAGGTAGACTAAGGGCCCCATGGAGATGAATTTTCCCAGAGCCCTGGATTGTAGCTCATGGCTGGCATATTGAAGGGCCTCTGTTGGACTGATTTCTATATAGGACTGTTACTTGGAGAGTTGCCAGGCATTAGACTCTCCAAATTTCAAGTCAGCGTCACTGGCAGTATGGGCTGTCACTGTGGGGACCCTTTTCATTGCCCTGTTTGTGCATGCTGGGAATGTGGAGCTAGGCCCGATTTCCCCACTGCTTCTTCAGTATCCTAGTGAAGCCTTGTGGACCACTCAAGCCAAGAGTCATAGCATCACCCACTCTCTTCAGCCAGTGGCTCCATGGACTCATGCCTCATGATCTGGCACATGAAGCCCCAGTCACGTGCTTACCGCTTCACGGGCCATAAGGATGCCATCACCTGTGTGAACTTCTCCCCCTCCGGACATCTGCTTGCCTCAGGATCCCGTGACAAGACTGTTCGCATCTGGGTGCCCAATGTGTGAGTTATATATCTGAGGGGTTTGACAGAGGCTGGGACCCTGAGCCAGGGCTGTCCCCACCAAGGTCTCTACTTTGGCTCTGGTTTGATTACAGTGTGACATTTGTCCTACCACAGAGAGAGAGCATCATCAGAGGCTGGGCTTTAGTTGGGGCCCTTTCCTCAGGTTTGGAGAGGGGTTCTGGGGTGCCACTAGCCATCCTCAAAAGGTCTGCTACTTGACATTACTTGCATGTGGGTGGAGATGGGAGGGCAGTGCTCTGCTCCTGTGTTGGAGACTCTGGAGGGACTGGGGTACTCAGGATTGGACTGATTTTGGGAGGGTTACTTGAAGGGTAGGAGAGCTTTGATGTGCTTCTGGGCCCTCATGTCACTTATAGGTTTCCTGATTTGTTTTCTATCTTCTTAGTAAAGGTGAATCCACTATGTTTCGCGCACATTCAGCCACGGTGAGAAGTGTCCACTTCTGCAGTGATGGCCAGTCCCTTGTGACAGCCTCTGATGACAAGACAGTCAAGGTGTGGTCAACTCATCGCCAGAGATTCCTGTTCTCCCTGAACCAGCACATCAATTGGGTCCGCTGTGCCAGGTGAGCATTGTCATGGCTGGAGGCTCTTGGAGGAACTCAGGGGTTGAGGAGGGATACAGTGAGGCTGTTAGGTATCATCATGTAACCTTGGGCAAGTTACTTAGCCACCCACCAATCTTCTTGTGCTTTGGTTTCCTTATTTATAAAATGGCAACAGTAGTATTTCCTACATTGTATTTGCTAAGAAGTTTCACTGAGTTGATGACACATAAATTAGTCAACTGGCCACCATGATGATGATCTGACATTGGTGCTGACATAGCACTAGCTGAGCCAGTAGGAGCCACTTCTTAGCAATAGCAATATCAGTAATAAGACATTGTTAGAACTATGACTATATAAATTTTCCTTGTTTCTCGGGATAGTTCTCTCAGCTAGATAGTATCATTTGCATTTTGCATATGAGACTCAGAACAGCACGGTGTTTTGCCCCAGGGTACCTAGTAGGTAAGTGGAAGAGCTAGGGATCTGAACCCAAGTCTCTCTGGCATAAGTCTTGCCTACTTTCTGCTGTAAAGAGATTGGATTTTTTTCCCCCAGAGCTGATAGAAGGGATTTCAGGGTCCTAGGGGGGATTGGCTTGGAGGCTGGCCCTCTCTTTGGTATGGGAGGCTGTGCTATGCACATGGGGAGCCAGGTGACCTAAAGGACTTTTCATGGTCCAAGAATTACAGACATAGATATGCATATTCTTAGTTATTTGATTCCTTTTGTTTTATTGTTTTTTTAGTACCAGTGATAAAACCCAGGAATGTTTAATCACTGAACCACATCTCTAGCCTGTTTTGTTTTTATTTTAACACAAGGTCTCACTAAGTTGCTGAGGCTGGCTTTGAACTTACTCTCCTCCTACTTCAGCCTCCCAAGCTGCTGGAATTACAGGCATGTGCCACTGCTCCTGGCTATTTAATTCCTTTCAACAGAGTTCTCTCTCTCCCTCTCCCTCTCTCTCTCCCCACTCTCACTCGCTGTCTCTCTCTCTTTTTTTTTTTCTTCTCTCTTTGCTCCAGAGAAGAGGGTTGAAGGGGCCAGGGGACACTAGGAAAACATTGCAGTCAGAGATTAGGGACTGTTGAGCTGTCTCTTCTGAGAATCCATGCAAGTTTTTGTTCCCTAGGGCAGCACTCATTCCTTTGTCCTGGGAGGTGCCTGATTGCTCTTAAGGTCTTACGGTCAAAGTCATAAGAACAGGAGGGACTAGGCCAGCAAAGTGGCATGTCAGGCCCTTAGCAGGCCTTTGGTGGTTAGGTCCCCATGACCTCCATGCTGTTGTGTTGGTAGGTTGTGTTTTGCTGACCCGGATAACCTGGGGGCAAGATAGTTACACCTGATGTGGGGTTCCTCACCCCTTAGTGCTAATAAGCCAGGAGTTAGCACTGGGTATGTTTTGCCACATGCCATGTACCTGTTGGTCCCCCTGTCCCCCTGCTACTCCATGTGAGGATTGAACCTAGGGCCTCATGCATGGCAAGCACTCTACCACTGAGCTACATCCATCCCTTGGCCCTCTTTACTGGGGATTTTGTGCATTGTGTTACTCTATGCTTACTGAGGGATAGGTACTGCTCTACTCCACCTCAAAGAGAGGTAAGCACTTACCCAGGGTCACTTGGAGTTGCAGCAAGATGTGTACACCCTAGATAGTTCCTGGGTCAGGTAGTATGCATTCAGGGAAAGGTAGCTGTGGAAAATGGTGTGTGATTCCCATGCAGTCTTTGTTAATCAGTGATGTGACTTCTTCCCTGTCCGGCTCAGATTCTCCCCTGATGGGAGGCTCATCGTGTCTGCAAGTGATGACAAGACTGTCAAGCTGTGGGACAAGACCAGCCGGGAGTGTGTTTACTCATACTGTGAGCATGGCAGGTAAGTCCTAATGCTATCTTTTATCTGCAAGTGCTCCAGTACAGAGTGCAGACCTGGGCATGCCAGGGGTCTTCAGGGGCTGGAGCCATGGGGGTGGCAGCTACACCTCTTCTGCTTCTTGGCTGGTGCCTTTTGTACAAGCTCTGTATCTTTTCCTGTGTGAACGGAAAGTGTCCCAGCAGCTTGGGAGGCTGAAGTAGGAGGAGAGTAAGTTCAAAGCCAGCCAACAGGAATGTTAACCTCAAAGGTATGTAATTATTTAAGTCTCCCTCTTTTCTCTTTACTTTCTAGTTCTCAAAATTGTAACATGTCTGTCTCTGAGCAGTTGAACTCACTGTCCCAAACTTCATTTTCAGGCTTCCATTTATATTACCTATGGTGATGGATTTATGAATGAAAGCCTTGTCAGGTTTTTATAGCAGTTGATAACTGTTTATACTGTGCCACATCATTAAGAGAGGAAGGAGCCTGCATTTCAGTAGGGACTTAGTTGTTCCAGGTTCCTAAATGGACCCGAGCTTCTGCTCACTTTGATTAGGCTGGGGACCACAAGGAAGGACTTCTCCTGAGAGGCTGTGTATTGAAAGCCCTTGGTAAGTCTCCTAGAGATACATAGCCAGCACCTCAGCTGGCAGGACCTACTTTGGAGCCAGCCCAGGCAAGGGTACTAGTTTCAGCTCTGGAACTCCAGAGCAGCCTTGCTGACCTGTGGGTTTAAAGACAACCTTTTCTGCTTGTACTTGAAAATCGATCTTGGTAAGTCCACCTTAGTTCACCGCTAGTGACTATTCTCACATTATTCTTGCTCTCCCTTGGTCATCGGTTTAAAAAGGGGAAAAAAAAAAAAGTATTCTGGGTGGAGGAAACAGTGTGAGCAGATGCACAGGGCTAGGAAAGTGATAATGCTTTTGGTTACATCCTGAGCCAGGGCAGACCTCTTACAGTTCCCGATGGCCCCTGTTTTCTAGCTTTGTCACCTATGTGGACTTCCACCCTAGTGGTACATGCATTGCTGCCGCTGGCATGGACAACACAGTGAAGGTATGGGATGTGCGGACTCACCGATTGTTACAGCATTATCAGTGTGAGTATTGAACAGCCTCGTGGGCCTATAAACAGCCATGGTGGGACTGTGCTGGTTCTAGATATTTGGTTTGTTGCTGTAGACATTTGGTTTGATGCTCCTGAGGACATCCCTGAGGAGGAGTCTTCGGTCTGTTGGATAACCAGGGATGAGTAGTCTGTGGTGTGCCTGTCCTGCTTGGAATGTTGACTAGGAAAAGGAACCTGGTACCATTGAACTTCCAAAAAGCCCTTTGGTGCCCAGCTATAAGGTGGCAGAGTCTCACGCACACTATAGCTGGGATCTTTGGCTAGAACTCCTCCCCTTTAAGGCCACTTCTGGGGCCATCCATTGCTCTTATTTCTCCCCATAATGGAGATTGTCCTTTAGGGCCATGGGACAATACTGACCATATAGGTCAGGATTGGTGGGACCTTGGCCACCTCTGGCTTCAAGGTATCATCCTCACGTAAAGCCATATAGAGGGTTGACTTAGCAGCCAGGCTCAGGAGTCAGGCCCAGGGCTGTGCACCCTGATTTAATGTAGCCTTTGAAAGGCAGGGCAGCAGGGGTTTGACACAGGTATGGGCTTTGAGATTCAGAGCTCTCCTTAATACTCCCATAATCACTTCTAGCTGCTCTCAGATATTTGAGGACAGCACTTTCTTAGGATAACCCTGGTGACCAGACTTCCCAAGAATGGGGAGAAGTTTCTGGCCTGGGAACAGCACAGGGTGGAGGATGACTCTTTGACCAACTTTGGTACTCCTGGTTGTGACACTGGGTATTCATTTGACTCCTTGGAGCTCATGGAACAATGATAGGGCCTCTCTCCGAGGTGGTGTTGGAGGGTTTATGAGTTGGTTCATGTCAAGAAGTAAGAGAATAGCTGGCACAAAGTGGGAATAAGGTACAGTATTAATGATGCTGCTGCTCTTGTTGAGTCTCCTTCTTGAGTTCTTTTTTTAAAAAAATCTTTTATTGATTTTATTTTTTTTAAAATACACAATAGCAGTGGAAAGCATTACAATTCTTATTACACATATAGGGCACAATTTTTCATATCTCTGTATATAAAGTATGTTGACGTCAATTTATGCCTTTATATATGTACTTTTTTTTGTATTACAATTCTTAATACACACATATACCACAATTTTTCGTATCTCTGTTTGTATATAAAGTATGTTGACACCCAATTTAAATCTTCATTCATGTTCTTTGTGTAATGATGTCTATCACATTCCACCATCCTTGATAATCCCCTGTCCCCTCCCTTCCTTCCACCCCTCTTCCCTATCTAGAATTCATCTATTCCTCCCATGCTCTCCTTCCCTACCCCACTATGAGTCAACCTCCTTATATCAGAGAAAACATTTGGCATTTGGTTTTTGGGGATTGGCTAACTTCATCTTCTAACATCTTCTCCAATGCCATCCATTTACCTGCAAATGCCATGATTTTGTTTTCTCTTAATGCTGAGTAAAATTCCACTGTGTATATATGCACTTTTTTTTTTAATCCATTCATCCACTGAAGGACATCTAGGTTGGCTCCACAGTTTAATTATTGTGAATTGTGCTGCTATAAACATTGATGTGGCTGTGTCCCTGTAGTATGCTGTTTTTAAGTCCTTTGGGTATAGTCTGAGGCTTCCTGAGGTCTTTTAAGAGTCTGGTCTCCTGGTAAGGCCAACTGTTGGTCAGGACCTGCAATAATATACATCACCACTGGATGGCAGGGCCCAGCCACATAAACCAGGTTTTTTTTTTTTTTTTTTTTAATGTACCAAACATGTATATCTTATTACCCCTTCCTTAAACAATACAATATAAAAACTATTTACGTAATGTTTAAATTGTGTTAGGTATTATAAATAGTAATTATAAACAGTCCTGGCATCTGTCATTGATGGTCTTTCAGAACCTTCTAGAACAGAACAGTAGTGGTGTCTACTATCCACTTGGAGACCACCACCACTCGGAGAGTTGTGGTCCTTTCCCTTCTTCAGGCTTAGAGGCCCTTCTTCTGCTCTGGGTCAGGCCTGAGTTTAGGGTTGGGTTGGGGTGTTGGACACATTTATGCATCTACTGGTGAAGGTGGGCAGGTCAGACAGGGAGGGCTTGGGCAAGGAGAGATGGGACAGGAAGTTGACAAGACAGTGCAGTTTTCAGGAGTGAAGCCTATTTTCCTTTTTGTAAAGGGAATGATAATAGATCCTTATGCAGTGAAGATCTGATGGGAGAATCCACATGAGGATTATAATATAGGGCTGGGTGTGGTTTGTACCACATGAGTCCTAACACTGGGAGGAGAGGGTCTTCAGGCCTATCCCTGGTGATTCAGGAACCTAGGCCCAGTGTTCCTGGAGTACAGCAGCAGGTACCCCTTAGAAAGATCCTTGAATGCCATCTCTGGCCCGAGTCCCAAAGATGAGTCCTGACTGGTAATAGTGGGAAAATGGGCCTGTCACTTGAGGAGCAAAGGGATGAGGGACATCTGAGAAAAAAGCAGTGTTGATAATATATGGATGGAGTATTGCTGTCTCATGGTGACTGGTGGGTGGGCTATCAGAGCTTAATGTTAAAGTGAGCTCTGACATCAGAGTGGGGAGGGGTCAGGCCCAGGGAATGGCTTGTGGGATTTGGGATGAGAGAACAGCTGATGCCACATCCTGGGGCTCCATAATTGAAAGGCCCTGGAAGAAAAATGGCCACAAAACAGCTGGAGTGAGAGTTATGAAGTCCATCTCCCAGTACTAGAGTGCCGGAGAAATTGAAGCCAGGGGAAGAAAGAGAGTGGGGTTTCTTAGGGGGTGGTCAGGAGGTAGAGCAGTGCAGAGCAGGTGAGGGGGATGGGTGGGTCCAGGGAGAGGGCCTTGAGTTCTGGGGGAACAGGCTAGGCAGTGGACAAGAGTGAAGCTTAGTGATAATAGGGCTGGGGAAGTGGATGCACTCAGGTGAGTACCAGAACTAAGTCCTGAGTTATTTTAGTTATGCCCAAAAGACCAGACAAGAACAATGTAGAGGAGGAAAAGTTCATTTTGACTCATGGTATCAGAGGTTCAGTCCATGGTTGGCCCACTCCATAGCTCTGGGGCTGGAGTAAAGCAGAGCATCATGGTAGAAGGGCACGGCATAGGAAAGCAGCTCAGACATAACAGCCAGGGAGCACAGAGTGAGCTCCACTCACCAGGGACAAAATGTGAACCCCAAGGCACACCTCCAACAACCTATCTGCCTACAGTTACCATCCATTTAATCCATATCCACGGGTTAATCCATGGATTAGGACACAACTCATAATCATTTCACCTCTGAAAATTCTTGCAGTGTCCCACACTAAACCTTAACATGAGTGCACCTGAGTATATGTCCTAGTGAACAGGCTCCACTGGGAACTTCCAGTCTGCTTTTGCTGCTGTCCTTTCCTCTTGAGATGGAGCTCCTTATTGAGCCTGCAACATCTTGTTTCTCTGCTGCCCTGATATAGATTGGAGTCTTGAAAAGACTTGGCACATCCTGTAAACACAGTAGGTTCCCCCTGAGCTCCCCTTCCAATGCTGTGTCACCTGGAAGGTGTTCACAGGAGAGCAGATTCATCCCCTAGCCTCAAGGCTCACCTTCAGGTGCTCAATAAGCTGAATGGATCTGAGCTCATTGGGTAGGGAAATGTACCTCTCACTATTCTTGCTGTTGGAGGAACCAGGACAGGTCTGCTCAGATCTAGGGTCTCCCCAGAGGGTTCTGTGGGTATAACCCTCCATGTGGGAAGCTCCCACCCCCATGTGCAGTGGGGTCTCTTTGGAGGCTGATTCCACAAGAAAGGCTCTCAGCATTATCGTGGAAGATACCTGATCTCTTTTCTGTCTCTGGTTTCTAGGAAACCCAGGGGAAAGGTTTTAAGGATGCAGTGATATCCAGTGTCTCTCTCCCCTGTTGATTCTGGATGGATATCAGGCACTTCCTAAGTGGCTTTCTGGTATGTGAGTCCAGTAGACTCTTCTGAGAGAATTGGTAAATGATATTGCAGTGTGTGTCTGGCCACCCCACAGTCATGCTTTGTAGAGGGCTCTCCCCGTCTTGGGTTGGGTTGTTGGAGTTGAAGCCTGCTTGGGGCTTTGGACTATAGATAGCTGGCACCATTTATCTCGGGCTAGCCAACTCTCCTCCCAGGCAAAGAGTTACTTGGCTCTGGCCTATCACTGTGGGGAGCATTTCTGATTTCCCAATTCAGTTAAGGAGACTAGCTGGTAGAGCCCTAAGAGTGCCAGTCCCCATGGAGGTGGGTTAGGATCCATATGCTCTGAACCCACGTTAAGACTGTTCAAACATATGAGCAGCAGCCCCCGTCCCAGAATCCAAATGTGCTTTGTGAGTTTACAGGCATGTGCTGATCCATTATCTAGTGATATCTAGTGACAGGCCTGGGTGGCCAGCAAGGCAGGACAACGTCCCACTTTGATGATGGCCATGCAGCTAGGAGGCTGTGAATCTGGGTCTTCAGCTCAGGGTCTCTGAGTCTGGCATTCTGCCACCATTCCCACGCTGGGTTCCTTAAACTGTGTGATGACTCTAGTGTTTTATCCAAGATCCCAAGGAGAGGCAGTTCCCTTGGCTGCCTCACAGCAGGTTTGACCTGGCCTTCTCCAGAAGCTCTAGTTGGAGCTCTGAATCTCAGGTGTTTTGGGCCACTGGTCCCTAGTATAATACCCCTGCACTCCCAACCTACCTGAGGCGTGGTCATGGAGGAATTTTTTTTTTTTTAATGTAGTGCTAAGGATCGAACCCAGGGCCTCACACATGCTCTACACCCCCAGCCTCATCATGGAGGATTTTGAAGTGGCTGTACCCTTTACTTGTTATTTTGAGACTAAAACCATTGATTGAGAGCAGTGTGCTTATCCTTCCTGATCTGGCCAACTTACTTGTCTCTTTCCTTCATCCTGAAGTGGGCATTTACAAAGTGTTTGCAAAAAAGAATGTTTTGGGTGTCCTTTGCTGCTAGTATTAAGGCACTTACAGGTATGAAACAAACACCCCTTGGAAACCCAGAGCCACTGTGTCACAGGTGATAACCTGTGATACATCACCAGGATCCTCATGGGCACGTGGAAGTGAGCTACCCCTGTGTGACAAGATGTGGGGATGCAGCTTGACCCAGGCATGACCTGCCCAAAAAAGGTCCCTCCTATTTTCTGGATTCCTTGGCCAGTTAGTATCCCTTTAGGCCCATGTTTGCTGAAGTCCTCTACACATAGCAGTATGAGCAGAGTGGATTGTGGGTACCCAGGTCTCTCCTTAAGTTCCCTATTGCTTACAAGCTGTGACCAGTTCCTAATGTTTGGGTCTGGGGGCTGTGGTGATATCATTCCATACCTCCTGGGCTCCTGGTGACCTGTGTAAACTCTCTGTTGGTTTATCTCTGATCCTGAGTTGGAATTCCCTTTTTGAGGTGGAGGTTGAGGGATAATTACAGTCTGTGTCATCACTGATATCTACCATGGAGCCAGGAAGAAGGCCTGCAGATTTGGGATTGATGAAAAGTGGATTGTTTCTGGACAGTCACTACTCAGGGCATCATGATGGGAGGTTCAACCCCCTTGTGGAGCAGTTGGGCCCTTGTGTGGCATCCAGGGATGGCTCTTAAGATGAGGCCTTCTAGATTGGTCCCTCGTCTCCACCACCACTTTAGAGGCAGAGAAGTGTTAGAGTGGAGGTGGTACAGCCAGTGAATGAGGCAGGAGAGCAGGTGGAGGAGAGTGTGAGTCCTGTGTCTGGGTCATTCCCCCAAGCCTGGCATGCCAGTCTGAGCCCTCTTCAGAAGTAACTGATTCCAGGTGTTTGGTGTTCTTGGCATTTATAGTAGAGTGGGACTTCTGTTGCCGGTCCTTGGAGGGAGGTTGTCTCCCTTGGGTGGCCTGGCCAGATGAGAGGCTATAGTGTGGTGTCCACACACTGACTCTGTTTGTCCTCGTGGTGCTGGGGAAGTCTAAGGATCCTTGAGCCACCTTCCCTGCTCCACCCTCCTGCCACTGGCTGCTCCTCTGCTACCTTTGTCTTAGGTGAGGGCCTAGGGTGGCCTTCATCCTAGTGTAGGCAGTGGGGTCTCTGCATTCTGTCTCTGGACTGCAGAGACCCTCAGCTCCTCTCTAGACTGCCTCCTAGAGTTCCTGGCACTTGGAGGGTGTTGTTCAGATATAAATATCATGTTACGTAAATCCTTGGCTGTCTCCCCTTAGTGTACTTGGGAACATGTCTTCACACTCCCCAGTATATCAGCACATCAGCTGGGCTGGCATCTGAGGGGCTCCTTGTACCCCTCTGTTGAGGGCTGTTTGATGGTGGGTATGCTACTGGTCCAGTGTGTTCTGAAGCCTCTCTCTGCTGAGATGAAGGCATGGTTTGCAAACTTGCCTTTATGTTTGTGACAGTGCTGACTTTGCAAGATCATGATTACCTTAGCCCACTAGTTCGCCTCACTAGACCATGATAATGGGTGCAAAGTCACTCGGGGCTTTCTTGGCAGCAACTCTTAAGAGGCTGTGATGAGCAGGTCCATGCACTGGCTGTGGACTTGCTCCACCCAGAACATGCCCTCAGCTTTGAGGAAAGGCTGTGTGACCTACTGAGGCTTCTGGACACCCAGCTCATCAGCCACTTTCTGATTTCCACTTGGTGCTAGGCACTAAGCTGGTAATAGGGACTCAACTCTGCTCCTGCCTGAGGGCAGTCAGGGGACACGGAGGGCAAGAGTTTTCTATGCCCATGGAAACAAGGGGAAAAAAGGCTTCATGGCTGGGAGAACCAACAGCTGGGCCAACTGGATCTTGGAGAGTAAGGAACAAAGGAACAGATGGTGGGCTTGGGCTAGGATGGTGGGGAAGAGAGTTGTGGATGGGGTTGAACTGCCAAGTGGGTAATGTGGTAGAACTTGGAGTTGTAAGGGACATGGTGCAGAGAGAAGAGAGACATCCATGCTGGCACTGAGGTCTGAGGGCTCTCTCTGTGGACTTAACCTGGTAGCATCCCTGGACTTCAGAGACCCTCAGCACATGTGGGTGCTGACGTGTAGATGAGAAACTGAGACTCAGTGCAATCAAGGTGCTTGTTCATGGTCACAGGGTGGGCCAGTAGGGAGGCTAGGATGGGAGCCCAGTACCAACTGGCTCCTGAAAGTGTCTTAGCCTTGTGATTGCCTGTCCCCATACCCCCCTCCCACAGAATATTGGCATTGTATTGGCATTTTGAGGGTTTAGTTTTCCATTTGGTTTTCCTAAAGTAACAATATAAAACAGATTAAACACTATGTTTGTGTGTTCTCTTCTGCCCCAGCTTGACTGCTGGGTGTCATGAGAGAGGGTGAAGGAATCACTTGATTCCTCTGGTTTGCCACATCCATTTCCTCTTCCTTGGTTCTCCTACTGTCCACCCTTGACTCTGGATGAGTCTTCTCCTGGCCTTTGATTGTGCCACTCTCCTGGGAGATTAATGTGGGATGATCCACAACCCTTCTGAGTAATGGCTATCCTGGCCTATCAGACCTGTGCTGAGCCAAGGTTGGCCCTGATTGCCTGTCTCAGGCTTCAGCTTTGTTCTCTCAGCCTCTCAACCAGAGCCTGACTGATGTCCTTCCCCTAGTACACAGTGCAGCGGTGAATGCCCTCTCTTTCCACCCATCGGGAAACTACCTGATCACAGCCTCCAGTGACTCAACCCTGAAGATCCTGGACCTGATGGAGGGCCGACTGCTCTACACACTCCATGGGCATCAGGTGAGAGGCATCATCCTGGTACTGAGTAGCATGGAGTGGGGCAGAGGTGCAGCCTTGATACCAGTGCAGGTCAGAGTTCAGGGTTGGAACCCACTGTGGTCCCTTCAGAACCTGTGCAATAAGTAAGATGTATATATGAGATAGAGTAAGATGCATATATGAGATAGCCACCTTTATGACCACCAGGGAAATGGTGGCCTTTCCCATAGCTGCCTTTATGACCACCTTTCTGGGCTGATCGCTGGGGTTGGGCCTGGTGTAGCTGAGAAGGGAGTAAGGGAGGCAGATTGGGTGGGGTGTGGGAAGGGCATCATCTGGGCATGGTTTGCAAACTCCCCCTGGGATAGGTGGCTAAATAGAATCTGTCCCCTAATGACCTCAGATATCCCTTGGTCTAGTGGTTGAATAGAGCTCTGGAACCCATGCTCTGTGTCACCATCAGAGTTCCCAAGGATTCTGGGGTGGGCTGATATCCAGGCTTCAGAGAAAGACAATGATGTGTGCTGCAGAGATTGAGGCACAGACCTGGGAATTTTTGAAATTCAATCAAAGGAGCAGTGCCCTTCTGTCTGACTGACTTCAAAGCATCCAGTACCCTGGACTGCCTGGGTGGTTGGTGGCCAGTGTAAGGCCCCTATGCATTTGCTATGTGAGATGGACTACATGCAGCTCTCATTAGCAGCTGACTTGGGTTCAGGCCTCTCATACACACCCTACCAGCAAGTGTGGCCTAGCTGTGCCTTGCTCAGCAGATCAGTCATCGCAGTATCTCCTGCTAGGACAAAGTTATTGTGTTTAAGTGGAGCAGGGAGTGTGCAGTTCAGAGATTTTGTCTTTATCTCCTCTACCTATGAGCTGGAGACAGACAGATGAGTGAGGTCCTGGGATGCTAGGCTAGTATGGGAATCCAGTATAGGCATTGAGCCAAGGGTTTTCAGCTGCTGTTTGGGGTTCATTGCCTTCTGGGTTAGGGAGCATGGGGGGCCTTTTGGCCATGGCCGGGGGTTGGGGACATAGGCCTTTATTTTTGTCTCCTTGGGACCTGGAGGCTCCTTGCTATATCCCCCAGCCTTGTGGTGACTCCTAGTCTTCCCTCTCAGAGACACATTATAGGACCAGCTGGGCCGTTCTCCCTGGGCCAGCACATCCAAGTGGAATGTGCAGCCAGCCTGGGCTTGGGTGACTGCTGGTCCTGGTGTAAGCCTGCTGGAGTCACTTCTATTACCCTTGGGCAAGTCGTATTTAAAGTAATGTGTAAGCAGTTTAGGACATTATAGATAGGAGGGCATGTGAAAACCATGTGACTGCCGCTACTGCATTTGCTCACTACAAGCAGAACAAAAAGCATTACGTAGAAACAGCACCGAAATAGGTGCATATCAGATGACCACCCAGGACATTTTATTTTCTTTCTTTTTTTTTTTTTTTTTATGTGAGGGAACTTGAAATAGCCAATTCCCCTGTCAACCTGAGCACACTTCAATGTGGTATCTAAAATGTCATTGCTGGTGTTCAGGCACAGCATCCAGCACATAAAAATACATCTGTTGACATTGTTCTCCCTGTGAAACAGGGAACGTGAGCATCTCCTTGTCTGTGTTAAACCTGGACATGTGGTAACTAAGTTGAGGCAGTTGAAGATCTGTGGGTGTGGAGTACAGGAAAATGTTTCCATGGAATCACTGGGTCATTTCTTCATCAGGACACCAAACTCACAGTGCCAGAAAGAAACTAGGTGACCTGTGTTCATTTTGTCATTCATTTGTTCAGCATCCACTCTGGCTTACTAGGATGGTCATGAGGGAGATAAAATGGATGTCATGGGGAAGATGACAGCTGAAGGCAGGATGAGATGAGTTGGAAGACTGAGAGAGGCAGGCTAAGTCTTCAGAGGTACTTGGAGGGTTGGGTAAAGGTGG
This sequence comes from Urocitellus parryii, assembly GCF_045843805.1. Lineage (NCBI taxonomy): Eukaryota > Metazoa > Chordata > Mammalia > Rodentia > Sciuridae > Urocitellus > Urocitellus parryii. The sequence goes on along the minus strand of NC_135532.1, from coordinate 94,736,012 downwards.
GCAGACCCTGCCTCTGTCTCAGTGTAGTTCAGATGAAGATGATAATGAGGATATGAGGCTCTAATTTTTTTCTGCTCCCAATCCCCCAAACTCCCTATTTAAAACAGAAACGTAGGGACTGGTTTGCCACAGGTTTTAGGGACTTTTCTTCCTGGAATAGTTGTGACACCCAGCCCCACTGTGGATGCTGCAGGTGTCAGGTGTGGGAGGTCATGGGTTGGACCTGCTCAGGGTTCCATAGGGGCTGAAGATGGGCTGTCCAAAATTGCTTATCTCTGTCCTATCCCTGATCTGGCTTTACTTCTTGCTTCTTTCTAGAGAATGTTAATTCTCTGCCTACTCTGCTCCTCCTCAAGACCTGTGGTGAGACCACCATGCACTCCCAGCTGGTGGTGGCACCTTGGTGCCGTTTTTCACAGTTGGCTCTGGTCAAAGGTCCCCAACATGGACAGGCCTGACTTAATTTCCTCACCCATTCTGCAGTATGGGGTGGCTGACTTGAGAGGGCTTTCATTGGGGGTGCTCACAAGTGATATGGAAGCAGCATCAGGATTAAGAGTCCAGTCTCAGGGCTAATGCAGGGATGTGAGTGCATGAGCACACGTGGGAAAGGGCTGCGCGTGAGAAAGCCGTGTTTACTCCTAGCAAAGCCCAGCTCACCCTCCTGGCTTTGCCTCCTGGGTGAGGGTAATTCAGAGTCGGCTAATGTTGGCTTCCAAAGTGGGGATTTTACAAGTTGGACAGCCTTAATTTGGGCAGTTGGTTAAAATACAGAGCCCACAACTGGACCGAATTCCTAATACTTATGGAAATCCATGACCAGGAGTGGGGTCTGCTATGCTGAGTTCCAAGGGGGAAAATCCCCAGAGGCTGGCCAGTGCTGTCTGTTCATAATTATGAGAGTTTATGAGATGCTGGTAAGCACATTTGGCTCAGCTCCAGAAAGAAGTTCTACGTATTACCCTCTGATTGAGCCCTAGGAGTCACCCTAAATGGAGATGCATCCCAAAGGGCGTTGACCAGTGGCTGAGCTCTGACTGGGTTCTCTGCTACAGGTGCTTAGTCCTCAGAGGCTCCCTGCTTTGTGAAGCTCATTCCCTCTTTCATCCTTCCAGGAAGATGTGCAGGTGGGCTCTTCGGTGACGAACTTTCACATTCTGTTCTAGGAGATGGTGATGCGGGGGCTGGTGGCCAAGTGCCTGATTGAACACAGCTGCTATCAGCCACTTCCTGCTTTGTGTGGCTTAGCAGCTTCAGGGCTCCCAAATGGGACTGGCTGCCCAGGGATTCCATCCTGTAGATAAGGAGGAACGCAGATATGAAAGCACTTTTGAGTCCAGGTGGCGAAACAGAGCTGTCTAGATTTGTAATGGGGTTTCATGCCTCTGAAAGTGGCCCAGCTGGGACAAGTACCTACCTCTGTGCAGTTTCTACCATACTCACTCGGCCTCACACACATTTTAACATTCAAGTTGTGATTTCACTCTTGTTTTTGGATCACTGGTCTGAGTGAGATATCAGCAGGCCTCATGGTCGCTTGGATCCCAGTCTTGTTGCTACATACTTATACTGGTCTAGCAAGAGGGAACCCCATGAAACTTTGGTCTGGATTTGGAGGTCCTATTAGTGTAGCCCTGGGGGATCCATGAGAGGGAGGGCCACTGAGTTTTCTAGTCAGTGGGACAGCCACTCCCTCACAAAGGCTTCCATTTTCACATCTGTGAGAAGGGGATGATGCAGGCTAGGGTGAAGCCAACATAGAGGTTGGCTTCAGGGAGCTGCTCTGGAGTGAAGCAGACCTTGACCAGAAGGAGGGCTAAGTGGGTACTAGGAAAGTGCTGTGTCCTGAGGGCAAGACTGAAGCAGGCCCCTCTGGGGAGACCATGGGGGAGGATCCCCCATAGGAGAAAGAAGGGTCAGGGCTGCAGTGCTGTTTGGTAGCACTTTCTTGTCTAGACTAAGGTTAGAATCACCTGATGTGGTTTTCTTTGTCTTCTAAAGCACAGGGATCACCAGGATGAAGGACTTGCTAGTGCCAGATGAGATCAGGATCATCCAGTACCCTGAGTCTCCTGGCTGGACCTCTATGCTGGCATTGAGGGTAGTTCATCAGCCAGGGAGTCTGACCATGCAGACAGTTTGGTGGTTCTTTGGTGCAAAATGGGCCCATTGGCTCATTTGAAGGACCTTTTGTTCAGAAAGCCCTACTTTGGGGCCAGGGAGTTGTTTGGATCCACATTGGGCTGCTATAACAAGATGCCTGAGACTGAATAATTTAGAAAAGTCAGAAATTTATTTCTCATAGTTCTGGAGGCTGGGAGGACAAAAATTAAGGTGATGGTACTGTTGGGGGGCTGTTCTCTTCTTTGAGGCCAAGTACTAGGAAGCATTTTGTGAGGGAGGGCTCATACCATCTTATGTGGTAGATGATGAACAATGCCCAGTTTTCTAAGGAAACCCCTGATGTCTCTAGGAACAGCTCATACCTCCCCATTCCTCATTTTGAAAAATTATAGGTGCTCTCCCAACTTGTTCAGCCTGAGCAGCCTAAGCTCCAGGAAGCTCCAGATAGCAGAGGAAAGGGCTGCAAAGGGGCTGCATTAGCCTGGTGCGCCCCCTCCTCTTACAGCAGGGAGCACCAGTGGGAGAAGGAAGGGCTTTCCTACTGAATGTGACTGTCATTTGAAGCCTCGTGCCCCAAGTGAAACTCTCACAGCTTTGTGTGGGGGAAAGGTGCTAGAAATACGATTTATTTTTCTGTATTTTCTAAAACATAATCTTGAGCCATGCTCATTTGGTTTAAATCCCCTACAGCTATTTGGGAGAGGGTGGTGGGCGGTCCGTGGGCAGAGAGTTAAATCTGGTGTTAGTGGCTGTGCAGTTGGTATGTGTGTCACTGCAGAGTGACTGAGCTGCACGCAGTTCCATGCGTCCAGCTGGCCCATCATGTGGGTGAGCCTCCCTCACCTTAGGCCAGACCTGCACAGGGGCTACTGACTACAGCGGGCACTCAGACTCTGAGTGCAGGGTCCACAGATGTTTCCTGGGCACATGTGCAATACCAGGCCCTAGGCTGGAGCTGGGGAAATGGCAAAAAAAAAGAGACTCACCCTGGAGGAGGGGAGACTGCAGTATGACAAGAGTCCTGGGAGGCTGGCCCTTAGGCTGCTCCAGGCAGAAGGAATCTCTGAGAATGTGCCTTTAACCCTTGTTTCTTGGAGTACTCTATAGCTCTTGTCCAAATCATCTTATTTGGGGGTTCTTTTTTTTTTTTTTTTTGGCAGGGCGGGGGCTGAGGATTGAACCCAGGGCCTTGTGCATGTGAGGCAAGCACTCTACCAACTGAACTCTATCACCAGCACTCCAGTCGTCTCATTTTTGGGGGATTATTTCAATTTTCAGGAGGATCATACCTAGTTTGGATGGTTGGGCCCCACTTGAGAGATGAGGGCTACTCTAATAACCTGGAGTCAGCCTGGCCTTTTGTGCCCTGCCAGCAACTCAGAGTTGAGAGCTGGGAGCAGGTGTTTTGGGACAGGTTTGGGAAAGAGCCTGGGCAGCACCTCTTGCACAGAGGGCAGTCCTTGTTTTGTTTGTTAGGTTGTGATGACCCTATCGGCCACCACTCAGACATAAGAGCCTAAATCACAATAGCGCTGTGGACCCCACAGCTGATTGCAGGAGCCCTTGGTGGGGGTTTGTGGAAGAATAGCTTGGTAGGTTGGGTTGCACTTTCTTTGCCTGAACACGGGGGTCAGAGGCCAGAGCACCCTATGCCAGAGGATTCTTAGTCCACCTTGGTCTCTGTGTCTGTTTGATGGCCACTCTTCTTTTACCTGTGACTCAAAGGACATGTGCATATGAAAGCCAGTGAAAAATATTTTACAGCTCTTATGAGGTTGGTAGGTGAGGGTACCTGGCTAGACTTTTGCCAGCATGGCCGTTGGCAAAGTGGTCCGAGTTCAGGAATGTATAGGCCTCATCGAGTCAGGTGGGAGGGTGCAGAAAGTAGAGAGTCTTGCAGAGGCTCCTGGGGGGAGCTGAGTGATAGTCATACTCTGCAGTCTAATCTTCTAGTTATCATGGGCTCCTTTTTTCTTCTTTTTGCATGAAAAAGAACTGGACAGCGTAGTTCCCTTGAGTCTGAAAACTGGCAAGGGAAAAGAAGTGTGTAATAAAATGATTGTTGTGGGTCCAGCCAAGCCTAAGGGTAGTAGGGTTGGGAAGAGAGTAGGGTGGACACCAGGTGTGTTCAGTGCTCACGATAGAGTAAATAGGATCATCTCATAAAAGACTTGAGTGGTCCATCAAGGGAAGGGGCTGGCCTTGATTGACCCTGTAAAGCATTCCTACCCAAGAACCTAGTGAGGAAGTCTGACAGGGATGAGGCTTCATCAAGTGGGCCCCTGGGTGCTCAGGACAGGCAGGAGCCACACTGAAGGTTCAGCCGAGAGCCACTGCTCAGGTTATACCAAGAAGTCCCTGTAGAAACAGAGCTGTCTAGATTTGTATGGATTCTCATGCTTATGAAAGGCACCTGGCCTGTGGGAAGAAAGAACTTGGCAACAACCCTGCCTGGTAACTAATTAAATGAAAGGAACCAGGCATGGTGGCACATGCCTGTAATGTCAGTGAATTAGAAGGCTGAGGCAGGAGGATCACAAGTTCAAGACCAGCCCAGGCAACTTAATGAGATCCTGTCTCAAAAAGTAAAAAGCTGGGAATGTAACTCAGCCACAAAGAACTGCTAGGCTCAATCCCCAGTATTGTCTGGTATGTGGTACACGCCTATAATCCTAGCAGTTTGGGAGACTAAGACAGGAGGATTGTGAGTTTAAAGCCAGCCTTAGCTATTTATCGAGGTCCTAAGCAACTCAATGAGTTCCAATCCCCCCACTGAGCTGTGGACCGCTGGGCTGTCCTGCTGCTGGGCACAATCTCTAAATAAAATACAAAATAGGGCTGGGTATGTGGCTCAGCAGTTGAGTGCCCCTGATTTCAATCCCTGGTACCCCAAAACAATATCACTAAAAAATAAAAAAATAGGATACCATGAAGACAAAACAGTCTTAAAGATCATATCTTATCTGATCTCTGGCACTGATAAGCAGACACATCCCAATCCCCCTTAGTTTAGAAACTGCACTTGCAAATAACTAGTGGCCTAAAAAGGAACTCACGATGGAAACTAAACATTTGCAAGGGAATGACAGTGAAAACATCGCATACTAGAAACTTCTGAGATTTATCTAAGATGGTCATCAGAGGCAAATTTGTAGCCTGAGTGAATTTATTTAAGATGAAGAAAGACTAAAATTCAATGAATGAAGGGCTGGGGATATAGCTCAGTTGGTAGACTGTATGCCTCATATGCACAAGGCCCTGGGTTCAATCCCCAGCATCAAAAAAAAAAAAAAAAAAAAAAGTGAAATTCACTGAATAAAGAGCTCAGTGCAAGAGGCTATGAAAAGAAGAGCACTCAGAAAGGGAAGATCTTTTCTAGCTCAGCACTTGAGGAATAGCAAGTGGTCAGTCAGGTGAGCTGGAGCATTGGTTAGGGAAAGGAAAGGCCTGGCAAGATTGGCAGGGGCTAGGCTCTCCTGCCCCTTGAAGACCAAGCCCCAAAGGGCATCAGTGTTGGAGAGTCCTGTCTATATAGTCATGTGGTGCTTAACAACAGGGGCAAAGTTCAAGAAATGCATCATTAGGTGATTTTTGTCATTGGGCATCATACCATGTACTTAATACAAACTGATAGAACTACAACATCACTAGGTGATATAATCTGATGGGACTACTGTCATCCATTTGGACCTTTGAGTGCCTGGGGCTATTTGTGTGGGCTTTGGACAGATAAGCAGGAGCCTCCATGGGAATCTGGTCTTTAGGGGATGTGGAGGAGCCTAGTGCAGGAACCTTGTGGTCCTCTTGGTAAATAAATGGACACTGCTGGGGAGGACTGTGGGCTCCAGAGGGCACACCCATCACTGACTCTGTCTCTGAGATTTCGAGACTTCGTCTCATGGGAAAGCACCTGCACATTTTACCCGGGAGCACTCCCAGTGCCTGCCCTCTGGTTCCAGTCTCCCTACTGAGCTGTGGACCGCTGGCTGTCCTGCTGCTGGGCACAATCTCTACTGGGTCTACTGCTGTTGTTGTGTTCTGTTTCTGACATCTTGTTCTCAGCTTGGCATCTGGTGGTTGAATGATAACAGGAGAGGAAAGTGACCCACAAGTCTTCAGTTCCTTAGTTGCTCTTCCTTCTTGGAAACCTGCCATTACTCAGCAAACTCTGGGCAGCCAACTGCCCATCTTTTTTTGAAATTCCATGTACTGTTTTATTCCTTTTTCTTTGTTTCCTCTTTGTTTTTACTCAAAATGAAAATTATTTTTGTTGTTTTTATTTTGTAGCAATGCTGAACACTCATTAAAAAATTTAAAGTATGAAAATGGCAAATGTTTGCAATAAGTAACCTGAATTTGCACCACCTCTCACAAGCAGCCCTGATAGCCCCTTGCTGATGGTCCACTTGAAAGTGTACCCAAGTGATGCATGGCCCACCCCCACACACTCAGGCTCAGCACTGCAGCCAGCATTACATAAATGGAGTCACATGGCCCATGATGTCTTGCACCTGGTATTTCATGCTCATTGATATTAGTGGACATTGTTCACCATCGGTAAAAGTGGATCCACTTTAACTGGCTAATGGCAACTGAGGATTCCTGGGTCTTCTGGGAGTGTGCTCTGGGCTGTGTGGAGAAGGCAGGTAGCTGACAGGTGTAAGCTTTGCCTTTGTGTCCTCAGGCCTTATCCACTGTTCCCCTGCCCCCATTGCCCTGCTTGGAAGGGTAAATGCACAAAGTGTCCTCTGAGGATTAAGTGGGCTGATACCAGTGAAGTGCTCTGAGCCAGTGTTAGCTGGTGTTGCACTTTTCTTTGTCACCCATTATATGAGCACCTCTGAGAGGAAGAGCTATAGGTGGATTCCAGAAACATGTGTAGGCATGCTTCCCATGTGCCTGAGCTAGGTTGGCACTCTCCTAGAGAAGCAGAAACTGACTTCCTCCATGGCCTAGGGGTGCCTTTCCAGCCTAAGCCACGTCTGGTCCTTTCTGGCATTGAGTGAAAGGTTCTTTCAAGTGTTCCTCTTGTCTACAGCTGAGGCTTCACTGCTGGAGTGCCCCTTAGTGGCAGCTGGGGCTCTTGTCACTCCCAGTGGTGGTCTAGAGGAATTGAGGTTTGTGTCAGTGGCTATGCTGCCCTCATCTAAGAGAAAACCTCTTTTATCTGGTTTTACTTGGGAAATGCCAGTTACTATTCATAATAAAAGTTCAGTTGGGAAGAAGAGATGGTTGCAGTTGTGGTTATGTGGCCAAACAGATTCTTGTTGGCTCATCTTTCTGGAATGAATTTCAGGCATATGGGAAAGAACCTTCTTGCTCTACTAGGAGATCTTGCCCTTCCTGCAAGCCTGGACCTGTCTGATGACCCTCAGAGTGCTACCTGGCACATGCTGGCATTCCTCTTCAGATGGTCATGCTGACCTTCAGCATGTGGGAAGCCAGAGCAGGCACCTTTCACCCAAGGCCCAACTCAGAGAAAATGGCATACATGTTACATGGGCATGTCACATTAGTCCACTGCCTAGGCCCCTTCAGTAATCCCCACCCCAGGCTCCTTCCTGCCAACTGGGTCCCCAACTGTGCACTATTTACTTGACTAATTGGCTCCTCTTTGGGGCCTCCACCTCTCTGGTCAGTAGCAGGCTAGTGTTGGGGAGGAGACTGGCCTGGGTCAGAGGGGTGAGTTCTGGCCCAGTTCTGTAGCCTAGGGTAAGTCAGTGCATCTCTCAGACCTCCAGCTTCTTGTTGGGGTAGCAAGGACCACAATGCTAGCTTGGCAGGACTGCAAGTGTAAACTGCCCTGTTTACTCATCTCTTCCCACCTGTGATCTCACGGCCTGGCCTTTGTCCTGTTGAAGTGATCAGAAACAGAGGTCTCATTAGTGGCCCTTGCATTGACCACACACAGTCTCCCCAGTCAAAGGATGAGGAGAACTGGGGGCTGAATGGACTCTCGGTCCTTTGTCCTGCTGATGCTTTCATTCAAGAACTGCTAGTTTTCTTCCTGTATGTTTAGACTCTACTGTGACCTTTATTCTTTATCATTTATTTTGATAGGGACCTGCCACCACTGTTGCCTTTTCAAGAACAGGGGAGTATTTTGCTTCTGGAGGCTCTGATGAACAGGTAAGTTAAGAATGACCTGAAGAGTCTGAGCCTCCAACCAGGGCTTGGAGGCCACGTGGAGGATGGGCCAGGGTGGCTTTCAGCAACCTTCCTCTAAGACCCTGGTAGACTTAGGGTGGGACACTGAGATTCAAAGCCCTTGCTGCTCAAGTTAGCATGGGTTAATAGGAGTCTGAGCTATTGTTGCCATAAAAAAGTTGAAGTTTTTTAGTTCATTTTCTGATGATAAATAGATAAGAATCATTGTGTCCTCACCGTGGACTTGGCAACACAGTCAGTGTGTCAGGAGCTTCAGACTTCATTTAATTCTCACAATAGCCCTATGGGGCACATCCTCTCATCTCCCTATTTTTTTTTTAAATATTTTTAGTTGTAGATGGACACAATACTTTTATTTATTTTTTAATGTGGTGCTGAGAATTGAACCCAGTGCCTCTTGCATGCTAGGCAAGTGCTCTACCACTGAGCCACAACCCCAGTCCCTCATCTCCCTATTCTTTAGATGAAGAAACTGTCCCAGCAGATGAAAGAGGTGGGACAGGCACTGGTTCTGCCTGATTTCAGAACTGAGCCCTGCCCTAGGAACCTCTCCTCCAGCATCTGCTGCCCTTTGCTCTCTAGCCCACTTGTGCTATATTTAAGGGGGTCAGTATTTCAATATCCGTGGCTACAGAGAAAGCATATTGTGAGGAAGTCCTATCTCACCTCATCGTCCTTTGCACAGAGGCTTTCGCCTGTCAGCCTTGGTGCCTCCTCTCCAGACTGCTATACACCAATGAGCCTGGCACTGGGAGGCCGGGAGCACTGAGGAGTCCACCCCTCGCAGACTGTCACCAGAGTGCCTGCGCAGTGCCTCTTATCCAGAAAACTGCATTCTCTTGAGGTAGTGAGGAAAGGATGCCTACTGTGAGCCACCATTGACCTGGTAGATTGCCAAGAACATTCATGCCACGGGTGCTGGGCCTCACAGCTTTGGCTGCTTAGCCAGGACATGTCCTGTCAGTCCTGCATGAGCCCCAGCCCCAGCCAAATGTACTGATTTTGGTTGGGTGTTTGCTAGTAAGGCAGAGGGTAACTGCAGTCTCTTTGGTCACAGCTTAGATAATAGATAATAGGTGTTCACCCTGCCCTAACCCTACATTAGCAGCCATGAGAGGAAGAAAGCAAAGAGGAGCCTGAGGCTTCCCTGAGCATGGATGCCTGGCTCATTGCTTAGAAAACACAGGAACTGGTACAGTAGACTCTCATGGTAAAATGAATTCACATAGCATAAGAGGGTGCCTGGTGGAAAGTAAGCCTTCCACCTGCTCTATCCCATCCTCAGGCAGTCACAACCATCAGCTCCTTGGCTGCCTTTTAAAATCTGCTTTATGAGCTTTTTTGGAGTTTAATCTGGCATTATTTCTTTGCACGCGTACTAGCCACTGTGCTCCCAGTAATTTATTCAGCAGTTAGTTATGCACAATTATACAAGAACCCCATACACAAGAGCATATCTATTGTCAGTATTCTGTCTATAAAATGTGAATGAAAGACAACAGGTGCCTGTCTCCCTGGGAGCAGAAACAAGTGGAGCTCCTTAGGGAGTAGTAAGGAGCCTCCAGGAGAAACAGGCTCATAGCTGTCTCAACAGGGATGGTATCCAGGGTGTGTCGAGCACTCATCTTGTGTGCGTATGGTAGTTTTTCTGTGGCCTCTGTTGATTGCTGACCATGCTCCACAATTCCTCTTGTGAAGTCCAAGCCAGCCTTCCTGGAAGTGACCCTAGAAACATCTAACTACATAAGGCCAAAAGCCTCCAGCAGGGAGCGCTCTTGCTCCCCAGCAGAGCAGCTCCCTCACCTTTATTGAAGGAGGCTCAACATGATCCTGTTTATAGGAAGATAGATACTCAGAGTAGGGCACTTATTTTGTGGCCAAACTTTGTCTTAGAATAATGGGTGTCACTCTCTCGGTACCATGAGGCATCAGCTGAGGCACTGACTGATTCCCTTACCTAGGGCCTCACAATAAGGGGTGGACCCAGGACCTTCACCCCAGTGGTCAGGCCTGGAATCCACATGTTCATCACTTCCCACAGTGTAACAGGCCAAGCTGCCACCAGCAGGAGCTTTCATTTTAGTGGGAAAATGTATGATGAACAAGGAAAAGGGACAAATGGATTAAATGTCTACTGACTCTGATGCTGAGACCTCTGTGACCTCCTTAGGCAGAAAGACCCAGCCAGTGCCAAGGCCTGGTAGTCCTGCACAGTGGCACATCCATATTGGTGTCACATCCAGGTTCTCTTGAGGCCTGTTCCAAAAGCCTACTCCTCAGGAAGATGGAGCAAGTCCCAGAATTAAATTGGGGTGTCTGGTGGGAACCACCATGGGTCAGAACTTTAGAGATGGCCTCTGTGCCCATTTTTTTCAATGAAGGAGGCAGGAAAGGTGATTTTTTTTTTTCTTCTCATTCTCTGTGCCTATTGGTCTTGGCAGGTGATGGTTTGGAAGAGTAACTTTGATAATATTGATTATGGAGAAGTCATAAAAGTACAGCGGCCCCCAGCCACCTTGGCTACCTCCACTGGGAATCTGGTAAGTAGGTTGGCAGGCAAATCTGAGCCCTGTGACTCTGGGTAGGGTCAGCATTGGCTCAGAGATGGTGGGGACTGGGTGCTTAGGTTGACCATGGGAAAGGGGCCCTAGTAAGATCCGGTCATCTACAAAATAATACTCTGGCACTTGTGATGCTTTGATTCCAGTCTAGAGTGAACTTGTGAAATATAAAAGGGGAGAACAGCTGCAGGTGCCCCGGCTCCTGGCCCATTTGGTGGGGGAGTGTTTCCATGGCACATGCTTCTGCTGGATTGAGGCCCAAGGAAACAAAGCTCTGTCCCATGCCAAGCCCCGGGCCACAGGACCCAGGTGTGAGGTTCCTAGAGGGTTCAGGGCCCAAAGCCACCACAGCTGGGACAAAATGGGAAAGGCCCCCAGTTCTTTTGGTCTCACTTCCTTCTTTTTAAAAACCATGGAGAGGAAGTTCCATGAACCATTTTTAGTATCTTTGTTGATAAAAGGACATTCAGTGTACCTAGATTAAAATAGCTAATATTTTTTGACACATATCTGGGGGGAAATGAAAGCTGATATAGTCTCATTAAATAAGGTCATATTCATCTTTGACTGAAATGTTAAAGCTGTGGTTGCAGAATCCCAATGGTTTTAAGCTCCTATGGCCACAGGCTGGACCCCACTGGACCTTAGAGACAGAGTGGCCTACTGCCACAGGCAGAAACTGGCCCAAACAGCAGGAAGTGGCTCACCCAAAGTCCCCAGAAAGTCAGGGCCTAGGGTCCAGAATAGAACCAGGAAGCCTCCTGAGTCTATCCTAGGGCTTTGCAATTCCAGCAGTTGGATCCCCTCCCCAACCCTTGACACCCCCACTCCCTATTCTGTGTGCTAGGGCTGCCACTAGGAGTAGGCCTTGTCAGTTTTACAGTTTTCTTTCAAGGATTGCCCTCCAGGCTGGTCACTGGAGCTGGGAGGTTTGTTCTTCCTTGGTGTTTCCTAATAAGTGTTTAGTCCTCAGCTTTTTGGGTTTGTTGGGGATGACTGAGTTGCATGAGCTTCTGCTTGCTGCCAGTTTATTTTCCATTTGGAAAGTTGTTTGCATTTGCAGGGTTGGGGGTCCTCTGGTGCCTCTCCTGTGATTCCTTGTTCACTGGGCACTTAATGAGCCAGGTACAGCCAAGGCCTCTTGCATGTGCTGCCCTATTCACTTCTTATTCATCAGAATGAGTGGGTAAAGTTACTGCTCCAGTTCACAGGTGAGACACCTTGGGCTTAGTCATGCTAGCTCCTCTGAACAAGGTTAACCAAGCTAGAAACTGCAGGTAGTGGAGAACTGCCTGACAGGTTTTCCTCATTCTAGGAGGGCACTGCTATCTACCTCTTGGGAGTGGTTAATATCCACCAACTAGGGAGATCCCATATTTTTCTTATTGTTATTAGGAAAATATGTTGGATGAGCTATCTTGTTCTTCAATCCTAGCTTAGAAATGGAGTATGGACATATTTGCTTCCCAAAGCCTCAAAGCCTGAGAATCTGGGGCAAAGTCATGTGGGTTGGGAGAAGCCAGCATGACAGGATGAGGCATGGGTGGGTGAAGAGCTCAGCAGGGCTCAAGGCAACTGATTGTTCCCAGACTACCTTCAGGTGCACATGTGAGCTGTTTTTACAACTCTACCCACTGGGCATACCTCCACGGGGGAGATAAATAGGGGACAGGATATGGGATCTAGAGTCAGAGAACTCGGTTTGAACTCCAGCTTTGTGACCCCAGCAAAGTACCCAGTCTTCCCAAGTCTCCATTTCTTCAGTCCTGAACACCCCCACAAGCAGGCTCTGAGGACCCCATGGATAATGAAGATGAGCTTTTGCTATTCCCTGAAGTGATCCTTAATCCTATAATCATTCTTGGTTGAGATCAGGGCTCTTTGCTTGCTTATCATTAGCCACCTTTGAGATTCTGAACAAATGGGTGGGCTTTTCTCTGTTCATAAGCCCTGGTCAAACATACCACATGAGGCTTCTCTAACAAGGAAGACCAGAGCTTGGGCGTTTGTTTTGTTGTGATTTTATACACATGCGTATGTACAAACATATATATAAAACATAAAATTGACCATATTAATGACTTTAAGTGTACAGCTCAATTTCATTAAGTATATTCACATCATTGTGCAACCATCACATTCATCTCCAGAAGTTTTTCACCCTCCCAAACTGAGGTGAGCTAGTTTTTTTTTTATAATGCTGTTCAGTGGTTAGGTTTTTGCCAAGATAGGAAGGGAAGCTGAGGAGTGTGTTCCTGCCCTTTTTGCTGAAGCCTTGCCTGTCCCTGAGATTCCCTGGCTGGCCAGGCTATTTCAGCCCCTCAGGGAATCCCAGGAGCACTACCATACCCCATGAACTATGAGTCCAGTAGTCCCCTGCCCCCCTCCCCCCCCCGTTCTGTCCCCTTTCCATTCTTCCAATAACCCAGGATTGTTCCACTTCAGCACTGTTCATATCTGGGGCCAGATAATTCTTTGCTGTGGTGGCTGGCCACTTAGGATGTTAAATAGCATCCTTGGCCTTTACCCACTAGATACCAGTAGCATCCCACTCCAACTTCATGATGACCAAAAATTGTCAGATGTCCCCAACTGAATATCACTCACTGCAATACTTCGTGCCTCAGAAGTGAGCCCAGAATGGAAGCTGACCTAGCAGTGAAAGGGGTGATAAGGTGGGATTGTCTTGGGGTGCCAGTGGGTGGGGAGATGAGAAGAGCAAGGAGAGGAGAGAGGAGTACTCCGCAGGGGGAAATGAGGAAGGGCATTCTTGCAGCCCTGTTGAGGACTCTGCTTAATTGGGCTGAATCTGGGCTCCTGCCAGCAGCTGTGGCCAAGATTTCTTAGCCTGTATTTCTAACAGAAGCCCATTTTATTTTATTTTATTTTATTTATTTTTTTTTTAAAGAGAGAGTGAGAGAGGAGAGAGAGAGAGAGAGAGAGAGAGAGAGAGAGAGAGAATTTTTAATATTTATTTTTTAGTTCTCGACGGACACAACATCTTTGTTGGTATGTGGTGCTGAGGATCGAACCCGGGTCGCACGCATGCCAGGCGAGCGCGCTACCGCTTGAGCCACATCCCCAGCCCCAGAAGCCCATTTTATAGGAATGTTGTACCCTTAAAATTGGAGCACGTTCTCTCCCTTCCTACCTCAAGGCTTCCCTGGCTCAGAGATGGTATCTGATGAGAGGTTTGGTGGCTGATGAGCATGACTTGACTTCTCAGGTCCCTGAGCTCTGCATCCAGTTAGGAGCTCAGGAGTCTGATGACCCTTAGCCAGCTTCAGCTCTATAGACAGTGGGCCCTGGCACTGAGGTGCTCCTGGGGATTTGGGGGTTCTAAGGAAGTCTGTGGTACCAGCTGTGGGTTGTTGAATTCCTGACCATTGCCAGAGAGGCAGACCCCCTCCTGCATCCTCTGCCTTGTAGTAGAGCTGACTAAGCCCTGTGAGTCTCTGACACTTCTTGCACCCTGGAAAACCCCCTGCCCAGGACCCTGACTGGTGTGTTTCAGCTCTCAGATCCTGGAATGAAGGCTGTCCTTGAGCCCACTCTGAACAGAGCTCTGTTCACTGCAGAGCTATTTTCAACCTCTGGTTGAAATTCACAGCTTATTTTTAGGCACATTTCATGTTGAAAAGCAAAAGCCATTTCCCAGCCATTCAGAATGAAAATAATGGGTTCCATTTTCCCTCTATTCTTGGCTGAGTTGTGCATGAGGAGAGATTTCAAGGCTGTGGCTGGGGAACTTTCTCTGCTTGGAAGGTTTCAGATGAAGGATTCTAGGCCATGCTGTGGGCTGAGTGGGCAGGAAGCTCCTTGTTATGCCCTGTGACATGCTATAAGGCTACAGGAAGGTTGGAAGGGCCACCTGCGGTAGATGAGTGCCTTCCTGTGGTATTTGGGTCAGGGGAAGGGGCAGGGACCCTAGGGGGCTGTCTGCTGCCAGTGCTTGTGCTGATATTTTCATGGGTCAATTCTTAGCCCTGTCCTCTGCCCTAACCCTGACCTTCTCTCTTTGCTTATCCACCCTCCTGCTGTCTGTGCTTGAGGCAAGTCTCTGAGGGAGAAGGACCCTGTGTCTTGTCTGACCCTGACTTCAGCATCTGCCACACCCCTAAACCTCAGCCTCTGTGGCACAGGTTTTTGCCCCAGCCACAGAAGCACTTTTAAACCACTTTTAAATAGCAAAGATGCATTTATTTGGATTAACTCTTACTTTTGCCTCCCCTTGAAATATCTGAGACTCATTATGCAATTGGGAAGGAAGGTGGTGTTGGGTGGGGTGGGGTGGGAGGGGAAGAACACAGAGTTCTAGGTAATTCAATGAAATTCAAAACAAAACAAAACCACTTCCTGAGCTCTCCCGGTTGGCTGCTCTCCTGTTTAGACATTAACCTTGAGCTCTGGGGCAGAGGGCTTTTCTCTGCTCACCTCTCAAGATCCACCTGTGGTTGAGAGCTTGGGCTCTGGCTTCCGACCTACCTGTGATTGAATCCTGCCCTTGCCTGTTTGGGCTGTGACTTGGGGTGAATGGTTGGATCTCCCTGAGGCTCCGTTTCCTGTTCTATCAGATGGGGAGATGCTGGGCCCTCCCTCCTTCATGAGATTTTGTGGGTGGTATGCCAAGCAGCACTTGGCACTGTGCCTAGCACACAGCAAGTGCTCACCAGGCTGTAGCTATTTTTAAAATGTTTCTCTTGTCTCTTCTGTCCCAGTGAGAGCCAGCCAGGGTGATTGTGTGTTCAAAACCTGCTAAAGTATGGGACAATGGGCAGGGGTGAGGCGGTGCTGACTCCCCTTTGCAGGTCACCCTTGTGACAGGTTTTTAGACCTTGCAGGCATTAGTTTTGTTTTCTAATGACAGAACCAAATCCTCTGTGCTCCCAAACAAGACAGCAATACTCTGAGTGGAAACAGACCTGTTTTCTTCCCCACTGCCTCCTCTTTCCTGACTCCTTGGGGTAAGATGCCTTGGAACCCTGGAGCCTCAGTGTTAGAATGGTCCCCTGAAAGAAGGGTGGCTCTGCCAAGAATATCTGACCTGAACCTGAGAGGCCATCTCTCTGAGAATGCCGTATTTCCTTTTCCTTTTACCTCCAGTTTTAAGAGCAAAACCCCAGTCACCTTCCATACTCACATCTTAGCTCCCATGTTTCTTTTCGGGGGGTAGGTTTGACTTATTGGCCCTAGAGCCCCAGTCCCTGGCTCAGAGATTGTCGGCATTAGAGCTTTCCCTATGCTGAGGATCTGGGAGTCTTGGGTGCCTATGGTGGTCCCTCAAGACCTGGGTTCTTGGGCTGGGGATGTGGCTCAAGCGGTAGCGCGCTCACCTGGCATGCGTGCGGCCCAGGTTCGATCCTCAGCACCACATACCAACAAAGATGTTGTGTCCGCCGAGAACTAAAAAATAAATATTAAAAATTCTCTCTCTCTCTCTCTCTCTCTCTCTCTCTCTCTCTCTCTCTCTCCTCTCTCACTCTCTCTTTAAAAAAAAAAAAAAAAAAAGACCTGGGTTCTTGGATCATACCTATAATTCCAGTGACTCGGAGGCTGAGGCAGGAGGATTGCAAGTTCACAAGCCTCAGCAATTTAGCAAGGCCCTAAGCAACTTAGTAAGATCCTGTCTTAGAATTTAAAAAGGGTTGAGGATGTAGTTCAGTGGTAAAGTAAAGTGCCCCTGGGTTCAGTCCCCAGTATCAGGAGAGGAAAAAAAGAAAAAAAGACCTGGGTTCTCACCCTGGATACCTTGCACCTCGCCTGAGGAATCAAAGATTAGTAGGCAGGGAGAGAAGAAACTCACTTCCACCTGCCTCATGGAGTTTGTCTTAGTCTGTTTGGACTGCTATAACAAAATGTCACAGACTAGATAGCTTATAAACAACAGAAATTTCTCTCCCTTCTGGAGGCTGGGAGGTCCAAGGAAGAGATTTGGTGTCTGGAAAGGACCTGTTTTCTGTTGCAGAGATGGCTCCTTCTCTATGTGTCCTCACATGGCAGAAAGGGTTAGATAGATCTCGGGTCTTTTTTATAAGGGTACTCATCTCTGTTAGGAGGGCTTTTTTCCTTATAATCTAATTACCTTCCAAAGGCTCACCTCTTAATACCATCGCCTTGGGGATTAGGATTTCAACATATTAATTTTGTGGGTGACACAGATATTCAGACTATGGCAGATTTGCTTTCTCTTCTGGCAACATGAAAGACTTAAGTCTCTTTTTGAGAACACAAATTTCTGGGTTGGCATTTATTTTCAGTAGTAGAGAAAAGTGTGGATTCAAGGGTATGCTTAGCAGGAGGGGTGTTGTGGGTGTTTGGAGCATGAGTGAACCTCATATTTTTGTGTCTTAGAAAGTAACCTCTTCCTTCTCTCTTGACCCCAATTCTGGCTCCTAATTTTTTAAAGGGAACTCTTGGCTTTCTGCCTGTTCTCAGTGATTCAGAAGATACCTAGGCTATTAGTTATACAACTTGGAAACCAGTTGGCTTCACGGGACCTAAACAAAACCCCTAACACATAGAGCTGCCTCAGCTTCTGAGTACAGGATATCTCTGAGGGCCAAGATATGCCTCTTAATGAGGTTCACACCCTCTGGCTGAAAAGCTGGCTTTGTCCATAGTATCCCTCATCTGTGTGATTGAGAGTGTGGTAAGAATAGGAGAAAGCAGACCCTTTCCTGAGGGGTGCCATTCAACCTGCTTTGGCTATTGTGGGGCCTTGCAGGTCCAGGTATCGTGGGCTGAGTTGGTGATTACAGGGCCTTTGTTTTCATGATTCCTGGGACTTATCAAGGTGGCACATCTCTTGTGTGGCTCCTGGGGGAATATTCATTCCTGCCCCCTGAGCCATGCAGAGGAAGAATGTGTGGGCTAGGAGTCTCCTGCTGGTGAGTGACCTGGGTTCCAGTCAAGCCCAGGCCCCTGGATTCAGGTGCAGCAAAACTAAGAGACCTTTGACTGAAAAAGAGCAAGAAGGAGCCTCCCTATTTCTCAGTGAGCAAAAGGAACACAGTATCCTCAGCCCTTGGTCACATCCCCAAGCCTTCCTCAGAGTGAGTGTTGTATGAGTGTGCAAGCTTACCAGGAGACTCCTGCATTGCTGCCTCAGGAGCCCTTGGTGTCTACATTCTCACCACTCTTGGTCAAGTTTGACACTCTGGTGCCCATCCTTATCATTCCCCCTGTAGACCCTGTGATGTCTGTTATGTGGGGCATATCCACATTATGTGGGATGTCCTTGGGCTGGGCACAGTGTAGGCAATACAGGTACCTTCCTGGGAAGAGAATAAGAATCTTACAAAGATGGCTGCTCTGGAAAGGATTCTCAGGCAGCCTCACCAGGAATGTGGAAGAGACTGGAAACTTGTGGTCCTGAAAACCACCTTAAGAACTTGGTTGAGGAGCTGGGGATGTGGCTCAAGCAGTAGCGCGCTCGCCTGGCATGCGTGCGGCCCAGGTTCGATCCTCAGCACCACATACAGAGATGTTGTGTCTGCCGAGAACTAAAATAAATAAATAAATATTAAAAAAAAAAAAAAGAACTTGGTTGACATTAAAAGCTGTACTATTTATGTAGTATGCTACTTCTGGTACGTTGGTCTGAGCAGAGGTTAGACCAGCCCAATGTAACCTCAGACAGGTTGTCTTGATTCTCTTCGCCTGATTTCTCCCCAACAGCCTGTATCACACCCTCTGGGCATTTTCCATTTCACGAGCTCACTTTAATTGATCATACTGCAGAGGGGTAGGTATTGGAGCTTTTGCTGACTTTAGGTGATGGGGCCCTCAGGTTAAGATGTCTCATTTCACACCTTTACCTGATGGAAGTCATGGAGAGTTCTCTGGGGTCCTTAGTTTCAGTGAGTAGAGAGGATACTAAAAATACAGAAGATTGAATATTTGTTACTCAACTGCCATTTTTTAGAAAGTTTCCTACTTGAAACAGAGCCTCCTTGGACAGTGGCTGGTGGGTGTCACAGCTGTGCAATATCCAGGAGCACTAAAGATTCCAGTGCTCCTGTCAGAGGAACCTCCTAGGCCCAGGACAAAATTCTAACTCCTTTTCCTTCCAGAGACCACAGGTGACTTTAATGCCAGGCACATGTTAAATAATTATTCTGTTTCCTGCAAGGAAGGGTAGCATTTGACAATTATGAGCATGACTTTGCAGGAAGTCCATCAGGAGATGTTAGCTGAATTTCCCAGGCTGTGTTGATAGAGAGACAGGCCCTTTAACATTTGGCATTTGTCTTTGTAAGCCTCTCACAGTGGTTCCCGGACCTCATTGTGCATCAGAATCATCATGAGGGCTTGTTAAAACATAGCTGGTAAAGTGTAGTTGATTGTGACTATGGTATCCTGGGCAGGCAGATGGAGGGAAGAAGAAAACTTTTCATCTTGGAAGTTTCTATTACTAGTTGGGGCTATGACTTGGGAGAGGCAATTGAGAATCAATTATTCCCCTCAATTCACTCTAATGGAAAAGGGGTATAGAGGAAAAGGGATGTGGCCTTGGTTCTAATCTCAGTATTGTTAAAAGAAATCCCAGAGGGTGATGTAGCTCTGAGGTAGAGTGCTAGGAAGGAAGGAAGGTAGAAGGGTTGGATGGATGAATCCCAGTGTTGTCCTGTGAGCCCTTTAAATGCCAGCAGAAGAGATCAGTAAGAAGGAAGATGAGACTTGCTGTGGGCCTTTGCCAGGCCTGGCTTCCTGTCCCAGCTCTTGACCTTCCTGTTATTTATGCTGCCATTAATCCAGTCACTTGTTCTTAAACTCACATTCTCTGCCCCCCTGCCTCCTGCATTCTCTTCAGTGTCTCTTTTTGCTTTCTTGGTGTACTTGCCTCCCATCTCTCACCTGTACATGTGGGTGCCTTGGCCAGCTTCTGTCCTGTAGAATGCCTGCTGGCTTTAGGGAAGCTGAGAGGTGTGAATATCTGACATCTGAGCCGGAGGTGGCCTGAGTGTTTGTGATGCAACATTGAAACCCCTAGGTGAAGGTCTTGTTTGCTGAGCTTTTGGGGGAAGTATCTCCAGGTAGCAAGAAAAGGGACAAGCCCTGTAACAGCAATGACAGTAGAAGTGACAAAGATGGGTCGGAAGCCAGAATTTCCTTCTCCAAGTTGCCCCCTTAGAGGGGCTGATAGTAATTTCCTGTAAAACTAAAAAATTCCCATCTATTCCACAAGCAAATAGGTCCCCCTTCCGAGGAGAGTAGCCTGATGCCAAGAAGGGAGGTTCTCTTTTATGACATAAAGCAACAGCAAGTAGGCATGGAATATTAAAACAGTCACCATGTTATGAAGATGGAAGATCCTGACTCCAAAATTTATATTTATTTATTTTTATGTGGTGCTGAAGATTGAACCCAGGGCCTTGCCATGTGCTAGGTGAGTGCTCTATCACTGAGCCACAACCCTAGCCCCATCCAAAATTTAGATGCAGCATAGAGGCTCTTGGTCCAGCTCTGCATGTATCAGGATGTACCTGGTGTATAAACCTGGCCCACATCCCCTCTAAGAGCTCCATTATTTTTTCAAGAGTCTCAGAACATTCTGGGGTCTTCCTTTCTCCCTGGCAGTCAAAGCCAGGGTTCAGGGTTGTTGGCAATTCCACATTGTGTGTGGGGAAATGAATCACAGGACAGAAGACACTGCAACCTTAACATTGTGATGCTTTATTATAAGGCACACATGGCCCTGGAGCACCTGTCATTTCAGCCACTGGGGCCACTACTGTGACATTGCCATTTTGCTGATGGTGATGACAAACCATCTACAGCCCCATCGGACCACGCTGACAAGTCACCTCACCACATGAGAGCCAAAGAGGCCATAAGAAGAATCTTGTGCCAACTGTGATGTACAGAGCAGAGAAGGTAGACAGGAACTGAGGCTTCAGACATTTGAGGATCTTTCTTTTTTCTTTAATTTTGGTTCCATTTTATTTTATTGTCAAACCCAGAAACTTGAAAGTGGAAGAAATAAGCCCTGTGTAGCAATAACCCCTGTCGCTGGAGTCTGAGTGTATTTCTTTGAGCCACTGCCCCCATCCCAGCAGAATTGCACTCATCTCTTCAGTCCCTCTCCAGATGGCACCTCATCCATGCAGCTTTCCCTGGGAGGCCAGCAGGTTGTAAATTGTTCCTGCTCTGCTTTCCCAGAGCAGTCTTCTTCCTGGAGCAGCCCCCTCTCCTGCTGTCAGTTACTTGCAGGCCTTACTAGTCTTCCTGGAGTTGTGGGACCTTATTCTCCCCATGGTCCCAGCACGTGCCTGGTACGTAGAATGCTCAGGAAATCAGTTAAGAGGACACATGCTTGAGGTCCGTGGGCAGCGTGGGTTGAATGTGCAAGGCTAGAGGCAGGCTGTGACTCTTTCCTTTTAGTATTTTTGATGATCCCAGACTAAATGAAGGAAGCCAGTTTCTGACCTCATTTTCAGTTTGGTGGCAGATGGTGTGGGGTGATATGGGCAGTGTGACCAGGCCACAAAGAGTGGTAGGATCTACATGTCTACATGTAGATCTGCATGGACTAGAAATTCAGAACTTCTTTTCACTTTAAGTGAGGAAAAAAAAAAAAAAACCCTTTGTGTTTGTGGTTTATATTTTCCAGATTGGATAGCAGAGTTGCCCATGTGGTGTAAGGGTGTTGAATAATGTTCATGTTTATGTTCTTATTGGTTACCATGGAAAAAATCAGAATAGATGGTTTCCATGGAGATTATCTTACAATTAGTTTCTTTGAAGGTCCAGACATTGCTAGAGTTCACCTAATACTGTCAGTGCCATCAGGGGCTCTGTGGCAATGCCAGAGGCTGGTGGGAATATTCCGTGGACTTAGACAAAGTCATCTGCCTCTCATGCTTGCAAATCCCAGGATACCCGAGAGGTAGTGATCCTGTGGCTTAGCTTCCTGTTGGGGTCGCCCTGGCCTGGCCTTAGCTCTATAGCTTGTTCCAGTCACTAGGAAACATTTTTTTATTAAATAAAACACCTTTGTATTATGGAAAATTTCAAGCTAGCACAAAAAGTGGAGAGGATAACATAACAACCCTCATGTATTCCTTCAACATTTTGCCAATCTTATTTCATCTCTCTCTTCCCCACATTTTTAGAAGAGTTAAAAGTATTTTTTAAATTTTAGACTTATCATTTTACCCTAAATAAGGATTTTTCTTGGTTATATAACTGTAATGCTCTTATCACACCCAACAAAATTAACAATTCCTTCACATGAAATCCTAGTACATATGCACATTTTTATGTATTGTGTCAAGAATGTTGTTTTGTGCTTTTTATTCAAATAAGGGTATGGGAATCAGAATACCAAGTAGGGGATTCTTATCATCTCCGTGTCTTCCTGCCCATGGTGTGTGGACAAATTAAGAGTCTTTGACCAGCATCTTTAGTTGGGGGGACAGGAAGAACTTTTGAACTCACCTCAATCTCCCTGTCCTCAGAGTTCTGTGCCAAAAACTGCTTATTCCTTCCTGGAGATAGGTCGCAGCAGGTGGGCCAGCTGCTGCTACCCATTTTGGGGCAGGCATCCACTGGGGGGCGCTGGCCCTCTTTGAAGCCTGCAGAGGAGGGAGGGAGAGAGATGATGTAACCCTGGTTCACAGCAGCTGTCTGCTACTTTTTCCTGGAAAGGAGAGGCTGTGAGACCCTGTGAGATGCAGCCTCTTCCTTGGACTCCTCCCTGAGAAGCATGGGGCCACTGTCAAAAGGTTCTGGCCAATCCAAGGCCAGCTGCCTCTGTGGGTTGGTCAGAGACAGTCCTGGGTCTGCCTTGGCCTTGTCCTGTGATGATGCACAAAATATGAATTACCAAGCTTGGGAGTATGCCCGGGGTATGGTCAGTGGCTCTAACACTCTCCATTGAACTCAGTGCAAGGAGAGTTTAAAATAGCCAGCCTTTGTTCCTAAGGTTTTAAAAATTCAACTCCAGTAGTTACAATGAGCTGTCTTCAAGTGGATCTATAAATAAACTGCTACTGTTCCTCTTTGTCACCAAGAGCTTCAGCGTCTTCCCGAGACGTCGCTCTGCCGCTCATCTTCATTACATGCCTCCCATCTGTGGGGCAGCTGCAGCCATCAGCAAACTGGGCTGACATACGAAATTTGTAAAGACAGCAATGCATTCCCTTTTTAAAATCTGCAGTTCCCCAAAATTAACTACACAGGGAAAGATAGTAACCTTCCATTGGAGAAAACTGGCAGAGTGGGCAGTGTCCTTATTGATTAAGGTTAACATCACCAGTATTAAGTCCTGTTTGCATGAACTCTGTGATGTGCATGTTTTTGTGGTGTCAAAAATCTTGAAACATGACACCTTAGACAGGCCCAAATTGTCTTTGACAAAATAACTGATCAATATTCTTCAAAAGTATCAAAGTCATGAAAGACAAAGGAGGACTAAGGAACTGACAGAGTACAGTAGGCCACATATATAATAAAATGAGATGTGAAGTCCTAAATAGGATTCTGGCACATCAGGATCCACGGACATTAGTGGGAAAACTGGTGAAGCTCAAAGGGGGTCCTTAGTTAGGTTAATGGTATTTCCGGGTGTTAATTTTGTGGTCTGATCATGGTCCTATTGTTATGTAAGATGTTAACACTGGGGAAGAGAGATATGGAAATTCTCTGTACTATTTTTTGCAACTTTTCTCCAAGTCTAAAATTAGTTCAAAGCAGTTTAAAGAAAGGGAGGGGGAGCTACAGTCAACATTTGGGCTTTATCAGAATCCTTCATCTTCCCTCCTCCCTGGGCACATTGGTTCAGATATTTGTGTTGAGATAGTGGGCATTTCTGTCTCCAGGTAGAGGGTAGGTAACCCTGAGATAGTCATTGATATCTGTAGTGGGCCCTCAGGAATAGGAATATTCACAGAACTGAACTGAACCAAACAAGAACTGCACTAAAGGGAGCCCGGGTAGTCATTTTCCAAGGGAGTGCTCTTACCCAGGGGTTGGTCACCAGCATGGGGCCCACAGAGTATCATTTCTGAGAATGCTCCAGAGGTACATTTGCTCCAGAAGTCTAAGGAAGACTAGGTAAGAGTATGAGTAACCCCCCACCATGGTCCTGACTCTTCCTAATGCTTCTCGGGGCTAGGTGAGGTCCTAGGCCTCACTGTCCCGCCCTACTTCTGTATTCTCAAAATCTCTTGCTCAGTTTTGCTCAGTTTTGCTGCAACCTGTGTGTGTTTCTGGCTGTGACAGTTATGGTGACCTGGGAAGCTTTATCCCTAAAGGCTGGATGGTGTTCTTCTATCCCCTGAACCCCTCCAGGGAAGAAGTCCAGAGACCTCTGTGCCAAGGAGTGTCCTGGTTCCATGAGCATGGCTGCTTTCTCTTTCACAGTCTCTCCTGGCCTTCCCTCTCCATTTCATCTTGCTCCTTTCTGTGGTTTCCCTCACCTGGATGTGACATTTCAGTAAGGCAGACCTCCCAGCTCTACTTTTTTCTCCCAGGGACATATGTGGACACTGAGTAACTTTCTGTTTCCTGCCTGCCAGGGCATTCCTTTCATTCTTGTGAAGACTATCCCCACCCCCTCACCCCCACCCCCAACTCCCGTATGTGGGGAAGTTCTTGGAATCCTTGCAGTTTGGTGGGGGTTGAGCCCAGGTGTGACTGTCCCAGCCCTGGGGCAGAATTCTGGGCCTTGCTGTGGGCCAGGGTGAGGAGAGAGTGGTTTGTCCCTTTAGCATTCTCCCATATGCCCAGAGACCTGTGGGCAACACAGGTATAATAGAACCACAGAGGCATCTGTGGTTCCTGCCTAAGGGGACTGAGATGACAAAGTGCACCATGCTTGCTGCTTGTGGACCTGTGGCCCTGGAGGCACTGGATCCAGTGTTAGTTAAAATGGTGAATTCCTCATTTTCCATTTTAAGGATGCCCTGTCAGTTTCCCATTGCTGACGGCTTTGGGACAAGGGATGGTCCTGAGACTTATCTGTGGTTGTGTAACATCTGTCTCAGTTTGGAGGCTGCTATGCTGGCCTCAGGTCCTTTTTTGTGTGTCCCTAAGCTTTCATAGATAATCCAGTACCCTGCCCTCCTCTGAGTCTGTCATGGGGAACATGGAAAGGTGTTCTGTGAGTTCAAGCCTCTATATAAAAGCCAGCAGCCGTAACCAAATACTATGGTCATGCTCTGGCTGGCTTGGGAGAACATTGGCCAGACTGCTAAACAATTAGGTGATTTTATGAAACCAGAATCCTTCTTTGGTTCAGGGCTATGTTTAGATCCAAAATTTTCCTCTCTAGTTGAATTCCAGACTAGAACCTTAAACTGTAGGGCAAATAAGACTGTAGTGTATCTAGTCTGCAAATATGTGCCGTGAATACAGTACAGGTTTCTTTTGAACTTAGATTTGAGAAAACATCCCTGCCTTTTCCTCTTGAGAAGTTGGACATGAGGCCAAGCCCAAGTGAGCTCTGTCCTTTGCCTACTTCCCTCCCCAGGGCCAGGTTTAGCAAATATGGAAGCAGGCAGACATGGATGCCTGTTAACTTTTCATATAGTCACAGCAAGGACCTGAGGTCAGGACTAAGAAACACCTGTGCCTGTGGTGCTTTGTGCTGACTTAGTAGACCCCACAGTAAGCAGTCTAGTGAAAGATTAAACTGAAGAGATTTGATCCTGGTTTTGTGTGTTTTTATGCACACATGTGTCTTTTCCTTCCAGTTTTTCACTCAGCCCTGCTTTGGAAACAAAGTGACATGCTTTGATGTTTGAAGTGGGCAGTGGCCAGACGGGCTGTCTGCCTGGGTTTGTTCAAGAAGAGTAGTAGTGAGAGAGCCCAGCTCTTGACCCCAGGTCACTTTTCTCTCCCTCTCTGGCCATGAATCAGTTCCTGAACACTTATGTCCATTACGGAATTTCAGTTTCAGGAGCAGGCAGGGAATATTTCAAGGTCCAAGATTACAGATTAAAAGAAAAGTAGATTCTCTGAGATCTGCTCTTATTAAAGTAGATCAATGATGAAAGTAGCCAAATCTACAACAACAACAACAAAAAATTTCCACCTTGAACAAATGTTAATCATTATTTATTCTACCCAGCAGAGGGGGGTGTTCTGTCAGGTCACCTTACAACAGATTGGGTGGACTCTAGCTACTCCTGGCTGCTAGCCAGCTATGCAGATCTTGTTCCCAAGATCTTGCTCCCATGTCCAGCTATGCATAGATCCCTAAGTGGCTGATGACTGGGTAGCCACTGCTTTGGAAGCCCTACCTAGGGATGTCTGCTGCTTTCTTAGGGTTTCCCAGAGAGATTATGACTTTGGGAATAGACCTGCACTGAAATGAGAGTCTCTGTCTTTCTGCATTTGGCCCCACAAGGGTCATCAGCCTGGAGAACCAGTGATTTTCACCTTGATATAGTCAATGATGAGTAGCATCATATGGGTAGTTGGGCTCCTAGAGGCATTGCAATTGCAACTACATCTCTAGTTTGTTGTTGTTGTTTTGGTTTTGGAAAGCTTTATAATTTACAAATAGTAACATTCACCATTGAAAACATGAACAGTTCTATGAGTTTTAACAAAAAGATAATCACATAACAACCACTACAATCAAGATGTAGAATATTTCCATCATCCCAAACAGTTGCCTTGCTCCTCTTTGTACATAGTCTACTCCCAAGCAACCCTTACTTTGCTTTCTGTCACTATAAATTAGTTTGTATTTTTTAGAATTTATTGTAAATGGAATTATGTAGTAATATATTCATTTTAGTCTGGTTTCTTTTGGCTGTATTGTGAATGACTCATGTTAAATGTATCAGTAATTCTTTCCTTTTTATTGCTTAATAGTTCTCCATTGAATGGATGTGCCACAATTTTTTTTTTATCTATCTGTTAATGAATATTAGGTTATTTTCTATTTTGGGCTATCACAAATAAAGCTGCTCCAGGCTGGGGTTGTGGCTCAGAGGTAGAGCACTCCCTTTGCATATGCGAGGGGCCCTGGGTTCGATCCTCAGCACCACATTAAATAAATAAATAAATAAATAAATAAATAAATGTATTGTGTCCAACTACAACTAAAAAAAAAATACATATATATTTAAAGAAAACAAAGCTGCTCTGAACTTTCATATACATATTCTTTATGGACATATGCTTCTATTTTTTATGGGAAATCTCTAGGAATGGAAAGTATAATAGGTATATTCTAATCTTTAAAATAACTGCCAAACTTTTTCAAAGTTGAAATAAATAAAAACAAAATTAGAGGAGACGTACTACCTGATACCAAGACTTGGTTTAAAGCTGGAGTAATCAAAACTGTGGTATTGGTGAAAGATAAACACCATGGATCAATAGAACAAACAATAGACCCACAGGTGTCTGGCGAGTTAATTTGTGCCATCTCATATTTGCGTGAGCAGTATGTGAGAGTTCCAATTTTGCCATCTTTTCTAGCAGCACTCAGTATGGGCAGTCATTTTAACTTCAGACCATTCTAATAGCCATCTAGTAATATCTCACTGTGGTTTCATCTTGCATTTCACTATCAGCTAATAATGTAGAATATCTTCTCACATGATTTTCTTTTTATTGTATTAGGTGAAGTGTCTATTCAAATCATTTAAATGTATATTTTTAATTGGGTTGTTTATTTTCTCTTGAGTTTTGAAAATTTTTTGTATATTCTGCATGCAAGTCCTATACTAGTTATGTGACTTACAGATATTTTCTCTCTGTCTTTGGTTTGTCTTTTTCTTTTCTTTTTAATTTTTTAATTTGTGGCTTTTTATTTTTTTTAACAGTGTCTTAAAAAGAGCAAAAGTTTTAAATTTGAAGTTTATTAATTTTTTATTTTATGGAATCATGCTTTGCATGTCATGTCTGAGGAATCTTTGCCTAACCCAAGGTCACAAAGATTTTTCTAATGTGTTTTAGAAGAAAATATGTGTTATGGTCTTACATTTCACACTTGTAGCTATTATCCATTTTGAGTTAATTTTTGTATATGATACAAGGTATGTACTGAAACTTCTTTGTTTTTGCATGTGGATATCCAATTATTCCAGCAGTTGTTGAAAGTACTTTTTCTCTACTAAATTGTTTGTGTACCTTTATTAAAAATTATTTGACCAACCAGGGGTGGTGGCACACGCCTATAATCCCACTCTTAACTACTGTAGCTTTAAACCAAGTCTTGATATCAGGTAGTGTGTCTCCTCTAATTTTATCTTTGTTTTTATTTGTTTCAAAATTGTTTTGACTTTTTGATTCCTTTGCTTTTCCATATAAATTTCTTGATGCCTATTATTTTGAGGGAGAATTGACATCATAACAGCATTGAGCTGTTATTAAAGAATACACAATGGGGTTGGGATGTACCTCCATTGATAGAGTGCTTGCCTAGCATGCACAGGGCCATGGGTTCAATCCCCAGCATCACCACTACCACCACTACCACCCCCCAAAAAAGAATACACAAGCATGCTATATATATCTTCATGATATAAGTTATTTTTGATTTTTCTGATCAGTGTTTTGTGGTTTTTAGCATATATACCTAAGCATTTTATCATGGGTTGACTATTGACTAATAGTTCCCCCATCTCTGCAAAAAAAAAAAAAAAAAAAAGAGAGAGAGAGAAGTTCAGGACTTGTGAACGTTTATAGGTATAACTAAGAGTCTCAAGATGAGCTCACCCAGTGAATCAAAAGTAAGAATTTCAGAATTCTCACATGAAACTATACAAACCATGGGCTGGGGATGTGGCTCAAGCGGTAGCGCGGTCGCCTGGCATGCGTGCGGCCCGGGTTCGATCCTCAGCACCACATACCAACAAAGATGTTGTATCCGCCAAGAACTAAAAAATAAATATTAAAAATTCTCTAAAAAAAAAAAAAAAGAAAGAAACTATACAAACCAAAGATTATTGGAGTAACATCTTTGACATATTGGAAGATGCTAGTCCAATATTCTATACTCAGCAAAAACAAAAAAGAAATCAGATTCCCTTTCCAGACTTTTTCAGATAAACAAAAACTGAGAAGGGCTGGACACACAGGTATGGCCCTGGCAGGGCTTAATGCCCTTTCTGTGGTCCCTTCTACAGGCCTGCACTCCACTGGTTTTCTCCTGTTCACTACCCTGCTCCCACCAAGTCTTTCTCACAAATGCCCAGTGGTCTGTGGGGAGGAACCTGTGAGTGGGTTCAAACTCCTGTGTCTAAGGCTCCCAGAGGTTCTTCTCTTACCCTAGCCCACCCTTGGCCTTCACCTAGAACCATCAGCCAAAGCCACTTTGATGTCAAATAGACAAAAGGCTACTGTGATTTCTTTTCGCCCTTAATGCTGCTCTGGTTACTCTGCCATTGTCATTACTTATGTCCCTGATATGAATGTCTTTTCCTACTTTCACGTCAGTTTCTTATCACTGCTTTCTCACTTATTTGCCAAGCTCTTCAGGAAATGCCATAGCTTCAGAATGCTGGAGTGCTGGTGAGTGACTGCATTGCTGTGGGGCAGGGCTGCAGGTCCTTTGCTGCAGTGTAGACGTTGGGGAGACTTCACTACACAGGAATTTCAACACCGTGGTGGGTCTGGCTCTTAGAGGCTTTAGGTGTTCATGGAGAGCCTCCTCTATATTCAGCTTTTGCTGGGCAGACATGCCAGGGTAGACAGGGTGGGGGAATGATGCCAAACTCTTAGACCTAGGACCTGGTGGCCTCCTTGAGATGCAAGAGAGAAGATGTGCACATGGAAGCCCAGCTACAGCCAGTGTCGCCTTCCAGAGGCTGCCTGATATCTAGGAAGTGTCTGTAGTTTGAATTTAGATCCCTACTCTCATTTGCTGGGTTACTTAGAGCAAGTTACTTAACTCCTCTGAGCCTGATTTTCCCTATCTAAAAAATGAGGTTAATATCCCTATTCCAGAGGCCATCATAAGGATTCAGTGAGGCAATGCATTAAATGGGGTGATATTAAATGAGGCCATGTAGTAGATGGCAAGTAAACAAAAGCAGTTGCTGAGCTTGTAGTGGCATTAAGTGCTCTGATGTCATCTGATGAGAATGGACAAAAAGGAAGGGAAATGGCTCAAGGCAGACTTCAGGTTGAGGACAGTCACTTCCTCTGTCAGTCTGTTTCCTTTTTTGTAAAATGGAGGTAGCTGTGAAAGCACAGTATGGATGGGAACATGTCTCTCTTCTGAAGGCCAGCTCCAGGCACTGTAGCTGCAGTCCTTAATGCTCCCTTGGACCTCCTCAGCTTTGGCTTAGAAGAAGGCTTCTGTTGCTAAAGTCAGTGGTGCTCACTCCCACTCCACCATCATCCAGTGTTTCCAGCGGCCATCAGCACTGGCAGTTTCTGAGCTATTTTGCAGAAACACTCAGAATTTCCATTCCCTCTTCCTCGGGCAGCAGGCAGCACCAGTCTGGCGCACTTCATGAGGATGCATGCTGTTGGGACAGAAGGGCTACACCCTCTCTCTGGTGAAGTCACAAGGACTTAGTGTCCACAGGAAAAGTGAGCTTGGCTGCAAGAAGTTGGCATAGCACTGTGAACTTTTCCCAAGGCCTGCTGGTGACTTTAGATGAGCACCTCTCATGACCTAGCCCTTTGAAGGGCTGGCCCAGTTTTCACCCCCATATTACCGATGAGGAAGTGGAGGCCAAGAGAAGTCAACCTCTTGCCCACTGCCTCTTACTGGTCAGTGACAGAGTTTGGATTTTAGCCAAGACCTAGTCTGACTCACTATTCTTCACCACTGTGCTCTTGCTGAGTCTCTGACAGACTGCCTGGACCTTGGGGCCATGCAGTGGGCAGAAGGCTATCCTGGCAAGGCCGTTTGGCTTCTGAAATGTTTTCATTTGGAATGGACTTCTGGGTGGGCAAGGAGATCTGAAAAGCGTCGATTCCTGGAGGACTGGGAGAGCCCTTGCCCTGATGGCTCAGGGCTTAGAGAGCGGCCATAGTACATAGCAGATGTGAGGGAGTGGACACGTGGACACTGTGCTTCTTCTGTTCTTGAGAACGTCCCTCCGGCTTATGTCTCACAGGCATTGTTTAGCCACCAGGGCTTACATTTTTCCAGGTTCAAATCAATGTGCCCTTGAGAGTTTGTGGTTTATGAGATTAGAACTCTTTCCTAGTAAAGGAAAACATGCAGGTAGGGGCCGCGCTCAACTGCCCTCGCATTCCTCGTCAGTTGGGAATCTTCTCCTGGGCTGATTCCTTTTAAGGACTCTGATGCCTCGGGCTGGGGATGTGGCTCAAGCGGTAGCGCCCTCGCTTGGCATGCGTGCGGCCCGGGTTCCATCCTCAGCACCACATACCAACAAAGATGTTGTGTCCGCCGAGAACTAAAAAATAAATATTAAAAATTCTCTCTCTCACTCTCTTCCTCCTCTCACTCTCTCTTTAAAAAAAAAAAAAAAGAAAAGAAAAGAAACATGTAACTGCTTTAAAAAAAAAGGACTCTGATGCCTGACCAGGTGAGCATGTCCAGGGCAGAGCATGTTCCCAGTGCTGGGCTGCTGTAGGTAAGTTCAAGAGATGAGAGACAGAAGAAGCAGCTAGCTTCTAATGGTGGCTTTGTAGGCAGCCTTGCGTTGTCAGAACCAGGTACACAGGCATCCTAGGTGTTGAGGGCCACAGCTGATGACGCATGGCATTTTTGCCAGAACGGAGTGGTTGAGAGGAGACACCAGCAAGCCATTGAGATGATGATGGTTATGTTAAGCTGTGTATTTAGTTATATATTAGACCCCTGCTGTCCGCCTCGGCCTGCTACTTTGGAGTTCTCGAGCTACTTTGGAGTTCGACTCTGAGCCTAGTGAGTTCTGGGTTAGCGAGGAAAGGAAGGAGATGTGCAACAGGAGGCGTTAAAGGGCAAAGCTCTATGGGCAAGTCGTGGGCCCTGTGGACAGGCCAGCGTTGACTCAGCCATTCATGTGTCCTGGTCCTGGCAGCGCGGTAACTGAAGGAACAGGGCAGGATGGGACAGGCCCAGGTATACAGGAGCACAGAGGAGCTCCTGGTTAGGAGTTAGAAGTGGGGAGGGGAAGGGAGCAGAGGTCAGGCTGCTTGAGCTGCTTGTGAGGGGGCAGAGGCAGGAGAGGAGCTTTAGAAGGAGGTGGACTGGCTTCAAGTACCTTGCCAAGGGCCTTGGATTTTTCTCCCAAGGGTGGCAGAGAGCCCTGAAGGACTGTCAAATCTGAGGGGTGACATGGTAATGTTTAGAATGCCCTTTGCCCATTAGTGAGGCAGTGGTTTCAAGCCCAAGCCCCAGCTGTGGCTAAATTTATGTGTCACTGAGGCTTTGGGGCTGGCCAAGAGTCGAGCCATCACTGAGCATGGCAATCCACAGGGAACAATTCCACAGAGGAATCACAGCCTTCAGAACTAGAGCTGGGTTGGGCTGGGGTTGTGGCTCAGTGGCAGAGTGCTTGCCTCACATGATTTACACATATGAGGTACCGGATTGGATCCTCAGCACCACATAAAATAAATTAGTAAATAAACAAAATAAAGAGGTGTTCATATATAACTTAAAAAAAACAAAAAAAAAAAAAACTAGAGCTGGACCGGGCACAGAGTCACACACCTGTAATCCCAGTGGCTTGGGAGGCTGAAAAAGGAGGAGCATGAGTTCAAAGCCAGCCTCAGCAATGGCGAGGCACTAAGCAACTGTGAGACCCTGTCTCTAAACGAAACACAAAATAGGGCTGGGATGTGGCTCAGTGGTCCAGGGCCCTTGAGTTCAATCCCCAGTACCCTCCCACCAAAAGAAACCAAATCAAACCAAAGCTGGGGTGTTCCCACCTGCTGAATATTCACTGCACTTCTTGGGTCTGGGGAAGCCTTCATCTGTGTTTAAAGCAGAGACCCGACTTTTCTAATTGGCATGAGCCTGAAGGGCCTTAAACAGAAACATGGAGCACCTCATATTCCTGAGGTCACATTGGGAATAGCCTGACTGTTCCTGTCCTATGGATTTCAACTCCCATGAACCATCTGGCGAGGACAGTCACAGAGGAATCTTTTTTTTTTTTTTCCCCCCCCAGAGGATCTGGGCCAGGGCAAGTTTGGGACATCCCCTCACCTGATTCTGGGCCACAGTTGCTAGACCCTTGGGAAGGCCTTCGTGAAACCTGGGGCATCCCATGTCGGGGGTGGGGAATTAGAGTGGGCTGACTGGGAAGAGAGGCGGCTTCGAGGCCAGGTAGTCTTCAGTGTCTCTAGCCCTACTCAGAATAGTGGGTACACCTTGAGTGAAGAGTTGAGACACAGACCAGCCTCCTTGAGGACCCCAAGAGGGCACCCACTAGCCTACCTGCCTTCACCAGGCCACTTCTAGCCTAGACCACTGTATTCTGATTGCATTCCTCATAGCCTCTGTTCAGAAAGGTAGACGTGTGGACCCTGATGTGGGAGCCCCATCATTCTGCTGTTTCTTACTGACACTTTGAAGTCATTTTCTCAAATTTGCTGGTGGTTTTTTTTTTTTTTTTTTTTTAGAGAGAATTTTTTAATATTTTTTTTTTAGTTTTCGGCGGACACAACATCTTCGTTTGTATGTGGTGCTGAGGATCGAACCCGGGCCGCACGAATGCCAGGCGAGCGCGCTACCGCTTGAGCCACATCCCCAGCCCCTGCTGGTGGTTTTCCACGTATCCTTTGGAGGGGCTGTTCTTCTCTCAGCATTTCCTCACATATTGAATAGACTGAGGGACTCTTCTTTCTCTTTAGCCAGAAGTGGATTTCCCTATCCCACCGGGCAGAGGCAGGAGTTTAGAGTCCGTGCAGAGCCGGCCCCAGGAGTCCATCAGCATGCCCCAGACACTGACCAGCACACTGGAGCACATCGTGAGCCAGCTGGATGTCCTCACTCAGGTAGGCCATGATGTGAGTTCACTTAGTTGCCCATACTTGGTCTGGCATTTGGACCATTTGAAGTTGGCCAGCAGGTGTTGGGTTTTTTAAAAAATCTAATTAGCGTGGACTTATTTTCCAGCCCAAATTAATGAATTAGCAGTTCCTTTCTTGGGATTTTGGCTCTTTGAGCCATTCAAACCCTGGCCAGGCCACTAGATTCCAAAATCCCCAAAGCTAGAGCTTGCCAGAGTGCCCCCATCCAGCTATGGCCTGGGCCACACCAGAGCATTGATTGTTTATCCCACTCTTGGCTAGGTGGGCATTCCAGGGACATGCCAGGGAACTGAGCAGTGAGTGAGTTAAGGCTTCTAAGAGCACAGCCTGACACTATTTTTTATCCTGTGAGCAACCATGGAGAAATCCCCAGTTCTCAAATCTGGTACACTTATCTGTAGTGTGTGGTGGTCATGGGTGCTGCCTTCCTCATTCATGGTGAGGATTAAGAGATACGAATTTCTCAGGCTGGGGTTGTAGCCCAATGATACAGCGCTTGCCTAGCCTGTGTGAGGTGCTGGGTTCGATCCTCAGCACCACAAAAAATAAATAAAATAAAGGCTCATCAACAACTAAAAAGAATTTAAAAAGAGAGAGAGAGAGAGAGAGAGAGAGATAAGAATTTCTGCCAAGTGTTTGGCCCATGTCTGTCTCTGGGTACCTGTTCAATACATGTTCACTGTGACCCTTATCAGCAAAATAGATGTGGCTCCAACTCCAGAACTTGCTGTGACAGCTTGTAATACAGATTCATAGTGCAGCAGTTTCAGTAAGAGAAAAAGCTCAAACAAGGGGTGACAGTCAGCACTGGGGTCATGCCTAGTGGAGCATCTCACTTCAGGGAGTGAGAGTGTCTCTGGCAGAGGTAGCAGTCTGCCTGCAGGTCTGGAGGAGGCAGTAGGCACATTGAGGAACTGAACAAAGCCCAGAGTGACTGGCATGTGGCATGTGATAGGGCTGGGAGCAAGGCAGGATTTGAAGGTCCTACAAGGCCTTGGTTCCTTGGCTCTTGATACCAGGTGGGGACTCAGCAGACCCTCTCTCTGCCAGCACATGGGGGAATAAGGGTGTGAGAGGGACATGGGGCCCACTGGGAAAAGAGAGGTGTGAAAATGGGGAAAGGGGAGAATGGTTTAGCCCACAGGAGGCACGCACAGGATCCTTGATGTCTCTGTCAGACATCAAGTGGTGTGGCATCCTTTTCCTGCCTCTGGATCTTGGGCTAAGTGAGAAAAACTCCTCCACATTGTATCCTATCATCCATGACATGTCACAGTAAACAGCTAGGACTGTACACCTTGGGCCCACAGATGGACTCTTACAAGGGAGAGGCCAGGTCTCAGTGGCTGGGGTTTATAGGACTATTTCCAGACATTTTGGAGAGCCTGTTAACCCCTGGGAAGAAGGCCTGTGCTAAAAGAGATGTGAGCAACGTGAAGAGACACTTCAACCCTGTCAAAAACCACCTGTGTTCCTCACAGCCTCATCAAGTGAGAGATCAGGGGAGGTGGAATCAATTAGAACTTTATAGGATAAAATTGGAAATTAAGTCTAAGAAGATGGTTAAAAATAGCTTCATTGGATACAGAGGAGTATATCATTAAAAACATTTCCTGTCACTGTTTTAGGGGTATACATGGAAGGTTTTGTTATGTGTTAGCAATTAGGAGAGTCTGGTAGTAACTTTACAAGAAACTTGCATCATAGATTATAAGTGATGGCTTTCCTGTGGCCTGGCACTGGTGTCCAGTCCCTCTGGCACCCTTGTCCAACCTCACCATTCAGCCCCTTTGCACATCTACCCACTATCAGATGCCAAGACATCAACCAGTTGCCTGTTTTGCAAAATTGACAATGTCTGTGTGTTCCTGGATGCTACAAAGCAAGGCTTTCCTACTGGACTCAGGTGCCTGAGGAAACCTGGACTCCACAGAGGCACCTGAGGTTCAGCTGTTTTTTTATACAAGGTACATTTGGGTTAATCTGGCCATGCTCTCCTGGGGCTTTGTCATTAGCTATTTTCCAGGCCCACATTTCTCTCCTGGCCTTGGCACTCTAGCTGAGGTACCAGCCAGAGCCAGGGCAGTCACCACCAGTGGGCTTTAGCTTTAGGCTTCCCTGCCCCTCCTCTTGGGATGGACTCAGCACAGGGCAAGTCTACAGCAGGAGTCTCTTTGAATGATCTAGATGGACCCAGCCCTCTCCTAAAGTATAGAACCAGATGGTCATTGCTATCCTTCTTCCCAAGTGGCTTATGAAGCCAGGCTCCCCACTCAGCCTGTGGGTACTGGCCTTGGGTGCCACCCTTCAGCAGGTACTTCTCACCTTCTGCTTGGGTCTGAAGCACCTCTCTGCTGTGGAGCATGGGACATCTCAGTCACCCCAACACTGACTCCTACTTCAAACATGTCCATCTGAACCATGCTATTCTGCTCTGTCCTGTCTCCGTCTCACTGCCCCTTTCCTTCTCTGTGAGGAAGTCTGCTTCAAAGTAACCTTAAGGAAAACGGATCTTCCATGTCCTTTGTGCCTTCTCCCTGCTGAACATCCTTCCAAGGGAGAACCAAGAGGGTGGCAGTGGCCAGGCAGTGGGCAGGGATGTTTACTGAGTGGGTCATAGAGCCCCTGAGTGATATGAATGTGGAACCCCTCAAGGCCTGCTTTACTGCTCAGCAGGCTGGGTATGGCCCAATGTGGCGAGGCAGTCTGAGGGTCAGAGACTCAGTCTCTGCACCTCTGCAAAGCAAAGGCCTGAGGCCAAGAAACCGAGGGAGCCCATGGTGGGGAGTGACTCAGAGAAAGTCAGCTTCATTGTGGCTTAGCTCAGTGAGCTTGGACAAGTCACTAAGACTCCCATGCTTCACTTTCTGAATCTGGAACACAGAACTGAT
Organism: Urocitellus parryii; assembly: GCF_045843805.1. NCBI lineage: Eukaryota > Metazoa > Chordata > Mammalia > Rodentia > Sciuridae > Urocitellus > Urocitellus parryii. The sequence continues at coordinate 94,699,363 of NC_135532.1, read as the reverse complement.
AGCAGCTCCCATTTCACAGGCTTTGGGGAGGATTAAGTGTGTCCATCTGTGGAGCTAGTCAAGCAGTGCCTGCCAGTGCCATACGCTATTGACATGTTCTGTGCTGCTCCTGCTGCCACCACTGTCCAAGGCACCAGAAGTATCTCTTCAATTTCCCATTACCTTATGAAGCTATTCCCTACCCTGTCACAGAGAGCCATTCTTTGGTTCTGGGGCAGAGGTGGCTAGTTCCCTCTGTACACATTCATAGAGCCCATTTGTGGGTGCCCATGTGAGAGACCTAGTTCCACCCTTAGATAGTCTCCAGAAGCAAATCTGCTGATGTCAGAGCCAAGACCCCAAGGAGGAGCAGATAGCTGGGGCCACAGGTGACAGGTAGGAATAGTGGGGAGGGGGGCGGCCCAGGATGCAGATCAAGAAGACCATGGGACCTCTGGTGTGGGGTAAACAAAAGACGCAGCCCAGGACTCTGGAGCATGGTGAGACCCTAAGCAGCATGGAGTCAGAGCCTGACCCAGTGGAGACTCTGGGGTAGAGTGGATATAGGGACCATAGGCCTGTACTTAAGAGAGTGACAGAGCTGTCATGGCCCGACTCCTGGGAAGTGACTTCTGCAGAACCAGGTTTCACTGCAGATAGGAAGAAGCAGATAATGAGATGAGTAGGACTGTAGTGACCTCTGCCAAGGCTTCTGACTGACCTCCAGAGTAAGGAATCAAGTGGGGCAGCTTTCCCCTAGCCCTCCTAGGGCAAGAGGCCTCTCAGGTCAGGAGGAAACCACATTGACCTAGGGTTTGTGCAGCATCAGAAACCCTGTCCTTTAACTCCTGAATTGGAGTTGTACTATTTGCTGTTTTTATAAATACTTTTTATAAACTGAATATACTATTTTTCTTTTTTTTTTTTTTTTTTTTTTAAAGAGAGAGTGAGAGAGAGTGAGAGAGGGGAGAGAGAGGGAGAGAGAGAGAGAGAGAGAATTTTTAATATTTATTTTTCAGTTCTCGGCGGACACAACATCTTTGTTGGTATGTGGTGCTGAGGATCGAACCCGGGCCGCACGCATGCCAGGCGAGCGCGCTACCGCTTGAGCCACATCCCCAGCCCCTGAATATACTATTTTTCAAAAGTAGATTTATATGGGCTTTGGGGTGATCTTTTAAGATTCTATTTCCTACCTGCCAGTGCCCTCCTGAGGAGGCAGTCTTCAGGTGTCCTGATCTGGTCAGGTCTCTCCAAATTGTTGTTTTAGATAGAAAGTTTTTAAGAGCTTAGGGCTCACATCGTCGTCATAATTATCGTCATCCTCCTAGTGCTTATCTGAGGCCTGTGACTTTCCTAGGACTTCCCTTTGCAGCCCTCACTTTATCCTCCCACCTGGTGCCTGGCAATGAGCAGTGACCGCTGTGCCAGGTACAGATAGGGTATTCATAGCGACTGGCTTATTGTGCCTGGATCAGCCTTGGGGTCCACCTAGCCTGGTGATCCTGGCGTTAACACTGTTGGGTCAGTGTCTCCAACTTTCCTTGCTAATTTTTTTTTAATTTAAATTAAACATTAAATTAATTAAATATTAATTTAATTAAACAATTTTTTTAATTTTTATTTTTATGTGGTGCTGAGGATCGAACCCAGTGCTTCACACACATGCTAGGCAAGCACTCCACCACTGAGCCACAGCCACAGCCCCCAGCTCTTTTAAAAAAATTTTATTTTGAGACAGGATCTCACTGAGTTGCTTAGGGCCTCACTAAATTGCTGGGGCTGGCCTTGAACTTGAGATCCTCCTGGTTAGCCTCCTGAGCCACTGGGATTACAGGTGTACACCACTGTGCCTGTCAGTTTCCTCCCTTATGAATAGGACCCAAGCCTGCTTGGGTCCTTTGGGTGCTATTGTGAAGCTCTTGGATAACTGTGTATACTGGGCCGCTGCCAGCTGTGTGGCAAAGCACAGGGGTAAACTGACATTGTATGAGGAACAGTGTAGGGGGAAGCACTAGGGTAGCCTGTGGCACAGGAGCAACAGAAGTGAACATTCCACAGGCCTCTAACCTCTGGACTTGAGTTCCAGGAATGTTTGTGAGCTGCCAGTGAGACTCCAGTGTCTGAGTAGGCAGGAGAATGAGAGGGAAGAAACAGAAGAGGGCTCTCCAGCCCCAGGAGGGAGGGGGATGTAGGAGATAACAGAGGCACTGGGGCGTAAGTGGAGCTGTTGAAAGTAAGGAATGGCTGGGGTTGTGGCTCAGCGGTAGAGTGCTCGTCTAGCATGTGTGAGGCCCTGGGTTCGATCCTCAGCACCACATAAAAATAAATAAAATAAAGGTATTGTGTCCAACTACACTTAAAAAATAAATATTAAAAAAAATTAAAAAAAAAGAAAGGAATGGATCCTGGAACCCATTAGATAAGAACTTTGAATCTGAACTAAGGCATAAGACCAAGATTGAAGCTCTTCAAAGATGTGTACTTCTTGTGACAATTGTTCTTTGAATCAAGTTGTCATAGTGATTTTGGGAGAATATGTATTTCCTAACAATGGAATTTAAGTTTTCCTTGGAGGATATTTTGCTCCTTAAAAAACCCCTAAGGGAGTTCTCAGGAAGCACTGGTCTGAGGTCAGGATTGTATGTACTGTGTGCTATGTGCTACGTGTGCCTCACTTAGTGTGCATCTGTCCTTCATGGTGCAGGGTCTCTTGGGGCTTGGGTTGTGGCTTAGTGGTAGAAGGCTTGCCTCACATGTGTGAGGCACTGGGTTCAATTCTCAGTACCACATATAAATAAATGAATAAAATAAAAGTCCATTAACAACTAAAACAAAAAACAACAAAAAAAAAAACAGAAAAACAGTGCAGGGTCTCTGCTATGAGCCTGTCTGCAGCCCCCTCCCCTCCCCTGCCCAACACAAACCTGTCCTATAGCTGCCTCGGGTCACTCACCAACTCTTCTCTGCTAAAGAAGAGAAAAACAGGGACCAAGAATCAGACGTGCCAGCTGCTGTAACCCACCTTTGCCTCTTTCTGGCTTTCCATAGGGTGGAGATTTTAGCCCAGTTGGTAAAGGCCTGTGGGATATCCACTCCTGTTGCTCCTATGCCATAGGCCACCTGGGTCCTTGTACAGCATGGACTTATTGCTTCTCTTGGTCTATGTTGTGGTGTGAGCCCCAGAGGTCAGCACCTCAGGTGGGGCTGGGACTTTTCCTGGGGTCTTATTTCCTCTGCCTTGCCTAGTGGAATCTAGCCTGGAACCCCTGGTAGCCTGTTTGCTTGATGAGGGGCATTCCGTGGTGATCCAGGCTCAGGCCCTGATCTGGGTGCTCTTTCCCCTCATGCTTGTGTTGGGGTGCTGCCAAATTCAAGGGTCCTTTTCACAGATACTGGAAAACTAGTCATCAAGCAGAGAGAGACTGTCCCTCCAGATAGCATTCTTCTTGCATGAGATCCCTGGCTTCCTCCCTGGAGAAGGCCAGGGCTTGGTTACCCTTAAGAGTGACAGAGGTTCAGGTGGTATCTGCTAGTCACTGAGGCCCTGGACCTTCCTTGGGGTAAAGGGATGGATTGAGGAGCTGTGGACAGTGACCCAGGAACCGGGGAGGCAAGGACCTGGTTCAAGTCCAACAAGCAGCTTGGTGGTTTTGCCTCAGAATCCCACAGAGAAGTTATTTTTTACTCGAGTTTCATGTCTTGCTGCTTTTTAAAAATACCAAGCCATGAAATTCCTGTTCCAACTGTTTTTTATGGCACCCAGTGCTTCAGGCTGGCCCCAGCAATGCTGTGATGTCACGTTCAGGTTCCTGTGACTCATGGAGCTGGGCTCCAGGACTTGCAGTACACACAGTGGGAACCAGGCCCACCCAGCTCTGCTGGTTTGGGTCTCCTTGGCAGTTAAACTTATAGGTTATTCAGATCTGCAGACCTAACTCAAGAATTTTTGCTATTTGATCTGGAGAGTTAGAGAGAATTGACCACTTGATGGGATATCCTAACCACCCCCAGCCCCTGGGTCCTGGCAGTCCCCTATTAGATGCGTTGCTGAGGTGAGGCATCTAGTTCCACTAGTGGGAAGGTGGGATTGCTGCACCCTGCTGCAGGTCAAGCTGCCTGACTGCTCTCTGGGACTCCTACTGTCCTTTGTTAGGCAGGCCAGCTGTCTATGGAAGCATATCCAGATCTCAAAGTAGTTGCACCATTTTCCCTGGGGACTGGTCCTCCCAGGTACACCCCAGCCCAATTTATTGGGAAGGTATAGAGTAGAAGTCACCCTGTGTGCCCTTTGGTGATCCCTGTTTACAGGGTATGTGCTGCCCTCCAGTCATTACCTCACTCCCAGGCAGGGCCTGCAGAGTGGTGGTTGGTTTGTTTCTCCAAAAGCAAACCTCTCCACATCATGACATTTAGCTGCCCAAGTGGATTTAGCCACTTTCCTTTGTGGATAGTCAGGGCTGCCTTTTTAGTCAAAGTCAGATCAAACTCACTTGGGCTTTGGAGAAAGAACCTCTTTTTCCCCTCTGTTAAGAGGCTACTTCCTGCTGGGCATCATGATGCACTCCTATAATCCCAGTGACTTGGGAAGCTGAGGAGGAGGATCACAAGTTTAAGGTCAGCCTGGATAATTTGTTTATCTTAAAAAATCAAAAGGGGCTGGGGTTGTGGCTCAGCAGTAGAGTGCTCGCCTCTCATGTATGAGACCTGGGTTCAATCCTCAGCACCACATTAAAAATAAATAAACAAATAAAGATATTGTGTCCATGTATAATTTAAAAAATTTAAAAAAAAAAGGACTGAGCTGTAACTCAGTGGTAGAGCACTCCTGGGTTCGATCCCTAGTAGTATAAGAAAATAAAAAGAAGGTACTTCCTAGAGGACAAAGGACTCAAAACACTGTCTGATGGGTAGCAGAGATATACTTGGTGCCTGATTCTAGCCACTTGCAAAGGGACTAGGGAAGAATGTCTATCTAGACTCCTTGCCCCTCCCCAACCCTGTTGCTCACTTTGACGTTTTATCTACTGGCTCCCCTGGCTTTGCAGTGAAGAGAGATGGGGAAGATTGCACCTTTCCCCAATACCAAATCAGGGCAGTGTGCAGCTTCCTCTCATGGCGTGCAGCCTGCTAGCAGCACTCAAAAACTGGCTCCAGTTTATTATTGCATGGGGAGCCGGATGGCAGCTCCCATGGGGGATCTGGCAGAAAACTCTTGCTTTCCATCTTCTATCCCGTCTGCGGTTGTGGCAGAAGCACCCCCTCCCTGAAGAAGCTGCAGATTGAAGGCCCCTGCCTGCCAGATGGGCTGGGCAATGGCTGTGGTTACCTCTAAAGCCTGGGAATGTTCACGGTCGGTCATTCGAGATTTCTTCTGAGGCTCCAAGCAGGCCAGGAGGTTGGGGGAGGGCTAGAAGATGACAGGCGGGAGTGTGAGGGGCAGTAAGGTCCACGCAGGGACATCTTACTAAGGCTGACTTGGGATGCGTTTTGAGAAGGATGAGGGGACTCCAGGTGGTTTGCTCTTATTTCTTTTGGGGACCTGAGGGCCCTCCAAGGAAGGGTCAATCAAGCACAAAACCTATAAAAGGACCTGTGAGTGTTAGTGACTAACAGCCCCAAATGGGCCTGCCTCTTCTGCGATTCACCAATCCAAAGCTGACACTGGCTGCCTGGTGTTCCCCCCAATGAGGCACTGCTACAGCAGGCCAGGGAAAGCTGCAGGAAGGCCTCTGATCAGATCCAGGGATGGGGGGGTGGCGGGGGGACTTGACTAGAGCGAGAAGAGTTGAGTAGGAAGAAGCCTTGAATTTAGCAGGACATGGCATTTGGAGAACATTCTGATCTGGGCCCAGTTGGCTCCAGAAAACTGGCGACAGTGGCAGAGCAGGTTTTCCCACGTGCTTCACAGGGCAGGGGGAGGCCTATAAGAGCCCACCCTGATGGCCTGTGCTCTTCTTTCTCCCTGTGATTGTCTGATTAAGTTGGGCTTCATTGTGATTTTCCAGGCCTCCAGCAAGTACAAAGTAATTTCTTGAACTTGGGGTGATTGTGTTCTATGGGGTATTAGTAAATTAACTACTTGGTATGGATTGTGGGGAAAGTCAGCCTCTGAAGAAATAGGATGTAGAAGGTGGCCAAAGCCAAGATTCATGCCCCATGCTTAGCTTCACTGGACTCACCTGGGAATCAGAACGCAGCAGAACCGATGGTCAAGTGTGACTGTTGTCCTGCCTTGAGTCCTGTCCCTGTCAGGCACATGGCTTGTGAGAAGATGTGTTTGAACTTTGGCAGTATGAGCAGGGTCGTGGTTCAAGTCCTCCCTGTGTGAGCAGTGCCCCATCAGTCCTAGGAGCACTGGCTTTACAAATGGTAGTGAACGATCCCACTTTTTGTAATTTTTTTCTTTGGGGGGAGCAATGATATGGAAAGGCTGTGTTTATTTAAAAGAAGTTGTAAAGTCATGAGGGAGGTAAATTAGCCAGGATTCCTTAATCCAGTGGCTAATCCACTGATAGAAAATAGTGTTTCGTGTACTTCCTGGAGACAGCTAATCCTCAGGAGAGGCAGGGGTTGGGGATGCAAAAACATCAGAGAAATCCTAGATCCCTGAGATAATATGAAACAGAAACATGGACCCATAGGCTCAAGGAACCAAAAGCTTACTTTGTGTTGTTTGCAGCAGACTGTGGGGTAAAAGGGAATGGTTAAAAGACAGTAGCTGAGCCCAGAAAATTTCTTTAGATATTTGTATATTATGGACCAACATTTTGTGATCCTGGTCTCTCTAGCATGTCAGGGAGTCTCCATTCCTTCCCTCTGAAGTTTAGGCCTTGAAGCTTTTAGTCATCATCAAGTCAGGTCTGAGGTGGAAGGGGAGGATCCCTGCTGTTTTCCTGACTCGCCCCCACTTTGTCCACCCCCACTTCCTGCTGAAGCCAGAATACTTCCTCCAACCCAAGGCCAGCTGGCGAAGGGGCTGGCCCCTCCTGCCTGCCCACTCTCCCTCCCCCACCATCCCCTTAGGCCTGCCAGGTCCAGGGCCCAAGCTGCTGTGAGTGCTCTTCACAGCCAGGTAGGCTCATCTCCAGACCAGAGCTACCTAGTCTCTGTCTCAGGGACCTGGGCTGGCAGGAGTGTGCACTTCCTGCTTCCACAGTACTCAGGGCCAGGCATTTGTCAGTCTGCTACTCCATGTGTACCTCCTTTGTGCCAGGAGCTGTCTGGGAACAAGAAGACCATCATACGCAGGAACAGACAAAAAACTCTCTCCTCATTGTGGTGTCACTAGACTGACTGATGTAGTAAGCTGCTTGAGGGCCAGTATTTGTACCCTCAGACTCTAAGGGCCCTGTGCCACAGACCATTAGGCAATGGGGCCGTGACTGGGCTGAGAGGCAGAATCTGGGTGAAGGAAAGGCCTAAACTTAGCCCAGCTGCCCCTATCCCTAAGGAGCTGGGTGGTCCCTCCATCTCTCAGTCACCCTTAACATGTGGCTGCAGACTGGCCAGGTCACCATCAGCAGCGTAGGGCTGCCTGTGTGCACTTGTGTGCATGCCCACACATGGACCTAGACCAAGAGGCGAGCTGGGGCTGGGCAGCCTGTGAGCCCAGCAGCCCCACTTTGTTTTGATAGCTTGTAAGACCCCACAGCAAAGAGGCTCCCTTTTATTGCATCTGTTTTAGATCTTTAGAATCTGAGTGAAGTTAAAACCATGCTACAGGGGAGATTAATTCCACATTTTCCATCTTTGCAATGAAACCAAAGGAAAGTTAGACATTGTATATAGCACAGTAGAAATCAGGACTTGATTTGAGCCAGTGGCCAGCCCTAGGATATTTCCCCAGGCCTGGCACAAGTGCCCCTGGTGGTGTGGCAAGGTGACTGCACCTCTCTCTTTGATCCAGGCCTGGTGGGATCCCTTACCCCCTAATAATCTGACTCCTGTGTTGGGGGAGGGGAGGTCTGGAGAACCCCAGCCCCTCCAGGGAGATCTCCTGGGGGAGCTCAAATCAATCGCAATCCTGGAAATGATTAAAAGCAACTTTCCATCACAGGAGAACTTTAAAAAGCAATCAGACCACCATGTGCCCCGATGGTTCAGGCCCTCCCACGCTTGACTAAAGCCACCTCTTTATGACCCAATGAGCCCCATATGTGCCCAGGGCTCCCCTGTTATCCCACAGCTCAGTCAGGGCAACAGCTGGGGGAGTCACATTACCCACAGGGCACCCTGTGCCCAGCTGACAGAGCAAGTGCTGTATCAATGTTAGCTACTAATATGAGTGTTATAGAGCTCTCCAGAAGATGCGTTGTACAGACAAGGAAACTGAAGCTGAGTCAGGGAGCTTGCCCAAAGCCACTTAGCAAGTTAGTGGTCCAAATCAGACTCAAACCTGGGCCATACAGCTCTGGAACCTCTGCTCTTACCACACAGGACAAAGCTGCCCCACTAGGAATCATTCTGTCAGCCAAGGGCTCACACCTGCGCCACAGCTTCAGGGAAGGAAGGCAGGCCCTGACCCTAGGACTGAGTGAGGTCAGGAGGGCTTCTTAGAAGAGAAGCTAGAGCAGGCCTTCAAGAGGATAGTAGTGACCAACGACACAGGACCCAGATGCCATGTGAGTGCCACGCTAAGGAGTCTGATCTTCATTCCTGAGTTCTTGGACAAAAAAGGGACATAGCAGAAGTAATGAGGAAGGCGGGGTGGAAGGTGATCCAGGAGTAGGGTCAAGGGAGTCACCAGGAAGTTGAGGCTTGAAGAGGGCAGGGCAGGAGGTGAACCCACAGTACCAACAGGGAGGTGTTGTCCATGTCGGTGTCCTAGTGCAGGAGAAACCCAGCGGGGCAGGGGTGGCCTTCCTGAACCTGAGAAGGAGTCTGCTCTCAGCAGAGCCCCATTGGCTGAGTACCCTGACCAGTGGTGCCCTAGTTGGTGTCACGCAACAGTCAGGGATGCCTGGACAGCCTGGCCCTGCTGTGCTCACACTCCCGCTGCCCTCTCCCAGGTGCCATACCTCTGTCCAACACACCTCCCTTCTGTCATCAGTCTCAGTGGCTCCTCATCTGATGGGATGGAATGCCCCATCTCCTAGCTTCCCTGCCAGTCAGCCAGACCAGGCAGAGTGCCCAGTGGGCATGTGGCTGCATGTTGGCTCTCTGCCTCTGTCAGTCTGGCCCAGCCACCCTGTCACCTCTATGCTACCTGTCTTCCACCTCATGTAAGAGACCCAGAAGAGACTCTCTGTCCTAGAAAGCAGTACCACTCACCATAGAAGACCCAGGCAGCACCTAAAGGAGCAGGAGGTAGACATGGGGAAGTGCCCTGCCAGGGTGAGCAGGGACCACTGGGAAGAAGGGCCACCCCAGAGCTGGATAGGAGTGGGAGTGCAGAGGGAAAGCCTCAGGTGAGGCTTGCACACGTGAAAGTATTTTTAAGGGTCTAGCTGAATGTCTGAGAAATGTAGATAGAGTGGCCAGCTGGTCACCTTTGTTCTTCACCATCAGTGATAGTGGAGCAGCTTTGCCAAAAGGCAGCCCAGCTGGAACTGGTACTGCAGCCACACTGGGGCCTAGAAACCTCCAAGAACCAGAGTCTCTTGTTTGCTACACATGGTGGATGCCTGACATGTGAGACATGGGAGAGTGAGAGATGCTGTTGAATGCCCTGTGAGAGTCATGGGGGGCCCTACAAGTGTCCCCACAAGTGTCCCATAGCCCTTTGGGCTCCATCTTTCATGAGAGGGACCTTCAGCAAAGGTGGCGGCAATGGTAGCCTGGGAGGAAGAGCAGGTACTGGAAGGGGCCTGGCTCTGAGGTGCACCCTGATCTGTTTTTGAAGTGCCAGTTCAGTGCCTCCTGTCCCACCACTTGTGGGACCAGGTGTGGACAGTTCCCAGACTGCATCTTTTCCCAAGTTCATTCTGGAGCCAGTGCTCTACAAAGTGGCCTTCGGCATGTGGGAGCACTGTCTGCCCTGGCTGTACCTACCCAGACCTGTGATCCTAGTGACACAGCCAGGAAGTAGAGGCTCCCCTGTCCCCTTCTCTTTCTGACTGAGGGCCCTGAGGCCCTTTCTCTACCTCCCTTGTGCATGAGCAGGCCTCTCCTCTACTCTCCCACTTCAAATCAGCCACACTGGCCTCTTGACAATTCCAACAGTGCCTCGGAGCCTTCGCACCTGCTGAACCTTGTACTTGGAAAGCACTTCCATTGATATTTACTGTGGTATTTCCTCACAGAGGTGGCACTCTCCTTCCCAGGCCTTCCAGCCCAGCACCAGCCCTAGAACAGGTGAACTGTGTTGGGGGGGCTCAGCCCCTGTAGGCCAGACAGACACTCCATTCTACTCTCCTTGCTTTGTCCTCACACATAAGTGAAAAATGGGTAAAACAGGAAACCAGTAAAAGGAGGAGAGAAAAGAGCTGAGAAAGAGATGCAGGGTGAACCCATCTCAGGAAGAAACCAACTAGGGAGATGGAGATGCCAGGGGAGGTCAGACTGTGAGGAAGTGGGGAGACTGGGGAGTAAGGGGCCAGCAAGAGAAAGAAGGAACAAAGGAAAGGCCTCATAAACCCAGGAAGAGCACCAGGGGTTGTGACTACAGGGGGAGAAAGGGGACGTGGGCCAGAGGGGCTGCGTACCCCTCCACACGTGTCAAAGGCAACCAAGCAAATCCTGCCTGAAGGTGGGGGACTCATTCTCTCAGAGAGCTCTGACTCTACTCCTCCATGTGACACCCAGAAAACTCTTCCCTGGACCTATAAAGAGCCTATAGGAATGTCACAGTGGACTGTGGATCCAGGCAGAGGCCCTTCAAACTCTCCCTGGCCTCTTATAGTGCTCCAAATTCCTGAGCCCTCATCACACAAGTCAGAGAATCTGAGATTTCCCCTGGCCATTCCAGAGGCCAAAAGAGATGCATCAGCCTGGGCTCTGTCCTGTACAGGGCACCTGAACTGGACACTTCAGGCCATTGGTAGGCATGGGGGACAATGTAGGAACTGAACTCAGCTGTTCTAAGTCCTTGAACCCTATAGGGCATGAGCAGGCCTTTAGCAGATACCTATTAACTAGTGCTGGTGGAGAAAAAGGAGTCTAACTAAATTGGTGAGGTGGAAAGTGGAGATGTCTTCAAAATGGCCCCAGTGTGAGGCCCAGGTGCCAGACATGTCTCTGAGGACTGGCATTTTGGTGCAGCTTCTTTGGGTGTCACTACAATTTTTAGGGAACCAAAAATAAAAGCCTGTCATTTTAAAATCAGTTCATTTTATACCACCCTCAGAAGGCCCTTTAGGGTGTTACAGAAAATGTCTTACACATCTTGAACTGTGAGGGAGGGAGGTGCACCCGCATGTCACATAGGAGACAGATCACTGTGTCTTTTCTGTCTTTTCTCCCCTATACAGGAACATTAGGATTCAATAGAATGCCATTGTTGAGGCTGTTAGGAGAGGATTTTCCTCTGAGAGCTCAGGCAAATGAGTCATGCTGGCAACCCCACTCCCGGCCCCAGCTTCTAGACCCTGGCTAGCTGCTCGGACCCTGCCCAGCTGGCTTCTCACCATGCCCTTGATTTTGATCCCCAACCTTAGCGCCCTCATCGGTTCACCTGGTTGGACCCTATAGGGCACTAACAGGGTAGTCCCTCTCTGGTCACCTGCCGAGTAGCCAGGCTGCCTTCAGTGGGGTTCAGTGGCATTGCTGGCATCACTCTGAGCCCTGGCAGGGCCCTCAGCTTACCTGCACCAGATTCTCCTTTCCAGTATGCAGGGCTTGTGGATTCACTGCCCTCCCCTCCTGCCCCCTTACCATCCAACTCTCCCATGTCGAGGACGAACTCAGAAATGCAAAGCAGCCCGGCACTGTGGTGCTCATCTATAATCTGCTCAGGAGGCTGAGGCAGGAGGATCACAAATTTAAGGCCAGCCGCAGCAATTTACTGAGACCTTGTCTCTAAATAGAATAAAAAAGGGCTAGGGATATGACTGCCATGGCATGTATGAGGCCCTGGATTTCATCCCCAGTACTGAAAGGAAGGGAGGAAAGAGGGATGAAGGAAAAGCAGCTCTGCTGCTGTAGATTTCCTCCCTCTCGGATGACCCTTACACTCAACATGTCCCATTTGAAGCCTGTCTTCTGCCTCTTTTGCAGGGCCAGTCCTTGACCTGTGTCACCTTCTGTCTGGTATCCCTCATCTGACTCACCACCAGGTGGTGTTGGTCTGTTTTTTGAAGATACCTCTGGTTTTGTCCACTTTCCTCCTGAGCTCCCCTTCCTCTGTCTAAGCCACTACCATTCCCTCTCATTCTTGTTTCCACGTTGCCTTCCCAAGCCACCCAGCTACTTCCCAGCCCTTCACCCTGTGGCTTCCAGAGGGGCCTCTCCACTCTCTTTCTGCTGCTCTGAGAGGGAGGGTGAAGCTGCCCACGTGGGCTGCAGGGCCAGGTTCCCTTCCTGGACCCTCTCTCCTGGCTTTGGCACAGGAGCCTCCCTGGGTCCGTCCCACTTGCTCAATGCCTTTCCTGCCCCCCACCCCCCACCCCCAGGGCTCTGTATACACCGTTCCTTTGGCCACTGCTCTTCCTGCTCCTCTTCCCTGATGAGTTCCTTCTCCTCCTTTGCTTACTCCTCACTGCCTCAGGGCACCTGCGGCCAGACCCGTTCATTCTTTCCAGCACAGCCCCCTGGTCTATGTGATTGTGTGTAATCTCTCCTTAAACCAGTGCCACACTCTGAAGCCAGGCCACCAACCTTCATGATCCAGATTTGTTGTGGATAAACTAAGTAACTTTAGGCTAGTTGTTTACTAACACTGTGCCTCTATTTCTTCATCTGAAAAACTGGTGATTAAAAATCCCTACCCTGAAGGATTATGCTGGGCACAGGGCAAGCACTCCCATGAGCAGACTGTTAGGAATCATCAGGAGGACTCCTCCCCCACCCAGAGCTCAGTCCTAGATCTTCCCACTGGTCTCCCTTGAGTCTGGGCTCCATATCCAATTTAGAAAGAACTTGGAAATTAGCTATTGATGTCAGGTGTAGTGATGCACGCCTCTAATTCCAGCAACTCAGGAGGCTGAGGTAGGAGGTTCACAAGTTTGAGGCCACCCTCATCAACATAATGAGACTCCGTCTCAGAAAGTTAAAAGGGCTGGGGATGAAGCTCAGTGGTACAGTGCTGCCCCTGGGTTTGATCTCCAGTACCAAAAAAAGAAAGAGAAAAGAAATCAGATATAGGGACCACCAGGGCCAGGGAAAAAGAGTGAATTTCTTGGTTCCTCCAAGGTCAAAGGACAGACAGAAGGAACCTCAGAATGAAGACATTCTGAGGAAAAGTCTGGGCCCCAGAATAAAGACTTTCCAGCAGATCAGCCATCTTTCCTGTCCACCTTGCCCTGATAGGCCCACCCAGCAGCCAGAGGCCCATGAACATGTTTTCCCTCATTGCCCCTGCCAGGGGACCCAACCTGCTTCTCCTTGGGTACTTTCTGGGGGACTGGGCCAGAGGTCTGCTCCTGAGTAGAGCAAGGGGAGAGGCAATGTGGGCCAAGGGGCTGCTTAGAAGATCAGTTGTCTTTTTTTTTCTTTTTTTTTTTAATTAATTTATAGATACATGACAATAGATTATATTTTGAGAGATTATATATATACGTAGGACTGAAAGATCAGTTCTCAGTTGCCCTTGAACAAAAGAAAGTTGAGACTGCTGGGCTGTGGATCATGGGCTCTCACTGAGACTTCAGGGTGATTGCCTTTGAAGTATAGTCTTGTCTCTGGGCCTGGCCAGGACAGACCCTGTGTGGCAGGAAAGTTCCCTGGGCCAAAAGAGTATGAGGCAAGATCAGCAGCCAGCAGCCCTTTTGGCCAGCCTCAGCTGGCGGATGGATCACAGGTGTGGCCTGGGCTCCCCGACATGGAGCTGGGCAGCAGAGGGAACAGCAGCTGCTTTTGTCCTCTGGGCACTAGGGCAGCACATACTTACTGAGCCCTCCTGTGCACCTGACCCTGGTGTATGCTTATCCTTTATTGCTCTTAACCAACAGGTAAAGGTGATACACACTATGAAGAAGGCCACGTGATCTGACCTTGCCAGGGATGTCCTCATACACCCTATCTGCCACCCCACATGCTCTCTTTCCCCTTCTCCTGCAGGTTTATTTATTTTGGCTTTATTGTATGCTTGATATCTGGTAGTTTAATTCTCCATCTTTGTTGTTCTCATTCATGAACTTTAAAGTCAGTTTGTTAGTTTCCATCAAAAAAAAATCGTGACAATATTTTATTATAATGGGAGAAAACTCTAAGAACAGTATTTCTTTTTTTTATTTTATTTTTTTTAAAGAGAGAGTGAGAGAGGAGAGAGAGAGAGAGAGAATTTTTAATATTTATTTTTTAGTTCTCGGCGGACACAACATCTTTGTTGGTATGTGGTGCTGGGGATCGAACCCGGGCCGCACGCATGCCAGGCGAGCGCGCTACCGCTGAGCCACATCTCCAGCCCCTAAGAACAGTATTTCTAAGTTTCAACTTTATCATGGGGGATTCATGTTCTGTGAAAAAGAGGTCTTATGCTTTATTGGAGTAGAATATTAAGAAAAATAAGTGCCAAACAACATTCTGTTTTGTTTTTTTTTTGTTTTTTTTTTTTTAAAGAGAGAGGGAGGAGGGAGGGAGGGAGAGAGAGAGAGAGAGAGAGAGAGAGAGAGAGAGAGAGAGAGAGAATTTAAACATTTTATTTCTTAGTTTTCGGCAGACACAACATCTTTGTATGTGGTGCTGAGGATCGAACCCAGGCCGCGCGCATGCTAGACGGGTGCGCTACCGCTTGAGCCACATCCCCATCCCCCCAAACAACATTCTGATGAACAGAAACCTGAAAAGCCTCCTCCTCTCCCCACCCATCCTCCAGGCTCAAAGTAGGATTGGGTAGCATCAGATGGGGCCTGGAAGTGCCTGGTAGTGAGCTCTCTGGTGGCTACCTCCTGGCATCTAGGCAGTAGTGTAGGCTTAGGAACTGGAGGAAGTGGAGACCACACTGGAAAGGCACAGTTACTCAGAAGCTTGGCTGAGAAAGAGAGAAGCTGAAGAAGGGCAGGGAGGAGAGATGCAGGTGTGAGGGGAGTGGGCTTTTTAAAGGCTGTCTATAATTTGCTAGGAAGAACCCCACCTGGGCTGGCAACCTCCATTGGAGACTCGTAAAGTAGGTGATATCTTTCTGTTCAAAGGAATCTAATATTGACACATTTCAAGGCACATTCCTGCTGAGCTGATATGTGGGTCCCCTTGGGACTAAGCGGAGGCCCTGCTGTGCCGCTGATCCAGCACCTCACCCACATGTTTTCTAGACCCACTGTCTCTGCTTTTAGAAATTGGGTTCCTAGGAAAAGTTAAAAAAAAAAATTACAAGCAGGAACGGATACACAGCAGGCTGGGCTCCTCACTGTGGCCTTGAGTCTGGGTGGGTTGTCCATCAGAAAGAGGCTGGATGAAGAATGGTTTGAGCTGTGTAAGTTTCTCAGCAGCCAGTGGAAACTTCCAGGAATGCTACTCAGGCCAGCCAGGGGCTGTTTCCGTTGCCACTTTTACGAGATGCAGACCCTTTTTCCCCCTTTCCCTGGCTGGCCCGCCAGCGATGGGGACGTGATGGTCTCAGCTCTGCCTCTCAGGGTGCATTGCAGTTCATGTTCCACAGGCAGTGATGTTTTCTAGCCTCTATACCGTGACCTAGAGGTCAGAACCCTCACAACCCTGGGGCCAGCTCATTTAAAGAGCCGGTTGGAGCACCCTGCGTGGCAGCAGACATCCTGAGGGATGCTGTGAGGATTTATAGCAGTCTTGAAGGGGAAATTCTCTCCCAAAATGTTTTAATGTTTTATTAAATGTATGAAAGGAAAGTTCACTTTCCACTGGATCAAGGCCCAGAACCTTCATGGTGCCCCTGGGATATGGACAAAACCTCTTGGGAGCATCCTCAAGTGAAATTATCTGCCCATTTTGTGGCCTGTGGGCTACACAGTACAGGAAGCAAGCCTGCGGTGTTCACAGTGACCTCTGCCACACTGGGCTCATCCAGTGGCCAGTGTAGGCCTGCTGTGTAGTAGGCATCAGCAACCCTCAATGAGGGAAGTAAAATGAGCCGAGCCATTGTACCAGCCTGGACCAACCCGGGCGAGGGTGGCATGTGACTGATGGACAGGCCCATGATAGGTCAACCCCTCAGTGGCAGATACACAGGGGACTCTTCTGTTGTCACTGCTCAAAGCTAGAGGAGGTAAACAGGTCTTCATGGTTTGTCTGGGAGCCGTGTCTATAAGATTGGGGCTGACCCATGGAACACGTGCAGCCTCAGGTGGCTAGTCCATGGGCAGCTATCATGCTGGGTATAGGAGTGAGACCAGGGGAGCAAGGACTTAGCCTCAGGAAGGCAGTATGATGGCAAGCATGGACACAGTGGCCAACATGGGTCAAGCTGCATGAGTGTCGAACACTGTGCTGAGTTCCCTGTCCTGTGAGCTCAGCATTGTGCTCTCCACTTACAGAGGAGAAAAAAAAAATGGCTCAGAGATGGAGCTCTCTGATCACTCTGGGCCTAGCCTACAGACAATACATTCCTACAGGTTTCTTCATTGGACTCACACAGAGGTGCTCCTGGGCTTAGGGAACTGATTTCCCAGCTTCTGTCCCCTGCCAACCTGGGAGAACCCTCAGGTATAGAGGGAAAGGGCCTGCATCAGGACAGAAGTCAGGTGGAGTGCCTTCATTTGTGGGTGCAGTTCCTCATTGATGGTCTCTAATGGTATATGGACAAATCCTGTCCAGAGAAGGAAGCTGTCTAATGCCAGGCCACCAGAACTGGGGATTCCTGACCCCTTAGTTGTCTTTTGGCATAGCCCAAGGCTGTGAGACCTGCCATCTGCTTCCCCTCACTGCATTCTCCCCCTAACATCAAGGACCAACCATCCAGAGACAGAAGCAGTGCACATAAAGGCATCTGCCACCAGAGACGAGGGGCAAGGAAGAACTCCACGCGTTCTGGCATCAGGCTGGTGGCCCCTGAATCCCCTGAGTCTGTCCACTATTTTTTTTGCAGACAGTGTCCATCCTGGAGCAGCGGTTGACATTGACAGAAGACAAGCTGAAGCAGTGTCTGGAGAACCAGCAGCTAATCATGCAGAGAGCAACACCATGATCAGGGGAGCAAGAATCAGGAGCTTGGTCGATTTGGGGGGTGGCAGGCCAGGGGTTTGTACTGCAGGACTAGGGTAATAAATAAAGGGATTCAGCTCTGTGGGAATTACGTCCTTACCGAGCCCAGGAATTGTGCAGTTCTGCCTTCTACCTTGCTATCTGCATCAGGAGGCTCTTCTGGCAGTGGGAGGCCCCAAGTGGGTGGGGCCCACAAGAAAATGCTTGAGTCTCACTGGCAGGACCACATTTAGTTTAACCTGAAGGAGCCACTTGATACTTCTGGTGTCTCTGAGTCCTAAGATTGTGGGCTATCCCTCTGGAGAACCTTGCTTTTCACTCCATTACTTTCAGCCATGTGACTGGCTTTTCCCATTCCATCCATGACTTAGAATTTGACTGCTCAGCCAGACACTGTAACCCAGACTCAGGAACCTGAGGCAGAAGGATTGCAAGTTCAAGGCCAGCCTGGGTAACTTAGCAAGACCCTGTCTCAAAATATAAAAAGGCTGAGGATGTGGTAAAGTGCCACTGGGTTCAAGTTCTAGTACCAAAAAGAAAAGACTGCTCATTGGTTGGATGATCCAGGCCCAAAGCAGGCCCATCTGAGTCAGGTCAATTTAGGAACAAACTCTGTGGAATGGGGGTAATGGCTTTGCAATGACATTGATTTCTGTTCCACATATGTTCACTTGGGCCTGGTGGCTTCCTCCTCTCTCTGCTCATGACAACAAAGGAATCTGGAAATTAAAACTGACTTTATTGACTTGCTGAGGAATGGCTTGTTCTGGGTGAGACCTAGTTGGTCCTCCCATCCCCAGGGCCTATAAGGGGGGAATGAAAATGGCAAAATGGGATGCCCCTGTCCTTTGAGTATTGCCTTTCAGGCCCATAACACCCTTCTTTGTAGTACTGATGGAACAAGGACTACCAGAACCCCCTACATGCCTCCTACCTCCCCCTGGCTGGCCCCCACTGGCTTCTGTTGGGACTGGGGGGCTCAGGTACCCACCTTTCCATTTGTTCAGTAGGGTTTCCTTAGGCTCCTTCCTCTGCATCTGAGCTGGGAAGGCCAGGGCAAGTGCCTTCCCTATTACTACATGTCATTCATGCCTTCAGCCTTTTGTGTCTTGGGGCTCAGCCAGCCAGGGAGGTCTTCATCCTCACACACCTGCCCTTCCTGGGCAGAGTGGGATCCAGTGTTAGATATTCCCAGAAGCTGGCAGAACCACGAGGTTAATGGGGTCCCAGCCTGAATGCCTAAAAACTTCTACTGACAAGGGGAACAGGCTGTGTTGACTTCTGATAAACAAGAATATGGCAGCTGCCTGCAACCTGCACTGGGTGAGGAGAGAGCAGGTCTCATGCTCACTTATCCCCAGCTGTGTGGCCTCAACATTATATTCTAACTTCTCTGAGCTTCAGGCTTTTAATGTCTGAAGTGGTGATAACACCCAGTCCTCCGGATGGTTGGTTACAAGGTATGTGCTGTACTTTACCCAGTGTAGAACAGGTGACCAAGGGAAGCCCATCATTCCCCACCCCCACCAGTCCCGCTAGGATAACAAGGGCTGCCAGCTCTGAAATTGTGAGGCCTCTAGGGATCTGCCGATGTGTGAAAGAGCCTGACCTTACCTGAACTGGCAGGTGAGACTCTAAGCTGCCTTGGGAGGTAGTGAACTCTCCATTCCTGGAGACCTAAGGACAGCCTGGGTGACATGGGTGAACCTGTCCAGAGGGACCCAGCTTGTGGAACAAGCCTTTTCATCTTCCGTGCTCACTTTCCTGCTACTGACCCACCTTGGGGTACCTCTTGTGGCATCCAGATTTGGACTTGGAGCTACCAGCTATTGGGTCTCTGAAGTTTGAGCAGCCAGCCCAGAGCAAGGTCACCTCCAAAGACAGTTAGTAGTCCATGGCTGGGGCAGTAGGACATGAGCAGGTCTCCTAAGACATTGTGTGGTAGTTCTCACTCAGAGGCCAGACTGGTGTTGCCATTTTCTGTCTTCATTTCACACCAGGATCAAGTTTGGAATCCTGCAGAAGAAAATGTAACTTAAGAAGATGGTCTGGGGGTAGTGGTGTGATATTTGCCTTGGTTACTTATTACCCATGGAAGCTCCCTTTATCAGATGTAAACAGGAGGGCACACCAAACACACACCATTTTTCTTGTAGGATGTTATTGACATGACCTAGGGCAGCCCTGGGACATCTTAGAATGCTGTGTTGTCTTGAATATAACAGAGACCTGCCAGGAGCCATGATCCACGCCTATAATCCTAGCAACTCTGGAGACTGAGGCAGGAGGATGAAAAGTTTGAGGCTAGCCTGGGCAACTCAGCAAGACCCTATCTCAAAAGAATTAAAAGGGCTGGGGATGTTACTTGGTGGTAAAGCACCCTGGGTTCAATTTTTAATACCAAAAAAAAAGACCTACCTCCTTCATGCTGTAGAGGGGCTAAGACTCTTGTTTAGGGTGAATATCTTCTCCTGAGTGTTTCTTTTCTTGCTCGTGTGAGGCCTGACTCAAACTCAATGCTCTGAGTGAGAATCTGGGGTCCCAGGTTATACTGGGGCTAGGGGGACCCCTTATGGAGCCCTGACTACTGACACACTCTCCAAGTGCTGCCCAGTGGATCCCCTGGGGCTGGGACTGTTACAGACTCCTCCCCACCCCCTCACTGCCAAGCACAAAAGCAGCCCTTCCAGAGATCCAGATGCCTCGCCTCAGCCTTCATCTGTCCTAATGTTGGAGTTCGGTAACTGAACTCCCAGAAATTATGGTTCTCTCCCTCTCACCTCCCCTCTCCTTCCTCTTTCCTCTCCACTCCTTTCCCCTGCCTCCCTCTTTCTCCTTTTCTCTCTCTCTCCTTCTCTTTCCTCTTAACCCCCATCCCCACTGCTCTGTCCCCTCCCTGTCCTCCCTCTGTTAGGAGGAGTTTGTTAGCCAGTGCATCTCAGTAGCAATTCTTAATTGCCCCCCCCACCTTCGTATCTTAATCTTCCCATGTGAAAGAAAAGAATAGGTGTCTAGGGTTTACATTGTCATCCCTTACCAACCCTTTGCCCGATTCTTGGGTTCCAGGGATGAACCTGCATTTCCCACTAAGGATGCAGAGGCAAGCAGACTACCAGATGGGCCTGGAAAAGCAAGTCAGGCCACCCCCAGAAAGAAGCTGCTGAGCCCACCCCATACCGTGACAAGCCCTCCTGCCCCTCATCCCTGAGTCACCGTGCCCAGGAGCACCTAACAGACTGTGTCCAAAGGTCCCCACAGACCTGTGACTACTTTTCCAGAGTCTCAGGTGGCACAAGCTGGTCTGCCCTGGGAACACTGCTAACTGCCCCCCCCAACCCAACTGTCCTGGGCCCTCTGTCCAGTGATGTGCCTGCCATAGCTTCAAGATTTCTCTGTGGGGTAAGAGTGGGTTTGTGACTCTTAACCCATTGCCCAGAGCCCATCTCTGCCTCCCACTGGCTCCATGGCCTTGGAGGAGGTCCCTAAAGGTCCTGGACCTTTGTAAGATAATACCTGTCTCATTGGACACTCGGAGTGACTATGGTCAATGTGTGACTCTGTTACCCCACAACCAGGGCTCCATAAGTCAATGGTACAGGGGACTCAAGGTCCCAGAGTTGTCGTGGCTCAAATTGTACGTGGCTAGCATTGTCTCCTGATCCTGTGGCCCTGCTGTGGGTGTCCCCAGTGGTAGGAAGGAAGTTGGGCCCTCCCCTCTCCCCACCCCCCACCCCGAAGGTAAGCACTCTGAAACCACTTCTGCTGTCACTAAGGCCACCACTAGGACCAGCACAGGCTTGGGGGGTGGATATTTGTGATTGCTTGGAATTCCGGAAACCCGGCCCGCTGAGCAAGCGAGAGCATGGTGAGTCACACTGGCTCTGCAGTCCCAGGTCCCGGCTCCCTGTCATTAACCTTGTCTTCCTGAATGACTTGCTAGAGATGGACCCCTGTTAGCTCCAGCCTTAATTGGTGTGTGGCCATTTAAGGGGGACCAGAAGCTGCCTTGGTTTCTCTCCTCCTCAGGTATCCCCATTCTTCTGCCTCATCCACACCCCCTTCCCCAGGGTGCTAAGAAGGGAACCCCACTGGCTAAGGTAGCAGCGGCAGCCCTGGTGTGCTTCCAGTGAGCACTGCCACCCTGGCGTGGGGCCTGTCCTAGTGTCTGGTAGGCTCCAGCCCACCCCAGCCAGGCTGCCCTGCCACCACAGGCTCACTCTCTTGGCCACTTTGGGAGAGAGTTCCTGTCTCCCTGACCCACGAAGGCCCAGAATGTGGGTCCCTCATGACTGTACTAAGATGAGCCAGCCCAGAGTGCCTGCAGCAAAGCCATTAGGAAGTGCTCTGCGCCAGCCCCTCCTGCCAGGAGCTGCAAGTGGAAACACTCTCCCAAGAACCTATTTATAGAGCACAGCCAGGGAGGGGTTTTGCTTTAGGTTAGGCCACCTAGAGCCCGGCTGCCTGGAAGGCTGCTGGTTGCAGCAACCCCCGCCCCTGCCCACTCTGTCCTACCACCTATGAGAAATTGGGCGTGGGGAAGAGGAACCTCAGCAGAAGAGGAAGTGATGTCCTCCTACCGCTTCCCGTTCTCAGCCCTCTGCTTCTCTTTTAGACACAAGCACATGTTCCTGAAAGGAGGACTTTGTCATGTTTTGTGGGCCCTCCGTGGGTAGAGGCCTGGCCTGCAGGAGCCAGGGCAGTGTCACTCAGTCACACACAGTGATACCACCCCTGTCCATCTTCATCCTTCCTGGCTGTGCATCTGGATTCAGTGTTGGAGTCAAGACTCCCATGAGATCCCTGAGTACCTGGAGCCCACGTTTACCCAGCCATGTTCCCTTGACCTCAGTCAGGTCTGGGCCCTCCAGATGCCCTACTCAATTGGCCTCTTGCAGACTTCTGCTCTCCCCTGCTGGACTTAGCCTGGGACCTTGCTTTGACCTCATAGGTTTTTCTGGAACCACCCGGCTCCCTCAGAAGCTCCTGTGGTGTGTACCCACCTCTTCACTGAGCTCCTCAAACTGTGAACCCAAACCAGAGCCACCCCAACCCTCAGGCCCAAGGTTGGGATGAGTGCTGGTTCTGAGCCTAGGCCCCAGAATCTTCTCATGACAACTGCCCCTAAATGTGTTCCTCAGAAGCCTCTGGAACTTGGAGCGGGACAAGCAATGTAATTACCTTCCTTGCCCCTCCAGGCAGTGGCACAGCTGGGCCTGCTAACTGGAAACAGAAGGTCCTTTCTGTGGCACAGGCCCAGGCTGGCCTATGTCAGGGCTGCCATGGGACTCCTTGACCAGAGCTGTGAAGCTGACCTCTGCTTCTAAACTTACTCCTGGTCCTTGGACTGGGTCCAGCTCCCCAGGAATAGGGCCACAGCCTCACAGGAATGCCCATGGCCCTTTGAAAGTCTCCTGTTGGGGACAAATGGTTTGGGAGAGCCTCAGTTCCATAGACCACTCTGGTGGGGGATGGGAGCCTCAGGCTGGGGGTCTCTCCAGCCTTCCAAAGCATGAGCCTGCCCACCTCTCAGGCACCCTGGAGTGAGCCCTTCAAGGAGCCAGGACCTACTGGGACAATGCCTGCTCACTCCCCACCTGGTCTCCAAATTTTGCCCTTGGCCCACCCATTGTTCTCAACACATCGGCCAGCATCTACCAAAATACAAGCCCCCCAAATAATAAGTAGTTAAAAGGAAACTTGTAAGATAGCTTATGCCAGCCCTGCTCAACCCCCTTGAATGGTTCCTCAGCCTCCAAGGACACACCAAGTACTCACCATTGCCAATCCTGCCCACCTCTACTCATCACCTAGCCCCCTCCTCATTCCCCTCTAGCCACTGTGGCCTCCTCACTGTTCCAGCTCCAGGGCCTTTGCACCTGCTATTTCTGCTGCCAGGAATACCGGAGTTTACATCAGAGCCTCAACCTCCTCCTCTGAAGAATAAGAGCAGGAGTGGCCTCAGAGGACTATTGGAAGATTTGCTGAGGCAATTCACACAAAGCTCCAAGAGCTGGCTTTGTCCCTGCTGAGCTGTGATCCATGACCCAGGGAGGTAGAGAGGAATGGGTGCTGAAGAATTGGGTTTCTGGCATCATAAGCTAGATAGCCACTGGACTTACATGGGGCTCAGTCAGTGCTCCTGGGAATGGGATCCACTGAGCCCCTTGGGCCCTCGGACCCCCCTCCCAACTGCCATTGGGTCTCTCTTATTGGACACCCACACCCAATTATGCCAGCATGGCTTCCAGCCACCAAGTCAAGCCAGGTGCCCCTGCCCTACCCCCTACACAGGTAGGAGGGTGGTAGCCAGTCCTTCCCACTTGCTGGTCCTCCTCGCCTATCTGCTAACTGAGGGGCAAGGGCAGTGTCAGGGCTGGTGGCCTGCTGCACCATGGCCTCCCTGGAGTGGTGAGGGACAGCCAGCCTAGATTTGAAGGAGCATCTTACTGTTGGCTGGGGCTTTCTCCTGCCCCCATAGACCCTCCCACCTGGTTCTATCCTCTCAGGCCAAGCAGAGCCACAGATTTAGACTTAGTCTGAAGGAGAGGATTGAGCTTCTAATGGGCCTCACGCCACTCCCCAGCAGGCCACTGGCCTGGGGCCTCCTGCAGGGGCCTGTGAGCCAGGCAGCTGACCTGGTGGGGGTAGGCACCAGAACTTCTGGGGATAAAGTCTTCCCCTCCGCCTGCCGTCCCCCCCCCACTCCCTTTGGTCCTCCACAAACACATGTTTCCAATCCCCTTTCAGGCCCCTCTCCCTCCCCAGCCCCTTCCCATTTCCTCTCTGAGGCATCCACTCACATGTGGAACTCATTAGGAGACCCTCAGGGCTCGTAACCCAACTCTGGCCTGGGCTTGGGGAGGGGGCCCTGTCCGCAGCCCCCATGCTGAGGCGAGGCAGCCCCCCCTTGTCTGGCCCCTGTCTGGCCCTGTGCAGCTTGGAGCTGGAGACCACAAGTTGCTGGTCATGGCCAAGAGTGGGGGATGCTGGTGGAGGGAAGCGTGGCCAGGAATCTCGCTCATGCTCTCCAGCCTGCTCTCAGCGGGTGCCCGGCTCTGTGGTAGCTTCTGATTCCACAAGGGCAGCTGGACCCACAAGTGGAAAGCAGGTTTCAAGGCCCCTAAAACAGGCCAGAGGAAGGATGAGGGGTTCTGAGCAACTATCTCAGTGACCCTTTGCTTCCCACCTGAATAATGGGAAGGAAGGAGGTGATATATGGAATAGCCACTGAACAAGGGAAGCCCACCTTTTCCCCTGAAGACCTGGTCCCTTGGCTTGTCAATGGAGGTTATGCAAAATACTAGTGCTGTGATCACCAGAGGTTGGGAAATGTGTGGATGAATGGATAAAGTTAGCTACTTCCCTCGCAGAACTTGTCAGAGCCTTTTTTTTGGGGGGGGGGGGGGCAGGTAACCAGGAAGTGAATCCAGGGGCATTTAACCACTGACCACATCCCCAGTCCTTTTTTGTATTTTATTTAGACAGGGTCTCACAGAGTTGTTTAGAGCCTTGTTAAGTTGCTGAGGCTGGCTTTGAACTCGAGATCCTCCTACCTCAGCCTCCGGAGCCACTGGGATTACAGGTGTGTGCCACCATTCCAGGCTTGTCAGAGCCTTTAACATATTCCTATGTGGTGCAACTAGGATCCCAGACTTCACTGTTTCCAGACATGACCCTGTTTGTGAAGGTGAACCTGGTGGGCTTTGTGTTCTATTAAAGCCACTTTGGAAAATACTTTAGGAAAAGAGGTAAGGAAACAGAAGGGATGGGTCAGGGCCCCCTAATGGGAAGGACTTCCTGAGGATCTGAATAGGAGTTGCTAGCTGCCTCTGAGGAAAGGGTGGAATTTGGGGGGTGGTTTTTGTTGTTGTTTTGTTTTGTTTTGAGACAGAATCTCATCAGTTGTCCAGGCTGACCTCAAACTTGTGTTCCTCCTGCCTCAGACTCCCTAGTCTCTGGGATTTCAGGCGTGTGCCACCAAGGCCAGATAGAGCCGGAGCTCAGCAGGGGGCTGTTGTGGCCAAGGCTAGAGGCAGGAAGGCACTCAAACCAGGCGAGGACCCTGGTGATTCCAAGTCTTTTCCTACCCTGGTGTTTCCCTCTCATGAGAGGGCAGGCAGGTGGGTGGGCCTGTGTGGGCACCGAGGCAGAAGCTGGAGGGCAGGGCCTTCCCACGCAATGGGATTTGCACAGACAGGCCCAGGGTGTTGGGAGTGTCTGGGCTACCACCCCACTGCGACATCAGCCTAGGGACGGGGCAGCTACCAGCTCAGGGTTCAGAAGAACTTCCCTGTCTCTGCTCCCCTCCATGTTGGGACCAGCCTCTGCCCAGAGCCCACTCTGTCCACACTCCCAGCACAGTTGCTCCTAGGCCCCCCCAGCCCTCTGCTCCAGGAGGCCTTCCCATGGGGTCCTTGCTACCCTGGTTCCTCTCCCCTGTCTGGGCACAAGGAGAGGGCAGCTGAGTTAGCCCTTCCCACAGCACATTTGCTCCTGCCTCATAACAGTCTTACCTTGAATCTGTACCTCCATTAAAAAAAAAAAAAAAAATTGTAGTTGTAGATGGACAAAATGGCTTTATTTTATTTGTTTTTTTTTGTTTTTAGGTGGTGCTGAAGATTGAACCCAGTGCCTCATGCATGCTAGGCAAGCACTCTACCACTGAGCTACAGCCCCAGCCCCTGTACCTCCATTTTTATACAGAAAAAAAAAAATGTGGCTTGAAGAGGAGAGGTTAGTAGTGGAGTTAGGATTGGAGCCAGGTGTCTTGGCCAGACTCCCCAGTGTCCACCAACCCCATCTCCCCTGCCTTGTCCAAACACACATGGCACATTCCCTCCTTGGTCATCTAAGAGCCATCTAAGACTGTCTTGCTCTGCTCAACTCATCTGAAAAGTGGACCAGGCCAAGGCCACTCCTGCCACCTGTAGTGCATGGGGGTTTTCAGGCTCAGTGCCCAGCCCCGTAGGCTAGAGGCCCTTTCCTTTGACAGTTCCATTGTGCAGCATGCCTGGCTATCCCCTGGGAGTTAGAGTAGGTGGAAGGTGTTATCCCACTTGACAGAGAGATTGAAGTCCAAGGGCTGGACTATCACTAGGGGCCACCCAAGTCTATAGCAGGCAGCAGAGCTGGGTCTTCCCCAGCTCCACGGGGACTTCCTGTAGCCCTTGGGAGCTCTGTGTCTGGGTAGAGCCTGGGGCCTGGGGAATCCAGCCACTCCTCACCCCGAGTTCTTGGGCTGGGCCTGGTGGTTCCAAAGTGGCTGATGCTTTCAGGCCTCTGAAATAGCCAAAGGCCTTTCATCAGCCCTGCCCCTGACTGGCCCTGGGCTGAGGCAGAAGCTCATCCTGTCTGGGGAATAGGGGTTAGAGCAGTGCTGCCTTCTGATGGGACACTGTGTGAGCCATGGTGAGGATCAAGGGGGGACAGGGGACCCCTAGGAGAGGTGACCCCTTGTCCACCCTGTCTCCATGGCAGAGGGCCCCACTAGGAGCCCTCACAGAGAGTTCCTACCCCGTCACTAGTCTTTGTAGGAGGGAAGTCTTGTAAGTCTTGGGGCATGTGCCCCTGTGGTGGGAATAAAGCTGAGTAGAGCCAGCCAGAAAAGGGAGTCCCCAGACTCCTTCCTGGTGCTGCCCACATCCACCTCCAGGCAGGCAGACAGACAGCTAAGCCCATGTTGGATGGCACCAGGTGTGAAAACCAAGAGAGGGCTGGGCTCCTAGGCAACCCTAGGCCTGGGCCTGGCCAGCTGGTTCCCAGGCCATTTCCCCAGTCTCATCATGGTCACTGTCATCGTCACCATCAATGGCTTATAGGAGTGATTCCTGAAAAACAGGGCTGCGTAGGCTGGCAGGGAGGGAACCAGACAGGCCCAGGCGGGGCAGATGCTAATGAGGCAATTAGGCCTAGCAGCTACAGAGAGACCTACCCACCAGAGGCAGCCCAGCCCAAGCCCCTGGCACATCCGCCTGCCAGGTGTCCTGGGAATTCCTGGCCTGCTCCACCCTCCCAGCCTCAAAGGTTGGACTGGCTTCATGCCTCCAAAAACCAGAGGCAGGTTTGGCAAAGATAGAACCAGGGCACCATGAATGACTCCATGACTACTCCTTATCTTTGCTTGGACTGAGAATGCCTGCCTGGGATGCCCTCCTGCCCCTCAGCCCTGTCAAACCATCCGGGTTCCAAGTCCTTCCTGGAAGTGGTGGCTGTAGAAGGATCAGAAGCTTGAGGCAGGAGGCCAAGTCGCCAAGTGGGCAGGCAGCTAAGGATCCCTGCTTCCCCCAAACCTTGGCTTCCATCCATCAGAGCCCCAGGTGGGCTCACAGGGTGCTACCCATGGTCCTGGAGCATCATGTGAGAGGAGATCAGCCCATAGCTAAGATGCTGGGATTCTAGTGAAGGGGATGCAAGAAGCAAGGGCAGGAAATCCAACCTACCTGGGCTTACCTGAGTCCTTCCCCGCAGCTCTCCTTTGCCAGCCTCTGAGGCCCCAGGAAATCTGAAGCAGCCTGCCTGGTTCATCTGGGGTTTTGAGTGGCTTCTCTTGGCTTTCTAGGGATGACCTCAGTGTCAGCAGATGTGCATCCGGCTGAGTCAGAGCCCCCTACCAAGCCCAGCTCTTCTTCCAGGCTCCAGCGATCGGATTAAAACCATGGCTTGGGACCCAGGGCCCCCTTTGGTGTGGGGTTGTAGCTCAGCCTATGGGGGAAGGGTTAGCTACACGTAGCAGGGAGGGAGAGACAGGGACTTGAGGTACCATCTGAGATCAGGGATGAGGCCCCACGTGGCAAGAACAGGGGCCCATTCCTTCCTAGGAAGGAGATTTCTGGTTCCAGGACTCAGTCACTGAGTGACTCTGGGCAGGTCAGGCAGGATATGCTGAGGCCTAAGTAGGGCATGGAAGTGAGAGGTTTCTGGAATCATCCCTTGACAGGGGAAATCCAAACATATCTTTAAGTCACTGATGATGAGGCAGAGGAATCTCAAAATACAGTGGGGTTCTTATCCTGGCCCAGGCCCTTCCCAGGTACCCACTCTGGCCCCAGGAAATAAGTGGGTCTGGCACGGAGGATAAAAAGGCAGTCAAAGGAAACAGCAGTCAGAGGAAAGTTCTAGCAGAGGGACCAATGAGTGAGGACCTCTGAGGGCAAAGAACTTGCAAAAGAAGCAAGATGGATATTGTCAGAGCCTGGGCTGGGGGTATGAGGGAGAGTGGAGAGTAGATGAGACTATAGGACCCCAGAGGAAAGGAGGAAAGGGGAGGAGAGGATCAGGGTAGGTCACCAAGAGATATGCTGACCATGGAGTAGAGCCTGCATGCTACACTAGAGACAGTGGCAGGCTTTGGAGCAAGAGAAGACCAGGATAAAAGAAATACCCAGGCACAAAGTTTGGATGCAAGATCAGAGGGAACATGATTTGAGACAGTCAGGTGTGCACCTGCCCAATAAGCCCATGGGGGCCCGGGTGTGGGAAATCCTAGCTGGGAGCCCCAGGCAGGCCTCCACCCTCCCTCCGACAGCCCTTCCCACTTGCCTGTGTTTATGTGTTTCCTTCCCATCACCTGGGCCACCGTGACTCACCCCAGGCCCCCGGTGGGCAAGTGAGTAACGGGCTGGGCCTCAAGCCAGGCCCTTCGGCAAGACACTTCCCTTCCTGGGCCTCAGCTTTCCCATCTGCAGAATGGTCAGACAAGCCCTGCTCTGTTCAGCCCACGGGGGGGGGGGGGGATTGGGTGGATGCAAGGCTAAGTATGTTAAAGCAGAGCCCATATTGGAGTAAGGAAAACAGGTTTGGCTCTTCTGCAGGCCCTCTTGACACCATTTCCAAGTCACCTCTATGCAGAGCTTAGAATGCCCACTTGTCCAGGCTGACCAGCCCAGCAGCTCTTATCACTTTTAGGGATGCCTAGAAGAACATGGAGTAGCAAGCTAGGTGAGGCCACAGAGAGTGCTGGCCAGGGCTCTGGTTGACCTTGGAGAGTTCAGATTCCAATGATGAAAGGGAACATCACTAGGTAAAGTCACAGAGGTGAGGCCCAAGGCCCTATCCCAGACCCCAGTGAGCTGAACTGCCCTTAAATGGGTAGAGACCAGCCAGGGGATGGCTCAGAAAGAAAAAGTGCTGCACTTGACTGATAATGTCTGCCAGGGTCAAAGCATAGAAGTGAAGGGTAATGGAAAAATAATATTCCTACAAGATAGATCCCCACAAAAAACATAGGGACAATGTGACTTGGGAGGAGGAAGGGGAAATTAGCCAAATATTAAACCTCTCCCAGTACATCCCTTCCCAGTAACAGTGGGCCCTAGGGAAAAAGCAAACTTTCATCCCTTCCCGGGTTCATCCCCAGCATCTCCACCAAAAGCAAATATTCACCTCTTCCCCACCCCAATGGATCCTGAAGGGAGAAGGCAAATACTGAAATTCTGGGCCCTGGACTTTTACCCTTTCCCATTGCGGATGAGTCCCAGAAGGAGAAAAGCAAATAGTGAAGCTCTAGGTAACAGTGGGTCCCAGAGGAAGGAAGACAAGCAGTGAACGCAGAGTTGTGAGCTTTCCCAGTGACAATGAGTTCCAAGCTTTTACAACTGCCTTGCTGAGTTAAAATTTTAACCTGCACAACCAGGTCCCTGACTGTCCAAATGGCACATTTGCAGTCTCCAATGATTAATTCACCCTCATTGTAAACTATAAAACTCAGATTCCTTCTGTAACCTGGGGGCCATTTCCATACCCAGAAAATCAGCTCCCATGCTTGCTGGCTTGACTTTTGCAGAATGAAGGAAAGTTTGCTGATGGCAGTTTGCTTCCTGTCTCTTGCCTCCATCATTTGTGAGTTTACATTTTGGTTCCCTGACTAGGATCAGGAGCAAGATGAAATAATTAAACCTTCCCCATCACCCTTCCCTTTCCCCTGCAGTTAAGTTAAATGACCAATGGGGACCCAGGAAGTGACCATTGAAATGTCGGCACCCCCAAGGATCTCTGAGGTCGGGGGAACTCCTAACCACAGCTCATACAGCTACAGCTGAATCCCCAGACTGACTGCTCCCCTCACCTCCCTCCCCACCCTACAGAAAGTGACCCTCCATACTCTCAGAGTCCACTTTGGCTGAATAGCTGTCAATATGCCACCCATAACCCACCCCAACCCTGGGGTAGGTTTTTGTGGCTTTATGCTATGTGGACAAAGCAAGAATTTGTGTTGAATCCTTCATTGGTGCTGAAGGCATCCTCTTTCTGACCCCCTTCCCACACCCTTGCCATCCACCCCCCAATCCCTCCCTTCCCCTATGCCCTGCAAGTCTCCAGATCGGAGACTTCTTTGCCATTTTGTTCCTGCATCCAACACCAGCCTTAAGTTCTCTAGAGAGGTAGGATTCTGTCCGTCCATCCATCTATCTGGTCTCTAGCAGATAGGTACCCTGCCTTTTGGACCCCCAGGACCCCAGATGCCATTTCATTCTACCATTGAAATTGGGGAATGTCCAGCTTGGTATCAGAAAGAATCCAAGGGACACTTTGGTTTCCATCCAACACCCCGTCATACCTCTCCAGATGGGAATCAATCAGTCAGTTCCACAGGACTCCCCTTTGGGTTGTCTCATTAGTCATTTCAAGACCCTTTACTCCCAAAGTGACCTCAAAATCAAATGCCTCATTAGGCTCAGCACTCAAATTCGGCCACAGTACAAATTAGATTTTAAGGGCACAAACCAGCACCCATGGCCTAAGTATGTAACTCTTGATAAAGAAATTCTCTGGGCTTTAGGTCTCAGCCATCTATAGCCCTAAAAAAGCCACTACTGCTAATGGTCTCACCAGACCCTCTAATATACCTGCTGGGTCCTGTTTCTAATGTAGACAGACTGGACACTGGGCAAAACTTATCATAACCCAAGACCCCCCACCAATCCCTATCCCAACTATGGACAACCGGGACACTGGAAGGTGTTCCTAGGGAAAAACCCCCTCCTAGAAAGGTGGAGCGTCCGCAGGCTCACTGCCCAATGGGCCACACCTTTGAAGGTCTTTAAACCTCCACACCAGTACCTGGAGAGGATGCCCCTCCCCTCGGTGCAGCCAGCTTCTTAAGTCCCCTAATACATCCAAGGAGTCCCAAGTTACAGGGGTGGTGAATGCCAAGCAGCTGGCAAATATTCCTCTTTACATATACCCCTAGATTTTAAGGGTACAACTAGCTAGTAAATGTCCTCCCTTAACTTAAAATAATTATCAAAAAGTTAATTAGTATCCTCCATTCTGAATTAGATCCCATAGTTATTTCAAGCCCATACCCTCAACTTACCTATGGAGCAAAAATTTAACCTGTTCATCACTGAGAGAGAAAAATAACCCTAACCAGCCCAACATCAGTGACGTGTCTCATTAAGGGGCATGACATGGTAGCCTCATTCCTCAAAAGTAATGGAAGATAATGTTTCATAATTTTCTGCATTCAAACCTGGCCTGATTACCAATTGTGTGTGTGGGGGGGGGGGGATGGGGGACATGGGTTTAAATGCCCTAGGCAGCAATTTCCCTAGCCAGGCAGTGTGGAAACTTGCATTGGAATGCAAATGACAGGAGACTAAAGAAAAAAAAGTGTCCTTTACTTGTACCTGGCTGCAACACAGAAGAAGAATGATTTCAGGGCGATCTCTCTCTCTCTCTCTCTCAGTCTCTCTCTCTCTCTCTCAGTCTCTCTCTCTCTCTCTCTCTCAGTCTCTCTCTCTCTCTCTCTCTCTCTCTCTCTCTCTCTCATGCCACTTTACTAAAATAATTAACGACTATATCGGCCTGGGGATGTGGCTCTAGTCCTAGTGTGTTCGCCTGGCATGCGTGCAGCCCGGGTTCGATCCTCAGTACCACATACAAACAAAGATGTTGTGTCTGCCAAAAACTAAAAAGTAAATAAATATTAAAATAAATAAATAAATATTTTTTAAAAATTAACAACTATATCATTTTTTTCTCCTAGAACTCTTTTTTTTTTTAAATCTATGTTTTTTGAGCTCATTATTTTGATCTGGTGCTCCTAGGTTAATGTGTTTTTCTGATCAAATATCTTACCTAACTATAAAGGGTTTTTATTTGTTTGTTCTGTATTGCACTGTTTGTGTGTTGAAATTGTCATATAGATGAATGAGCACTCATGAATTAAATTTTTTTAAAAAAGGATCCAAGTACCTTTAATTCATGTGGTTTGAAAGATTCAGTTTACATTGGGTACCCAGATGACAAAGTAAATCTATAAATCCATTATTTCTAGGATTTTTCTTCAACAAGGAAGAGGTGCATGCTGTTCAATACACTTTTCTGATACCTTAAGTCTTAGAATTAATAAGTAAATTGAGATATATGAGATTAATCTTCATAAACGTGTTTGTTAAAAGCATCTGATTAATTTGTAAAGTTAAAAATGCTAACTATTAAGGAGCTGGTGGCTCAGAGGTAGATCGTTGGGCACTGGGTTCAATCCTCGGCACCACATAAAAATACAGAAAGAAAGAAAGATATTGTGTCCACCTATAACTAAAAAACAAGTATAAAAATATGCTAACTGTTATAACATCAAGTACTCTTAGCTTCTTGAATTCCATAGGGTGATATACTTGAACATGTTTATGTTTTAATAAATTGGTAAACAGACATAATTCTATGTGCAAGGGGTCCAAAAATTTCAACTGTGTTTTAATTAGAGTGCTATAAATACATAAAGTATTTATTCTTATTAAAATGGAATAATTTGTCTAAATTCAGAAATTTCATAAGGGTTATTTCAGATTATGAACAAAAACAGGGGTCAAGAGATAGGAAAGAGAAATTAGAAAGTATTAGGTATGGAAATATATTTAGTAGAAGGTAAAATAAAATGTTTCTGGGGGCTGGGTGCTGTAGCTCAGTGGTTGAGCACTTGCCTTACATGTGTGAGGCACTGGGTTCCATCCTCAGCACCACATAAAAATAAATAAAGATGTTGTGTTCATCACTAAAAATAAATAATATTTAAGGCTGGGGTTGTAGCTCAGTGGTAGAGCACTTGCCTTCAATTCTCAGCACCACATATAAATAAACGAATAAAATAAAGGTCCATCAATAAATAAAAAAAATTTTTGAAAAAATAATAATATTTTAAAAAATGGTATTCAAAAAAAAGAAAATGTTTCTGGGTAAGAAAGTCTTTGTGTGACGAAATAAACAACATGAAGGTCTAAGTAAGTGATAAGAAAGTCTATAGAAATAAAGGGCACATTTCAACAAGTTTGTAACTCAATTGGTTGTATGTATATGGAATAATCAGTTAAAGCTATTTTTTTCCTTAAAATCAAATACTAATGTACTGATATAAACCCCAAGTTTAATTTATGTTGTAAACTGACAAGAATTTCTTAAAACATTAATTTACTCTTAACATGGTGTTTATTAAATTTTATTCTTTAAAGTGACTTGTCTTAGAGGAATTGGGATCTGTGCAACACTGGTTGGTTACACAGCAACAAATGTTATTTTCGAGTCCTATGCTACATTACAAAGTCTAAACTTTCCTTTAAAAGCTAAACTTGGTTAATATAAAACACCAGTATAGCATACTAAATGTGTACACATCTTCCAGGTATACAAGTCTTTAAAGCAGGAAATTTAAAAGAACATTTTTATCACACTGATGTTCTCCAAACTAAAGTTGTCTGTAATGGTAATTTTAAACTTACAAGATAGCAAATTTACTTATATCTGTCAACGGTCTGTAACTGGACCTGAACCTTAAGTTACCCTTTATACTGGGATAAAAATGTAAATGTATTTCTAAAAGATAATGAGAACCTAATTTGTTTAAAGGTTAATATTTGAAACATGAAAGCATTTTACCACTTTTCCACACAAAAGGAAAGTTAAAAGCTCTCTCAGCCTTTCTTTGATTCATGTTTTAAATATAATGTTATGTTGTGTTAGCCAAAGTTCATATAGACTCAGGAAACAATATATACAAACTTTGTAAAATGACATTTAAGAGGGGCTGGGGTTGGAGCTCAGTAGTAGAGCGCTTGCCTAGCATGTATAAGGCACTGGGTTCGATTCTCAGCACCTCATATAAATAAACAAAATAAAGGTCCACTGACAACTGAAAAAAGAAAGACATTTAGGAAAGAGGCAAAGATCAACTTCAGAAGTAGAACACTTTACCTAAGATTTGTGAAGAGCCCCATCTTACCTGAGATAAGGCTCTATCTCCCACCTCACTGCATATTAGAATGACTTCAAAATAGGCTAGACCACAGCTTACTTAAAGTTGTATTCAAGGGACTGAGGCTGTGGCTCAGCAGTAGAGTGCTTGTGTGAGGCACTGGGTTTGATCCTCAGCACCATATAAAAATAAAATAAAGCTTATTGTGTCCACCTACAAATAAAACAAATATATATATTTTTTAAAAGTTGTATTCAAAAAACTAATTTTTCTTGTAAAGATTACTGTGATCTCAAACAGAGCATATAATGTATAACTCAGCCAAAATTCAAGACAGCTATTACACAAGCAGAATATGTTTTTACTCTTGCTAATTTCATTTTGTATTTTCCTTGTAAACTCTATAACTTTGCCTGTTAATGTTTTACAGAGGTACTAATGCAAGAACACACAACCTGGGTGAATTTGAGCCATCACCAATAGGACAGATAGGATATAAGCTCACTTCCAGTACTAACACAGACCCCAATTGAATAAGTGGGATAAATAAGTGACTGTAAGGTTATAGAC
Organism: Urocitellus parryii; assembly: GCF_045843805.1. Classification (NCBI taxonomy): domain Eukaryota; kingdom Metazoa; phylum Chordata; class Mammalia; order Rodentia; family Sciuridae; genus Urocitellus; species Urocitellus parryii. Next base: position 94,664,412 of record NC_135532.1, on the reverse strand, counting down.
ATTAGAGTCAAAGCCCAGTACTCTTACTTTAAGACTGGTGAGACTGGCTTGCTGGGTGTTTAAGATCAAGGCTTAAAGGTTAAGTTTAAAACAAAAGGGCCAAGAAAAGCAATATTTGGCTCTTGCCCTCTAAACTCAGGGAATGAGAGCACTTCTCTGAGGAACTTTGCAATTCTGGGTCACATGATCTCAGGATCAGGGAGATTAATGAGACCACCAAAGAACAGAAAGCCTATCAGTGCACCTGCTGCAAAGAGGAGAATCATTGGAGAAGGGAGACATTCCTGATGCTTCCAAGGGAAGCCACCTCATCAATGAGACCCTATCTAGCAGAAGATACTAAAAGAGCTAAGAATCTGCTCTCAAGTTCCCTAAGAATGACCCCTGTGGGAACTCAGCTGACTCTCTCCTTCTCCTTCTCCTTCTCCTTCTCCTTCTCCTTCTCCTTCTCCTTCTTCTTATTGAATTCAGGGGCAATCAACCACTGAGCCATATCTCCAGCCATATTTTGTATTTTATTTAGAGAGGAGGTTCTCACTGAGTTGCTTAGTGGCTCGGCGTTGCTGAGGCTGACTTTGAACCTGCAATCCTTCTACCTCAGCCTCCAGAGCTGCTGGGATCACAGGCATGTGCCACTGTGCCCAGCCTCAACTGACTCTTAACAGCCGATAGGAACAAGGTCAATTTGACCAGCTTGGTCGTGAACAACTAGCAAAAAGTTATAACCAGGGGCTGGGGATGTGGCTCAAGCGGTAGCATGCTCGCCTGGCATGCGTGCGGCCCCAGGTTCGAACCTCAGCACCACATACCAACAAAGATGTTGAGTCCACTGAAAACTAAAAAATAAATATTAAAATCCTCTCTCTCTCTCTCTCTCTCTCTCTCTCTATATATATATATATATATATATATATATATATATATATATATATATTTTTTTTTTTTTTTTTTTCATCTCTCTCTCTTAAAAAAAAAAAAAAAAAACCACGAATCCTCCAGAGTTTTTCTCCCTTTCTACAACAGGGCTCCTGCTTTGGCAGCCTTTCTCCAAAAAAAAAAAAAGTTATAACCAAAATACAGCACACCTGGGCATTTAAAAAGAAAAAAAAAAAAACAATAGTTCTTTTAATGAAACTTAAGACCTACACTTGTGTCAGTGCCACAGCCCTGATGCCCCCTGAATTCTGAGGCTATTTTTCCTTTGCGAGACTCATAATTACTCCTGCCTACCAAAATTAAGCTGGCCTCTGAACATTAATCTTCCTTACTCATCAAACTGACATTTTACCTTACAACCAAAGTCTACTCATTCTAACAACAGCACACACAGACATAGAAGAGTCCCCAAATTATTCCTTTACTCATAGGACTAAAAACATCCACTGGGATTAACATAGGAGCAACGGGGATTAGGAACCTCTATTCACTATAAAAATAGTCACTACAGGTTATTGCAGATGTCCAACAGGTCACCAATTTAGTACTGACTTCACAAAATCAATTGGACTCCCTGGCACCTGCCATCCTGCAAAACCAATCAGGGAAGAATGCTGTTTCTATGTAAACCTATTGGGAGTGGTAAGAGACAAGGTTAAATGGCTCCAGGACCACCTGGAACATGGAAAATAAATCCATCTCCATGACTCAGGAGCCCTTTCAAATCTGGAACAGTGATTTTTCAATATAATAAGTTTAAAAATGTTACCCAGGGGCTGGGGATATGGCTCAAGGGGTAGCGCGCTCGCCTGGCATGCGTGCGGCCTGGGTTCCATCCTCAGCACCACATACCAACAAAGATGTTGTGTCTGCCGAAAACTAAATAAATAAATATTAAAAAAATCTTACCCATCTTAATATTTCCTTTTATAAGAAATTCTGGGGGCTGGGGATGTGGCTCAAGCGGTAGCGCGGTCGCCTGGCATGCGTGCGGCCCGGGTTCGATCCTTAGCACCACATACAACAAAGATGTTGTGTCCGCTGAGAACTAAAAAATAAATATTTTTTTAAAAATTATCTCTTTCTCTCTCTCCTCTCTCTCTCTCCTCTCTCACTCTCTCTTTAAAAAAAAAAAGAAATTCTATCTCACAGCACCTGTATTAACCCATTCAAGTACAATATAATGCCTCTCAAAACATGTTAAATGTGAGAACATCTGCAACAATGTGTCAATCAGACTCTATAGCAAAGTTCAGGACAAACTGTAATGATTCCCAAAAGGTCAGTAGTCACCTGGCTCCCTGTAAAAGTAATGAATGTTTTATTTGATGGCTATTAACTGGCATTGTTCTTGCCTAGGATAATTACCTCTGCATCTATTGAAGTGGTGGCATTGCACCAGCAGGCAAAACAAATCATTTTCTTCAACAATTTCAAAAATTTTACTAGACCTGTCAAACTCAAGTACATATTGATAAGGTACTTGATCCTTTTCATAATGCCTCTTTGGATGTATTAAAATTACAATCTCAGGGATGGGCCTCGTGGCACATGCCTGTAATCCCAGCAGCTCGGGAGGCTGAAGCAGGAGGATTGTGAGTTCAAAGCCAGCCTCAGCAATGGCAAGGTACTAAGCAACTCAGTGAGACCCTGTCTCCAAATAAAATACAAAATAGGGCTGGAGATGCGGCTCCATGGTCAAGGGCCCCTCAGTTCAATCCCTGGTACCCACCCCACCCCCCGCCCACCAAATTACAATCTCAGGTTCTAGCCATGGTCAATACAAAAACACCTTCTTTTAAGAATAAAGAACTTTGAGAGTTTCTTTTATTTTTAAAAAATATTTTTAATTGTAGATGAACACAATACCTTTATTTATTTATCTTTATGTGGTGCTGAGGATCGAACCCCCCAGCCCCTGAAAGCATTTTTTTTCTCCTAATCCTTTTAAATACTTTTCTGCACATATAGCTGGATTACTAGCTATAACTATACTGTTAATTTTATCTCTGTTCTTGTTCTGCATAATCTGTCAACCAGGATGGAGACAATTAAAACATCAGGGACTATGGTTTTAAAGTTAATCATGCTTGCTATGCTTCAGAGGATGTGGACTCCTGAAATCACGGAGAGTGTAACCTAAATTTGAATAGAGCCTTGATTAAGGAAAATAGGATCCCAACTATTTTTCCTGCTATGTACTTTAGGTGTATGATTCCTGGTGTTTTAGAAGAACGTGTCTTGTTTTGGCACTGGAAAACTGTTTTCCTAGCACTAGCAAATTAATTAATCCTGACCTTTCTTATAATAACCTTCCTTCTCCCTATTCTTAATTTTGTACAGAAGGAGTTTCTCCCAGAACACACTTCTTTGGCATTCACAGCCTGATTTTCTGAAACCACAAAAGAAGGACTTTGTCTATGATGACCTCAGGGCTCCTCCCCCACACACCCCTCCCCACTAGGGTCTCTATGCTCTATTCCAGAGCTTTAAAAAGAAGGGTCCCCCCACTTTGCCTCTTCTCAGCTTGAAACAGCCAGATCAGACCAACACCCTAATTCATTCTTCCCTTTCAGAGTCTGGAATGAAGGGTTATGGAAAATAATATTCCTACAAGACAGCTCCCCAGGAGGGACACTGTGACTCGGGAGGAGGTAGAGAAATTAGCCAAATATTAAACCTCTCCCAGAAATTAGCCAAATATTAAACCTCTCCCAGAAATTAGCCAAATATTAAACCTCTCCCAGTACATCCTTTTCCGGTAGCAGTGGGCCCCGAGGGAAAAAGCAAACTTTCATCCCTTCCCAGGTTCATCCCCAGCATCTCCACCAAGAGCAAACATTCACCCCTTCCCCATCCCAATGGATCCTGAGGGAGAAGGCAAATACTGAAACACTGGGCCCTGAACCTTTACCCTTTCCCATTGCAGATGAGTCCTGAATGGAAAAAAAGCAAATAGTGAAGCTCTAGGTAACAATGGGTCCCAGAGATAAACAGTGAACACCGAGTTGTAAGCTTTCCCGGTGACAATGAGTTTCAAACTTTTTACAACTGCCTTGCTGAGTCAAAATTTTAACCTGCACAACCAGGTCCCTGACTGTCCAAATGACACACCCGCAAATTAATTCACCCTCATTGTAAACTATAAAACTCAGACTCTTCCTGTAACTTGGGAACTCTTCTCCATACCTGGAAAATGAGTCCTCCTGTGCCTGATGGATTGACTTCACTGCAAAATAAAGAAAAGCTTGCTGATTGAAGTTTGCTTTCTGTCTCTTGCCTCCATCATTTATGTGCCATGAGCTTACAAGAAGAGTGGTAGATGTCCATCCTCTATTTTCTGACCTTGTGGGCTGGGTATGTGGTTAGTGAAAGTACACTCTCAAGTGAATGTTCATGGGGATTCCACATGGAGATGTTAGCCAGGGGGCTGATCTGTCACTGCTGAATTGTGGGTGGGGAGCTGAGAGAACGAGGAACTATATTGATCTGATTCCATATGAACCCTCACCTCACTGTCCTGTACACTTCCTGACACAGGGCAGGCATACAGAAAATGTTTGAGAATGAATGGGAAGAGAGGCTAGCTTGAGGCTTTTCTCTCTTCTCCCTCTCCTTTGCCTTCTCCAAGCAGCCTTAGAGACTCTCCACCCATCTCCTAAGCCATTGCTTCCATCTTTCCAGGTCTTGGGTTCTGATTGCCCTGAGCATGACCCTCTCTCCCGTCAGGGATATTTGCTCCCTAGGGCCCTGCATTCTCACCTCCTCTATCCCACATACCTGGGCAGCTGTGGCTTCCCAGCCCCAGAGGGTCCCAGCTTCCCTAAGCTATACTGCAGGTAGCCAGAGCCTGGCAGCTCCCTGCTGACAGGAAGGCACAAGTAGAATCCTGTTCCATTCAAAGCCTGAAACCACAGAGATCCTGGTTAGCCAGTAGGGGAGAGTGAGCCCAGTTGACTGGATTGCTGGGAGAGAGAAGTGTGGATCCCACCAGCCTGATAACAACCCTGATGGGGAACCTGTCTTCAGGCACCTCCCAACACCGTAGGTCAAGAAGATAAGGGTTGCCCAATAAGTTGGGGTGACATCCCCTGAGGGCAAGCCAGAGTCACATTAACAGAAGGCTCATGCTATCCTCAAGCAAACATTCACTCCTTCCCCAGACATAGTTTTGTGTCTATGTGCATATGACATAGTAAATGTACATACAGAGTTGTGTGTTTCTACACATGTGCATAGGTCTGTATCTGTGTGTTCTGCACATACACTTATGAGCATAGTGGATATACAGGTGCCTTGTGTTGTATGTTCTTTTGTGTGTAGGGCCAGGAGTAGCATACAGGGAGGAGAGTTGCCAATTCTTTCACAGTCCGCTTCTGTCCCTGGCTTAGATATTAGCTGTCTAGACCAGCCTGACTGAAGAAGAAGCTATCCCAGAGTTCAAGGGCAAGGAGAGTGAGTCTCAGTGGATCTCCCACCACAGCCTGGGGGAGCTTCATTGGACATTGATGACTCAGTCTCAGCAAGAGGCATCATGGATTGCAATTCCTGACCCCTGGGCCCAGCCCCTCTTCATTGCTCATAGGGATTTAGACACCATTAGAAAGCTGTTCCGATAGCAAGCAAGAGTTCATCCTAAATTTGGACTAGTCTCCTTAGGACCAAGAGGGTAAAAAACTGGCTGTTTCCCCACTTCCACCATATGGCACCTGAATCACAGTGGCCCATTTCTAAGAAATCCAGGGGCCACAGAGGGAAAAGGAAAGTTTGTTCCCAAGATGCTGATATTGTTCTTGGTTACACATCTTCTGGGTCACTGAGAAATGTGGATGTTTGGGGTGGAGGCAGACATGGCATATCAGTTCACATCTGCTCTTGAGGACCCTTAGTTACTCTCAGAGTTACAGCAAAGAACCAGAAAATAGCCCTCCACCTCAGCCCAGTCTTGCCCTGCCAGGAAGACCCTTCTCTGTGTGGTTCTGGGTTGAATGTGTCCTGACAGGGAGGGAGGAAGAGGAACAGCTTTGAGGGAGTGCAGACATACCACTGGGCATCCAAAGTGAGGAAGACTGGTGGAGGATGCTAAACAGTGGCTATGATGGAGTGTGGAACAGGGATCCTAAGGCTTTGGGCCTCTCCTCCAATCTGGCACCTCACATGGCCAGGCTAGTTCTCCTTTCATTCCTTTGTTTCCACTGTCATTCTCTCCCCATGTATCCTCCCTTTGCATTCATCCAAACCCTCTCTCTTTACATCCCTGCTGAGCACATCCCACCCACCCCCTTACTCTGCAGCTTTTCCAAATCCCATATCCTTAAGGACCTCTCCTGTGGTTGTATGTCCTCCTGGAGGACTCTAGAGGAGAAGAGAGAGAAGAGAGGCATCACAAGCCAATGGAAGGGGTTGCATGGCCTCCTTTCCTCTTCTGTAGGGTGGAGGGCTGGAGACTGTTGGGACACAGAGGAGATGCCCATTGCAATTCAGTCCTCATTAATCAGAGCAATGACCAATTCCTCACCAGGCACTCAGAAGTAAGCATGCCTCAGCTTGGGGAATATGCAGTCCAGCTTTGCTTGAGGATAACATGAGCCTTCTGTTAATGGGACTCTGGTGTGCCCTCAGGGGATGACACCCTAACTAATTGGGCAACGGATATCTTCTTTTTTTTAATGAATGACTTTTTAAAAAATACATCATTTTTATTGTTGTCATTTATTTTTTATGTAGTGATGGAGATTGAACTCAGGGCCTCATGCATGCTTGCAGGTGTTTTACCACTGAGCTATCTCCCCAGCCTCAACTGATATCTTCTTTTTTTTTTAATATTTATTTTTTATTTATTTATTTTTTTAGTTTTCGGTGGACACAACATCTTTGTATGTGGTGCTGAGGATCGAACCCGGGCCGCACGCATGCCAGGCCAGCGCGCTACCGCTTGAGCCACATCCCCAGCCCAACTGATATCTTCTTGACCTACCGTGTCAGCAGAGCATGGTCCCATCTGGGAAGGGGACACCAAGCCCAATCTCTCCCCTAGAGAAGGATGTTGCCAACATCCTGCATAGATCTGGGGGAGTACCCAGACAAGCATATAACACCCATAATGGAGCACAGGGGCAAACAACCAGGCTGCTGGTGCTGCCACACTGAGAAGAGAGAGTCACTGTGGTTGCTCCCATCTCAGGCATGCCTAGAGCTCAGTAGCCCCTCAGGACTGCTGTGAATGAGTCACTCCTCAGTAGCTCACCCTCCCCTGGGTGACTGCTTGAGTCTCTTTTTATTTTTTATTTTTGGGTGATATTGGGCCACGCTAGTTCTCCTGCCATTCCTTTGCTTCCACTGTCACTCTCTCCCCACTGAGCTGTCTACCACTGAACCCTTTTTTCAATTTTTGAGACAGTGTCTCTCTAAATTGTCGAGACTGGCCTCACTTTTGATCCTCCTGTCTCAGTCTCCCAATCACTGGGATTACAGGTGTGTGCCACCAGGCCTGGTTTCAGGCCTCTTTTTGAGTGCTGCCTCTAGGCCTGGTAACCAGCACCTAGAGAGCCCCCACTTTCAGGGGTGAAGCCTCAGAGGAGGTCCTCCCAGGGAGATGGGTCAGCCGACTGGCTGAGCATTGTCCAGAGTAGCACTACATTTTGCAACTACATTGCAAAAACTGAGACCATGAGATGAGAACCATCCTCAGGTAGCATAACACACTATCAAGTGGCAGGACAGAATCTGGGTCTTGGTCTTTCAAGTCTGGGACCCAGAGTAGCAGGCTCTACTCAGCAACCCCAAGACAACCCTGGCCAGAGGGTTTATTCTCCTTTATCTCTGGGCATCCAGTTCCACTGATAAGACTATCTCTTGCTGCACTGCAGTGGCCTTTCTGAGAGTGCTAACGTGTGAGACCCCACTCCTTTGGGACACAGCCCTGCCAATGGAACCCCGTAAACTATTTCTCTTTTAAGACTGGAGGGTTAGGGGTGGAGTGGGGCATGGGGAGGGACGGCTGTTGGAACTGCTTTTTGTACCTTCTAGTCAGAGGTTAGCTGAAATCCTTTGCTTTCCAGAGGACCTCACTCACTTAAGCAAATATCAAACATTATCGCTCCTTGACCCTACAACCTTCCCCAGTTGGGGGTAGGGGCAAGGTGGCTCAGAGCTGACCAGCCTCGACAGAGTGCAGGGGTTACGCCCCAAAGAGGTGCCTAGCAGGGAATGGGGCCCGCAGTCCGCTTCTTCCAAGGGAAGACCATCCTAATTCCAGAAGAGACAGCTCAGCAGGTCCTGCGCACGCGCGCCGCCGGAGTGGAGCCGCTTTGTTCCAGCGCTACCTGCGGATCCATTCACCTCCTCTGCCCCTCCCTCCAGCGAGCCGGGACACCACGCTTGCAGAGACCCCGCCCACTTCCCGCGCTGGGTGGAACACGCAGTGGGGCCCCACCTCCCTACCCCCCCTTTGATCGTGATTGGCTGCCTTCGCAGCGCGTGCCCGCCTACCTCGAAAGTTGATTGGTGCACTGAAAGTCCTGTAGGAGAAGGAAAGCAGATTATAAAGAGCGGTCCCCTCCCTCTAGTTCTGCTGGTAAAGTCACGTGGCACTTCACTCTTCGCTTGTCACTACCCCACTTGTAAAGGCTTTTTAAAGGGCTCGCGCTCCATTCCCGGGCTAGTCCTTTGCAGAATTTCTCCACCCCAGCGTGCGGAGGGTAGCAGCGGCCCTGATCCGTCCTACTCCGCCAGTCACCTAGGTGCCGATTCCCCAGCGGGTCTGCTGGGGGTGAGGTCCTGCAAGCCTGTGACTTGCAAGGAGGATAAGGAGCTCTCCTAAAACGTTGACCCCCTAGCACGATGCCTGGCACATAGTAGGCATTCAATTTCCATTTGTTGAACGAATTCGATGAAATAATGAATGAATTAAGGATAACGGGCGAGAGAAGGGAAGGTTGGCGTAGTGTGACTGCAATCCCCTCCCAGGTACCCATTCTCAGGGAAACTGCTTCTTTAAGTGAGGTGCCAGGCGTAGGATATCCCTAGGACAGCTTCTCCCGTAGGGTACTAAAAAGTTGGGAGCGCCGCCAGAGGAGACCAAAGGGGGCGTATTGGCTGGCCCCCCTAGGCGTGCCGTAGACGGTTTCGGGCTAAGCGAGACAGCGGAGGCGGAGATAGGACCCGGCTACGGGTCTCTGGACACACCAGCAGCTAGTGAGCTCGCGTACTGTGGGGAGGGGCAGCAGAGGCGCGGCGCCTTTAAGCCCGGGCACCGGCCTCGCGGCCCCGCCTTCCGGAGGACGCCAAGGCGCGCGGCCGCCGGAGTCGCTGTTTAATTGGGGCTGTCAGGCCGCGGCGCGCGCGGAGGGCCGGGCGGGCGGGCGGGACTGAGGCCGGGAGGCCGGGGCGGCGGGCACGCAGCTCGGCGGGAGGCGGGCGCCCGGAGACGCGGCTGGGGCCCGCGCGGCCGGGGCGCCGTCCCAAGGCAACGCTGCCCGGCCCCGGCCCCGGGCTGCCCGCGCTCCCCATGAAAAACCAGCTCCGCGGCCCCCCGGCGCGGGTGCACATGTCGACTTCGGGGGCGGCGGCGGCGGCTGGGGGCACCCGGGCGGGGTCGGAGCCGGGTGCGGGGTCTGGGTCCAGCGCAGGCACCGCGACGGGCGCGGCAACGGGAGCGGGGCCCATGCCCTGCAAGAGCGCCGAGTGGCTGCAGGAGGAGCTGGAGGCGCGCGGCGGCGCGTCCCTTCTGTTGCTGGATTGCCGACCCCACGAGCTCTTCGAGTCGTCGCACATTGAGACGGCCATCAACCTGGCCATCCCGGGCCTCATGCTGCGCCGCCTGCGCAAGGGCAACCTGCCCATTCGCTCCATCATCCCCAACCACGCCGACAAGGAGCGCTTTGCCACGCGTTGCAAGGCGGCCACTGTGCTGCTCTACGACGAGGCCACGGCCGAGTGGCAACCTGAGCCCGGTGCTCCTGCCTCCGTGCTCGGACTGCTCCTGCAGAAACTACGCGACGACGGCTGCCAGGCCTACTACCTCCAAGGTGAGGGCAACACCTAAAACCCTATACGGGATTGGGGTTCCTCCGCGGCTCCCTAATGCCCCTGCTGCAGGCTATTTCCTTTCCACGCTCTTGGCCAGGCCGGGCGCCACGTCGCCCCTGGCCCGCATCCGCTCTCCGTCCCCCACGATGTGGGCTTAGGCAGGGGAGGGCGGATCTGTGTCCCCTTTTCTCCGCACGATTTGTATAGGTAGAGAACAACCCCCCCTTTATTTATTTATTTATTTTGTTTTTTTCTTTTGACGGGGCGACCGTAGTGCCCCGGCTCCAGCTGAGCGCCCAAAAGGAGGGAGAGGCCACCTCCTGGAACCCGAAAAGCGTCAGGGCCTAAGTCCAGCGTGGAATTCATGTCCCTGGAAGGCCAGGGTCAGTAAGGGCACCTTTCATAACACCGTCCAACTTCTTGTACATAGGGACTGTTTATGTTGGGGTCTCTGGGATCCCGTCATGGCCCCTATCACCCAGGGATTGCTGCCTTTTGGATGCACTTGGACAGAAGGTTGGCAATGCCCATTTTCATGGCCCAGGTCTCCTGGGGCCCCCAAGTCCCCAGCCTGCTGCCTTAGAGCTTTTGGAATAGAGGAGGCAGTGACTGGGGGGCGAGTGGCTGCAGCCTGTGTTTCCAATTAACATTCCAAAATGGCCTCTTGCTGGCAGCGGGGCGGGCGGGCGGGAGGGGAGGGGAGGCCTGCGGCACCCTCGGGCGCAGGGCCCATGCCTAGCTGAAAGGCGCTTCCCATCTTTCCCATCAGTGTGTATCCCTAGTGACCCTCCTGCTCTTCAGGTCCAGGGCTAGACAACCTTGTGTTCTGAGGGAGGGTCCAGAGAAGTGTGTCTGGGTTCCCCTTCACCAGTCTACCTCTGGGGGGGTGGGAGTATAAAAACTTGGGGGGGACTCAGGACCAACCTATACCTTCACACTACCGTCCCCTAATGTGGTTATGGAGGTGGACAACCAGAGACTATCAGGAGGCCCAGGTCCTCTCTATCTCTAACTGACCTAAATGTGGCTCTGGACCCTGTGGACTCATCTATAGGAGGGGTTTGCAGACCCTGGGTGCTGGTCTGAGTGGGGGATTGTGTACTTTCCTTTGCCTCTTACTGAGTACTAATGAGTCTAGGTATGCATGAGAACTGCAGGAGAGGATTGAGCTGGTGCCTGTCCTCAAATGCCCTAAAGCTGGTGGTATGGCTGAAGTGTTATGGGTAAGGGTTCAGAGCTCTGGCCTCAGTTTCCTCATCTGTGAAGTCGTCATAGTTTAAACGGAAAGAACACGTGAGAGGATGCACATTGTATGTTTGACATGACCCATGTTGCCCTTTGGTGGTATAATGCTTAACATGAGGAGTGCTGGCCATCAGTGGTCTTATGTGGCCCTTTTGGACTCTCACCAGCCTCTCACCCAGGCCCTGTCTCACCTCCGTCACAGGTGGTTTCAACAAGTTCCAGACAGAGTACTCGGAGCATTGTGAGACCAATGTGGACAGCTCGTCCTCGCCCAGCGGTTCGCCGCCCACCTCGGTGCTGGGCCTGGGGGGCCTGCGCATTAGCTCTGACTGCTCCGATGGCGAGTCAGACCGAGAGCTGCCCAGCAGTGCCACCGAATCGGATGGCAGCCCTGTGCCATCCAGCCAGCCAGCCTTCCCTGTTCAGATCCTGCCCTACCTCTACCTCGGCTGCGCCAAGGACTCCACCAACTTGGATGTGCTCGGCAAATACGGCATCAAATATATCCTCAATGTCACGCCCAACCTACCCAACGCCTTCGAGCATGGTGGCGAGTTTACCTATAAGCAGATCCCCATCTCTGACCACTGGAGCCAGAACCTCTCCCAGTTCTTCCCTGAGGCCATCAGCTTCATTGGTAAGTGTTGCTGTGCTCTGGCCAGAGTGGGTGGGTGCATCAAGGTATATGTGAGACTCTGGGTGTCGCCCCTGCCCAACTGGGTACCTCTGGGCCTGTCAAGACCTGTGTGTGCCTTGCATGTGCCAACGTGTACCTGTGGGTGTACCCATGCCTGCTGTGACTCACCGAGTCCCTCAGGCCCCTCTACCTGTCAGGGCCTGAGCAGTCCCCTGAGTCCTGGGCTCCCCCCAGCTCTTAACATGTCACCGTCTCTCTGCTGTCAATCTTATATTTTCTGGCTTTGCTGTTGTTTCTTACTTAGCAAGCCAAAACATTACAGCTTGCAGACTCCCACGAGGCCCAGTTGCTCTGCATCACGCCTTGGCACACGTGTCTTTCCAGGATGGGGCTGTCACTGTGCTTCTTTGGGCTTTACTGTGCACCTAAGAGGACTGAAAGCTAACCCTGGGGCCAGAGACTTATCCCAAACAGGCAGTTAATGAGAATGTGGTGCCCCAGAGTGTCTCTGTGGGACCCCAGCTGCTCTTAGCAGCCTGTGGGGTTTGCTTGGCATATAGGGAGTGTGCAGAGAAGGTGGAGAAGCCTGAAAGAGGACTACATCCCCAGCCTCAGCTACCTCTGGCTTCCCCCCTGCTTCCTCCTTGGTCAGCTTGAGGTTATTAGACTGCAAGTCATCTCCCCAGGCCTGGGGGCTCACCCAGGTTATGGGGAGGGACTCAGGCTTAAGATAAAAGCAGACCCTGTACTGTCTGAACCTGGTGACCTAGTGTTTCTGTCCAGCCTCCTGTGGTAGAATGGAGTTGGCCTGGGCAGTCTTTTCCCAATGGCGGCTGTGTCCAGAGGAGGGCGTTTGGTGTCAGCCTGGCTGGGCTAGCTTTAATAACAGGAAGTGGGAGGCTTCCCCGCCTCATCCGCTTACTGGGAACCAAAACTAGGTGCCTGCCTGGGAGGAAGGAAGGAAGCTGAGGCCTGGGGGAGGGGCCCCGACTGGGGCTGCCTGGAGCTTCCAGCCCTGCCCCAGGGGACATGCCAGGAGGACTTTAGGTGCTGTCTCAGCAGTTGACCTCCCCATTCCCCCCCAGGAGGAAGAACAGAGAGGGGAACCCCAGATTTCTCAGGGCTGAGCCTACTTTGGGTGCTTTTATCCTTGAAGGTTCCCCCATATCTATTAGGGGTGAGGGGACCCATCAGGATGCAGAGGTAGAAGAGAATCTTTTTCCCTGTTTGACAAAGTGAAGGAATTGAGGTCCAAATATCCCATAGGACTCACTGGGTCAGGATTAAGCCAGATACTTGAAGGGACTCAAAATAAAGTCAGCAGAAGAACTTTCAGTGTGACCCCGGGAGTGTGTCCTCTCTGGAACCCTTTTTCCACTACCCCTTTCTCTCACTCCAGATCTCAAGGTCAGACCACACTTCTCCATACAGAGCTGCAACATCTGTCTTCTCTCCTGCTAGTCCTGTCCCTAGTGTCATAGCCAAGGGACCATCCTGTTAGTCCCTGAGTCTGGACTAAGCACCTACATATGCTTAGTCCTGAGTCCCCTTTGTTGAGTAGAAATGGGGGAGGGAGGCCAGAGGCAATAAAGAACTTGGAGCCAGGTGAGGTGGCTGTATTCCCAGTGACATGGGAGACTGAGGTATGAGGATCCAAGTTTAAAGCCAGCCTCAGCAGTGTAGCAAGGCTCTGTCTCCAAAACTGAAAGGCTGGGGATGTGGCTCATTGGTAAAGCAGCACCTCTGGGTTTAATTCTTGATACCAAAAAAAAAAAAAGGGAACCTATGTGTCATTTTATAAGAGAGCATTGTTTGAGTGCTGACTGTGTGCCTGGCTCCCAGTGGGTTTGGAGTCAGAGAACTGGAAACCTCAAGGAGCCTAGCGCTGCTGCTTGTTAGTCCACATCCCTGGCACAGCTATGGCACTGAGAGTGGAGAGGAGAGATCACAGGGCTAAAGTGTTCAGGAGCTCAACCATCATTTACTGTGTACCTACTGTGTGTCTGGCAGAGGAGTCTGGGTAGCAGTGGGGGAAACTGGGAGGATGAAGAAAGAAGGGAAGACTGGCCGAATCCAGTTGGCTATGGGGAGAAATCACTGGAAGGGCCCCCACTTAAGCCAATCCCACCTGAGAAACCCCAGATGTGGCTGTTATCTTAGTCCCTGGCTCTTCAGAAGCTGAAGCTAAGGCCTTCGGGACTAGCTGGGCAGAGCCCAGAGCCCAGGGTAGGGCCAGGCAACCCACTTCCTCCCTCAGGCCCACTTTGCAGGAGGCACTGGGAGTAAGAGAATAAGCACAGCCCCCACCTCCAGGTCATGGTCTGGTAGCAGAAGGTGCTGAGTTAGGAGAAGCCTCTGGTGGCCTTGGGCTTGTCACTTTGTCTCCTATCTGTTTCCACATTGTTAAAATGGGCTTATTGGCCATGATGCAGATTATTTGAGAGGAAACGGAAGACATCCTCTAGCCAGTTGTGACATGACAGTTGCTTATGTTTGCTGAACCCTGTTTGGCCTGGGTCCTTATGAGAGTACTGAGAATAAAAGGGCTCAGGTGAGGCTGAGGCTCGGGAATGTGCAGGGGCTTATAGCTAAAACAGGGCAGAACCCTTTGCACACCCCAAGTTGCTAGCCCACCACACTGGGCTTAGCTGGGTCCCTCAAGAGTCAGGTTGTACCAACAAGCCACCTGGCTGCCCTCTGTGCCCAGCCCCAACTGCTGTGGCCCCTCTGCCCACCCATTTGGGGAGGCTCTTTGAGACACACAGCCTTGACCCATGCCCCTGTGTTTCAGATGAGGCCCGCTCCAAGAAGTGTGGTGTCCTAGTGCACTGCTTAGCAGGCATCAGCCGTTCGGTGACGGTCACCGTAGCCTACCTAATGCAGAAGATGAACCTGTCACTAAATGATGCCTATGATTTCGTCAAGAGGAAAAAGTCCAACATCTCGCCTAACTTCAACTTCATGGGGCAGCTGCTGGACTTTGAGCGGACGCTGGGGCTAAGCAGCCCATGCGACAACCACGCGCCCAGTGAGCAGCTGTACTTCTCCACGCCCACCAACCACAACCTGTTTCCACTCAACACCCTCGAGTCCACGTGAGACCAGGTGCAAGGATGGGCATGGTGCCGGGGCTCCCCCAGCCCTCCACAGGGCCCGATGGGGCCCAAGCTTGTTGTCCCTGGCCCGAGGAACCCACGGATGTCTCCTGTGCCCAGAAGCTGAGGCTGAGTGGTGGCCAGCTCTCTGCCATTTGTGGGGGCAGGGCCTCCCTCTGCAGGACTTGCTAAAGAGGCCTCAGCTGTCAGACACATGGCTTTGGGGGCCCCTGGACCCTCATGTCTATCCCAGGACACTCCTTTCTGCTGGTGGCCTGACCATTCTGGCTGTTTTTAAAGACACATCCATGGACCTGAGTTTACTTTTTACTTTTAGCAGGTAAATCCAAGCTCCACGGAGCACAGAGTATTCAAGCTCTTCTTGATTTTTCTTTTTTTAACGAAAAGTGTTATTTTCAGGCTACATGCAGCAGTGGATTGTATAAACCAGTATTTCATCCCTTTCTTGATCTTGTGAGAGAGAGAGAAGTGTTTTCAGTTTTGTTTTTCTTCCTATTTCAAAAAGCAATTATTGGTGTGTGTTTTTGTTTTTAATGGAAAAGACAAACCCCGTGTTGATCTTGACCAAATGCGTTTTGCACATGTATGGAGCTCGTTTCTCCAGCAGACACTTCTTAAAGGGGTGGCTTGCTGCTTTCCAGGCATCAGGACCCCCAGTTGTGCCATCTCCCACCCATGGCTCAGCCCAGCTTGGTATTGTGTCTGCCTGTGCACACTGCCTCAAGTTGTGCTTGGTGGGCTGGACCTGGGTCTTTGCATTGTCTGCCCTCCCATCCACCCCAAGGTGGTCCTGCACACCTCCTTACGCTATCCTGCTGGAGGTGGGGCTGCAGGGGACTGCCAACTAGTAGCATTAACCCTTTGGTCTCAGCCCCTAGCAGGGCCAGGCCATGGGCCCTTCTACATACTTACCCAAGACTTCTATCTAGTTCTTTCTGTAACTGGGAGTGGAGACCCAGTAGCCGGGGGAAAAGAAAGCTTAGGTGGTGGAGCCCAGCCCTGCCTCCCAAGTTCTTTTCTTCATCCTGGCTGTTGCTTTGGTCCAGCTGCAACTCCCAATTCCCTTCTCTCTGGAAGACTGCCTTGCTCACCTCCTGCCCATGCCTTCTACTACCAAGAAACATGTACCCATTTCAACCCTAGGGCAGGGGCAGGTGGGGCAAGGATGGACGAGTAGAAGGGGTGTGAGGCTCCCTCCCCACACCACCCCGGCCCAATAACTACAGGACAAAGCCACGGATTCCGTTACCCTCCTCCAGTTTTGTTCCTCAGTTCTAATCAGGTGTCAGGACTGCATGCGGGCTTGGGAGGGGTGAGCAGTTGGGCCAGGGTCCCTGATGGAGCCAGCACTCAGCATGTGAGCGAGGCCACGGAAACTCTGCCCCCACCACATCTTACCTCACAGGGGTGGTTTTCAGGGATTCTTTAGGGCAGTGGATTCAAATCTTGCCACAGTCGAGAAATTGACAGAAAGCTTCCAAGCTGTATATGGTTCTCTTTCTCTCTCTCTCTCTCTCTCTCTCATTTTTTATTTTTAAAAAGAAAACCCCAGAAAGATGTATCAGATTTGTGTAAATGAGGGTATTCCAGAGGGTGGCCAGTTTTGCTTTATGATCTTATGAAGGAAAATTTGTGACCCTACATATATATATATACACACACACATACATATATATATATATATATATATCCCGAACCAGCAACGGGACTTTGTTTATATTGCAAATAAATATTATTTTTTCTTTAAAATGAGTTGTGGTGTTTGGTAAGAGCTTGGGCCCCAGGAAGGTGAAACGGGAGTGTTCTTCACTGCCACCCCAGTGCTTGCTTCTGTGAGGCTAGTCCTGCCCATGGTATGCTGGGCACTTGCTTAGACCAGCCAGAGGTATTCCCCCAGATGGCAGGGAGCAGGCAGGGCTTCTGTCTGGATGAAGCCTCAGTCTCTATCTCTAAAATGGGGCAAAGCACAATGAGACCCCAAGTGCTTTTTGTATTTGCCCCGATGCTCATGATCTTTATCTGGTCAGGGTCTGGGTTTGCAGGGAGGAATGAGCTGAACTCTAGCTCCCACAGGCATGGGGTGGGTAGAGAGAGTAGCTTGGAGCAGAAAAGAATCCTGGAGAAGGATGGTGGCCATGGCCTTCGGGATAGAGCTCCAGAGCCCTTATGTGTCCACTTCTGGCTAGATGGGATGAGTCCCAGGCCAGAACTTAAGGAGCCCGGGTGCTGATTCTGACCCCACTTCCGCCTCTGTCCGTAAGTGGGCTGTGATAGCATTAGGCGGGACCCAGGTAGAAGGTGGGTAGGGTGGTCCAGAAGCAAGGGCATCTCAGCAGCTCCCCAAGACATTCCCGTCAGGATGACCAGGCTCTCCTTTCTCTGACCCTGACCCATTGCTTCCTGTAAGTCATGTTGGAGCAGAACACAGTCACCACCTTGGCAGCTCAGCCTGTGACCACCAGTAGAGGCCAGGTTCTGCCGACCATGGAACCTGGGTTCGACTCATAGCTTTGTTATTGCCTGCCTTGGCCTCTCCTGCTCAGTGCTCCTGTCTTCAGAATGGAGGGTCACTGTTTTCCAGCGGCTGCCCGCAGGGTGGAGGCAAGGGGGAGCCGGGTTCTCGCAGCGTCGGCAAAGGGGCGGGTGCTGCTTTTGCTCTCGGACTCCCTCAGGGCCCTGGTCCTTCTGTGCCAGGGGCAGCCAAGGGGGTGGGGGCCTGGGCAGCCAGAGACTGCGCCTTTGTTCCCTCTTGCTGCCCTCGCCCAGGGCCGGGGAAGCCCGCGGGTGCTGGGCTGGGGGCTGGGCCCTTGATAGGCCAAGTAAGTGCCAGGCAGTGCCAGCGTGCCCAAGCACAGGACAGAGGGTGAGAGCAGCAGTCGCCTTCCGAGCGGACTCCTCAAACTGAGGACTGGGGGCTTGGGAGTGCATGAAATAGGATGACCCCACGCACTTAACCCCATGCACTCTCAGGCCGGGTGGTCGCTCCGACCCTCAGCGTCTGATCTGTCGAAATCCTGACCTCAGCACTACCTGGCTAAGACTCCCTGCCAGGAGAGTCAGGTTCTAGCTGAGTGGCTAGGGCCCTGGATCCTTGCTCTGTGACCTGAGGCTAGTACTGTGGACCATTGTCCCCCACCTTGGGTCCCAAGATCCCACTCATGGAACCTCACTCTGAGCTCTTGTTATTCTTCCCCATCTCAGCCGTTCTGTCCCTCCATGGGCCCTACCTGCTCAAGACCATCCTTGACCGAGGCCCTTAATGCCAGAGTCCCCTGAACTTTGCATTTCTGGCTCTCTAGGGCTGCTTCTGCTTTGTCTCTCTTCTCCCAAATCCTGTCACTTTCCTCCTGTCCCTCTGTTAGCCCCCTGGGGGTCCCTGTTTCAGTCTCCATCTCAGCTCCAGCCTCAGGGACCCATCAACTTCTTAGTGCTTCTTAGCATTCTCGTGGGAGAAGGATTCAAGTCACTTACTCACTTACACATTCATCCAGCAGCCATTTCCGGTGCCGCTTGGGCAGTCCCAGGAGTGGGAACATGCCCGAGGGAAAGTTCAGTGATGTCAGGCTGGGTGGCAGGATAATAGGGCCCTCAACTTGTCTTCTGATAAATGAATCAGGTGCAACAGCAAGAGTGACTAAGGCTAGACATCAGGAAGAACTTTGTAACATTGAGTAGCAGTCACCCTGAAGGGTGTTCTGACAAGGAAACCACAAAAGAGATGAGTATTTCCCTAAGGTTCTCTGCTATGAACCTGGAGAGGAGGAGGCAGCCCTTGGGAAAGGGGTCTGCCCCACTTGCTGCCTCCATGAGGTCCCTGCCCAGTGTACAAACAGAGTCATGCCTCATGAATGGGGCAGGGTAAGGGCAGGCAGTAAGCCCATGCTAGAACCTGCCCCTTCTCTGCCCCTGCCACTGCATGGCACACTGAGGCATTGGGCGGCCCCTCTGTGTCAGGATGGATACGTCTGGGACAAAAACATCCTTAACAGAAACCACAACCTGTGTCAGAGCACATTAGCATGTTAACCTCCAGACACCTGGGTCGGGGGACGACGTCCAGATTCTGATATTTGACGCTTTTCCCCTGACTGTTCTGGGCTCCACCAGGACACATCCCTTTCACCTCCTTGCAGAGGCCTCCTAGGATTGGTCCCCTATGACACACAGTTCTGAGAGTCCTGAGCTGGCCCTGTTCCCCCCCACACACACAGGAATGAGTCAGGGGAGACGCCAGACCTCCTCCGGCTGCTCTCTGAGTCTTTTCACCAGCCCTGCCTCCTCCATTAGGTTGGGCACCTTCCTTTGCTGGCCCTACTGGGACCAGATACGCACACACTCACATGTGCACACATGCAGCCTCCTCATTTCTGAGTGAGCAAGCCCAGGCTGGCCCTGTTGTGTTTGAGGAGCCGCCTGCCTCTGACTCCAGCCTCCCCTCCTCAGGGTGCGTCCTGGGTGAAGTCACCCCTCTCCAGGCATGGCCATTCAAGAACACCACTAGCAACTCTTGAAGGCCTCGGCCCCATTGTCTCTGACTGGGCTGGATGAGCCCCCGTAGGAGACACAAGACTCCAGTGCTGGAAGAACCCTGCTTTGCTCAAGCAGCAGGACCCTCCCCAGGGTTGCCCTACTACGCACCTCCAGGGGCATTGTCCACCCCACAGTGACCATGCATGTGTGGCGTCTCCGTATACCCGCTCCATGCCTATGCCTCCTCCTCTGGCCTCAGGGATACAGGTAAAAGAGAAGGTGCAGTACCATGCTGGGGGGTCATGGAGGAACCTCTCTAGGGGACAGGGGTCCCCTAAAGGGCTTCAAGCCAAAGACTGACAGTCTGATTGTCACTACCAGATGTCCCAATTGCTGAGTGGAGAATAGTCTGAAGGGCAAGCATGTGGGTCAGAGAATAAGTGAGGAGGCTGGGACAGTCATTCAAGGTGGGCCAGGAGGGCTGGACCAGGGTGGTCTGGGAAGAGATGGTGAGAGGACATATCTTCACGACCAGAAAGACTTGGGCCCCATGGGAGGTGGGCAGCAGAGTGCCAGCAAAGGTTCTCAGCTTGTCTGACTGTGCCCATGGCCTGGATGCCATGGACACGATTCTATGCAGGAGAATGGGTCCTAGCCAGGGGATGTGTGGGTCCCCAGGGAAACCCTGAGTCCCCATTCAGCTCCCTGGAAGGGAACCTGCCCCCACCCTCACTGTATATGCCATACCGAGAATCCAGAGAGATGCAGGGTACTATGGTTTCAATATGAGGTATTCCCCCAAAGCTCCTTTTAGTGCAGGGGGAGCCGTGACCTAATCAGTCCATTCTAGTTGAAATGGAATGACTGGTGGGAACTTTAGGCAGGTGGGGCATGGCAGGAGAAGGTGGGCCACTGGAGAGTGACCTGACAGAGTGCATCTTCCCTCTGGCCCCATTCCCCTCTTTCTGCTTCCTGACCCCACCATGAGCTGAGCAGTTTTTCTCTGCCGGGCTCTTCAGCCATGACGCGTTGCCACACCTTGAGCCCAGAGCAATGGAGTTGGCCATCTATGGACTGAGATCTCTGATCATATGTACCAAAATAAACTTTTCCTCCGCTAAGTTGTTCTTGTCAGGTATTTTGGTCACAGTGACGCAAAGCTAACTGAAACATGGGATGACCAAGGTTCTCCTGCACACCGGTGTCTCTCCCAGGCACCTCTCAGAATCTTGGGAATGTGAGCCATAAGGATGTTCATTGAGCCATGATCTTCCACCCTGGCTGAGGGGCACTATCTGGGACCAGTCATTGTTGATTTACTGTGTGATCTTGGGTGAGCCTCCTCCCCTATCCAGTCTTCACACAGGAAGAGATGAGAACAATTACCTTTAAACTCAGGGAGCATGGTCCAGACCTTCAGTTCTGTGCTGAGGGCTGGACAGCCTGGCCTCAGTATCCAAGAAACCTAGGAGCCAATATGCAGCCTAAGAGGAAAGGGCCATTGACTGGGGTGAAGCATTGGGATAGGGTGCTAGCTGGGGGCCAAGCTGCCTGGGCAGGACTGGGCCAAGCCAGTCCTTCTCTGCCCCATCCCCTTAAGCGCTCTCTCTCTCTCTCTCTCTCTCTCTCTCTCTCTCTCTCTCTCTCTCTCTCAGTACCAGGGAAAATCAGAGGGGCTTTACCACTGAGCCACATCCCCAGCCCTTTTTATTTAATTTTTTTTATAGCTTTACTATTTATTTATTTATTTATTTTTATGTGGTGCTGAGGATCGAACCCAGGGCACATGCTAGGCGAATGCTCTACCGCTGAGCCACAACCCCAGCATCCCCCACCAATCCTTTAAAAAAAAAATTGAGTCAGGGTCAAGCTAAATTGCTTAGAGCCTTGCTAAGTTGCTGAGGCTAGCTTTGAACTTGCAATTCTCCTGCCTCGGCCTCCAGAGTTGCTGGGATTACAGGCATGTGCCCCTGCATCCAACCCCTTAAGGACTCTTGCTCCTTCCTTTCTGCTTCTTCCCTGACAAGGGATCCCTCTTCCATTTCCCCATGGTCCTGAGGTGCAGAGCACTGCCAGGGTCAGGGCACCCAGGTAAGCCATGGTTCCTGGTCACAGCTTCACTGCCTGCCCCTCGGTGTTCTGGTCTGGGAGTAGTTTGAACCTGGATTCTAGCTGTCTACCTGGGCTGGCCCCCCACTCCGTTCTTCCCCTTAAGTCATGCGTCACCTACCACCCCTGCCAGCCTGCACCCCCACTCCGTTCTTTCGCTCTGCCTATTGCCTACACTGCTCACCTACAGACCCTGCCACCAGCTTCCCAAGTCTGCACCTTTGTGAGCCACTTGTGTCCCCGCATCCTCTGCCTGAAACCTGGGCTTGTCTGAGAGTCACCTCTCTTCTTCCCTCTCAGAGGAGCAAGGGAGCTGGGGGCTAGTGTTCCTGAGAGGGCTGCAGAACAAAGGCACAGCCCATAGCTGGCCTCAGATCCTTGGAGCCTCTCCCTGACCTTTGGGGGAGGGAGGCTGGATACTAAGCCCCTCCCAGACCACCTCTGAGCAGGGAGAGTGGGTATGCTTTGTCTGCATCTTGAATTCTTTCCCTGGGCCTTGTGCCCAGAAGTGGCATTTCTGGGACAAACACCTGAACTCAGTTTTCCCAAATTGGCTTCTGAAAAGAAAGCAGAACTCTCTTTCATATTGGTCTATTATTATTGATGATTTAGAGAAGCCATGTATTGGCTATGCCAGGTACACACTGGGGGCGTTGAGTCCCTATCAGCCTGAGCCCCTGACAGGCCCAGCCTGGGACTTGTGCTGCTGAGCCTTATCCTCTGCAGCTCTAACTGCAGCAAGAGTAATGATAACAATAATACACACAGCATGGCCCTTGCTCTGGGATGGGGTGTCCTGCAGGCTTTTCATTATAAACTCATTTAACTTTCCAGTCGCCTTGGAGGAGGTGCTGGACTAACCCCTGTGGGCAGATGAAGAAGCTGTCAGCAGTAAACCCACGTGCTGGCAAGGGGCCACCCCAGGATCTAGGTGTCTGGCTGTCTTGTGAGTCCCTGCTCTCAACTACCCCATGCCTGAGAGGCAAGGGGGCCTTCAAGCCTTGGCTCCCTCCCAGTGCTAACATCACCTGGAGTCCCAACTCCCAGGAAAGCAGCATCTTGTAGCAAGGAGCCCTCTTTGAGGACTTACTGCACAACTGTGGGTTACCTGGGCTAGGAGGGAGAGGCAGAGGAGGAAAGCTGGCAATAGCTGGGAGGCTTAGGAGGAAGTGTGGCATCAGGGCTGTCCTGGTGTGTGCAGGCTGGAGGGGCTGAGCAGCAGGGGTCCCCAGGTCTAACGAGTAAGGCCATCCAGGGAGGTTTCTCAGAGGAGGCGACATCTTACAGTAAAGTCGAACCTTCTGCAGTTCTTTTATATCCTAATTCTTCCCCTTAAGTCATGCCTCACCTACCACCCCTGCCAAGTGGCTACCTCTGTCTCCTCTTTCCCTGAGCCTCCTCCTACAGGAAGCCTCTCCTCACTCTGGTGCTTCCTGTGGCTTCCATGGCCCTCTGTGCAGCCAGTGTGCCCAGACCCTCCTCATCCCCTCAGGCTGTATGTCTGGGGCGTTTCTGGACTTGTGCCCAGCTCTGGGTATCAGGCTCTCATGACTAGTGCACACAGAGTTTCTGCCAGGAGCTTGAACATATTAGGGATTCAACCCAGAGCCTTGCACATATTAGGTGAGCACTCTACCGGTGAGCTATCCCCCCCAGAACCCACAAGCCCTCTAAGGCACTCACAGCCATTCTGCCTGGCAGGGTTCTCCTAGGTGAAGAGCAGAGCCCAGCCCCCCACAATGGGTGAGCACCCCATGGGTCCCTGGAATCCTTGCCTCCTACATCCCCTCACAGGTCCTCACATCACTGCCTCTGCCTGCCCAGGCCTTTGGTGGTGCCCAGGAGGTAGGACTGACCACCTCTGTGCCTCTGCTCCCTGATTCTGCCCACCCCGATAGCGGCTCACTCCTCGGCCAGGTTCCAGCCAGAAAAATGTCTGGCCTCTCCTGTTTAGAAAGATCTGCCACTGCCACAGCTAAGTGGAGGGGTCTGGAGGCCACACTAATTGATTAATTAAACCCTCTCGGTTAATTAGCTGCGTCCCTCCAGGGAAAAAAGTCTAGAGCTGAGCTAGGGCCTCCTCTGTGTTGGGGGAGGATTTCATTAGCCTGGGTCAGGCTGAGCCTGATGCCAGTTGCAGGGAGCTGTGGAGAGCCCTGGGGGAGAGTTGTTCTGGGCCCTGGAGCCCTTTAGGCCACCTGGGTCCCAGAGAAGTGTCCTCCTGAGTAGGCCCACCCTGAGTCCCACAGGCCAGAGGCAGCTGGACCTGGGGGAAGAGGGAAATGTACACTCAAGCTCCAGAAAGAACCCCCGGGAACAAGAGGATAGAGGATGGATATGGAAGATGAAGCAGTCTACTATGGTCAGGGCTCCCTCACTGGGCTGGGGAGGATCCAGACAGGACCCCACCACAGGCGCTTCATGCAGGAAGGGCCTTGAATGCCAGCCTAGGAACTTGAACTTCCTCGGGAGGTGGAGGGCCAACGTAGATTTGAAGCTGGAAGGAACTTGATTTGGGATTTGGAAAGATTTCAGGGGAGGAGAAGGGAGAGGTAGGGGAGTATGGGAGCCCAAGAAAAGGGCCTTCAGGTGTCCAGAGAGATTGAATATCCATGAGGTCTGGGGACTTGTGGGGAGGATGGTCTAGCCTGAGTGCCAGAAGATCGGGTCCTGCTGTGTGGCCTATAGCCACCCAGTTCCCTTCTCTGGCCCTCTCTCCTCTCATGTGCCAGGTGCTGTGTCTAGGCAGATGTTCCCGAAACCACAGCCTTGGTGAATAATGTCACTGGCACATTTCCTTGAGTCAAGGCAAAACACCTTTAAAAAAAAAAAATTCGCCCAAGCCCTCTTTTCTTTTCTTTTCTTTTTCTTTTTGGTGCTGCTAGGGTTTCAACCCAGAGCCAGGCACATATTAGGTGAGCACCCTACCACTGAGCTACCCCCCAGCACCCCCAAGCCCTCTAAGGCACTTGTGGGCATTCTGCCTGGCAGGGTTCACCTGTGTGATGAGCATCCCCCAACACTGGGTGAGCACCCCCTTCTGGATCTGCAATATCATGATTCCCAATGGGAGGAGCTCAGGGGAGGGGGGACATTTGGGTAGTGGAGGGACACCTGTGCCTGGGCTGGATCTAGGAGAGAAAGGACTGACAAGGAGTAGGAGGCAGAGAGTCCAGGACACCCCAAGTGGCTACAGGCAACGGGCAGGGCTGCAGCCTTGGCACGAAGCCCGCCCTGGGCCGGTCCTCCAGCTCCCTGAGTGGCTGCCCAAGTGGGAACAATGACCCTTTCACGTCACGCCTCCTCCAGTCACAGCAACTTTGGCGCCGCAGGACAAAGGGGCCATTTCATCATTGTTGGGCTGGATCAACAGCCCGCCCTGCCTGAGCCCTGCTGCCCCCACCCAGCCCAGGCCCCGGGAAGGGAGGTTGACTGCCCAGCCTGGCCAGAGCCTGGGACCTTCTCTCTATTTATCTGGTCCAGCCACATCCATGCTGGAGTTCCCCCCTCCCTTTTCCTACCTTCCCCTTTCTGGCTCACTCCTGCCTGCTGAGGGGATGCCAGGCTGTGCTCCCAATCCTTGGTCTCTCCCGGCTGTCAGGCTTCATCCAAGTCTGCCACCTTGAGGTGTGAGACTTTCCACCTGTCTCTCTGCCCCAGCCAGCCCTGGAAACCCCAGAGGGAGCACCGAGGTGGGGTGGGGCAATACCTCCTTGAGAAGAGACCCCTGTCCCAGGGGGTGAGGAAAGCAGAAGAGGCCTCTTGCCTCAGGGTCCTGCCTACCCTTCTGCTCACAATGGCCTTTCACAATGTGAGCTAGCCCATGGCTAGCTTAGCTCGCCTTTTGGCTAGTCTCAGCCCTCCATGGGTATCTGGCTGTACAAAGGCCCAGAGGGCCAAGACTATACCCATGGTAGATTCCCCCATGCCCAGCTCTGCCTCCTGCCTCCTTTGCTTAAAGGATGAGAGTTTGGGACCCTGAGCCCCATCTTTCCATTTTTTTCTCTACTTAGCAGGATTTGCTACAGTGAAAAAGGATGGGAGGCCATAGCTTGCTCTTGGTGAAGAGATCCTAGTCTGAGCACCAAGACAAAGACTGTATACTTTTATGCACTCTGGTCAGAGCTAGGCCAGAAAAAAAGCTCAAGAATCTAGCCACCGGGCCAGGCATGGTGGTGCATGTCTGTAATCCCAGTGACTCTGGAGATTGAGGAAGGAGGATCATAAGTTTGAGACAAACCTTGGCAACTTAGCTAAACTCTGTCTCAAATTTTTTGTTTTTCTTAGCACTGGGTATTGAACCCAGGATCTTGTGCATGCAAGGCAAGCACTCTACCAACTGAGCTATATCCCCAGTCCCTCAATTTTTTTAAAAAAGGACCAGAAGTGTGGCTCAATGTTAGGGTGCTGCTGGGTTCAATCCCCAGTACCAAAAGAAAGAAATATTCAGCCACCAGGGATCCAAGTTTCACTCTCAGAAGCAGGGGCTGTGGGACAGGGTGGTGCCTCATTTTGGGTGCCTACAACCTTGAGCCTACAGATAGCAGTGATGTTGATAGCTCACCCCCCCAGTGGTGGGCAAGGGGTAAAGGGATATGCTGGGCTCCACCAGAGGATGGGGATGTAGATGATTCTGTCAAGGCCGATGGGCCTAGGGGATCTCCCACCCCCTGTACATCTGCATAGCATAAACATTTCAAGAAACCTGTCTGGAGACAGCTCGGTGCTCTGGGCCTGGATTCCCCTTCTGTGCAATGAAGGCACAGACTCTACCCTGGTGGCTCTTTCAAACCCAGGACCCTAAGAGTGAACCAAACTGGAAGGACAGGCTACTAATGTTGGGAAGGAAGGAACTAGGGGAGCGTGGGTTCCATAATCTTTCCCATTTTGCAGATGAGAACACCAAGGATCAGAGGTAAAGTGACCATCGAACCACACGACAGATGAGGGGCAGAGCAGAGACTTAGGAACTGTGTCAGGAAGGAGCTGGAGTTTTGGGCTGGTCACCACTGGGGCCTGGTCTCAAAGTGAACCCCTGAAGTGCTGGGCAGTAGGTTGGCCATGTATGGGTGTAGGAGACCTGCAGGACCAGGCTTGCTCTGCAGCTCCTACAGCTGCCTGTCCCCGCCAGGCCCAGAGGCACTGCACACACATGGCCCATTTGCCCTGCCTCACTTCCTCTGACTAAGACTAAAGAATCACCCCTCGAGGGGAGTGAAGCTCTGGCACTCATTAGCAGGAAATGCTCAGCCCTGCCCTCTCCAGTGCCTGCCTGCCCTGACACCCCTCATCTGGGATCTTGGCCAACGCTGCTAAGGAACACATGGGTGGGGGCACTGCCCTGGTTGGAGGGTGCTGGGCTTAGCCTGATCCACCTTCAGTCAGTTTGGGGGTTAAAGCGGTTGCCCTTACACCCAAGCCTGGCCAAGGGCCCCTCTCTGCTAGTCTTGATGACATTCTAGCTTCAGAGTCTTTGGTGCCTAAGATCTTCCCCAACTTAGTCAAACCCAGATTTTGAGAGAGGATTAGATATCTAGCCCCCAGTAGGAGGACAAAAACTGGTCTTTGAGTCTAGTTTCAAACTCTTCCAATTTATTCATTTGTTTGTTTGTTTATTTTGATGTTGGGGATTAGAACCCAGGGCCTTGTGCAAGCACTCTACCTAATGAGCTATATCCCTAGCCCCCAATTTATTTTTATTTAAAATTTTTTTTGTTATACATAATATTAGGGTTCATTTTGATATAATTATACAGGCTTGGAATATAATTTGCTCCAATTCAGACCAGAGCACTTCTCCTTTCCCGCTCCTTCTCCTCCTTCTCCCTGTTCCTTTTCCTCTACTCTGCTGATCTTTCTTCTATTTATTTAATTTTTTTAATTAGCACAATATATATATATATATATAAAGATGAATTTCACTGTGGTATATTCATATATGTACATAGGAAAGTTTGATCAGATTCATTCCACCACTTGACCTTCTTCAGTTTTGAGGTAGCTTCTGAAAGGTGTCTGCCCAAAGAACAGAGAGGTTGAGGCTGCCTCACGATGCCTGGAGAGGAATGAGAAGCTGGCCTAGTGACGTTGGGGGACTTCCCCTTCTAGCATCCCTGGATGATCTACTGCAACCTCCATACAGGTGAGGAGGTGGGGAGAGTTGGGGCTTCAAAAAACTTCTGGATCCAGGGCAAGGCCACAATTTCCACCAAGGTCCTGGTCTCCAGTCTCTGCACCAAGCTTAGACCCCAGGCTTCTGCCTACCCAGGGTGGGCCAGTACCCAGCAGAGGAGGCTACTGAGACCTGAGATGCAACTGGCCCAAGACTTTACAGCAGAGCAGGAGGCTGAGGCTTTGAATTCTGGCTCCAGCTCTGTCCCCTAAGAGCTCTGGGCATGCAGGCAGATCTTTGCCCTTTCTGAACGTTAGTCTCCCCAGAGATTGCCCACTGGCTGGGCCCCTGTCAGCGGCTGCCCCTGACTTGGACTCTGAATCCTTGGACAGTGCCTGTTGGCTGAACGTATCAGCACCAATTAGCCAAAGAGCCCAGTCCCCAGACAGGGGAGTTCATGGGAGGAGATTACACTCTGTCCTCAGAGTTTGTCCTCCCATGAAGGACCACTGTGAAAGGACATAAAAATGCTCAAATGACAGGGCCAGCCAGTGCTGCAACTGGGTCAGATGATAGGATTCCCTTACTAGTGGGGAGACCAAACCTGAAAAGGCCAGCCTCGCAACCTCACATCACTCACGAGGAAGCTTATACTGTGTTACCTGTAAGCACTTCACAATCAGACTATGAAACACAGCTGGTGTAGAAAGTGCTGCCCCAGAGGGGCAGAAAGTCCATCACAGCTCGGTCCAGCAGCCTGCACCCCTGAAACTCCTGAATGCCTCTCTGTGCACCCCATTGCTGCCCTGGATCTGGTGAGCAACTCCAGATTGTGCGATCCATGGCCGGCCCCTCGTGCCTCCTTGAAGGCTGTGGGCAGGATCAGAGATCTCTGGTGAATAAAAGCTCTGGAAACAGCAAAGTTGGGTGGCATCACACAGCAGCGTTCCAGTGGGGCAAGCTGAGTCTGGCTTTGCAGTTAGAATGGTTTGCGGTCCTGCCTCAGGAAGAGATCGGCTGTCTGGGGGCGGTGGCACACTCCTGTAATCCCAGCAAGTTTCGAGTTCAAGGTCAGCCTCTGCAATTTAGCAAGAACCTTAACAATTTACAAAGACCCTGTCTCAAACTAAAAAAATAAAAAATAAGAAGGACTGGGGATATAGCTCAATGGTAAAGCTGATTGGGTTTAGCTGACTTTTGGCCAGGTCACTTCATTTCTCAAGACACCTGTCTCGTCAGGGGTGGGGTAACTTGGGGCAGCCATCATGAGAGCAAGTGGCATTGATCTGGGCTGCTGTCGGGTGGCTGCTGTGGATCCTGGGCTGCAGATCAGAGAATCCCATGGCTGGGAGCAGAACTACCGATCTAACCTGCTGAGATTCACCATCTGGGGCTGTGCAAGCACTCATGCTCTGGAGGACAGAAGGGATGGAGATGCTGTATTCAAGGTAGGGACACAGGCTGGTGATCCCAAAGGAGGGAACAGAGTGAGGGGAAGGGGTCCTGAAGGAAGGTGATTGACAGCAAGACTGAATGCTGCAATCTGAGGCTGACTGTAGACTAGGGGAGCCCTGGGACTTTGATCAATGACCAGTGGGCTCCGTCAAACTCCCCCTCCTGGAAAGGGGGCACCTGAGGCCACCAACGACCACTGCTCCCAGCTGAAAACTTCACACAAGCTCTCAGAACTCCTCCCTGAACTTCCCCCTTTTACTGTGAATATGGACATTAAGGCTCACAGTTCAGTAACTTAGGATGTCAGGGAGGGCAGGAGGGATAAAATAGTAAGGGTGCTTTGTTCTAGAGAGATTTAGGGACAAGGCCCACCTATAGGGACTCCTGGCTACCTTCTGCTTGGGCTGACATCGCCTCTCCTGGGACAGACTAAGTTAAGCACCTTGGTGGTACCTCCACCCTGCCCACAAGGACTGTGAGTTCTTTCCCTTGGGAAACTCTGTGAGGCAGGACTGGCCCGCCCACTCCCAAGTCCCCACAGAGGGAGCAAGTGAAGTAGCAGGGGACAGTGAGGCGGTGAGCCTTGAGATCAGTGCATGATGATGGCCTTTCAACAATTCTCAGGTGGCCTTGTCCCAGGCCCCAAGTATGACTTCACTTCCATTGTCGGATGGGATGACTTTTTCCCCCTAGGATCTCCCCGGCTTTCTCATAACCCACCCAGGGCATGGGAGTTGGAGATGCTTTCTGGAGGCCATTTGTCAACTTGAGTTAAAAAAATAAAAAGAAAAATATGCATGACCTTTAACCTAGTGATCCTATTCCTCAGAACCTATTTGCCCTGGGGAAATCACTTGAAGGCGTAGAGAAGGATCCACCTCTAATTGGCTCTGTGATCCCTGGCTCATGTCAGCTGGGGCAGTTTATGTCCAGCCTCCCCCACTGGGATTGTCTCCTCCCACAGGTTCACGCACACCATCCTCCCACTGTGCCCAGGCCACCGCTTGGGCCTGTGTCCCACACCTATGCCTTTCCCTGTCCAACCTCCACCTCTCTGGGACTCTGGACTTTCCTCTCCTCAACCACTGGTCTCTCATAGACCCCTTTCTCCAAGGAGTTTGCTCAGATTTCACTCATGGGGGATCCTTTCCTACACTGAGGTCTCCACTCCTTGGGGTCTTCCTTGGAATGGGAGAAGGCTCTGCTTTCTACGGAGCTACTTTGCCAGGCTCTGCTCAATTCCAAGAGTTCCCTGTCATTTGGGGGATGAGTAGTGAGCACCTTGACAGCACACCCCATGACTCATCTACTAGAGTCACTCTCATGGCCCTTTTCTTTGGCCATTCCCTATCCTATCATAGGATGCCTGGATGAGGAGACGCCACCCTATTCCCTTCCCTGAATAGGCCCTAAGAAGGTTAGGGGGTCACTGACACCTTTGTCCCTTCTCCTGTCTCCAGGCCCTACAGCTGCAAACTCATTGTTTTTCCAGAAGGACCTATATGGAACTGCTGGCCTATGTGCTCCCTGTGAGTTCAAGGGTCAGAGAAAGGATGCTTGGCAAGGAGCTCAGCACAGGGACAAGGGGCTTGATCCATTCAATGCCATGTGTCACCTCTGGAAGTCCAGACATGGTGCTTGTTTCCTGTGAACTCATAGACCCCTGAGCCAGGGAAGAGGAGGCTTTGTGATTTAGCCTTCCTGTGGGCCAGATTCCCTCCTAGGCACACATCACCCAATCTCATCGTCTCGGGAAGGGATTATTCTCCCCATCTTTTAGGCAACAAATCCAATGAGTACAGGGAGGTAGAGCCCCTGATGTGGAGGTGGTAGGAGAGAGCTCTCAGAGCCTCAGAGCCATGGGCTCAGGAAGAGGAGTATGGGAGTGGCAGGGTCCCTGAGGCCTCACAGGCCTGTCCTCCTGAGTCTTTTTTTGAGGTCACTTCTCCAAAGACAGAGGCTGGTGCTGGTAGCATAGGGTTTGTCTGCTCTGGCACCTCTCAACCATGCAGGCCCAGGCCCTGGCTTCACCCTCACAGCCTCTGCTGAAGCCTCAGGATGTGCCTGGAATCCCAAAGCTGCACTGCAGAGTCATCTACCCAGGGCCTGCCAGCTCCAGGCAAGGGTCCGTTTCTCAGCACCGCACACACTGCAGCATCTGCCCTGGCCTCAGGAACCTACTCCAACAAAAGGGGAGTAAATCAAGCTCAACCATCTATTCCTGTCCCTTCTTTTCCCCACCATCAGACCTGAGAGAGAGGTGCTGAGGGAAGTGGGGGATCCTGTATAGTCCTCCACTTGTCTCTGCAAGCTAGTGGCTGCCCAGCCACCCACCCAGGCTCAGAGCCCTGTTCAGAGGACTGAACACAGAGCCAGGCAGCCACGTCTGAGCTCTTCCCCGGGTGCTCAGCAATTTAAAACAGAAAACCCTGTGCAAAACAGGCTCTCCTCCACTGAGGTCCATAGGCACCCTCCTTGCGGGCTGAGCAGGTAGTTGCTGTAGAGTTTGAACTTGCAAGTCCAGGATGGCCAGGTTGGAGCCCCAGCTCTGCCACCTACAGCTGTGTGACCTTGGGTACCTCACTAATCCTGCTAAATCCCAAATCCTTCCTTGAGAAAATCAGGAGTATGTGACCAGAACCAGAACCTGGGAGGTTTAAATGAGGCAGTTCAGGGCCAGGTATGAACTCACCCCCACCAGCCCCTTTAGTGTGGCCTTAGGGTGGCCTTGCTCTGTTCAGGCCCTGCACCAAACCTTTCATATGCACAGTCTTAGCACATCTTTACAGAAATCCCATGAGACAAGCTGGTGTAATGGAGTATACCTATAATTCTAGTTATTCAGAAGGCTGAGGCAGAAGGATCACAAGTTTGAGGCCCACCTGGGCAACTTAGAAAAACTCTGTCTCAAAATAAATTTTAAAAGTCTGGGGAGGGCTGGGGTTGTGGCTCAGTAGTAGAGCGGCCCTAAAATAAATAAATAAATAAATAAATAAATAAATAAATAAATAAATAAATAAATAAATTGAAGGTATTGTGTCCAACTACAACTAAAAAATATTAAAAAGGGGGGAGGCTGGGAATATAGCTTGGCACTGTACAAGTGGAAGCCTCTACCCCACCTCATGGTAGTGCACTCAAGTACAAGACCCTGTGGTCGATCCCCAGTACAAAAAAACAAACCAAAACAAAATCCCATAAGACATGCCTATTTGTCAAAGGTAGGGTATCCTCCACAGATGAAGAGACTGAGGCTCTCAAGGCTGAGACTCACCTTGTTGTGAGGACAGAGTGATGGGAGATAGAGTGCCATCTGTCTTGGGGGGTAGTCTGATGCAACTACAGGCAGAGGACAGGAATGGGATGGGGGTGGGACGCCCAAGTCCTGTCCTGGGTATGGAGATAGGAAGGTGGAAATCCAAGCAGGGGCGAGTGCCCGACCAGCTTGTTGAGAGCCCAGTGTGGGGCTGCTCCTGCACACCCTTCCAAACTGCTGGGAAGGAAGGTGTCCAGGTCTATTCTTAGCAGGTCCCGCTCCTGAGCTCCCACACCCCACCCCTCATCACCTCCAACCCCTGCTGTCACTGATCCCCACTGCTCAGTAGAGCGGCTTAGCTTGGCCAGACATAAGAGAGTTGTGATTACAGCTCAGGTGGTGGCAGGTAGACCCCATGACAACAGAGATGGGGACTTCTCCAAACACAAGCTGCCCCTGGGGCACTTGGTGCAGCCCCTGCCACACTCCCCAGTCTCAGCCCAGCGGGAGGGCCAGCCTGCACAACTGCTCTCCAGCCTGCACATGGAGCTGGCCAGGCTCCCAGGGAAGTCAGGAGCATGAATGGACTGCTCACCCCGCCCCCCCACCCACCCAGCAAGGGAGAAACAGCCAACACTGGTCCGCCTCTTGGGCGGTCTTGGTGATTAACCCTGGTGGCTTCCTCCTGTAGAACAAGTGCCAGCTCCAGTCCAGAGACTCCATGCCAAGGGCCAGCTTCATCTTCTCTCCCCACAGCCTGCCAGGCAAGTGCCCCAGTTTGACTCAGAGAATCAAGTGATTGCCCTCAGTGATCTCCTGTCCCCAGTCCTTCTGCTCTCCTCACAGAGTGGCATGCTTCTCTGTCTCTTGGCCAGTCTCAGCCTGGAGACCTATCAGCCCTGGTCCCAGGCACCTGAGAAGCCCCCTGGGCACCAGGTGGTGGAATGTGGGGCATGAGAATGGAGCCTCCACCTGCTGAGGAGCGGGGAGGGATTGGTGGGAGCAGGGTCTGGAAGCTGCGGTGAGGGAAGGGAAGCAGGAGGGCAGCACAGCCTTGACAGGGATGAGGAGGGGACACTCCTGGAGGGTTGGGTCCCCAACTTCAGTGGCTGCCATGGTGCAGAGGGTGGGGAGATCTCAGTGGACCTTTCATGGCCAGTTCTCAGCGGACTCTGAGGAGAGTGCCCTGAAGCTCACCCAGCTGAGAGAGACATGCAGAACAGCACTGAGCCTGCTGGGCTGGGGGACACAGAGGTGAGACAAATGGAGCCTCCTCTGGTCAGCACAGGGTTCCGGTGGCGCTCCACTCAGAGCACAGATTGCTGAGAGGCGGGGAGGAGCAGTCTAATGGAGGCCAGTCAGATTCCACAGCCGTCAGGTGAGGAAAGTGGTGGCATTAAAGTGAACGGGGACCTAGGCACGCTGCAAAGATGAGAAGGACCTGGCTGTAAGGAGTCTGCAGTTGCTGGTTACTTCCTGGTGGGCATTCCCAGGCCTGCAGCTCTCCCACACTCTGCCATCACTTGCCCCATTTAACAGATGGAGAAGCCTGTGTGAGCCTGGCACAGAGCCCCAACTGGCCCTCAGCCAAGGAGAGTCTGCCAGAAGCTACCTGGCTTCGCTCACCTCAGTCTCCCGAGCCAGGAACAGTCAGGCAGGTAAAGGGCTAAGGGTGGAGATAGGGAAGCACCAAGGCCATGGCCTGCCCCCAAAAAGGCCTTGTCTGAGAGGGTACAGTCCTGCCCCTGCTTGTCTCAGCTGTCTGTTTCACCCCTCCAGCCTCGCTTGTACCCTCTCTGTCCTCTGGTGCCACATTCACCCTGGGTATTACCACTGCCCTGGAAGCCTCCATTCTCCCATAGGGCAACCAGGCCCAGGGTCGCCACAGGGGAACAGGGACACCAAGGTTCCTTTGTTCCATCCTGTTCAATTTCAGCCCAAGCCAGGCTGGAAGGGTAGCTTGACCCCCACAGATCAGACTCTAGGGGGATACCTGGAGCCAGAGTGGGGACTCTGGGGGAGAGGGAGGGCCAGACGTGTGACCACCGGGAAATGGGAGCCATCAGAAGAAAAGGAGAGAGGGAAGGAGGAAGGAGCTGCTG
The DNA here is from genome assembly GCF_045843805.1 of Urocitellus parryii. Classification (NCBI taxonomy): domain Eukaryota; kingdom Metazoa; phylum Chordata; class Mammalia; order Rodentia; family Sciuridae; genus Urocitellus; species Urocitellus parryii. The sequence continues at coordinate 94,629,944 of NC_135532.1, read as the reverse complement.
AGCAGGGGCAAAAGCAAAGTCCCCAGACTACCATTGTCTGGGCCAGCCCTGGAGCCCCAGCCAGAACTGCACCCCTGGGGACCTGGGCCCAGTCCACCCCCCCTCACCCCCAGCAGATGGGCAGGGAGGTGCAGGCAGAGAAAGAGATTTTGAGGGGCCCCTGTGGGGGTCTGTGTATGCAGTCAAGTGGAGGTGTGTGAAGGGTGTTCTTTGGGCTCTGAGGGTGCCTCTGGTGTGCGTGTGTGTGGTTGGGTGCCCCCTCTGTCCCTAGTGCCATCCCAGCTAGTGTATCTACAAGACCTGTGCTACAGGGCGGGGCTGTAGCTCAGTGGTAGAGTGCTAGCCTAGCACGTGTGAGGCCCTGGGTTCAATCCTCAGCATCACATAAAAATAAGTAAATAAAGATATTGTGTCCATCTACAAGAAAAGAAGAAATTAAAAAAAAAAAAACCTGTGCTATACAAGTGGGATGGATCAATAGCAGCTGCTGCCACCTCTTCCCACAGCGATGGCCTTGGACCACCTTCTCTGCCAGTTTCATGGCTGCTTTGTTGGGGTGCTGGGGAGGGGACCGACAGGTGAACATTTTGGGCCTCCCAGGGATCCACCATTAGGATTCTGCTGGATCAGACCCTTGCCAGGAGTGTGCTTGTGAGCAGTGAGACACACTCTGGAGTCTTGGCCACTAGCATGTGCACTAGGTGTTGGGCCTGTTGATGCTCTGTGATGCTGGGCAAGGGGATTTAACCCCTCTGGGCCTCAGCTCCTCATCTGTAAAAATGGGGATTAATAATTGTGCAAACCTTATGAGGTCTTGAGAAATAATTAAATGAGGCATTATCTGGAAGCTGGTGTGGTGTTATTCTCCAGGTTTCTTTTGTTGAAGATATTATCCTCATATGCCTCATCTGTCCCCAGGTGCTGGACCCAATTGATCTGGGGTCCTGCTTCTAGCAATGCCTTCACTCAACGACATAACCACCAGGGTGGGACTTTTTTTTTTTTTTTTTTTTAAAGAGAGAGTGAGAGAGGAGAGAGAGAGAGAGAGAGAGAGAGAGAGAGAGAGAGCATTTTTTAATATTTATTTTTTAGTTCTCGGCGGACACAACATCTTTGTTGGTATGTGGTGCTGAGGATCGAACCCGGGCTGCACGCATGCCAGGCGAGCGCGCTACCGCTTGAGCCACATCCCCAGCCCCAGGGTGGGACTTTTCTGAGAAGGGTGCCTGGACCTGGTCTGTAGTTCTGGGGAACAGGCAGGTGCTTGTGTCCTGAGGATTGGAGGCTTGCAGCTCCCTATAGGTTAACATGAGATGACTCCACCAGAGTCATGCAACAAAAAAACACTTTTACACCCTCAGTAACCAGTGGCCACCTTTCGGTGTGGGAACCACCCAAGGAACTGGGATAGTAGGGCTGCCACCGTGTAGTGTTCATCAACTCCTTCCCAGGCCCCAGAACCCTTCTTTTCACAATCCAGACTCCTATCCCTTTCTAACATGGTCCAGGCTAAAGAGGACCCAGAATCTTCTGGAAGGCACTTATGGGCAGAAATGTCCGAGGTCCTCAAAGTCCCACCCAAGACTCCCACTACCTGCAGATGATTTCCAGGGTTCCCAGTGTGGGAAATACTTCCCAGAAAAGTCCCTGACTCATTCTGGCTCAAATCCACTGCCCTGGACATTGGAGCAGAGAGGAAAGACATGGTTAATCCCCAAGCCTGGCCCTGCATCCCTTGGCCTGGGTCCTCCAACACCCAGAATATACCAGCCCTTAGGAACCCCAATAGTGAGGGCTGCAGAGGTCTCTAGCACTGAGTGATGATGAGCCCAGGTGAAGGATCTCCTCATTCCTTCTCCATCTCCTCCCCATTTCTGCCATCCAAGGCCTGGACTTTGCTTCTGATTCTGAAAAAGCCACGATGTTTTTTTTTTTTTTTTTGATGGGATATTCATGAAGATCCAGCAAATGATACACAGGTATATCCTAGGCAGAGAGCTAGCAAGACCAATATGTGAATCCCTGAATATGGGATTATACAGAAAAATTTGTCATTTTTCATTATCTAGGTTTTTTTTTTGGGGGGGGGTTGTACGCACATGAGCACTTGGGATCAAACCTAGGGCTTAGCATATGCTAGGCAAACACTCTACCATTAAGCTATACCCCCAGTCCTTTTCATTTTTATTTTGAGACAGGTCTTGCTGCGTTGTTAACAGAGGCCTCAAACTTGCAATCCTCCTGCCTCAGTCTCCCGAGTAGCTGGGATTACAGGCGTGCACCACAGTATCTGGCTTTGAGTTAATAATTTGTTCAGAAGTATTTATGGAGCTCTACTGAGTGCCAAGGTAGGGAGAGAGCATGTACAGAACAACTCAGGGCCATTCTAACAATTTGGGGGTGACAGCTTTTAGCTGGCCATAAGGATCCCAGAGCTGTGTGCTTTACAGTATTTTTTTTCCAGCCTCTGTCAGGTGAGGCCCCACTGAGGCCCCACTGGAAGAGATTGCTGCTCAATGATCATCTTGGTCTCTGGATACAGTCCCAGAGGCCTGCCTTTAAACCTGTCTTCCTAGAGATGTGACCTTGGGCTGGTGACCTCACCTCTCTGGGCATTGTCACTATCTAGAAAAGGACACAGGGTGGTGGAAACAGCACAGAGGCCAGACACATGGGGACACTTACACTAAGTACCCAGGGATGCAGCACCAGAAAGGTCCCTCTATCCCACCCTGCTCAGGAGGGCCCAGGGCAGGTTCAGAGCCCTGTGCTTGTTCTCTCTGGTAAGTGCAGCCCCAAACCAGCTCCAAAGCCCGTTTTCCCATCTGTAAGTAGGTGAGACAAAATCATGGGGCCCTGCCATGGTACAGAATACCAAGAGGAAACATACCCACTCGCTGTGGCCAGAGCAAGCTGTTCACAGGAGCCTTAAGTGTCAATGGCCAGTAAGTGTGGGGGCGGGTACCTGTGTGGGGGTTTGGATAGCCCCAGAGAGGGGACGAGATTCCTGCTGTGCCCTCTGAATGACCCCAGGTTATCTCCTCCAGACAACTCCTTCCGCCAACTCTGCCCTCTGGCTACTGTTTATCTCCCTGATAAATGGCCTAGTGTCCTGACAGAGGGAGGGAGAGCTGTCTGTGTCCTTCAGAGCCCTCCCTGCCTGGGCTGGGAACAGCTGGGTGAAGACCTGGGCCTAGGCACGTCAGCACAACACTGAAGATTCTAGGCCTTTGACCTTGGTGAGACCCCGATCTGAAGGGAGAGACAAGGTCTAACCTTGGGAACTTGAGGGGAGGCAAGGTCTGGTTCTCAAAGAGCACTTATTGTTTCCTCCCAGAGCAACCCCATACCCTGCATCCTCCTGCACCAACCCACACATCACAGAGTCTCTGGTCATCAGCACACCATCAGTCATGACCTGGAAACAGGGAAGGGCTGCTTTGATCCGTGACCAATACATGACTCTTAGCAGCCATGGTTGGAGGCTAGATTCCCAGGCTGTGGAGTGGGCATCTGTAGAAGAGGAATGCATGAGCCTGTCTGTGGGCCTCTTGGTCCATATGAGCCCTAATGGCTCCTTGAATGCTGGTCCCGGAGAGCATGGGCCACTGGTATTGTCGGGTCCCAGGCTGGCCTAGGTCTGCAAGATGGAGTCAGTTTGTACCTCTCTGCAGACAGCAGCAGTGTTCAGAGAGTGAACAGCCCACTGGAGCAAGTGTCTACTCTTCCCTTTAGTCAAAGGTCAAAGGTCAGCCCCCTTGAGTCTACTTCTCTTCCTGGCCTCAGCATGATACCAATTTGTGCAAAGGCAGGGTTTGTCTGTCTATCTGTTCATGACCTTGGTGTTCAGTCAACTCCTAGATGAAGAAATCTATGTTGATGAATGAAGCTTTGCTCTACCTAGTTGGATATTTGAATTCTTGCACTTAAATATGTTATTTTGGGCTGGGATTGTGGCTCAGCGGTAGAGCGCTCTCCTAACACCTGCGAGAACCTGGGTTTGATCCTCAGCACCATATAAAATAAATAAATAAAATAAAGATATTGTGTCCAACTACAAATAAAAAAATAGATATTTAAAAAAATATATGTTATTTCACTGGAAAAAAAAAATCCTCACTCATTTGGTGCTGAGGCAACATCCAACACATGACCAGTGTCACTACAGTTGCTGATCACTTTACGGCTACCAGGGACATTGGAGCTGGCTCTGGGATGGCTACATTTTGGGCTTATGCATAAACATCTTTGCAACATCCTCAGCATGTGGGTGTATACATGCATTGTCGCTGTTATCAGCATGAACTTAAATTTCTATAAATAGGAACACTGGTTTTTACATTAATTTAGTCAACACTTGATATATATATATATATTGATTAAGCACATGGTCTGGGCTCATCCTGGGAGTCGGGCGATGGGCTATAACAGCGACCAAGAAAATCATGGCCTGTCCTTTATCAGAGGGGCATATGTCAGTCAAAAAAGCACCCACTAAAGGAACTAATTACATGTTCCACGAGTCCTCCAAGAACAGTGGAGGGGGCTACAGGAGCAGGAATCAGGGGACTGGGGAAGTTACTCTGGGAGGAGGCTTGGGAGGCTGGCTCAGCAGAGCAAGCAGGAGGTTGCAGGTGAAACAGGGAGAAAATGTTTCCAGACAGAAAGAAAAACCTGGACAGAGTCCAGATAGTCAGAGAGGCCATTAAACCTGAAAGCATCCAGGGCAGTTGGAGTGGAGGAGGAGGAGGTAGGAGGGACGAGACAGCACTCAGGGCCTCTGGGTCTGGCGATGGGGAACCAGACCAGGGGTGAATTCCTCAGATCCCCCTATAGCTGCCAGGTATAAGGTGGATTTTGAAGGATTCTGCTTCCAAAAGTCTGGAGCTGATTTTATTGGTAAGTCAAGGATACAGGTTTTTTTATTGTCCTCTGCTGTCTCCCACATAGTTGTCCAGACCTCCAGCTACAGAGGGCAAAGGTTGTGTCTGCATCTAATTCAGTTCTGAGGGCCCAGTATGCATCACAGGGGCCAAACAGATGCATGCTGAGAAAGGAGCTCATGGCAATGCCCCACTTGTCAGTTGATGTGCATGAAGCCGACTATCTGGTCCTGCCTCTACCCATGGGCTTGTGTCCATCCTCAGCTTAGTCAGGCCAGGAAAGACATGCAGGGTAACAGGCCAGGCGTCCAGGAAGCAGACCATGTACCCCTCTAGCTCACACCAGGTGGGGACACTCTGACCTATAATCCCCACCCCAGCCATGATAGACAGAATCATAGGCACAGTCTATCCAGGACAGATCCAATTGGTAGTCAGAACCATGTGGGCTGCAGAAACCCAGACCTCTGCCCTGGCCCCAGCCTCTGTTCAGATAGAGAATGTGAAGACAAAAACTTGGGGTTGGGAGTGCATATAGGTTAGAATGCAGAGAACTGTGGCAGGGAGCTTGAGGGGAACAGCGCCTCACTCAGTGTGGGCTTCCCAGAGCTGCAGCTGGGCTAGTTCACATAGGCAGCCAGGTAAGCATGAGCTCTCTCCCAGGCAAGGTATGCAAGCAGAGACCAGAAACTGGAGGGACTTCCATCGCCTCTCCTCCATCCTGCAGGGAGAACTGCCCACCAAACATCCTCTGTCCTATTGGAGGCTTAAAAGCCATCTGCCCCTAGAGATGGTCACTGTGGCTGTGGCTGTGCGCCCCTCTGGCAGGTCCCTGCCCTCCCTACTGTGCTGCCTCTTCCTTAACACAGGAGTGGGTGATCTCAGGGCAACACTTTCCTTTCTTTCTCTGCACTCAGCACTGAACAAATTGCACTTAGTCTCGACATCTACAATAATTTTCTTTTCAAACAAAACCACTAAAAGTCTGTAACCAATTTGCAAAACCATAGGAAGTCACCTTAATTTCAGGATGCATGTTCCCATGCTTTCCTTGAAGGGAATTTAAGTATTTCTCCAGAGGCTCGAGGACATCTGGAAAGAGACCGGGGGAGGCCAGTGTGGGAGATCCCAGGGGCCTCCTCTCCTGCCTTCCACATCCTTTCCACTTACCAAGAGTCCTCAGGTGGGGTGATGGGTTCAGTCCTCCTTCTGAGCGCACTCGTGTACACATGCCATGCCCCTGATCACAGACCTCTTCCTTCCTTCCTGAGGAGATCCAATGCTCCCAACATGGCTGACTGATAAGGTCCCCAGATCTGGATGAACCAGTGCCTCCACTCAGTAGTCCTTCTCCTTCTCCTCCTTCTTCTTATACCAGGGATAGAATCCAGTGGTGCTTAACCATGGAGCCACACATTCCCAACCCTTTTTATTTTAAATTTAGAGACAGGGTCTTGCTGAGTTGCTTAGGGCCTCTCTAAGTTCCTGAGGGTTTGAACTTGCGATCCTCCTGTCTCAGCCTCCAGAGTCACTGGGATTGTGGGCATGAGCCACCGCACCCCAGCCTCCTCCTATTTCTTTCTTTCTTTCTTTTTTTTTTTTTTTTTTTTTGGAGAGAGAGAGAGACAGAGAATTTTTTTAATATTTATTTTTTAGTTTTGTGCAGACGCAACACTTTTGTTTGTATGTGATGCTGAGGATCGGACCCAGGCCGCATGCCTGCCAGGCGAGTGCACTACCGCTTGAGCCACATCCCCAGCCCTCCTCCCATTTCTTGATGCCATGCCACTCCCTGACTGACTCTCTGCTCCCAGGATTCGTACTCTATGCTCTTTTCTCTCTTTCCCCATCTTTGCCTAATTAGGGTACCTTCATCCTTTGGTCTCAGTTTATTTGCCTCTTTCTCCAGAAAGTTCTCCTAGACTCACCAGGGTTCCCATAGCCACTTGTTGGCCTCTTGCCAAAGCCTGCTGAAATTGTCCTGTACCTGCCTGGCCACATGACTGTCAACTCCTTTGCTGCTCAGTATCTCAGGGTCCCACACAGTTCCTGACACAGAGAATGTACCCAGAAAGTGTTTGTTAAATAAATGAATGAATAACCCACGAATTGCCTTCAAACTCAAGGCTGATCTTGACTGAACCTCCTGGCTCCAAGTTCATTATCAAGCCTCAGAAGGGCACAGGCTTGCTGAGCCCTGGGTGCTGGTCTGGGGCCTGAGACCTAGGAATCCCTGAGTTGATGGGAGGGAGAAGTGTGTGTGTTTAGAATTCTTTTCTAATGTGATCCTTTTACTTGGGATTGGGCCAGCTGAGGGCCCTCTGTGAACAGGAAGCAAGAAGGAGAGCTGAGCTTGGGTTCTCCCACCCAATCTCCAATTTGGAGGAAATGCAGCCTGTAATTTGGAGGGCTAGTTTGGTCTGGGGTTAGGAAGGAGCACTCTGTATGCCAAATAATGCCTTTTTCTCCCAGTAGACAAGCATCCCTTCCCTGGGGACTCAGGACCTCTGCTCTCAATCATAGGCCACACTACTCCAATGTACCCCCTGAGGTCTTACCTGGGACCCCTAAAGAGTTGGATGGCCAGTGCTCATCCAAGGAAGAGGGAGGGAGGGAGGGAGAAACCAGGGGCCCAATTTCCTTAGCCATTGACTGTCCAGACAAGGGCTCCCTTGGGGCAGTGGCCCTCAGACATGAAAAGAACCAGCAGAGGTCTCCAAGAACCAGGACCATGTGTGAGCACTGTCCTAAGGTGCTCCCGGCCAGCAGCTTGTGCCCTGTAGGATGCTTAGGACAAACACAGAGAATTGGTCATTGTAATGACCTGACTCAGGAAACCATATTCTCCAGCAACCACCTGACTCTAATCCCTGCTACTGTCTAAGCCCAAACACAAAGTCACTTAATGTCCCTGCCAGCAGGAAGGCCACTCTCATTCTGCTTCTAGCCTTTGGACACCTTTCACTTCCTCCCCATGAAGTCCTCTGGACCACCAGAATAATTCAGGAGCTGCCTCCTATTCCCTGTCTTGCAGGTGGCTGGTTGCCTCTCCATCAGGGCACAGGCTCAGTGAGAATGAGGCCTGGTTGTGGTCACTTTGGTGGCCCAGATCGCTACCCAGGGTCTGGCTTGGCAGAGCTATGATGATAGACAGGCAGAAAGGCTGCTCTGCTCAAAGCTGTGTGGACTTGGACTAAGCCTGGCACTTCCCTGGACTTCAGTTCACTTGTCTGTGGGCCAGGCACATAATACTAGCTCAGTGTTTGCTGAACAAGTGAACAAATGAATGAAGAGTTTGGTTAGATGGTCTTCAAATCAGCTGGGTACAGTGGTGCATGCCTGTAATCCCAGCAACTCAGGAGACTGAAGCAGGAGGATCACAAGTACAGAGTCAGCCTAGAAACCCAGCAAGATGTTCAGCAACTAGACCCTATCTCAAAATAAAAGATAAAAAGGACTGGGGATGTAGCTCAGTGTTAACGTATCCCTGGGTTCAACCCTTGGTATCCATTAAAAAAAAAAAGAAAGAAAGAAAGAAAAAAGATCTTCAAATCCCTAGCAGCCCAAACCCTTCATGCTTCATCCAAGCTTTGAGCCTTTCTGCCCAGATACATGTCAGCAAGGACTGGCATTGGTCTTGGCATGAGTGAATTGGGCAGAAGCCCTGGGGAAGGTCAGAGCATGAAGGAGCAGAACTGAAACCTGTGCCCTGATGGGGTGTCAGGTGACAGTCATCAGGAGGGGTGGAGCAAAAGGGTGACAGTTAAAGGTACCCATCCTGTGCCCCATGTTCAAGGACACCAGCCAGCCTGAGGACAGCGCACCATCCCTATGCCACACCTTCCAACTCACCCACACCCCAGCAGTTCTCTTGAAACTTCTGCTCAGCTCTGTCTGTCGCTGGGGCTGGTGATTCACACACTCTGTTCTTCTTTCCTCTTCCCAACTAATTATAGCTACTGCGTGTTTTTCCCCCTGGAAAAAAATGTCTTCTTAAAAAAAAATATATCCCCAAGCCAATGGTAATTAATTTAGTGAGCATTGCTATATACAATTTAGATTGACTCTGAGGACAGACAGGTCCCAATGTGGGGGTGTCTACTGACCAGCAGAGGAAGAATCAATCTGGGATATGGGGTGCACATGGGGACATGCAGCAGAAGCTCAGTCCAGCTCCCATACAACCCATCATGGCTCTGGAAACCTGGAGGATAGCAGTCACAGTAGCAGCCATGGGGGACTCTATTGAGAACTACTATTTGCTGGGCACAGAGTCAAATGCCTGTCATGTGCATGAACATTTAATCTTCAGACACCTGCCAAAGCAAGCCTAGATATAGGCCCCACTCTCTAGAAGAAGAAACTGAGGCTCAGAAAGTCATCCAGGGTCACACAGTCATCAGTGACGTAAGCAGAGGGAGGTCCATGGCCATTTTAAGCCATCTATGGGACAAGCAAGTATGTGGCCCTCTGTCCTGGTTTCTCCCTCACCTGCCTTCTGGGCATTCCAGCAGCTCTCTTGGAACAGGACCAGAGCTGAGACCACAAGTGTCGCCTGAGTTCTTCCCACTGAGCAGAGGTTGGAGCAGATGTCTGAGTATGTGACCTGGCCAGATGGGAGGGTCCCAAAACAACAGACAAGGGCAATCTGAAACTAGATTAGAGAGAGCCAGATAGAGCTAGAGGAGACAGGGAGCCATAGGGCATCCCCCTCTCCTCCCAGATAGACAGAGCGGGGGGGGGGGGGGGGGGGGGGCTGAACCAGAGACATCCTTGGCTGAGTCCAAGACCAAGGGATAAAGATAAAGCCCAGAAAAACACTGGGTGTGATGGTGCACACCTTTAATCCCAGTAGATCAGGAGGCTGAGGCAGGAAGATCACAAGTCCAAAGCCAGCCTCAGCAACTTAACAAGGCCCTATGCAACTTAACAAGATCCTGTCTCAAAAAATAAAAAGAGCTGAAGATGTGACTCAGTGTTTAAGCAACCCTGGGTTCAATCCCCGGTACCAAAGCCCAAACCGAAACAAAACAAAGAAAAGCAAAGCAAGACAGAAAGACACAAAAAAGAAACTGAGCAAAGACAGTAGCTGGAATCCCCCAAATGAACGCAGAACAGCTGAGGTGGGAGGGGAGTCCAGGTCCGGAGAGGCAATTCTGCCTGAGGACCAGGGCAGGAGGTCTAGGACAGAGCCCAGAAAAGAGGGAACAGAAAGATGGAAGCCTCAAACTTTCATAGGGCCAGGCCCCACTGATGGAGCTCCAAGGAGTCAGGGCAGGCATTGGGCCTCCAGGTGAGGAACATGGCATCTCTCTGCCATTATCAATCCAGAAAGACTGTGGAATGGCCCCCAAGCAGGTGAGCACTCGGACCTTGGGGCCTTAGGAAAGCCAAGAGAGGATGGGGCAAGGAAGCAGGTAGGAGGTAGCAGCCACCTTGGGCCTATCCTGGGAGAGTCTCCTCCCCGCCCAGTCAGTTTCTGAGTCTAGCTAGCCTACCTCCCGCCTCCCCCTACCGTAGAGCAGAGATGAGGACCAACCCAGGGGTTGAGGAAAATCCAGGCAGGGCTAGGCCACCTCATTTCCTGGATGGCAAAGTGCAGTGGGGAGACCCCCACCCCATTCCCCTCCAGCCATTAGGAAATATCCTCTCTACCTGCTCTCAGGGCCAGAAAGGGGCCTGTTCCCTCCTCAGACAAGCCAGTTTCCTTTAGACTAGTATAGGACTCTACTTGTGTCCCCAGGCCCCTCAGGACAGGGCCTGCCTCCCCAGCCCCCAGCTGGGCTCTGCCTTGGCAGTCCAGGAGGTGTTGACAGCCTTGCTAACCACAGGCAGCCGGTCCCTGGCTGCAGCCATCACCTCCCCCAACTTCTCTGGACACCTGACACAGCCTGCCCTGGGTCAGGGCTGGGCGCCCAGGACCTGTGAGCCAGGCAGCTGTCAGGATTTCCGGCGCAGTGGGCCTCTCAGCCACTTTCTTGTCTGGAATCTCCTGGCCAAGTCTGCACTCTTCTGGGGTCTGTGTCTGGACCCGGGAGCATCTGTTATGAGAAAGGAGGGGGACACAGCAGGGAGCAGGTGGCCTTGAGTGGCCTTGAGCCCAGAAGATTAGGCCCCGGGGAAATGCCAGTGGGCCCCAGGAATGAGGGAAGAAGAGGCTGCCAATTCCAGGGCAGGGGTTTGGCCAGTGCTGGGGACAGGTGCCTGCACAGTCTCTTCATTGGTGGTCCTAGGAGCCCACTAAGCCTAAGATGCTGTGGTGACCAGAGCAGTTTGTTGGAAACATTCTTTTCCTGGGTCCCCCGAACAAACCAGGAAACCCATGGGAATGACTCATAGAGGAAGGCCACACAGGGGAACAAGGGGTTCTGTCCATTCAGCTCAGGTTCTGGGGAGACGACTGACCTCAGTTTCTTTATCTGTAAAATGGGACTACCTATAAATCCTTCCTCAAAAAGGACTGTGAATAAAAAAAGATTTCACACCTGAAAATGAAACACAAATGGTTCTATTTTAGGCAGCCCACCTCCCACTAGAGACCCTGAACCTCCCCCTGGAGCTACCTTTCCCCAGTCTGGGCCTCCTTGGCAGAGGAAATAGGCATCCCTCAGCCTCCCACGACGCCCCCCCCCCCCGCCCGCCGCCCCGTTGCATCCTGGAGAAGACCAAACAGATCTGAGGGGAAGAGATGGCCTGGGAGGAGATGAGGAGCCAGGAAATCCAGTTTCCTCCTAGGAGGAAACACCAGCGAGCCCCCTCCCTCCAGGGCCTCTGAGCAATGGGGGTTGCACTGGCTGGAGCTTTGCTAAGCCAATCTGGATACCACAGGCCACTCCCAGGGCTCAGTTACCCAATGCACCTACACTCTGGCCCCAGCCCCATTCCAAGCCAGCCTGGCCTTTGGCCCCAGCTCCTTCACCAAGAAAAGAGGGAGGAGGGCTGGCCACCCCCATTCCAGACCGTTTTTAGCCCCTTGGGAACTCGGCGTCCTCCCAGGAAGGGTGCGTGGGTCGTGGCGGGTATTAATAGCTCAGCTGGAGGAGGTGACAGGGACTCTCAGAGCCAAACTGGAGGCCTCACATCCTGGGCAGGCAGGGTAGCCCTCTTGTCTTCATCTCCCTCACGGGCCTGTCCTCCAGGGCCTCTCTCACCCTTCAGGCCCCCACCCTCTCACACAGGCTTGGTTGCCCCCTTGGTTGAATTTTCCTGTGGTCCCCTGGGGAGATGGAGTGCTCTTGGGGCAGGGCCCTGGTGGGTTGGTGGCCTGAGGCTGCTCTGTGACCAGGCCCCGTGGGAGATGAGAACAGAGAAGCCTGTGATAAGGCTCCCCTCATGCACCCTTCTCCTCTGCCTGTTGGCCTCTCATTCCTGCTTGCCTACTCCACCCTGGCTCCTCTGCTGGTGCTGTGTGGGCTTGTCCCCAGATATCGGTCCCTGCTGGGCCCGGACTGGAAAAGAGATAGAAAAACCCAGCAGGACAAATGGGAGTCTAGGAAAAGTGCCCAGAGATTGCTGCTTGTACACAGCACAGGTAGGGGGACAGGCCATGGGGACACCTCTTGGGCAGCCTGGGAAAGGATAGGATCCTGGTCTGTGATTGGGGATTTAGAAACTCAGGACAGTGCTTCTGCTGAGACCCACGCCATGGAGGTGGGAAAGGGGCTCAAACTCACACCTGTCTGGAGAACTCGTCCTCTCTCTGAGCTCACCTGCCCCACCCACAATCTCAGGGGCAGAAATTGGCCACATCAGGGGAGCATGGCTGGTATGCAGGTGGGTACTATGATTGCCCACAGTTCAGAGACCAGCAACTGAGGCGGGGGGGGGGGAGGGGGCTGTCTATAGCTCCGGGGACAAGATCCAGTCCCAGTCCCTTTCACAGTCAGATTCAATCCTGGAAAACTCCTATGTTATTTATTGCCAGCAGCCTCCTGTTCTGGGTCCTACTCAATTATTTCTAGGAAATAGGGAGACTTTGGGGTCCCCTGACACTGCTCAGTAATGACCTTGAGATCAGGTTACTCTTTTTTTTTTTTAAGAGAGAGAGAGAGAGAGAGAATTTTTTAATATTTATTTTTCAGTTCTCGGCAGACACAACATCTTTGTATGTGGTGCTGAGGATGGAACCCGGGCCGCACACATGCCAGGCGAGCGCGCTACCGCTTGAGCCACATCCCCAGCCCCGAGATCAGGTTACTCTTGACCTCTGACATCTGACTCACTTCAGCCTAAGTCCTGACACTGAGTTCCTTCTAAGCTTGGATCTCAATCCTTATTACATCTTGATAATGCCCACCACCGTCTGACCCCTTACTTCATGCCCTGTCTGGACTTGACTCCTTAGGCAAGATTGGAGTCTAAACATTTGATCTTGAAGCTCTAGTTTTAAGTCTCAGCCCTAAAATCAGATGGAATCTGGTCCTCTAAGTCCCACCCAGGGCTGAGCCCCAGGCTAGGAACCCTAGTTCCCACTTCCCTTCCTGAGCCTCCATCTTGGTCTTACCCAGCTCACCAGCTCTAAAATTCTTAATCTGGAGGAGGCCCTGTATGCTCCCCACAGCCTCCTCACCCTGAGAACTTGAAACCAGGCAATATAGGGAGCACATTGGACCCAGTGATTTGTGACCTTGATAAATGGGGGCTGGAAACGTGCTAGTTCTGGACTGGATCTTACTGGTTTAGACTACCAGCCAAGCAGAACCCAAAACAGAGGACAGGGATACAGGCAGATGAACCCTTAAACATACAGACATCATGTGGTGGGATGCAGGGGCCTACTGGTGACCTGGGGCTGGGACCATTCTCCCTTGAGGTAGAGAGGCAGGCCACCAACCTGGGGGATAGAGGAAACAAATTGTGATAAATAACACACACACACACACACACACACACACACAAATAAGATTTCTGTCCTAGTTTTCTTTCTAGCTGAAGAGTCCATATTCTAGGTGGCTCAAGGTAGAAACTGGCTCTGAGTTCCAGATCTCCTTCCTACATACCATGAGACCTGAAACTCTAATAGCCTCAGCATCCTCATCATCAAACCTTCGATCATCAAGTCAGCATCATCAAACCTGCTATCCTCCTGCCTCAGCCTCCCAGACTTCTGGGATTACAGGTGTGTGCCACTACACAATTTTATCTTGTTTTTGCAAAGATAAAATTGTGTAGTGGCACACACCTGTAATCCCAGCAGTCTGGGAGGCTGAGGCAGGAGGATCGAAGGTTTGAAGCCAGCCTCAGCAATTTAGCGATACTATAAGCAACCTAGTGATCTGTCTCAATAAAAGGTGCGGGGTGATAAGGGGAAAAAATAGAAGTGCAGTAGATTAGACAATGGGGAATGGAGAGGAGGGAGTGGGGATAAGCAAAGGAAAGGCAGTGGAATGAATCTGACATACTTTTCCGATGTACACATATGAGATCATAGTTGAACCCCACCACCTTATATATCCATAAGAATGGGATGCTTAAATAGAATAAGATAAATTCCATGCTTGTATAATTGTATCAAAATGGATTCTGCTGCCATGTATAACCAAAAAGAACCAATAATAATAATAATAAAAATATATAATTATGGCAGCAGAATCCTGGAGCATGCCTGTCATACAGCAAGAGCTCACAAAAGGGAAGCTGCTACTATTATACCTGAGATCGAAGCAGAGCTGCTCTGGTTGTGTGGTCAGGAACCCCCACCAGCTCTGCCTCAAGCAGTTATTCTGACTTTCTGAGCCAATGGCTCCACCCAAGGGCTCCTGAGGGACACAGTTTGGAAACTTTGACTTAAGATTCTAAGCCAGCAGCAGGACCAAAAGTAGTGTTAGTTGACAATTAAAGGAGCTGGCACAGCAGGAATTTGTCAGCACGGAATTAGGTCACAGAATTCTTAAAACAGAGGAGCCACAGAAGCCCCCCAAAAACTCAACATCCCAGGGTGCAATGCTCTTCTGATTTCCTGGGCCAAGAATGGCATCAATCAACCAAGAAAGAATGTGCTCCTCCCTCACACAGCAGCCTGGGTGCTCTCGGCTCTTTCTCTGGGTGCTCTGTAGCATCCAGGGACAGGAATGCTCTCAGGATCCACCATGATCTTGAATCCTCTCTTTATTGGGGATTTCCTGTTTCCCTTCCTCTACCAGCTTAGGTGTCCCAAAGGTCCAGACTGGATGAATACTTGAGTTGAATCCCTGGGGTGCGGTGTTGGGGAGTGTTCCTGCTGCCCTTGACCTTCTGGGCAGTGCAGGGTGGGCTCCTGTCACACTAGTAACCTCAGATCCTGTGTCCTTTGGCCTCCTTGTCCTCACAAGTGAGTGAAGAATTGGCCCCATGGGAAGAAAGTGAGCATTCACTCAAGTGAGGGGCACCTACTGTGCACCAGGGTTTTATGACCACTGTCTCTGATCCAGGAAACTGAGGGCCAGACAAGAGAAGTAACATACTGAGGGTCACACAACTAGGAGGTGGTAGGGGGAGGATTTTGACTTAAGACTGCTGCCTGGGAGGAGAGGTGAGGAATCAGGTCCCAGCTGTCAGATAGGCTTCCACTTAATGGGCAATAGCAGAGACCTATAGCCAACACATCCTGCACCCCAATATTCTGAGGGATGGCCCAGCCTCTGCCATGGCTGGCTGAGTCCCCCTCTGGTGCCAATCCTGCATGACCTTTCCAGGTAGCTAATGAGGACGTGGGTACCACTCAGTAATTGGCCTCATTAGGCAGCTAGGGCTACCCAGGGGATGGGGTGGCGGATGCTAGGCCTCATGGGGACCGGCCAGACAGCCGCCCGTTAATTACCTGAAAAATCAGACAATTAGGCTTCCTGCCACCCGCCTGCCCACGTCCTGCTGGCCCCTAATTACTGAGCGGCAGCTGAGCAGGCCGGGAATGACCTGGATTTCGACTGAGGACTAGCCCCTGCCATTTCCATCATCCCCTATCTCCTGCCCCCATCACAGGCTTCAGAGACAGAGACTTGGGGTAGGGTGCATCTTTTAGGGATCCTCCTTTGCAGCCCCCAACTCTTAGCCCCTTTTCCCAGACCTGGACCCTGCCCGCCCACCCTCTCTACTGGGAAAGGCAGCTCTGGAAGAGCAGCAATGGATGCTCAAAGCCCTGGCAGTCCTCAGGGAAGATGTGTGGGCTGCTGGAGGGAGGAGGGGGAAGACCCAGAAAGGGAGTTTCAAGAGGTGTGGGGGTGAAAATGGCTGACATCTCCCTCTGCCTGGCTCCTCCAGGGAAAAGATACCAGACTGTGTTCAGGAATAAGAATGGCAGAGGAGGGGAAGTTGACATCTCCCCTGCGGGCCCTAATGCAGCCCAGGGGATGCTGGGAGACTTGAACTTACCCCTGGGGAGCCCTGCCACTCTAAAGGGGAGATGGTCTTGTAAAAGCACCACCAGTGTGTGGAGACAGAGAGGCCTGCCCTGGCTGCGGAGAGAGGTGGTGGGTCCTGGAAACCTGCCCAGTGACAGTGACATTTAGGTCTAGCTAGGTAAGGGTGCAGACAGTTCCAGGCAGAGGGGACAACATGTGTGAGAGTCTGCAGGCAGTTTCTCCTCCAAAGAAAGCACAGACCAGAGAGGTACAGCATCCCTCACAGGCATCTATAGTGCATAAACCAATTGGCTGGAGGTTGCCAGATGGGCCCTGCCCTAGCAGGATGAACTAACTGGGCAACTAGGGTGGACCCCTGGAATCTAGAGAAAGACTCAGTGAGTGTGGGCAGAGCATTGTCCCTCACCCTGAACACTACTGCCTGACAGGTGGGTGCTGAAGGAGAAAATGTCTGATCTAGGGGTGTAGAGCCTCCTCTTGCAGGAGGTACCTGGGCCACCCCCCTTCCTTACCTATTTCCTTTGCTGATTCTGTTCTGGGATTGAAAATCCCTTCCACTGTTTCCCTGTAGGTCCAAAGATGCTGGCTGCTCAGAAAGGTACTTTCGGCCCAGAGAGGTCAGGAGGCTAAGTTGAGGCTGCCCAGCCAGCTGGCTGGAGAGGGCCTCACAGAAGCATCTACTCTAGTCTCTCATTGAGATTCTAGAACCAGTGGGATCCAGAGATGATGCCACTGCAATAGAATGGGATGGACAGGAAGAAGACAGCATGGGGAGGCTGAATACGGGCACATGGGAGCTGCCAACAGTCATCCTGATCCCCTGTCCCTAAGTTCAGCTCTAGGTTGGCCCTCTGGGGACCTCAGGCCCCTCCTGAGAAATGGGCCAGGAAGGCTTTGTGAGTTTCCTTTACAGAGGTGCTGGATCCCGAGACTCAGTACAGCCAGGTCCAGAACCAGGGAACAGAGTCTGGGGGGCATAGTCGCTGAATCCCCCTCCTGTCCACCCTCTCCCACTGGTCTGGGCTTGCTGACAGTCACTGGTACAATTTCCCAGCGCTTTACAGCCCTCGTAGCCACAGGGACTCAGGAATTTCCCTGCCAAATACATTACTTGTTGGGTTGTGATGACTGTAGCATTGTGGGGGGGGGGGGGCTTCAGGCTTCTGCCAACTGCTCCCCAGAGAGTCAGAACCTCGTGGCACAGGCTCACATGCATGTGCACACAAGTGCACCCAACCTGGTGCCCAACTGCCTGATTGCCCTTGGGCCCAACTGTGCTGCATTGTCATTATTCAGCAGAGCACGCTGTGCCCTGCACAGCTCCAGAGCATGTCCTCCCAGACACCCATTTACCATCTCTCTGTTGTTCAACTGGCCACTTGCTTACATCTTTCTGATCTCCAAAGGTAGGCCTGAGCCGTGCTCCTTGTATTCTCCTCATGGTGGCTGTCCCAGTGTCTGACACACAGAGGATACCCTGTAAATGTGCACTGGATGGATAATGGATGAGTGGACAGGTGGATGGTTGGGCAGAGGAGTGATGTGTCCAAGGTATCTAAGCCAGATGTAGGACTTGAACCTGGGTCCTGGGGCTGATCACCCAGCCACAATCCTTTTTCTGTACAGTGGACACCCCTGATCTGTGCTCCCACTTCTGTCTGCCACTGGTCAGGCTAGGTCACCAGACTAGGAAGGTGGTACACATCTGAAGGAAGAGGACATTGCCTGGGCCAGGAGAATTTTTCCATGTGATGTCACCTTCAGGGTCCAGAGCTGGCAGGGAACACAGCTAGGTGGAGGGCAGTGGAGGCTGAGGGGGATGAGAAAGGGGTTCCTCCACATCTCACCAACCCCCAAGACCCAGTGAAGAAAAGAAGGGGTGATGGGCAGAGACAGGCAGCAGATCGGTCTCAGAGCCTGCAGGCATCTGCCTCGCCCTGGCTTTCACTTTCTTTCTGCACCAGTGCTGAGTTTGGCCAGACCTGGGGACAATCTGCCTCTGTGGATCACTGGCTTGGTGCCCTCGAGCAGTCTGCTCCTTTTGAAGCCTCATTTTATTCACCCAGAATTGGGTGAATAATGAAATTAAATGCAAAAGATCTCTGAGCATGGTTCCCAGGTATTGTTACTATCTCACAATGGTAGCTACTGCCTATTGCCCCATTTTATAGAAGGAAAAACTGAGGTAAAGGTAAAGTAATATCCTGAGGGCAATAATAGGGTGAGGAGTGGCACTCAGATCTCCTGGCATACAGTATAGCATCTTGGCCACAGTGACCCCCTGGTTTAAGGTGGACCAGGTCCAACTGGGCTCAGGTAAGCTGAAATCTGTGACCTCAGTTAGGTGCACAGGGGTGCCATTTACATCTAGTAAAATCTGGCTAAACAGGTCCCCAAAGTAGTATGCCTGGGTGAAGCTCATGAAGGATAGCCCTGCAAGGAGCTGGGAAGGGGTGTGCCCTAGGCAATCAGATCTACCCTGAGCCCTTTCACTATTCCTTCTCAGTGTTGAGGCTGCCCTTTCCTCTCTACCCCAGTCCAGAACCAGCTGCCCAGGAAGCTCTCCTGGGCCATACTCTTGGCCTGAAACCTCCACTGGACATGGTCAGATACATGTCCTTCTTCTGAGGAGGTTGGACCAGGATGGGCAACACCTCCTTGGCTCTTTCTCAGAGCCACACCAAAGTACAGGCTGTTCCTGGAAGACTGGAACATGATCTGGGGCTGGTGGGACTGTGCCCAGGGTCCACAAGGCTCTGGGCAGCTCTGGGGCCAGTGGACTGCCAGCTGTCCTGAGATCAGACTCTGGTATCTGTATCTTGGCATGTTAAGGCCTGTACCCCAGGGTCAGTACTAGAAACTGGTTCTTCCCTGGGGAGAAGAGCTAAGTGCCAGGATCCCCACCCCTGACATGATGATCATGTGTAACTCATTTTACAGTCTAAAAACTCTAA
The DNA here is from genome assembly GCF_045843805.1 of Urocitellus parryii. Classification (NCBI taxonomy): domain Eukaryota; kingdom Metazoa; phylum Chordata; class Mammalia; order Rodentia; family Sciuridae; genus Urocitellus; species Urocitellus parryii. Next base: position 94,610,768 of record NC_135532.1, on the reverse strand, counting down.
CAGTCTCACATCTCCCAGTCAGTGATGGCCAGTGGGGTCATGTGTGGGAGGGCCTGAGCAGTTTTCTCTATCTTATACCCATTCCACAGATGAGGGCATGAAGATTCAGAGAGGGGCAATCCCTTGCCTGTGATCACACATTCCTCCAACTAGGCTCTGCCCAACCTGAGTAGGTGCTTCTCACTGCTACCAAGGATGTGGGGGGCATGACTACTGCTAGCAGATGGGCTGGGGGCTCAGAGCTGTGCAGAAAGGCAGGCATGGGCCTTGGGCCACTGGGCAGGAGACAGAGGTCACCACAGGAGGACTATCCTGGCTGACCCTGGCCCCTTACTTACCAAATCCTTGGACAGGGCTAAGAGCTCTAGGTTCCCCTGGGGTGAAGGTAGAAGATGCAAGGGACAGTAGCCCTCAGAGGGAAGCAACAATTATCTTGCAATGCTCCCTGTCTTTCTCCTGCCACCAAGAGCCAATAAGCCACAGATCCTCCCATAATCCTTCTCAAATGCCTTGTGTCCCACCATGGTAGCATTGAAGATTCTGAATTGAAACCCTGCATCTGCCTCCCCACCATCAGGAGCTCCAGGAAGGTGGCCATTGTCCGCTTTCACAGCTTGGCAGCTGACAGTAAGGGAACACTCTGAATATTTTGTAAAATGCATGGATGATTGCAATGGTTTGGATGGTTAGGTGATGAATTTGCTTCTACAGCTGCTGATAAGAGATTACCGCAAATTGAGTGGCTTGAACAATACAATACTCTGAAAGGGGTCTTCCTGGGTTAAAATTGAGGTGTTGGCAGGGCTGCATTCTGGAGGCTTAAGGCAGCATCCTCTTCCCTGCCCTTCCAGACCCTAGGTGCTTCTTATTTTCCTTGTCCTGTGACCCACCCCACCTTCCTCCATATTCAGAGTCAGCCATGTCTGGCCAAATCCTTCTCACACTACCATCTCTCTGGCTCTCTCTTCTGATTCCCTCTCTTCTTGAGAACCCTTGTGATTACATTAGGCCCATTCAGCTAACTCAAGCTAATCTCCTTATTTTAACTGCAGATAATTAGCAACTTAAATTCCATCTGTTACCTTAATCCCACTTGCCATGTTAAGTAACATAATCATAGGTTCTTGGAATTAGGATGTAGATATCCTTTAGGGGCTATGGTTCTGCCTATCACAGATAGATGGATAGATAGTTGGTCCTACAGATGGACGGGTAGATGGATGGATGGATAGACAGATGGAAGGACAGACAGATAGACAGTTGATAGACTGAGTCCCCACAGTGGGGATGAACAGCTTGAGACAGAGAAGACCTGTTATTGTCATCTTCTGCACCTTCTCCTCTAGTAATGTAGTTTAAAAGCCCTAGACCAAGGGTAAGGAGAGAACTTTTCCAGGCCCTGTATTTTTCTCTATTGTGTTTTATCTCCCCAACTGGCTCTGGCCTTCCCAGAGGTGGAGAATTCTCTCCCACCTACCATCCTGGCCCTCCAAACTGTAATTGACCCTTACTTGCTGAAAAGTGAGAATGACTTCATGGGACATTAGGCTGGGATGGAACAATGGAGGGCAGGGGCAGAGATCTGGAGTTGGGAATACTAGGTGAAATGTTGGAATATGGATGAGAGGAGCTCAGCTCTTAGAACCTGCTTACTTGGGTGGGATTATTTTTCTGGAGGAAGGGAGGTCAATTAACTCTATGTTTATCCCTTGTTTATCTGTTTAAACATAACATGATTAATACGAAAGAACATCTGTAAGGAGCTATGCATAAAAACATATATACAGATCCTTATAACTATATTGTTTAGTTTACTTTGGGCCTTTGAACTGAATGGAATTCCCTGTAATTTGCTTTCTTTACCCCACATTCTAGTTTAGGATTCACCCATGTGGCTCTGGGAGCTGCAGTTACTTTTCTTATTTCTCCTGTCACTGGATAGTTGTTCTGTTCCTACTTTATCCTTAGGAACAGTGCAGCTGAAAAATGTCCCTGGGGTTGAGGATAGGGGTTATTGTCCTTATTTTTATCACTGGTCTTGCTCCCATCCAGGAGGGTTCAACACCTCCTTCTCTTCTCCCTGACCCCCTGCCCGCACAGCCACTCCCCAGGCCCACTGATGCGCCAGAATGAGACTTCCATGACCTGAGCCAACCCTGGGTAGAGGTGAAGGAGGCTTTAGTGGGGTGAGGCTGCAGGGAACTTTTCAGGTCAGGATCCATACTCATGCATCCCACCTGAGTCACTCCCATAAGTACCTCTGATCCTCCAGGCCCCATGTTCAGAACAGGAAAAACAGACTCCAAAGTCATACAGTGCTGGGTTCAAATGCCCAGCCACCATGTGTAAGTTGTACAGCCTAGGATAAATCAGTTCCCCTTTCTGAGCCTCAATTTCTTCCTGTGTGAACTGGGGATAGACAGTCCCAGTGTGGCTCTCACAGTGCACAGAGTTGGGGACTGCTGGGTGAAGGCAGAAGAAGCTGGTGGTGGGGCTGTCATTCTTTTCCCTACTCCTGCTTTGGCTTATTCTTCTCCCCAGCCAGGCCCAAATGCTTCTGGGTGCTTTAGAGCCCCTTCTGAAACGGAGACACAGGTTGTTGGGGGCTCTCTTCCTCTCACCTGCTTCAGGGCTGTTCGATCCCACACTAGTATGCACCTACTACTTCTGTGTGCATGTGGGAACTGCTATGCTACTCCACTGCCATGTGGCCCTGGACCCACCTTCCAGACACTTGTCCTCCTTCCCCTGCTCTGTCCTGGCCCTGGGATAGGAAACTGGGGGAACACTGGTAGAGTCAATATAGTCATCTACTGTGCACCCTGACCCCAGCTTCCAGTAGTTACCTTCCACCCTCCACGAACTCTGGAGCCCCCATGTCCCCTAACCAGATCTGCTTCATCTCCAGGGCCTCAGGTCCTGCCTGGCTTAGGGCCTCCCAACCTTGGTGCCTTTAGAGCTTGCTCTAAAGGCACCAAGGGGGTAGGCAGTGACAGAAGCCTGATATTCTCTCCAAGCAGATGCGGTGCCTCTCCCAGAATAGGGGCGGAGTCAAATGCTTGGTTTTACAGTTGTACCCAGTGTTCAGATGAGGCAGTTGATCCCAGTGTCACACAAGGAACAGAACAGGAGCCCAAATGTGAGGACTCTGCCTGATGGGCCTGTTTCAAGAGCCCTGGGCAGGAGGAAAGGCAGGGGGCTAGGACCCTGCCTGGAGTGCACGCACAGGCTGCTGGAGGGAGCTTCCTGCCATAACCCAGCTAGGCTGATCACCCTTTAGGTTGCAAGAGCAGGGCTCAGGGCTAGGCCTCTCCCTAGGCCTGTTCTAGAAGGATGGTCCCCAGGGAGCCGGCCTGGAGCCTGGTAAGAAAGGCCACTCTCCCTTTTACAAACTGCACCCTGCCCACCTGCCAACACTCATTCTTCTCCATTTCCTCTCAGGGAACCCCGCTCCTGGCTGCTGCCACATTCCCTCCAGCGCCCCCGCACCCCCAGGCCCCTCCTCTGCGCCAGGGTGGGAGTGCAGTAATTCAAGTTATTTTTAGCCAAGCTGAATCCTCCAGGAGATTCAAGTCAAGGGGAAGCCGCCCCCGCGCCTGCAGGAGCTGCTTGCGGAAAACGATCGATTAAAACCAGCGCTGCCAGGGCTCCGTGCCAGCCAGGCAGCAGGCACTGAGACAGGCAGAGCCTGGACTGCGGCCTCTCACTGGTTGACTGGCTCCGGGCGCTGGTGTGCATTGTGAGGCGTGGTGGGAGTCCCCGTAGGCCCCTCATTGTCACCTCTTAGCAGCTGCTCCTAGCCCAACTTTATCTGGCCCTGCCCCTGGCAGCTCTGCCCATAGTGAGGAGGGCCGTCCCCAAGCCACCCCTCCGGACTGCCATTCCCCCTCCAAGCAGCACATCATTGAAAGCAGGCAGCCCCTGCCCATCAAGGGTGACCTGGAAGGCAGGGAAGGACCCTTTTCACCAGCCTGATCTTCTGCCTGATTCCTACTTTGTCCTAGGAAAGCTGCTGGGTAAGTTGAGATGACCTGGACCCTCTGACTAATAGTGTAGGGTCCTTAGGAGTTATTCAGAAATAAGGTCCAGGGCAGCAAGCAAGCAAGAATGGGAGCAGGAGCCTGGCCCAGGAATTAATCAGAGTACCTGGACGAGCAGGTGACTGAGCAGTGACCCTAGTCCAGTAGTTGCTTGCAATAAATGAGTCCAGGGACCTCATCACAACCTTACAGACGAGGAAGCTAAGCCATGGAGGTCAAGTCACCCAGCTGCTAGGAGAAAGCTGCTCTCTAGCTTCACCAGGGGATGTTTGGTGAGAGGAGAACCAACTAATGGGAATAGGGTAAATTGAAAAGGACTGGCTGGGGGGTATGAGAAAGCACACACATGGGATGAGGTGGGTCTGCACCTCCCAGCACCCCTCACCTGTCATGGATGCTCCCAAACCTTCCATCAGAGGAACATTCTCCAGGAAAGGCATCTCAAGCCCAAGCTGTCATTGCTGTACAGTCTCAGACAGTGTCCAACCCCAGATAAGCTTCCAACAGTGGCTTTAGCAGAAGAGAAAAACCTGGGTTGACCATGAACAAGTCACTTTACCTTCCTGAGCCTTGGTTTCCTTATCTGCAGTATGGGATTAACAGGGAGGCTACTCTGAGGGTGGAGCAAGGACCAGAATAATCCTGCAAGGCTCCTGGCTCCAGTCCCAGCAGCAGTCCCCTTTCCCATGTCTCATCCATGAACTTAGGACTATGTGCTGGGGAACTGAGGGACCCCTCTGTGGTCAGGCCTCCAGGACTTTAGGGGTGCAGCAACAGTTCAGGGAGGCAGGGATCAGCTGGGAGACATATGAGGAACAAATGTTGGCCTTTGCCCTCCCCAGCCTGCTGTGTCCTCCTCACCTCTGCCTGACCTTACAGGGTCTGCCTCCTCTCCCAGAAGGGTTCCCAGGTCCCTCCTCCAACTCCTAGAGGCTCTGTGGGGCCTCTGGCCTGGCTTGAATGAAGCTCTTTCTGTTCTGCCTCTCACCTGCTGTGCCCGTAGCTTTTCCTCACACAGTAGGTCCTCCAAGTGGATCTTGGCAGCATCCCAGGCTCAGCAGACACAAAAAGTTTGGGGCTTGGGGTCACACAGGGACAGCCCCAGATCTGCTGGGTGGAACCCTTTGTGTCTACTACCTTGTGAGAATCTCCCCCAGGCTGTGTGACTGAGGCCATTTTTCATGGGATTTAGGAAAGGGAGTGAGGGGAGATCTAGCAGCCCCTGGGGAATTGGTTGAGTGACATACAGCTAGGACACGGCGTGCTTGGTTAGGTAGGATCCACTGCCTATGGCCACAAGGCCTTTTGTCAGGGCACTTGATGCTACAGGTGTTTACCCACCTTGTCCCCCACCTCTTTCTCTGTGTCCCTTGTGCCTCCCTGACCAGGGCTGGGCTCTTGTTTTCCTTGCTCCCTGGTGTGTGGGGCCTGAAGGGAGAGGCAGGCACCTCTCTGAAAAGAAGCAGGTAAGAGCAGGACAAGAGTTTTCCTGGAACCCCTGGGGGAAACACCACCAGCCTGCATCTGTGCAGCTGGGCTGCAGCCCTCCTCTGGCCCTCATTCATTGCCTATGTTTCCTGCCTGACTGCCACACAGTCCCTGTGTGCTCTCGAGCTAGGACTTTCTCCTCCCTGACCTCAGTTTCCCCACTCATAAGCTTGGAGAAGGGAACTAGGTATTTTTAGGTCCTGCCTCAGTGCTGGTTTCTTAAACTTTGCCTGACCCAAAGGGTAGGAGCATGCGGGTGATATTCTGGGTCATAGTCTCATCTCCTGGGAGCCATGGAGCTGGGGCAGGGGAGGCGGGTAGGGACTGGAAGAGTTGGGACTTGAAATCTTTGGGACATGATCTTCCCCTTGTTCATTCAGAGTAATTCTCTGAAAGGTCGCTTCATCCTGCCCTCTCTCTCCCTTAAAGAGCCCTCCAACCTGTCCCTGGGAAGGGGAGGTCCTGGGGTGCAGCCAGGACATTAACTCCATGGCTGTTTGATAAGCAGAGTCCCCTGTCCCCCACCCCTGAAGCTTCTCCTTGACCTGGGCTGGGAAGGGGGGCGGAGCAAGCTAGAGGGGCATCCAGGCAGGATAGGGTTAAAGGAGAAAGGGGAGCTGGAAGGGGGCTGTGTTGTCAAGGCAACACCATTGCTGGGGCCTATGGAGGCTGCTGGGGAGGGAGATGAGAGGGGTGTCCCTTGCAATCCTCAGCTTCATTCTTCCTGTTCAGTTACTCTTTGTTAAAAGGGAGTCTTCTTTGCCTCCTTTTGTCCCTAGGGGTGGGAGTGGAAGAGCCACTTGACGGTTCCTTCCTGCCCTTTTTAGCACTCTCTTGCACCCACCTATTCCATCCTTTTCCTCTCACTCTTTCTGGAAGCTCAATTCCTTGCTGCTGAGCTTGACTTTCATTCACACCTGCCAGCCCCTGCCCACCTGAAGCCAGCAGAACACAGACCAATCCTGAATTGTCTGGAGACTGCCCTCCACCAGAGACATTCCCACCTCCTTTCTAGGCTTGCTCAGGGTAGGCTGGTGGGTCTCAGTAGAGGCAGGGCCTGCATAGATGAGCCCACACTCTAGGCATCTGTTTCCCACAAAATGCCTTCCAGAGGAAAAATCAGTGTCCAAAGGCTGAGGGGGTCTTTTTGATGATCTTCTCCTGTGTCACCTGGAGGTAACTGCCACAAGTCTTCCTGTATGCCCTCACCAGGTCCAAACCATTGCATGTGGGACCCAAGGACTTTGTCTTCCCACCTGTGAAACAGGGTGATTAAAAACCCCCACTAGGGCTCCTGAGCTTCTATGTGGCCTTTGGAGCCGACCAGAAGCCACTAGGACACACTGCCTGCTCATTTTTGGGTGCAGCTCTTCCCTCCTCTGCAACAGACAAGGAAACTGAGGTTCAGAGAGGGGACCACTCTTCCTGGTGAGGAGCAGTCAGAATTAAAACCCCAGTGCATATGATGCTGAAAAGCCTGTCCCTTGAATCTCTAAGGGTGAGGCTTTGGGTGTCTCCAAAGTGGGCCAGGAGGGGCCCTGTTCAGGGATGTCCACAGACTCCCTTTCTTTCTTAGGGGAACATAACTCACCACCCTACCAGGAGCTTGGAGCCTGGAGAGACCTGACCCATCCCAGAGAGCTGTATCTGGTGGTAGGGGTGGTGGCCTTGGTGAATGGCAAGAAATGGCTTTGAGTTGCCAGGAGGCTTGGAGGATTTCCCCAGGGAGGGAGTAGAGCTGGTGCCTGCAGGAGTGACACTCCATTCATGGTTTCACACTGCCCCCTTGTGGGCCACAGGCGCATACTCCTAGTTTGGGATACTGCATCACCCCAGGGTCAGGTGAAAAATCAGTGTCCTGAGGCTGAGAGGGTCTTTTTGATGACCTGAGCAAGGGGTTGCACCTCCATCTCTCTCTCTCTCTCTCTCTCTCTCTGAGTCTCTCTCTCTCTCTCTCCCCCCATCTCTAGGTGCTTCTTCCTTTTTTTTTTAATATTTATTTTTTAGTTCTCGGCGGACACAACATCTTTGTTGGTATGTGGTGCTGAGGATTGAACCCGGGCCGCACGCATGGCAGGCGAGCGCGCTACCACTTGAGCCACATCCCCAGCCCAACTCAGCTTCTTCCTCAAGCTAGATGAGCACCCTACCACTGAGCCACTGCACCTCCAACTTGTGTTGGAACTGGCAGACCCTGGGCCTCACTCAGCCTGGCAATGCACACTGCACCTTTCCTTCTCCCAGTAACTTTAAAGCCCAGACTTCCTGGGTGTGAGGACACATGCTTGTAATCTCATCTATTCAGAAGGCTGGGACAGGAAGATTGCAAGTTCAAGGCCAGCTTGGACAACTTATTGAGACCTTGTCTCAAAATTAAAAAAAAAAAAAAGTTTAAAAAGAGGGGGCTGTAACTCAGTAGTAGAGCACCACTGGGTGAAATTTCCATTACTGAGGAAAAAAAAAAGTTGTACTTTTCAATCCTTCATTGCATATTTCAGCTCCCAGCCCAGTCATTTCACTGTTGTTTGCATATGCCTTGTATCAGGGAGCTTACTACCTTTGGGAACAAACCAAGGTTTGGAAGGGATTCTGATTGCAGAAATAACCCTCTCCATGCAGTTGTCATTTGCCTCTCTCAGTCATAGCACTTCCCTTATGGACACAGAGAATGAGGTGGAACTTCAATGTGAGGCCATTCAAGTGCTTAGGGGCCTCCCCCCCCCAAGTCTTTTCTCTCGTGGCTCTGATTACCATTCATAGTCCCTCCATTTGAACACCCTGGTAGTCTCTATCTCTTGAAACTTCAGAGACTGAGGGGGATCAGCACCCTTGAGGACTTTCAGTTTCTTCCACCCTGGCTCTCCCTTGTTCTTCCTTGGATCCTGTCCTCATTTTTAGCATCTGTTTGCTGCTGACTTTCTTTCCTTGAACCCTGAGGTCCTGCGGGGAAGAAGCATAAATGGGGCTAACAATGATTGAGCACCTAATATGTACTCAGCACAGAGCCTGCTTCTTTAATCAAATTATCCAGTTTAACCCTACCAGGCAATGACTGTTTTTATCTCCATGTTACACTGAGAACTGAGGCTTAGCAAGCAGAGCTCTGAGTACAGTACAAGAGCTAACTCTTATCTCCATGAAACCCCTGCAGGCCAGTCAGCCCCTGATTCTGTCATCTGCTTAGATTTCTGAAATGTGCACAATTCATTCCTTAAACATTTATTAGGTCTGCACATATACCCAGGACTGTGAAAAATACTGCAAAAATAACCCCAGATGTCTCCAACCTGTTACTTTGCCAACTAGATCCCACTGGACATACTTGGTCTGAGGATTGGGCTGAGGGTCTGGATAAGGCCTGTGCAGAACAATGCCTTGTCAGGCCATATGGCTGGGGAAGATCACAAGCACCCTGATCAGTGCAAATTTATCTTGTCACCCAGGCCTCACACCTCTCTCCCCCACTCTGTTTTGTGCTCAAGGAAATTTGTGTTAAGGGGGCTAGTTGATTGGTGCTCTGCTGACTCCAGGTAGCACTTTGCTCAAGGCTGTGCCTTTGAGGAAAGCAAGTGGGCCCAGGCTTCCATGTGCACTGGAGAAAGAGTAGTAGCTACTCACTCAGGAAGGGTGGAAGTGTGTCAATCTCCGAGGGAGGGTAAGTTCTTAAAAAAATTTATATATATATATATATATATATATATATATATAGAGAGAGAGAGAGAGAGAGAGAGAGAGAGAGAGAGAGAATGGAGAACGTCCAGTGGGACCTACTCAGCAAAGTAACAGGGTTGAAGAAATATATATATATATATATATATATATATATATATATATATATATATATATATATTTCCAGAGACTTCTTTGGCATCTCATGATGCTTATTGACCTCTTCTTGGAATAATATTTTCATTTTATTTATTTATTTTTTTGTGTGGTGGTGGGGGAATAAATGGTGCTAGGCAAGCATTTTACCCCTGAGATACACTCCAAACCTCAGAATAATGTTTTTTGTTTGTTTTTGTTATTTGATCTTGGGGTTTATGTTGTTGTTTAATTTGTTTTTGCAGTGTTGGGGATTGAACCCCCTAGTCTAACTTGTGCTAGGCAAGTGCTCTACCACTGTTCTATAACCCTGGAATAATGTTGTTAAATGTGTAAAACAGGGCTGGGTTCAATCCCCAGTACCACATACACACACAAACAAAAGTGCAAAATATAGTAGAATTACAAAGGGTTTCGTGGATGGATAAGAAAACAAGTCCACAAATTATTATTTTTTATTTTTAAAATTTTGTTATTATTTTTTGGTACTAGGGATTGAACCCAGGGATGCTTTGCCCAATTGAGCCATATCTATATCTATCTATCTATATCTATATCCAAATATATATATATATATATATATATATATATTTTTTTTTTTTTTAATTTAGAAACAGGGTCTTTCTAAGTTGCTCAGGGCCTTGCTAAATTGCTGAGGCTGGCTTTGAAACTGCAATCCTCCTGCCTCAGCCTCCCAAGTCACAGAATTACACCATGCCCAGCCACAAATTATGACTGAATGCATAAAATCAGGTTATAGAATCTTTCACAATAAGGTTGCATTTATGAAGAAAAAGAGAGGGAGGAGGAAAGGGAAAAAGAAAGGGGAGAAAGAATGAAGAAAACAAACAAAAAGAAAGAAAACTATCCCTTTGCACATGTCTGACCTTACCTTCCATTCTATCTTGAAAAAGCCTGGCAAGTCAGTAGCTCCAGATCATGGTCCTCTTTGGTCCCTGGACAGGCCTCCTCATGTCACAGCCAAAGAAAGCTCCTCATTCTTGTCACTGCCTCCCCCTTGCCTAGCAGTTGGGATTTCACCCTGGGCCTATCCCAATCATAACCTCAATGTTATTGCTTGGCCACTGATTATCTTTGAATCTTCCTTCTCCATCAGATGAGGCTCTCTGCTCCTGTTCATTCTTCCACTGTCATAAAAGCCTGGAAAAACTGGGTCCTGAGTGGGTGTCTCTGCTCACTTTTTAGGAACTATTGGAAGGAGATAGAGCAGGGCAGCCTAGTTCCTTTAAAGTTGTCATAGCCTCCTCTGCCAACATCTAAAATGCTTGCTTGCTTCTCTTTCTCAAGGACAAAGAAGTCAGACTTGTCCTAACCTCCGACCTCACTTCTTCCACTCCCTGGGCTGAGGCCCAGACTTCCTGTCAGGTATCTTGCTACCTCCACCATCTGAAGTCCCTACCTCTGCCCATCAGCTCCTCCACCTGTGCTCAGCACTCTGCAGGGACTTTGCTCCTTCAGAGACATCTTCCTCTCTGGCCTCAACTGTTTCTTTCTTGCTACTAGGTCATCCATCAGCAAATGCTTTTCATTTTCCCAACTCACAGCTCACAGAATAATCTCTCCTTTCTCAGGAATGTGTCAGTCTTTGCGTGTCCTGTTTCTAAGTCCTCCTTTCCCCTTACTCCCTAAAACTTTGCAACATGCTTCCATCACTCTGTGAACCTACCTTGCCAAAGAGTGTTCATGTGGCAGATGTTTATATCAAGTGCAGTTAGGCAGTAGAAAAACAAAAGTGACCAAACCAGTCCCAAACTCAAGGCACTGGGACAATGAACACATACACAAATAAATAAACACATAATTAGAGTCAGGGAAGTTCTATGAAGGAAGCAAATAGAATGAGAGGACACAGAGTAACCGGGGAGAAGGGACAGAGTGTGTCTATTTCAAATAGGGTCGTCCAGGGAGGCCTGAACAAGAAAGAGAATACCATCCAAAGAATAGGGAAAAGGACAGATCAGGTAGAGGGACAGAAGTGCAAAGACTTTGAGACAGCAAAAGCATTTATACTTGGCAGAAAAAAAAAAAAAAAAAAAGAAGGCCTAGGGGTTTGGAGGAAAGCAAATGACAAGGAGAGTTTGCCAGGGTCAGAGAGGTTGTCCTTGGACAGGATCTGGTATCTATCTTTAAAAAGACCTTCAGGCTCCCTGGCTGTGTGGCGAATGAACTGTAGGGGGTGGGGAGAGTCAGAGAGGGCAACCCAGTTGTTAGAAGGCAATGCTTACTCAATTTGGATGTCATCTCACATTTAATGCATGTGAAAAGAAACATTTGGATCATAACCTCTTCAAAACAAAACGACTAAAGCACCACTCTTCCCCATCTCTGTAAAAAAGGACCGTTCACTCAGACGTTTAAACCCAAGCCTTTGGTTCCATGCCTCTTTTTTCTCCCTCATCGTCTGCATCCATTCCTCTCCATCCTAAGGCAGCCATCACTTCCCATGGTGTTCCACCCAAGCCTCTTTCTCACTCTTCCTCCTCCCCTCTGTCTGCCACAGTCGATTCTCTAAGCAGGGGCCAGACATGCATTTTTTTTTTTTTTTTTTTTTAAGAACACAGATCTCCTGTCACTCCCTAACATCCAGCATTCCATGATCTTTAAGGAGACCAACTGCCAAGAGGCAGGTCCTGGAAGAACGGAAGGCAAAGGAAAAGGGGTGGAGACCGATGGAGGGAGGCGGGACAAAACTCGTAGCACCGCCTCTCCCTGGAGCTGGCGCCCTTCCGGGCCTCGGAACTTTCCTTCCTGATGCCGCGGGGAACCTTTTCCAGTAGTACCTTCCGGTGTGGTCGGCCCCATTCATCGGGCTGCGCTGAGACCTTTCTCTTCCTCTTCCGGTTCCAACCGCTCCGGGAGCGGCGTCTCGCGGTGTGTTGTCTGCGCGGCATCTGGTGCCATCCGCGGCTTACGGGCGGACGTGGGGCGCGGAGCTTGGGGTGCCGGCCGCGGGGAAGCCAGGGGGATCGATTCTGTGGCTGTGGAGAGTGAAAACTACAGGGTGGGGGTGTTGCTCAAGAGGTGGATGGCTGAGGGAGGACCTCGGAATTGGTCGGGGAGCTCAATGTTTTGAGTGCGGGGAGTTGGTTTCAAGGTATCATTACCTGGGTTTGGTAGCCAGGAACTGACTTTGGGTCGTGTTAAGTGAGTCCATACTGGTGGAAGTCGCAAATATAATGCGTCTGTATTGCAGCCTCATGTTCCATCAGATCAGGGCAGCAGAGGTGGCCCATCCGGGAGAGGCCCTTCCTCCCCCAGCCCTTAATGCTACTTTTCTCCCTTGTGTTTTTTTATTGGTGCATTATAATTACACGTAATAGTGGGATTCGTTGTTACGTGTTCGCACATGCACACGATATAATAATGTAGTTTGGTCAATATATTATCCCCCCTTAACTCTGCTCTTTTCCTGTAGGTGCAGACATGGCCAAGTCTAAGAACCACACCACACACAACCAGTGTAAGTTTCTTGGTCCCAGCTCTCTGCCCCATACCCTGGCAAAGATTGGTTTGGAGATAATAGAGACTAGAGCACAGTGAGGGTTTACCATTTTGGAGCTCATTTTGTTATTAGTGTTTTGAGATTATACGTTTTGGAGCCAAGTATCCAGTTGAGAAACCCAGGGTACTTTGTATTCAGTGGTAAGGAGTTTTTCAGTTCTCAAGAAGATCTGCTCTGGGACATAATGGTTTTCCCAAGCCTGCCAGCTTTGATACTGAGTAGTGATATTAGAGAAAATTTCTGCTCTAACTTCTTTCCTCCTCATCACCCCCAGCCCGAAAATGGCACAGAAATGGCATCAAGAAACCCCGATCACAAAGATATGAATCTCTTAAGGGGGTAAGTATATGCATTGAATAACATAAAATGTCCCTTCCCAGCTCCAGGTGCATGTCCAGGACCTTTTTGTGTAGTACCCCCCAACACCTCCAATTCAGCCTCTGCCTAAGTACTGTTGTTAATTGTCCCTTGAATTTCCTGCCCTGTTAAGGACACAATTTCGTTCTCTATATGCCAGACCTAATAAAGTTTTCCTTGGCTTTCCCAGCCCTCCATGTAACCTGCATCCTGAGGGTACAATGGCCATTTCCCTTGCCCAGCCAGAGCCCTTAGGGGAGGGAGTCCTGCCTGTAGTAGGTACCTTAAGATCCTCTTCCATGATCTTTTATTGGGGGGGGGGGTACCCAGGATTGAACTCAGGGGCACTTGAAAACTGAGCCACATTCCCAGCCCTTTTTTGTATTTTATTTACAGACAGGGTCTCACTGAGTTGCTTAGCACTTTACTTTTTGCTGAGGCTGGCTTCAAACTTTTGATGCCATCCTCCCGTCTCAGCCTCCCAAGCTGCTGGGATTATGGGCTTGTGCCACTGTGCTGCTTGGTGCTTTATGATCTGTATCTGATCAAGTACTATGCTTAGGGACAGTTTGACTCCCTTTGCCAGGAAGTTCTAGGGGAGAGCTGAGCCTCTCCCTACTCTGTTCCTCCCCAGTACTCTTGCTCTCTGATCTTTGGTGTGAATCTGTTGGACTAGGCTTGTTATTTAATTGATACCTTCCCCTTTAAAGGAGTATCCCTGAGGGGTTGTCAAGGTGTGGGGGTGGTTTAGCTGAACTCCTATAGGAAATTCATGCCTTACAACTTTGGCAGAGAGGTCAGCTTTCCTTTGTTCCTTCTATCAGCATTCACATTTGACTGTTAGCTCTACTAGGCTCTGGAGGTGTGGCCTTGAAAATGTGACTGCACACCATTAGCCAGGTGGAATATTGGCTCCTTGAGGGTGGGTGGTTGTTAAAGGATTGGCTATTTCCATATTTAAGGTTGATTTGATGCTATCTTTAGAGTGCCTGGCACCCTTATAGAAGAGGACACCAGGGTATGACTTGGGGACTTTATATGCTGCCGCTTACAGCTTTCCTACTTTCCAGGTGGACCCCAAGTTCCTGAGAAATATGCGTTTTGCCAAGAAGCACAATAAGAAGGGCCTGAAAAAAATGCAGGCAAACAACGCCAAGGCCATGAGTGCACGTGCCGAGGCTATCAAGGCCCTTGCAAAGCCTAAGGAAGTTAAGCCCAAGATGCCAAAGGGTGCCAGCCGCAAGCTTGATCGCCTCGCCTTGCTAGCCCATCCCAAGCACGCAAAGCGTGCTCGTGCCCACATGGCCAGGGAACGCAGGCTCAGCCGGCCAAAGGCCAAAGCCCAAGCCAAGACCCAGGCTGCAACTCCAGCTTCCGCATCGGCTCCAGCTGCAGCTCCAGCTCCTGTTCCCAAGGGTGCCCAGGCCCCCAAGGGTGCCCAGGTCCCTGCAAAGGCTCCATAAAAAAATCCTCTGGGTATGAGGACAGAAGGACTGGTGTGACCCCTGAGCCTCTGTCTATGGGAACTGGTGTCCTCCTGTGCTATTTGTACAAATAAATCCAGAGGCAGGATCTTTTAGCCTGTGTCTGTTGTCCTGCGGTTGGGTGGGATTGCTGCCTTCTTTGGTATGGGAACAGACTTGAGCCCTCTGTGGATGGTGGGATGTGGGTCAGTCAGGAAATGGCCAGAGCTTCAGCGTAGGTAGGACACCTCGTTTGCCTAGTTGGGTAAGCTAATAAAGAAAGGAAGGAAGAAGTCTGGAAGGGGCCCCATTGAAGAATCTCTACTTGAGCTGGTATTTTGTTTAGTTTTTTTTTGTTACCGGCCCTTTTTAATAGTTATTTAGTAGACTGGCTTTAAACTTGCGATCCTGCCTCAGCCTCCTGAGCTGCTGGGATTACAGGTGTGTGCCATTGTGACTGATTATCTGCCTGCTGGGTCTTAATCCTCAAAGGAGTTAGGGGAATAAGTTGATGTAGTAATGAACATCTCCAGAGGCTTCCTATAGAAGGCACCATTTGGGTCATGTGTAGTAGTGCATAACTGTAATCTCAGCCACTTAGAATCCTGAAACCAGAAGGATCTCAAGATCTGAACTAACCTCAGCAACTTAAAATAGTATCAAGTAAAGCACTTATACTTTTTTTTTGCTGGGGAGGGAGGAGAAGGACAAAGAATTTTTGCATTGCTAGCAAAGGAGGGGACTCCTGTCCCAGAGGCTGTGACTGTGTACATTTCATCTTCAAAACCAGTTGAAGGGCTGGGGATGTGGCTCAAGCAGTAGCGCACTTGCCTGGCATGCGTGCGGCCTGGGTTCCATCCTCAGCACCACTTACAAAGATGCTGTGTCTGCTGAAAACTTAAAAAAAAAAAAATATTCTCTCAAAAAAAAAAAAAACACTTGAAGCCAGCCTCAGCAATTTAGTAAGATATCTTAGTGGTGGAGTGCCCCTTGGTTCAACCTGAACCACATATGAACATTTAAAAAAGCATCGGCCCAACCTTGGTCACTTTGGAGACTCAGATGGGGTACAACAGTACCCCATTTTATTGTCAAGAGTAATGAGTGCAGCCTGGGACATGTCCTCTCTGTTATATGGAGCATGGATGTCAGGTGGGTTCTTTGTCTTGTGAATTCAAGGAACGAAATTCATGATTGTAAGGATGAAAGTGAAGTAACAGGGTTTAATTAAGAGTAATAGGCACCGTGTCCTGCTGGGAAGGTGGCAAGAAGAAGCCCCTGAAACAACCTAAGAAGCAGGCCAAGGAGATGGATGAGATAAGGCTTTCAGACAGAAACAAAAAGAGGAGCAGAAGAAACTTAGAAGCTAAAAGTGCCAGGAAGGGCCCCCTGGCCACAAGTGGAATTAAGAAATCTGGCAAAAAGTAAGCCGATTCTTGTGCTTAAAATTATGGTGACCGATGATTCCATTTCTATTTAGACATCAGGATCCCTGCTGTAACATCTTTTTTTCACCTATAGCTAGAATTAAGTGCTGTTTTGGGATTATTTGTAAATTTAATAAACTTTTTTTTTTTAAAGAGTGAGAGAGAGAGGGGGACAGAGAGAGAGAGAGAATTTTAATATTTATTTATTTTTTCTTAGTTCTCGGCGGACACAACATCTTTGTTGGTATGTGGTGCTGAGGATCGAACCCGGGCCGCACGAGCGCGCTACCGCTTGAGCCACATCCCCAGCCCTAATAAACTTTTTTTTAATCGAGAATTTTTTTTAATATTTATTTTTTAGTTTTAGGTGAACACGGTATCTTTATTTTGTTTCAATGTGGTGCTGAGAATCTAACCCAGTGCCTCATGCATGCTAAGCGAGCATGCTACCACTTGAGCCACATCCCCAGCCCCAAGAGAGAATTTTTTAATATTTATTTTTTAGTTTTGGGTGGACACAACATCTTTATTTTATTTTTATGTGGTGCTGAGGATTGAACCCAGCACATGCTAGGCGAGTGCGCTACCGTTTGAGCCACATCCCCAGCCCAAAAATATTTTGTAAAATAATCACACACACCCAGAGTAATAGAGCTCCTAAGGGAGGGATCCCAAGTGAAGGGTATTTGTTGGTGTTTTATGGGCTTAGATCTGTTCCTATAGGGAACTGGTGGGATATAAGATTCAGAAAGGGAGCCAATCAACATATTTTGTCATCTTCAGAAAAATTTGGAGAATAGTGATTTCTAATCCTTCATTAGCACAAGGGTGGGGGTGAGGGCCTGTTGGCACAAGAGAAAGTACCTTTTGCAATTGTTTGTGTCTAGGGGCTGTTCTCACAGCTGAGACCAGCTGTCATGGGAAGCTTGATCCCCCAGTCTTCTCTCTACTTTTCCTGGCTGCCTATGGGTGATTTGTCTCACTACCCCTGAAGTAGGGTTACATAGGTGGCTAAGAAAGGCTGGAGGTAGCATTTGAACCCGGGTGGTCCATGTCAACCTCAGGAAGTAGGTTTTTTTTCAATGCCAGGTGGTAGCACTTAAACCCAGTTTATTTAGAATATCCAACCAAGAATGTATGCTAGCTCTGTGGGTAGCCACCTGCCCCGTGCCACGGAGTAAAATGCAGGGAAGTAGGAGCAAGTTTTGTGTGCTGGAGGTGGCTGATGACTTGCAAAGCAAGACCTCTGTCCAAATGCCCCAGATAGGTGGTGTAGTGAAAATAACCAGCTCCAATTGAGGGTGAGAGAAAGGCCAGACCCCCAACCTCAAGAAACTCCAGGTCAGGAGCTTCAGCTAGACATCACTGAGTTGACTCCATCTCCAAGCTCCAGTTAGGCCACCCTGTTGAAGTGGAGCTTCAGATTGTGCATCTCCAGTGTGACCTATGTCCCAAGGACTACCTGGGGGTTCAGTGAAGCAGAATCCTTGGTCTTTGCAACTGAGCAGGGGTCATTACGGTTGATAATCTTCAGACTTCCTTTCTGACCACAGCTATGTACTTAAAGTCATCCCTCTCCTCTGTCCCATGGTCATGGAGGCAGGACAGATCAATCAGGGAAAGGAGTAAGCTCAGCTTTTAGGGCCATAGCTAAGCCTGGGGCACTACCATGACTTTAAGAAAAACCCTGGTATAGTATAAATATATGGGAACAAGCCACCAAAGATAGAAGGTGCCAAGAGACCAAAGAAAAGGCAACCAGATTTGTATAAAATGCAATTTATTAGGGTTAAGGAAAGAAGCAGGTCTTGGGCAGCAACAGGAAGATCCCTGCACCCTGAGGCTGGAGGAAGGGGTTTATATGTCAAACTAAATAAAGGTAGCCCACACCCACAGCCAACTGGGATCTGCCTGGGTTTTCTCAAAAAGAAGGAGGAGAAAAAGCAACAAAAACTAATATGTCAAATGTCAGTTAAGCTAGCTGACTACCTTAATGGCTTGATATATCCTATAGATTTTGGAGTATATAGCAGGGTTCCAGGCAGACAAATGGTTATAATCAAGATGGCTTTAGTTATATCAAATGGGATCCTGACAAGGGCTGACAGATTGAAACTCAACTCCTGGGCCCCTCTGCACACAATGATTCATGATCACTGGCCAGTCTGCTGGATCTATCAGGGCCCTACTCCTAACACAAGAGTCAGTGGGTTTTGACCAAACAGAACAACAAAAAAAAGGGTGCTCATACCTTGCAAGCTGTCTCTGCCTACCCACATCTGGCAGTGGCCCATCTGGTCCCAGGATCCTGAGTATATCCCCAGAAAGCCAGGAGTAGTTCCCTGAGACGCTAATCTTGGTATGCTCCTTTATGGTACTGGAGATTGAACCAGGGGTGTTCTATGTCATAACTACATCCCCAGGCTTTGTTTGTTTGTTTTTTGTTTTGAAATGGTTTTGCTAAGCCTGGCCTCAAACTTGAGATCCTCCTACGTTGGCCTCCTGAGTTACTAGCATTATACTTATGCCCTTTTGATGGGAACAGTATCCCTGACCTCACAGTCAGAATATGGTGGCTATTGAACTATGGCCCCTTGTTGCTAGGCAGATGTGGCTGGGACAGTGTGTTATGTCATGAGGGCACAGAGCCAAGCTGTTTCCTTGCCGCAAGCTGCCCGGCCCCGGGCCGGCTGAGTCCCGCTCCTGCTGCCGAGCACTGCCTGCGGCACCCCTGCTGAGCGATCCCCTGCTGAGCTATCAGTGCACGCCGGCTTGCAATCTTACAGCCCGGTTGGGCACAAAAACACAAGCCAGTCAAACTGAGACAAAGTTTTATTTAGAGAGAGGCCATGTGCGTCCCCTAACAAGTGGGTCCACACGTGTGTGTCTACCTGAGCCGGGGGGGTTTCCACTTCCCCCGGAACACCCTCCTACCATCCTTTTCCAACCAATGGGAACTCTCCCAATACAAGAGTGACATGAGTAACCTGAGTCCTGAAATTGGGCCCAGCTGGACAGCATGAGTCCAATTACCATATGAATGTGAATTGCTGGCTGGCAGTCAAATAAAATCCAAAGGTGCCTGTATCAATATTTTTGCTGTGGCTCCTAACATCTGCCCCCTACTGTTTAAATAAACAACAGGCAAATGTGGCTAGGGACCGTGCCTGTTAGGTATGTCCAATTCACATATGGTTCTTACCCGTCATGGGAAAACTGACCTTATTGCGTCAGTCTCCTGGCTTAGGTTGATACCACTGTAACCGAATCATACCCGTCACTGACTACCGGTCCAGTATATAGCCATACCTGTGTAATAGGCCTATGCACCAGTGGGGGGGTGAGGTTCTTGCCTCACCTCTGTTGGCCCCCAAATTTAACCTTGGTGCCAGTGGGGGGGTGAGGTTCTTGCCTCACCTCTGTTGGCCCCCAAAATCAGACCATCACTAGCAGAAGGGAGAAAGACGCAGAATTGCCACGACACCAAGCCAATTGACGGCTCCTTTGGAAACACTGGTGACACATCGGCTAAGATATTTAGCACTACCAGTTCGCTGTATCAACAAATAGAACACAATGCATACAGGTGATACATAGTCCAGACAAGTTGTGTAAGCAGTTCAAAGTGGAGGAGTCTATCAATATGTCCATTTCCTCCCAAGGTAAATTAAGTCCTTGATTGAGCAGTTCAAATTGGAGGAGTCTATCAATATGTCCATTTCCTCCCAAAGTAAATTAAGTCCTTGATTGAGCAGTCTTATTGAGTTATTTTGATTGATGTATCAATTTGTACAGTTTATAGTGATAGCTATCATAAAAGTTGTAGTTTGGTCTTAGTCTTCACCGGCACTGGGATGGAGATGGGAATTATGGCCATGTTGCTAAAGAGACATTATCCTGAACAGAATTATGAAATATAATGAAAAGGAAAGGTGAAAGTAAACAAACATATCTGTTAACCACCTTTAAAAACAAAATTTAATAACAGCTGTTTACCTAAAGTAAATTAAACCATATAAGTCACGTGACTAAAATTTTTTTTTTTTTTTGAATACTTGTATCTATATATACATGAGCGCTCCTTATAAATGAAATATGGACATACACACATACAGACATACAACACAAAACAGCATACATAACATAGAACATATAAGACAATAGTAAATAAAGGCCTTGTAGCTATAGCTAGGTGAAATCTCCATTGCAATGTTTAAAAACTTTACAGTTAAAAAAAAATAAATAAATAAAACACAGTCAAAAAAATAAAACTGATCAGAAAAACACTAACCTAGGTTTGTATGAGCTTAAAAAATAAGGTAAAATAAAATAAAATAAAATAGAACTTTATGATGTGGGAAAAATGCAAATAATAAAATAGATATTGAAAAAGGCACCATGGTAAATCACTGTCGCAGATGCAATAATAGCCAGGCTGGAACTCTGGATATCAGCTGTTATGGATTTGAGTCAAATCATCTTCTTTTTCTGTAGAAATTGTTTTAGTTAATCTCTCTGGAATCCAAATTGGTTGCTGTTCCTCCTGTGGAAAAACACAGACAGAGCCCCGACTCCAGACTATTACTGGGTCCGGACCTTTCCATTGTCCTGTTAGAATATCTTTCCAAAGTACCTTAGGCTTATGTACATTTTTCGGATACATATGTCTTTCCGCAGCACTAAGTCCTGATGCATCCAAATTTAGAAAGTTTAGAGTAAAAAGGGTTATTTTAAGTTTATCTTTGGGGGATATATACCCCTTACTAATTCCCTCCCTTTGCTTTAATAAGTACATTTTTATAGTTTGATGAGCTCTTTCAACTATGCCTTGTCCCTGTGGGTTGTATGGGATTCCTGTTATATGAGTAATGCCAAATGATGAGCAAAATTGTTTAAAAGACTTGGAGATGTAACCAGGACCGTTATCGGTTTTTAACTGTTTAGGAACACCCACAGTGGCAAAATTTTGTAAGCAATGAGCTATAACATCTTTAGTTTTTTCTCCGGGATGAAGGGAGCCCATCAAAAATCCAGAAGAAGTATCAACTGTAACATGTAAATATTTTAATTTTCCAAATTCTGGCAAGTGTGTGACGTCCATCTGCCAAATATGGTTAGGTATCAGTCCTCTAGGATTGACTCCAAGATTAACTTGTGGCAAAAATGTCACACAATTTTGACATTGTTTTATTATATGTCTGGCTTGTTCTTTAGTTATTTTAAAACGTTTTTGTAAAGTATTAGCATTGACATGGAACCTTTTATGAAAATTTATAGCTTCTTCTATTGTGGAGAAAATATGTATGTCATGTGTAGATTTATCTGCTAGTTCATTACCCAAACTAAGGGCTCCAGGCAATCCTGTATGTGCTCTGATATGTCCTATAAAGAATGGATCCTTTCTATCCCAGATTAGACTCTGTATAGCAGAAAACAAAGAGAAAACAGTAGAGGAAGGAGAAATCCTACCAGCATCTTCAAGAGATACGATAGCATTAACTACATACTGACTATCAGAAAATAAATTAAATGTAGAATCTTTGAACATCATAAAAGCTTGCAATACTGCATTGAGCTCTACCTTTTGAGCTGATTGTTTGGGTACTAAAAATGTAAAAGTTTGATCAGGAGTAACTACTGCTGCTGTACCATTATTTGACCCATCAGTGAATATATTTGGAGCATTTATGATAGGGGTTTTTCTTGTCATTTTTGGAAAAACTACAGGATGCTTAGACCAAAAGGACAACAAAGGATTAGATGGCAAGTGATTATCAAATGCAACGCTAGATTTACACATGATTATTGCCCAAGTATTTAACTCATTAGCTAACTCATCAATTTGATCCATAGTATATGGAGTAATAATTTTATTGGGAGAAATCCCAAACACTCCTTTTGCTGCTTTTATTCCTTTGAGTATTAATTGCCCTACAGCCTCAGGATATCTAGTAAGAATAGTATTAGGAGAATAAGATAAATGTATCCATAATAATGGACCTTCTTGCCAAAATACCCCTGTAGGAATATTTTTTGTCGGTAGTACAATAAATAATAAAGGCAAACTTATATCAATTCTATCCAAATGCATATTTTCCATATATGTTTCAATGATTTTTAATGTCTTTCTAGCTTCAGGCGTTAACATGCGGGGTGAATTTGGATCTGATGGACCTTTTAAAATATCAAATAAAGGTCCTAATTCTCCTGTTGGTATGCCTAGATAAGGCCTTATCCAATTTATATCTCCCAATAACTTTTGAAAGTCATTAAGTGATTTGAGTTGATCTACTCGTATTTGAATTTTTGGTGGACGGACCATGGTTGAGGATAATAGAACTCCTAAATAATTAATTGGAAGATTTAATTGTACTTTATCTATTGCTATCTCTAGATTATAATTTTTTAATAAGTTTGTAAGCGTGGCATAACATTCTAGCAATGTGTTTTTATCTTTATGTGCCATTAACACATCATCCATATAGTGAAATATCTGTAGTTCAGGGTTTTGAATTCTAAGTGGCTGGATTGCTTTATCAACATAAATTTGGCACAAAGTTGGGCTGTTAGCCATCCCTTGAGGGAGTACTTTCCATTCATATCTCTGATCAGGACCTTCATGATTCAGTGCAGGGATAGTAAATGCAAAATGTGGACTATCCTCGGGGTGAATTGGAATTGAGAAGAAACAATCTTTAATATCTATAGCTAGAACATGCCACGTTTTTGGTAAAGCAGACAGTTGGGGAATCCCTGATTGA
Source organism: Urocitellus parryii (assembly GCF_045843805.1). NCBI lineage: Eukaryota > Metazoa > Chordata > Mammalia > Rodentia > Sciuridae > Urocitellus > Urocitellus parryii. Next base: position 94,587,884 of record NC_135532.1, on the reverse strand, counting down.
GCAGGTCCCATAATAACCATCTCATTATTAATGGCTCTTAAATCTTGTAATAATCTCCATTTACCAGATTTCTTTTTAATAACAAAAATGGGAGTATTATGGGGAGATACGGAAGGTTGTATATGTCCTTCCGCTAATTGCTGTTTGACCAGATCATGGGCTACTTGTATCTTTTCTTTAGTTAGGGGCCACTGAGGAACCCACACTGGTCTTTCTGATTTCCAAGTAATTTTGATTGTCTCAGTGGCCCTTTTTGAAAACCCAATCCATGTTTATCTATCTCTTGATCTACTTGAATTGGTGCTGTTATATCTTGTTCTTGATCTTTTAATCTCTTTTCTTTTCTAAAGCCTTGTTTTGCCCTAGTAGTGGGCGCGTTAGGATTGACGTTATTTGTTAATGTCAATCCTAATTGATCTAGGACGTCTCGTCCCCATAAATTTATGGGGAGATGGTCCAATACATAGGGCTGTATAGTTCCTTCACATCCTTCAGGATCCCTCCAATCTAATACCATTGCACTTCTATGGGGATTAGTTGCCACTCCTAGGCCTCTAAGTGTTTGGGTCGCTTGCTGTAATGGCCAATGCTTAGGCCATTCCTGGCGAGATATGATGCTGAGGTCAGCGCCTGTGTCCAGCAGTCCATTAAAATCATGCCCTTGAATATTTAATTTTAGCATAGGGCGAGAATCTAAATTTAAAGATAGCATAGCCCAATCTACACCTGTGGAGCCTAATCCCTTGGAACCTCTTTCTACATTACAACTGGAAAATTTATCATGTAGGCTTGGTATTATTAATAGCTGTGCTATTCTATCTCCTGATGAAATTACTGATATACCTCTTGGAGAACTAGCTATGATTTTTATTTCACCCTCATAATCGGGATCAATTACCCCAGGACTTATCATAAGTCCTTTAAGTGTAGAAGAACTGCGTCCTAATAATAAGCCTACTGTTCCCTGGGGAAGAGGTCCTTTTACTCCTGTGGGAATGATTTGAACTCCCATCTCTGGAGTTAATACTGCTCTGGCAGAGGCACAGATGTCCAACCCTGCGCTCCCTCTAGTCTGTCTGATGAGGGATCTGATGGATAATGCGTCCTGGGCACCACCTTGATGGTGCTGCTGGGTTCCTCCATTGCCCCGTATATTTGTGGTTTTGGGCCCCGGGGCATTGGGCCCTCCAATTCGTTTTTTGACAACGGGGCCTGATGCCTTTCTCCACGATATCGTGGGTAGACACTTGGTCTTTGTCCATTTTTTGATAATGGAATACCCTCTATGGTGGTTTGAGAATGGCATTCATTAGCCCAATGTCTCCCTCTATGGCATCGTGGGCAAATACCCGGGATTCTACTCTTTTGATACCTAGCTTTGTTAAACCCTCCTCCTATGGGGCAATTTCTTTTAAAATGCCCTTCTTGATTGCAATTATAGCATGTTTTTGGCTTGGTACTTAAAGCCTGTTTTACTTCAGCTGCCATGACTTGTCCTTGTTCATTAATGTCTCTACATAATTTAATATATGTGTTTAAATCTTCCTGTTTCCACGGTCTAATGACCTCTTTGCAGCAACGATTTGCTTGATCGTAAGCCAGCTGTTTTATAAATGGCATTGCCTGTTCTGTATTTTCAAATGTCTCAGAGGCTGCTTCAATAAGTCTAGCTACAAAGTCAGCGTAGGGCTCATTAACTCCTTGTATTATCTTAGATAGTTGACCTTGAAAATCCCCTTGTCCCTTCAAAGTTTTCCATGCCTTAATTGCATTTATAGCGATCTGAGCGTATACGCCAGGATCATATCTGAGCTGATGCATCTGTTCTTGAAATTCTTCTTTTCCCAGTAACATTTTCAGGCCTCGTTCAGGGTAACCTGCTTCTGCATTTTGCCTAGCTGTCTCCTTGCAAAATTCCTCATTGGCAATTTTCCATAATAAATACTGTCCTCTATTTAGCACAGAATTACACACGTTAGCCCAATCTGCTGGTGTTAAGTTCCAGCCGGTAATAGATTCGACCATACTGACTGTGAAGGGAGCGGCCGGGCCGTAGGCTGCTACAGCTTCCTTTAATTGTTTTATTATTTTGAAATCTAAGGCACGGTAAACTCGTTCTTTTTCTTCTCCCTGCTCAATTACAGGGCATGCTAGTTTTTGGGGTCCCGCCTCAGGATTCCGTTCATCATCTATGGAGGCAGGTAAAGCTGTTGGTTGAACTATGCCCTCTGGTGGTGGAACGGAGTTAGTAGCAGCCTCCCTATCTGACGACCGTTTTTTCCCTGAGCTTGCCTTGTTCAAATTTTCTTCTATCTGACTAGCTTGAGAGACCTTTTGTTTTGCTTGACCTAATATGTTTTCTGCCATGGCTTGGACCTCTAACAATTTACTTAACAGTTTTTCGGTTTGTTTTTTACTAGATTCTAATCTACTATAAAGGTAACGTAACCCAATAAGATAGGATAGAAGAAAGCCAAAACAGAATGAAACAGAAACGGAGAGGAGGAAAATGATTATGTCAATTTTCTCTCTCTCAGGGCCGAATAACTTCAAACCTTGAGTCAGCCATTTATTCCAACTCGTCTGGAAAAATTGTAAGGCTAGAGAGCCTGAAATAAGAGCAGAATAAATCAAAACAGAAATACCCATTCTGTCGCCTTTCCTTAGGGGCGAGCGATATTACTCACCTTTAAGTTTTGGGCGTTCCCAGTACAGGGCCACCAAAATGCCGCAAGCTGCCCGGCCCCGGGCCGGCTGAGTCCCGCTCCTGCTGCCGAGCACTGCCTGCGGCACCCCTGCTGAGCGATCCCCTGCTGAGCTATCAGTGCACGCCGGCTTGCAATCTTACAGCCCGGTTGGGCACAAAAACACAAGCCAGTCAAACTGAGACAAAGTTTTATTTAGAGAGAGGCCATGTGCGTCCCCTAACAAGTGGGTCCACACGTGTGTGTCTACCTGAGCCGGGGGGGTTTCCACTTCCCCCGGAACACCCTCCTACCATCCTTTTCCAACCAATGGGAACTCTCCCAATACAAGAGTGACATGAGTAACCTGAGTCCTGAAATTGGGCCCAGCTGGACAGCATGAGTCCAATTACCATATGAATGTGAATTGCTGGCTGGCAGTCAAATAAAATCCAAAGGTGCCTGTATCAATATTTTTGCTGTGGCTCCTAACATTTCCTCATCTGTGAAACTGGGTTGGTAACAGCATGTCCCCAGAGTAATAAGACTCCCTTCTCCATGAATGTGTGCAGTGTTAGTAGTTCAGGGGCTGCCTTTGTCCACACAGGCTACATTACTGGTCAGGAGAAGAGGAGGTCCTTGGCACTGGTTGGGATGAAAGCTCTGGGGCAGCCTGGAGGGTATGGGGCTCAGTTTTCATTGGGCAGGGCAGGCACACTGGCCAGAACAGATAGCAAGCGTGTGTATATGTCAATCCCACGAAGGAACACGGTCTCATGCAACCGCTCATCATGGTCATGTAGCAGCACAGGTGTGCGGTTCATGGGTGAGAAGCCCAGAGCTGGGATCCCCACCTGAAGGAGCAAGAAGGAGCTGTTAGGGGGGAAGCCAGCATCCAGGCCAGCCCCCTGCCCATCCCCCAGTGCAATCAGCTCACCGCACGGAGATAGCGGCTATCAGTGGCAGCAGGGAAAATCTCAGGCTCTAGAGTGAGGTTCCTGCAGAGGGAAGAGCCTGATGAATAAAGGGGGACAGAGGAGATGGCAAGGGAAGAATTCAAGGGGAAAAGGAAGGCAGGGAGAAAAGCAGGGGAGGGGTAGCAAGAAGGAGAGGAACAGGTTGCTGGGTTAGGTGAGGGCTGGTGGGTATGCTTACATGTCCTTGCAGACCCGGTTAAAAGCCGCCCACCAGGGGTTTGCATCATCAATAGGTGTCACTCGGGGCTTCATCCACCTCTAAGGGAGGGGAAGGAAAGCAGGATCAGGACAGAGGCCTGGGCATCTTGCCCTGTTTCTAAGAGTAAGCCATGTCTGGCACAGAGCACAACTCTTTCCATTTACCAGAGACATCCAGGTGGCCAGTGCAGCCACAGGCCCTCTTCCAGGACCTCAAATGCCCTAGGTGGTCTGGGACCTTTCCACAACGTCCATCCACTTACCTTCTGTCTATCCTTCAGAGCCTAGCCCAAGTGCCCCTTCCTTAAGACGGCTCCTCCAGACCACTGGTCCAATGCCAGATTAAATGTTCTGAGTTCCCCCCTTTTCCTGGATCAAATGTGTACACACTCATATCAAAGCAATATTAAGTAAATATTTGACTTATGTCTATCGCTCCCCTTCATGTTCTAAGGACCATGAAGGCAAGCAATAAGCCTAATTTATCTCCCCACTGTATTTCCCAGCACCCACAATGGCCTTTACACCTAACGCTCACTGAATGATAAAATGTCTATTTTGGCTAAAGAAATGCCTGAATATATGTAGACACACCAAGCATACACTCCTACACTGTCACACATTTGGTAAGCCCAGTCACCCCCAGCCCTCAGACTACCCCATCATGGATAGGTCCCAAGGTGATACCTGAACAAACTCGAAGGTGACACCCTCACCAGCTGCCTGGCACCAGCTCTGTAGCTGCTTCTCAAAAGCCTGAGAGAAGGGAAACAAGATGATCTCTTAGGCTTTCTCTGAACCTCTAGGGCACGATTAAAGACATGATTAAAGATGCAGGTTCTCTCCCTCTAACCCAGGTAGAGTCAGCACCTGCAGGTCCACATCTGGTGCCAAGCGGATGTCAAAGCTGGCGCTCATAGTGGCGGGTACCACATTATAAGCCACACCACCCTCTAGCTTAGTCAGGTTCACACAGGTTACGGCCCCCTCCTTCAGATGAGGGTTTGACTGCAGCCTTTAGTTGGGGGAGAAACAGATAAAAGAAAGTGGCTCAGCCTCCCTCTCCTCTTGCACTGCCCCCCAAGGGCCACCTCCACCCCACCTCATTCCCAGACCGCCTTACCTCTGCCTTTCCTTCTCCCGGAATGCCAAGATGGAGCTCACAACTTTGTGCTAGAAGAGCGTGAAGTGAGATGTGAGAGTGGCCCCAGGATGGAACCTCCCAAACACCCAGATTCTCCAAGGACCATGTACCAGCTTCTCTGCTGCTGTGTCCTCAATGAAGCGTGACCCATGGCCTGGCCTCCCAGAGCTGGTAATCCGCACCCCTGGGGAGATGTAGAGGGAAGAGAATATTTCCAGCACATGAGAGGGCTGGAGATGCAGTCATCCCAGGTATCTCCCTTATTCCAAGCACCTCTGTCAGGACCCTGTCCTGCTTGGAATCACAGCATACAGCTATTCCTGCCTATAGTCAGAACTTGCCCTCAGAAGCTCAGGAAAGAGGAGACCAGGCAGGAAGAGGTGAGAGGCAAAGGCCCTGGCTTCAAGGCCTATTCAGGACTCAACGGGATTTGTGATCCTTTGTAGGCTGATGCTCTTTTTCCTCATCCACATATATAGCAAACCTTCCCTCCAAGCCCACCCGTACTCACACCAGATGCTCCGCTCACTATAAAAGACAGTGAAGGCATCAGTGGGGTTAGCCAGGCCTGAAGGGGAAAAGGAGGTTCAGAAAATGGAGTGACTCAGCCCCCACTAGCAGCCTCCATACCCCCATCCTGGCTGATCAGAGGCTTACCAACCTACTCACCCTCATCCAGGGCAAATCCCACCCTCAGGGCCTGGAACTCAGGCCGCTGTATGAGCAGCTCCATGCCTTTGTGACCTCCAATTTCCTCATCTGTAAAAGCACAGGGACTTGAGATAAGGCGGCTGCTCCCTGACACTCCCCTTCAACCCCAAAGCTGCCTTCCTTCATAAGTCACTCCTACCAGGCACAAAGGTCATGTGGATGGTTCTAGGAAAACGGTGGCCCTCAACCTTCAGCCTTCTCACAGCTTCCAGGTACCTGAGGGAGCATAAGCCAAGTGCTGCAGGAGCTACAGATGCTTATTAGAATGGCCCAGCAGGCAGGGCCAAGCTGGGCTAGCAAGGTGCAGTCTACCCTGCCATGATCTAGCAAGAGCTCCAGAAAGTCCCTGCCCATCTCTGAATCTCAGTCTTCCCATCTGTTCAATGGTTATGGAAATAATTTTGCCCAAGCTAGGGGTCAAGATGACTCTTACACTGAAGTTCTCCAGTCACATTCCTGCGTCAGGCTATTGGTCCAGTGAGGACACTGCAGGGGACTGGGAATAGAGGATACTCACTGGATGCTGACACTCTTCATGTCTTGGGTGCCCCTGGCATAGATGTAGCCCTCAGAATCCTTGAAGGCCTCAAAGGGGTCATGACTCCAATGTTCCTAGGGATAGGGATGGGAAAAAGGTGACAGAAAGGGTGGTAAGGAGTACAAAAGAGTACTGAAGAAGGTAGCTGATCACCATCTGGCAGAGTCAATGCTGGAAAAAGACTGCTTGAGTGGAGAAATGGCATACAGATGTCAAGAGTTAGTGCTGGGACCAGCAGCATGGATTTCTGAGGTCTACATCCTGTGAGTCCTCCAGGCATGCATATACCCCTCCACACATACCTTGAAGACAGGTACCACATCCATATGGGAGTTGAGCAAGATGGAGGAGAGTGTAGGGTTGGTGCCTGGCCAAGTTAGCACAGGAATCACATAGCCAGGTGTCACCTAGAGACAGTCAAAAGAGAAGTTGGTCTATTCTGGGTGAGGAGGTGCCCCAGGCCCATTGCCCCTCTCCACCCAGGACTCCAGGCTCACCTCCACTTTCTGACAGCTCAGGCCTAGCTGGTGGGCTCTCTCCTCAAAAAAGGCCACAGCAGTGCCTGGAGGTATAGAGAATCTTGGGGCTGTTTCTGCCTACCCATGGCTCCCACCAGCCCAAGCAGCCAAAAAAAAAAAAAAAAAAAAAAAGATCCAGAGATGGGCTTCTGCTCCCCATCACAATTTCATAACCCTCAGAGACACCTGCATTTCTATCCCCAAGGAAAAAGATATTCTTGGCCAGTGTGCAACTTTGTGGAAGACAAGGGTAAAGTCCAGGATTGGAAGCAGGTGTTTTTCTTTGTGTGTATGTGATACTGGGGATTGAACTCAGGATCCTTGCTCATGCTAGGCAAATGCTCTACCACTGAGTCACATCCTTAGCCCTTTTAAAATTTTATTTTTAGACAGGGTGGCCTGGAACTTGCAATCCTCCTGCCTAAGCTTCCTGAGGAGCTAGGATTACAGGTGTGCGCCACCATGTCCAGCCGCAGGTGTTATTCTTCTTTAAAAGATGAGGAAATTATGGCCTAGAGACATGAAAAGATTCACCCAACATCTCTCAGCTGACAAACTATTGAGCAGAAATTTGGACCCATGTACACAATCCCAGCTACCAAGCATGATTCCTGAGGGCCTTTATCCAGCCCCAGTAAGCTCCTTGAAGGGCCTCTCCCCAACCACTCCTGCTCTGGGAAGTTGTTCCCTAACCAGTTGCTAGGAGTAATATTTGGAGCAACACAGCTTTTGGGGAAAGGGCGGTCAACAATAGAAGTGACATCTCATCTATTGACACAGGGAATGACAGAGTTGGAGGTGGTTAGAGCACAGGCCCTGGGACCACCGTGTTCTCACCATAGTCGGGATTAGGGTGGACAGTGCGGATGCGCAGGTACTGGCGGAACAGCGTCACAGATGGGTGCTCAGACTCAGGATCCTTGCTGGCCATGGCTCCGATCGTGGTGAGCTGAGGGCAAAGTGAATGGAGAACTGACCCTACCTGAACAAAGGGCTTCCCCACCGAGGCTCCCCGGAAATTCTAAGGGAGAGGACACCTTATTTTGGAGCTCCTATTCTGTTTAGACGACGCTGTGCTGCCCGCTTTCAACGCATATTCTTATTAATTCCCCAAAGAGCTCCAGGAATTTTGTGTCTCTCAATGCCCACTTTATAGAGAAGAAAACTGAGGCTCACAGAGGTTTGGGGACAGCCAGAGAGTTGCTGAGCCAGGTTTGAATATGGACTTTGCTCCCCACGCCCTCCTCAAGAACCCCAAACACCTCTAGCCCTAGCTAAGACCCCCCCCACCCGCCCACCTTTCTTTTTCCTGGTTTTGGGCCCGCGTTCGCCTTTCAGCGCCCGCTGCGAGAAATGTGGCGGGGACTCCGGGTCCAGCAAGGTCGCGAGATCAAAACTGCCCTAATCCGCTCACCACTTAGCCCAAAGCCGGGTCGCGGGGCGGATATCGCAGATTGCAAGTCACAACCTTCCCACTCCCTGCGGCAGTGTAGGCGCCTAAGTCCGGGTCCTCCACCGAGCAGGACCTCCACTGAGTTATTGGAGGCTTGAATCCAGGATCCCGCCCCCTGGGCAGCTCTGGCCGCCGCCAGCTCCGCCCCACAGGCGGCACGCTGGGGGCTGGCTCCACCCCGAGAAGGTTCCGCCCCCAGAGGACACCCCCTTCCCCTCCAGCCTCCAGAGGAGGCCCTAGGAGAAGAGGGCGGTCCCTGACGCTAAAAGTGGCCGCTGCGGTGTTGAGTAAGAAGTATCTCTCAGGGCGCTGGGCTGCCTGTTTCCCCACCCCCTCCCGCAAGACTTCAACCGCTCTCCTTTTCGTGCTTCAGCGGATCAAGAAGATTCTCTCATGCCTCATCTCCATGTTTAGTAAGGTTGTTGGTTAATATCTACCTGTTCCACACTGTGACCTCCAGGAAGCTGGTCCACGGGTCCGCAGGATTCTGACCCTGGTCAGGCACAGAACAGCTGTCCAGACAACGTACCAGGAATGAAGGATACATGGCATTGTTGGGAATATGTGTGAATGTGCCACTGTGTGGGCAAACCTGTGTATCAGTGGACATGACCATATGTGTGACAATATGAATGTGAGTTAGTGAGTGTGATGGGATGTCACTGAAAAAGATGCAATCCTGACGCCATATGACAGTGAGACGTGGGGGAAACAGCACACTCTTGGCTGCCCCCTGTGCCAAACTGGATCTTCTTCACCCACCAGAGACAGAGAAACAGACATAGAGGTACCCTTGGCCACTTGCATGTGCACATTTGTGTAACTGGCTGCTCTTTGCACTCTCAACCAGTTCTGCTCTCTGCTCCAGTGGCTGAGTCAACTTGGCAGCCCACAGGAGTAGAAAACTTCAACCCCTGGACCAAGAAAGCAGTCTGGAAGGGTAAGGGAACGGCCCATCCCATCCTTCCTGGGGTTGAAGTCTCTGGATGTTCACCCACACATAACAAAGGAGCAAACAGGCTTGTGATTCAATAGCAATGCTGTTTTAATTCTTAAACCAGTTTCCCCATACTTCTGTCTACACACTCTACATTCCAAACTCAGCTCAGCTACCCAGACCCTGGATTTCCCACCAATCTCAGTGGTCATACAGCAGCATTAACATGCACTCCTGCTTTCCCCATCTCCACATGACCAAATGCTTTACTTACCAGACACATTCAATCCTACAACTTCCCTCGAGCTAGATGTTACCATCATGTCTGTTTAACAGATGCCTAAACTAAGGCATACAGAAGTAAGTCGTACAGTGAGGAAGTGGCTCACTCTTAGATCCACAGGGTTCTGGAGCACCCCCACCAACCCCAGCATCCGCCCCTAAACAGTCCCAAACTTGCCTCCCACTCCCACCTCTCTGGAAGCACACCAGGAAAGAGAGCCTGTTACTCTCTAGGCAAAACAAATATGCTTTTCTTTATTGTGCCTGTGAAGTGAAATGAGACGTCCTGGCTGGGCCTGCCCCTTGGGCCTGGCTGGGCCTGCATCCCTGGTGGGGAGAGAGTGGTGGTCCAGACCCTCCTAGCACAGGACAGGCCTAGGGCTTTGGAAGTGGGTTAGTTCAAGACAAATGGTCAAGAAAGTCAAGGAGGACGAGATGGAAGTCTTGTGGCTTGTGGAGGTAGCAGGCATGGCCTGCATTGTGTATCTTCACCACAGAGTGATTGGGCAGGTGGCGGAGCTGCTGCAGTGACTCTTGAGCCAGTTTGTGGTCGAGCTCCCCATACAGGATCAGGGTTGGGGTCTGCAGGGCAAGGCAAGAGGCTGTGATCCTGGAGACAGGTGAGGATCTGATCCCCAAGTTATTATCTTAGGAAGACTTTCTGAATCCCCACCTCCTCCATTCAAAATCACCCTTAGAGACATGTCCCACCAAGTAAGACTTGAGTCCTGACCACCCCCTCCATGACACAAATTAGGGAGAGGGTGCCACAGTGACTTTTGAAGATCCTTATTCTAGTACCTTCACAGCCCAGAATTGTTCCTGGTTGTAGTTCTGGGTGGAGGTGGGGGCGATGGGCACGAATCCACGTAGCTGGTGGTGGCTTTGCATCAGGAAGGGCAGGGCGTAGTGGCCACTCAGTGAGGGGCTCACTAATACAGCATTCTGCACCTCCAGGTCCCGCAAAACTTGCTTCAGCAGCTCTGCCCTCCCTGCCTCTGTGCTTACTTCCTTTGAAGGTGCTGAGTTCCCGAAACCTGGGAATGGCAGCAAGTACTAGTTGAAGGTGAATCTGGACTTCTTTCCCACCACAGTGTAGAAGAGATGGGGACCAGTGGCACATGGTACATGCTACCCCAAACTTCCTAGAAGCTTTTTTTTTTTTGTATGTAATAGGCCTGCTAGAAAAATATATTTTAGTCAGGCACAGTGGACATGCCTGTAATCCCAGCCATTTGGGAGGCTGTGGCAGGTGTATCACAAGTTTGAGTCAAGCCTCAGCAATTTAGTGAGATCTAGCTTAGTGAGTTCTAGCCAAGGATCTAGCTCAGTGATAAGAGTACCCTGGTCTCAATCCTCAGTACCCGAAACAAAAAATACCTGACAATACCCAGTTTGGGGGAAAGATGTAGAAAAACAGGCACTTTCATATATGACTAATGGGAGAATAAATCTGTGCAGCTCTTTGGAGGGTGAGGTAGTATTTTTCAGAATTTTAAAATGTGTATCCTTTGATCCATCAATTGTTCTCAATAACTACCCTAAAAAAAGTATTGCCTCCATGCTTAAAGAAGCATGTCCAAAAATGTTTTACTCTTGAGGATTTCAACTGACAATGAAAACTCTAAATCAATCTACATATCCACCAGTAGAGGAATGGCAGATCAAAGGAGATTTGCAGAGACCAGCATGATCCAGGAGTCATGGTGTAGGGGAGAAAACCAAATTGCAGACAGACTTGCAGAGCCAGCAAGACACTAATCATGTTTTCAATCCTCACCACACTATCCTGCATACCATCTGTGTTTCTATGTGTGGAAATGCTGAGGAGAGGGGTCTAGCACCCCTTCCAACTGCTTAGAGAGGGAGTGAAATGTGGCACAATCTCTGAAGGCTTCACTTTTTTTTTTTTTTTAATGACAAAAATGACAGTATCAGTTAAGGGTGTAGCTCAGTGGAAGAGCGTGTGCTTAGCATGCATGCACGAGGCCTGGGGTTGAATCCCCAGTACCAAGGAAAGAGGAAGTGTCACAGGGGTGGTGGTGATGAAGAATTGATAGCACAAATCATTTGTGTAGTTAAAAAAACCAAAAAGCCACATAGTTTGTGAGTCATATTTCTATTTGCTCTGACATACAAACATACTGTAATTTTCAAGGAAAACAATATAAATACACATTTTCATGGTGACATATTATGTTGTGACCTGCCACTGCTTATCCAGACACTGGGGTCCAGAAGCCCCCAAGCCATACCTTAAGGCTTCCCTACCCTTCCAATTTCCCCTTCTGGGAAGCTGCCCCTTTGCAATTGCTATGTCCTGCCTCCCTAGATCTAAAGGTGGGGGTGCTCACCTGGAAGGTCAAGGGCCACAGCCCGGTAGCCCCTCCGTGATAATAGCTGCAGTGTGCCCAGCTGCTCCCATGTGTGGGAGTTAAAGGCCTTTCCATGAAGCAGCACCACCTCCACCCTGCAAGCACACAGGGAAATATATCCTGAGACCTGGGGCAGCCTACTGTTCTTTCTCCCTAAGTTTTTCCCATTGCTTTTGTAGGTCCCGAGCACCCTGAGTCAGGCTGGGGTCCTTCAGGTCTACACCCACCTGTGTGTCTGATGGAGTGGAACCACCTCACGGTAAAAGATGGGGGAGTTTCCTGGGGTAAGACCAACCAGGACTGTGACATTGGGGTCTCCCAAGAGCCAGGAAGTTTGCTCAGGGGGGCCAGGCAGTCCCATATACAATAGCAGCAGGAACAATAATACACCTAGGCCCAGCAGAGCAGCCTTGTACCGGCTCACGCAGGTCTGTACGGCAGTCTGGAGGAGGGGGGAGAAGGAAAAGAAGCAAGGCTGAGCCCCTACAAGGTGTCTGGACCCATCCCCAAACCCCAACCTGAAGTCCCTACAGAGAAAGATCTGCAACTCTGGCCCTTCCTTTGCTCTGGACAAAAGACTGGGGGTTCAATACCCAGCCACTCCATATGCTAGGACAAAGGCCCAAAGTGTGAGGAGGTGCATCTGAGTTGTCCCTCTAGCACACAGCATGCTCAGTGACCATCATCCCTGACAGTTAAACTTACTTCAAGCACTGATGACAGCAGGCTCCTGCTCAGCCCCCCACAACAAGGAGGTCCATAAAGAACACTAAAGAAGATATAATTACAGGTCTCTTACAAATGAGGAAATTCAGGTTTGGAGAGGTGAATTCTGTTGCTCAAGTAGCACAAAGCGGGAACTGGGATTTGAACCCAGGGCTGGACTCCTAACCATCAGGTCACACTTGGTTTGGAAGAAGGAAAGCATGGAAATGGGAGGCAATGGATGAACTGAAGCCCCCCTACTGGATAGAGTGGTGTTATTATTCTGTATATAATACTGCTAAAATCAGAATGTGTTTTATGGTTGATGGGAATATTTAATGGCTGACCACAGCTGTTTTGGGGAAGCTCACAGAGAATGTTGGGGATGGAGGAAATGCAGAGGCCTGAGTCGGTGTGGGGCCAGGGAGGAGCGTGGTTCACCTAGAAATGGAAAAGGCAGCTGGAGGTTGGAGAGATGAATGTCTCCACCCCCATATACAGACACACATACAGCTTCACACCAAATGACCTGCTTCATGGACTCCTCCAGTACAGGGCCTTTGCCAGCCCAGGGACAGAGCCCAAGCAGGTAGAGCTGGCTTTACAACAGGTCTCTGCCAATTCCTGACCCTGAGTCTTCAGTATATCAGTAAAGTGGGATAATTCTGGTTGCTCTCTCAAGTCTCCTGTGAGATTTAAATAATACAGGGGACTTAAGAGAAGGTGGGCTCTGTCCCTGCCATTATTTCTTGGGCCTAGGATGAGCACAGCCTGCCTTCTCCTAGGATTCTAGTAAATAATCTTTTTTTTTCCCTTTTCTTTTCATATTTATCTTTTAGTTGGACACAATATATTTATTTATTTATTTTTATGTGGTGCTGAGGACCGAACCCAGGGCCTCGCATGTGCTAGGGGAACGCTCTACTGCTGAGCCACAACCCCAACCCCATCTAGTAAATAATCTTTATTGAGCACCAGCTAGGTGCCAGCTAGAATTAGCTGGAGTCCAGTCTTGGATCTCTCACACACCTCTGGGGGACATTTGGAGGGGATATCCTTCCCCTGCCCCCACTCCCACGCCTACCCTCCAGGTTCCGGAGTTAAGAGGTGGGTAGGCAATGGCAGTTGCACTGGTGCTGATGGAAAACCAGGAGCCAGGTGGAGAAACAGCGGGCTCTTCTTCCTAGTCACGAACAGCAATAGGACGCATACCCACAACCTAGCACCTACAACGCAGCGTTAGTCTGGATTCCTACTATATTGAGCTTTGGGGTCGGACCCCTCCTGGCTGTCGGGTCTGCTGAAAAGTTGCAGTGCCTCTCGCAGGAGGGAGGGGCAGGGCTTTGGTCGTTGCTTTGGCAATCCAGGGTGCAGCCCTTCTAGACTGTTGCAGCTGCAACCGGTGGCTCTAGAGATGGGGTTGGGATGGGGTGGGGTGGAGAACAAGCTGCCCTTTAGGCCACCGAAACATGTGTCGACAGTGACACTCACGTGTCCATACGTACACACAGTCTTGCCCCTGTACCCTTTTCTTTTGCACGAACTATTCCCTGTACGTACATGCAGAGTCCTTGCACACTTATTGGTCCTTGCACAATCAATCCCTTGCAATAACACTCTCAAAATCACGCACACAGTCAGGCATCAGGAAGGCGGACAGTGAACTGGCACACTCTTTCAGAAGGACTTGTACAGGGCGCTCTGGCACATGCCTGTAATCCTAGGCACTTGGGAGGCTGAGGTACAAGGATTACAAATTCGAGGACAGCCTGGGCAAATAAGCAAGACCTTATCTCAAAGTAAAAATAAAAAGGGATTGGGGATGTGGCTCAATGGTAGAGCAATTGCATGATATGTGCGAGGTCCTGGGTTCAAATCCCAGTATGGCAAAATAATAATAATAATAATAATAATAAATTAAAAAACCCAAACAACCCACATGCAGACACTCAGAAATACCCAAGCACACAGTCACACATAGTCCTAAAACTACACACTCACAGAAGAAACACAAGCACAGACAGATAATCACACTCCCACAGATAATCACACATAGAGAAATACCCCAAAGTAGACATACATAGACCCACGAATACACCGCCCCCACAGCAGTACGAAGAAACAGACTGACAGATACACAAGCGGACACATACATATTCCCGGATTCCCAAGAATACAGCCTTCAGGCAGACACTTGCGTGCTCACACACACAACACGCGATCACAAGTACACTCCCAGACCCAGCGCGTGCCCCTTCAGTAGGACTCTGCCCCAGGAGGCCTGGGAAAGGTGGCCCGCCCCCGGGGCCAGCCTTCCTCCTTCCTCCCAGGGGACACTCACCGGGCCGACCCCGACGACCCGGCGAGCTACTGCAGGGCGGGCCCCGCCCCGGCGGAACCAAGAGCCAAGCAGCGCCGCGGCCATGGCGTGGCCTCCGTCACTAGGTCGGCTGCTCCGTGACTAGGCAGTGACAAGTGAGGCTACCGAAGTGCGCCTGCGCACTCTGCAGCTGGCAGGCGGGGCTCCTAGGTAGCAAATAGTTCCAGAGGAGGGGACTGGGGGTGGCGCCTCAAAGCACCGAGACCCGGCCGGACCCTCCCCGTCCAGAATTTCCGAGTAGTTTTGGGCTTAAGAACTGGCGGAAAGCCACCAGATTCTTGTCCCCAGAACATCTTCACTTTAGCTCAGTTATCTCTGTGGATACAATGGGAAGGATTTAAGACCGGTCAAGCCTCCAAGTCTCAGCCTGGCACAGAGGCCTCCTTGTGTAAATGCAGATACTATTTGTTGTCATGCAGCTGTTACAGGCGCGCGCGCGCACACACACACACACACACACACACACACACACACACGAGTCAGGCTTGAGTTCCTGTCTCTCATGCAACCTATCCTGCTTGCGATGTGTGACCATAGTCTGGTCTGTCCCAGGCTCAGGGCTCCGCGTGGTAACCAAACTCAGCACAAAGAAGCTGTGCACAGTGCACAGAACTCGATTCTTACTTGTACCCTGCAGAGGTGGGCAACATTCCACCCATTCTACATGTGAGGAAACATGCTTGGAGAAGTTGGGAAAACGACCAATGCCACCGGGCTGAACTTTTTTTTTTAAATTTTTTAATATTTATTTTTAAATTTTCGGCGGGCACAACATCTTTGTTTGTATGTGGTGCTGAGGGTCGAACCGGGCCGCACGCATGCCAGGCGAGCGCTACCGCTTGAGCCACATCCCCAGCCCCCCACCGGGGTGAACTTTGACGGAGCTTTGCACTCAAACCTGAGAACATTAATTCTATGCCAGAGTACAACTCTGCTTGGGCAGACCTGACTGGGGATGAGGGTGATAGTGGGCAAGAAGGGAGCAGCACAGGGATGCAATTCCGAAAGAGCCCGCATCCTCAAGGTGTACCGAGTCTACAGTGGGCATGTCTTGAGGGCTTCGGGACCGCTTCCAGTCTCGCGCCTGGGGCATGTGGGACCGAGTGGCTTGGGGAAACTAAGGTCTCTATAAGAACAAGAGGGTTTAGTGGCGTGGACGGACCCGGAGGCAGCTTGTGGCCACAAGAGGGCGCCCTGCAGCATGGCCGGGTCCCCGCCTGGATCCCAGCCCGGGTCCCAGCCCCTGTTCCCGCCCCGGCCCTGGAGTCAACCTCTTCCCTGTTTCCCTCCCCATCCGCTGCGGGCACTCGCTTGCCTCCGGTGTGCGCGAGACTACGCCGCTCCCCAGGTACCCAACTTGCAAGCCCGACGCACTATTTCTCTCTCTGGTCAGAACCCACTCCCACCTACCCCAAGTCTTCCCATCTGGCTTCCCAGATCCCCTCCTTCTGTGCTGCCCTGCTTCCGCATGGGTCCTCCAGACCTAGGGAGCCGAACCTTGGTCCCGGGAGTAGACCGAGTGAACCGTAGCGGGGAGGATTTGACCGCTCCCCTAGCCAACACGTTGGGCCCCAGCCGTTAGCACACTGAGCACCCTGTGCCCCTTGCAGGCTGGAACTCCAAAGCTCTTGCCCGCTGGGCACTTGAGTTTCTCGGTCTTTAGAAAATGGGCATTTTATTGTAAACTTTGGCTCCTACCGCCTGCAGTGCCAACTCCCGACCTGTACCAGAGCGTTGGGGAAGATAAGGTTGATAAGCAAATTACTTTTTGTCTATTGAGCATTTACTGTGTGCTAAACATGGTGCCTGATGCGAGCATTTTACATGCGTGGCCTCATGTAATCCTAACTACCTATAAACTAATCCTAGTGCATTGTCCCCATTTGTACAAAAGGATAATAGCGATAAGAACAATAACCTGTAGAAGAGCTCCGCTGTTATTTATTTTCTTAAACTCTTAATAAAATTCGTAATTCTTGAGGTAGGCTTTATTATCCCCATATTGCAGATGAGGAAGCTGAGGCCCAAGGTCACACAATTAAGTGAGTGGCAGAGGCAAAAATGACCTTGAAGCTTGTTTCTAAAGCCCTGGAGGCCTCCTTGCTACCCACTCCAGACCCCTCTCTGAGAGCCTCCCTGCTCCACCTGGGCAGGATGTTCTGTGGCTCCTCATCAGTCTGGCTTTGAACCACAGGCACTTCAGAACAGCAGCAGCAGAAATGGCAAGTGTGGAGCAGCTAGAGGGCACCATCCAGGTGCAGGGCCAGAGCCTCTTTTTCCGGGAGGCACGGCCTGGAAGTGGGCAGGCCACTGGCTTCTCTGTGCTGCTATTGCATGGTATCCGCTTCTCCTCTGAAACCTGGAAGAACCTTGGTACACTGCACAGGCTGGCCCAGGCTGGCTACCGGGCTGTGGCCATTGATCTGCCAGGTACTTCTGGAGCATGCTTCTGGGTAGGGGTTGGGGAGGTCATATCTCAGACCCAGGGCCTGGGATGGGAGGACTAGGAGGACGTAAGAGTTGGGTGTACACTGTAAGCATCTTTGAGCTTCTCCACTATTGATCTAGATGGGGCTTGGACACCACTCAGCTTCTCGCTATTACCCGAGGAGGTGTCTCTGAGCCTTATTTCTTCATCTGTAATGGGAGGAGATACTGCACTCATGTATGGGGTTGCCCTTAGTGAGAATGGAATAAGACTGTCCATGTGAGTATATGGCTAGTGTCTGACATACAGAAATGGGTACTCAGCTCTTTGGAAGTTAAAGTATTTTGACAGAGCCACGTTCACAGGCTGTTAGAAGAGTGAGACTTGAATCTCCTGGCAACTTGGAGGGCATGGCAGCACCTGATGGGTAGTTGTCATCCCACATGCAGATCTCTGAGTTGGGCACTGGAGGAGGTAGGGACAGCCTCCAGAGAGCTTGTTAAAACCTGGACTGCAGGCCCCAGCCCTGCTGTCAAGTGTGGGAAAGGAGGCCTGGCTGATCTAATCCCCTCAGAGGCCAGGGTTGGTAAGGTTTCAGGGCTCAAGGGCAGGCCTCCAGCCTGTAGGAATTGTTCCAACAGTGGGTTGGGCTGAGCTTCAGGGCAAAGGTCTGGAGCTAAATTGCCGGTGATGGGGACTGGCTGGATGCAGTGGGGCAGACCTATAATCCTAGCAACTCTGGAGGCTGAGACAGGAGGATCGAAAGTTCTAGGTCTCAAAATAAAAAGAAATGGCAGGATGTAGCTCAGTGGTAGAGTGCCCCTGGGTTCAATCCACAGTATGGTGGTGGGGAGGTGGGACTGATTGATTGGAGAGGGAAGGTATGAGTGCAAAAGCGGCCCCCTCAGCCACTGTCCTCCAGGACCCCACTCTGTGTTAATTCACAGCCAGGTGCCCTTTAAATTAATCAACTTATTTTCCCACAATAGTCTTCAATGGCAGGTACTTTTGTTATCCTCTTTTATCAGGGGACACTGAGCAGCTGAGAGAGGGTTGAAGGGACTTGCTAATGGTCACATGGACAGTAAATGGAGAACTGGAACTTGGATTCAGCACTGTTAGATTTCAGATCCTGATTTTTTTTCAGGGTACTGTTAGTGGGAAAGGTGGGCACAGTATGGAGGGAAATGCTTATGCTTGCCATATTTATGATAGATTAGGCCACCATAGTTGTAAACTTGGGCTACTGGGTATAAGTAGGAACCTGGGCACAGAGAGATTGAGGTTCCTGGGAGGGCTTCCTGGAGGAAGAGACCTTTGTTTTCCCACTCACTATCCTTGTCTTGCCTTTCCCATACCTGAATCTCTGCAGGTCTGGGCCACTCCAAGGAAGCCGCAGCCCCTGCTCCTATTGGTGAGCTGGTTCCTGGTAGCTTCCTGAAGGCTGTTGTGGATGCCTTGGAGTTGGGCTCCCCAGTTGTGATCAGTCCATCATTAAGTGGCATGTACTCCCTGCCGTTCCTCACGGCCCCTGGCTCCCAGCTCCGGGGCTATGTGCCAGTGGCCCCCATCTGTACTGACAAAATCAGTGCTGCCGACTATGCCAATGTGAAGGTACCCTTGTGTGGGAAGCTGAGACACCCCTGCCAGGAGCCTGGAAGGGTCCATCCCTGAGTCTTCCTCATCTGGGGGCTGGGTAACCAATGGGTGGCCTCTGGGAGGAAATGACTGCCAAATTCCATCCTTTTGATGTACTTATCAGATTTCTGTACTAAGCTCTGTACTAAACTGTGTGCTGGGGCAGACACAAATCCAAGCCCCCAACCTACTGATCCAGCTTGTCTCAGTGTGTCACCGCTGATGGCTAGAACTGATCTTCAGGAGGCTGGAATGGCAGGCCCGCCCTGTTGACTCTTTTCCCATTTCCTTTCAGACTCCAGCCCTAATTGTATATGGAGACCAGGACCCCATGGGTCACACCAGCTTTGAGCACCTGAAGCAGCTGCCCAACCACCGTGTGCTAGTTATGGAGGGGGCTGGGCACCCCTGTTACCTGGATAAGCCTGAGGAGTGGCATGCAGGGCTGCTGGACTTCCTGCAGGGGCTAGCATGAGGCTCAGCCTTGCAGATGGGGGTGGACTGCCTTCCTGCCTGCCTTGGGAATCTTTCTCTTCTCCTACATGGGCTCTGGCTTATGCACATGCAACAGGTTTGTCTGTCTATAAGTCTATATGGAGTCTTGTCTTTTGGGGTCTGTCTGCCTTTTTTCTGCTTTCTCTTGCAGTGACAGATTGAGAAGGTAAAATCAAGAGGGGGGAAAAAAACCCTCAGGAATTGAGGAACATAACCTGGTGGAGGGTAATTGATGAGTTTCTCCTACAGGCTTTTCTGCTTGGCCTTAACTCCTTACTCTGCCCAGCCCTCCCCTGCCCTCCCCTCCCCTGCCCTCCCCTCCCCTGCCCTCTCCTCCCCTCCACCTCCACCTCCTTCTTTAAGCCCTACAGGCCAGCCACTCCCTCCTCCACTTCTCTAGCCCTCTTAGGCCACTTGCATGCTTACACATTTGAGTTTATGTTCCCAAATAGGACCTTTCACCTGGGAGCCAAACCATACAGGTGTATGTAACTCGACTGGCATGCACATTCTCATGTGCAGTGTGCATTGCATGCATATAACACAAGTGCTTACACATGTACACTTCCACACATGCAGACCTCACTGGGGACCTCACACGCCATCCCTTGCTGGTGACTCTCTTGCTCAGGATGTGGCCAGCCCGAGGCTCCACCCATTGGTTGCAACTGGTCCCAGCCCAGAATTGCCCCCTTCCTTCTGGGCGTTCCACACTTTCCCAGGTTATCAGGCCTGGGTCTTCTCAGCTAAGCTTGTTTCCTGCCCTGAGGTTTGGGGGTTGGGGTAGGAAGATGGATTGTAAAGGTCGGGTGAAATAAAGTGCTGCAATTAGACCCCACAGGCTCTTGCTGTCTCCGGAGCACCGCCCCTACCTCCGCCCCTTGGGACTGCCACTGTCGGCCCCTCCCCCACCCTGGCGGGACCAGATGGTCCCCCTGCCCTTTGTCCACCAGACCAGATGGAAGGAAAGAGAGATTGGATTCCCCTCCCCACCCACACACACCCAGGTGCCAAGAGACTCAGCTGTGGGGGGAGGTGGAGGTCAGTGGGACCAGGCTGAGCCGATTACAGGAGAGGGGGAGGAATATTTGCTCCCGATGGAGTGGGGGAGGGGTAGGGGACTTGGGAACCGCTCGGCTCCTCCCCCTACTCTTTCCCTAGTAAAGAACTGAAACGGTGCCCCATCCCTTTGGACCCTAACCCCAAAAGGATTTCTGGGTGTAGATTTGGGGGAATCACGGGGCGGGGTGCATAAGGGCCACACGGCTCTCAGGCCCCTCCTCCGGCTAGTCGGGTAACCTGTCCTGCGCGGATCAGGGCCGAGACGTGCGGTGCGGAAGCTGTGGGTGGCTGAGGGGAGCGGGTCTTGGTGGGCGAGAGCCCGGAGCAGAGGATGGAGCAGAAGCGAGGAGAGCTGGGGCGGGGCAGAGGGTCCAAGCTTGAGGTCCGAGGGACCAGAACTGGGAGCCCGGCAGCGCAGGGACTAGTGCCGGGGCCGGGGTCGAGGATGCAGGGGGCTCAGCAGATACGCGGGGTCGGAAGGACTGGCCGGGTGGGAGCTGAGGGGCTCCAGGGCCTGGCGCAGTGGGGGGGACGCGGGGAGGACCGTGGCTGGACACCACGCTTCAAGCTGGACCCCCTGCTCCGCCACGGCCGAGGGCTCTGGGAGCTGCAGGGGAAGGGTCGCCAGAGCCTGCCCGGAAGCGGCCGCCGCTCGGGGCGCACCGCGGCGCGCGGGGCGGGGCGGGCGGCTGCGGCACTGGGGCGGCTGGGGCGGGCCCGCCGAGCTGTAATCGGATCCGGGGAGGGGGCGGGGAGGGGCAGGGCCAGGCGGGCCGGGGGGGTGGGGGGGGGGCGCGGAGCCGGGCTCCGGGCCGGCCGGGCTCCGCGCCTGTCAAACCCCTCATTGTTCGCAGCTGATGTCACTCGCAGTTGTGAGCGGCCGCCTCTCCCGGGGACAATGTGGGACTGAGCGGCCCAGCCGCCGCGCCGCCGCCGCCGCCGCAGGACAGCCCCAGCGAGGTAGGGCGCGGGCCGGGCGGGGCACGGCGGGCAGCGAAGTTTGGGGGTTCGGCTGGGGGCCGAGAGTTGATGCCCGAGTACGTGGGTTGGGGTCCTGGGAGACTGCGAGGAACACGTTCCCTGCCCCATAGGGCTGAGGCCTGCACAGGTGGGGGGCACTGATCTTCCAGGAGAGCCCCCAGCACCAGGCAGGGGCTCCTGGACCTTAGGTACCAGATTTGAGGCCCCATCCCTTTCGCGCTTTTTGTCCTTTGAGCCTGCCCTGTGTTGGGGGTTCTGTCCACATCTGCTATTCTCCTGCAGCTCCTGGCTTGCACACACCCCTTCCCATTCTCTGCAGTCCTCAGAGGAACCAGACACAGACTTCCAGGCCAAGGGTGTATGCAGATGGTAGTTGGGGGTAAAAGTGGTCCCTCCTGCTCTATTCCTATTCAACTCCTAGGTTCTGACCTAGCTTCTTGTTTGGGGTCCTGGGGGGTGGGGGTCTCTGCTACTCACTTCAGCCTGGCGCTTCTGCCTGCCTGGCCTGGGGAGGGAGGTGCCTGCCTCTTCACTCCCCTATCCCAGGACCGCCATCTTGAGACCTGTGGCACCCAGGGCCCCGCCCCACCCCAACACCCAAGGGAGTGGTCTTCAAGGGGATGTACCCTAAGCCACTTGCATCCCCTGTTCCCAGAATATGGGGCTCTGGGTCCACAACAAGCCCAAGATGATCACCTTCTTGCTGGACCAACAGGACATGTGTCCCTAGGGCTCCCCCTTCCCCCACAAAGAGCTCTTAGACCCCAGGCACTCCCCAGGGGCTGAGATCTAGCCCTTGGGGTTACCCTCATGGCCTCAGGACCAGTACCTGGTACGATATTGTTTCCACATCTGAAGATCTCCTAACCCCTCCAGGTCCTGGAACCCCTTCAACTTGCAAGGCACCCCCATCCCTGCCCCCACCCCCTAGCCTTCATCAGCATGCAGGCTCAGACTGCCCAAACACAAGGGGATTGTTCTCCTTGCATGCCCAGGGTGGGGGGCTGGGAGCAGGCGGCCCACACACCCTGGCAGGCCCAGGCCTTGGGGAGGCTGACTTGCCCCACCCTGTGTCCCCAGACAGGCTCTGTCCACTTACCCTACTCCCATCACTGCCTCTCTCCTCCAGTCTCCATCACCATTGCCCAGTGGCACCAACCTCTTGAGGAATGAGCACTGAGCTGCCCAGGTGGACCCTGGGTTCTCCCAGTCTGCCAGTTGTGGCATTTAGTCTTACAAACAATTCCCTTATATTCTGGACCTCGGGTTCTTCTCTTGATTGGTGAAGCCTTTCTATTTGTGATAGGCTGAACCCAACTCAGTTCTGTGAAACCTATCCCATGCTCTAGTGCTTCTTACAACCCCCCTTCTTGGGTGGCCTATTCTGATTCCCTAGAAATCTCAAAACACAGTCCAAATTCTTCATTCCAGCAACATGCCCAGGGAGCCTCTAGACCCCCCAAAACAGCAGGAGTAGGGGCTACTGGGTGCTGAGAAAGAACTGAGAATCTTATCCAGGTAGAGCCTGGCTCTCTGCCCATGTGGCTAGTCCTTCAACCCTGGGTCCTTAGGTGAGCCTCATGGTCTCTAGCGATCTCAGGCCCTGTGAGCCCTAACAATTCTGCCTGTATTCTGAGCCTGGTCCTGTCTCAAATTTCTTATCCTCCTGGATCTCTCAGGGTAGTGGAAGCACGGGCTCTGAAATGCTCAACTGGGATTCCTTTGAGTTACAGCCATATCTTTGGGGGCACAGAGGCCTGAGTGTGTCTCATCTGACTTGGAAGGTTGGGGAAGGCTCCACAGAGGAGGTGGCATTTGGGAAGGATTTTGATAGAGAGTGAGGAGGATGGGCCTTTCAAACTGGGATCATCAGCCTGGGCAAAGGCCCAGAGGCCTGGAGGTGGTAGGAGGTGATTCTGCAGCCTGACCTGTATGGGGGATGGGGTAGAGATGAGACAAGAAGAGTTAGCAGGGGATGGACCATGAAGGGCCTTGATTGCCTGTCTATGGGTTTACTCTTTGGGTTCTGGGAATCATGGCTACTGAGCGGCAGAGAAAGTGCGCTGTCTTTAGCATGAAGAATGGAAGCCAGAGACCTTTCTCAATTTGAGCGAGATCATGCAGGAGTGGGTACCAGTGAGTGGTGCTGTGGCATTTCTCCTGAGCCCAATCTAGTTTCCCTTGGTTGTGAAGACTCTTTGGGGCTATCTAATGATGCCCTGAGGAGGGGAGGCTGTAGCATTTATAGCTTCTGATAAGGGGACCTTATCAGAGGTCCCCTTTCCAAGCTCCTCCTTCTTTACTTTGTCTATGAAATAGACCCAAAGCAAGAAACCAGAGTCTGGAGCTTATAGACCCCAGACTGCTCTCCTATACTCCCCTTCTCCCTCCAAAGGGAGACTGAAAGGCTGAGGCTGGGCCCATGGTCTGAGGGGCAGTTTTTGTGGTGGTCTAGCTAATCAGCAAGGGTGAGCATCCCTCAATTAGGCTACAGGCAGGGGAGCCAGTAGCCCTCCATGCTGACCCCCTGCCCCCTGCCCAGTGTCCACCTCCTGCCACACCCTGCCTTGCCTGATGCTCTGAGCCATTCCCTAGCATCACTGGGTGTGGCCCGCATGACTGCTTTTGGAATAGGAGAAGTAAGCTGCTAGGTTGGGAGCTGGGAGAGCTGAGGGAGAAATTGAGGGATGTGAGGTGGGGGATAAAGCTGAGACTGGATCCCCCTTTCTCTCATCCAGGTGGGTCCACAGGCCCCAACTGGTCCAGATACTCTGGCCAGAAGAGACAAGGGAATCCCCAAGGGGTGGGCCAGTCTACTTGAGTTGCCTAGCCCCAGGAGCCCTCCCCTCCCCAGGATTGTTCTTGCTCCAGAACAAAGCCAGGGTGGACACTTGATCCCTGCATGTGGGGGGAGCTGGCTAAGCCCCCGGCCCTTTGATTGGGCAGCTGTCATGGGAGAGAGACAGCTGGGGGGGAGGGGCAGGAAGGGGGCAGCCACCATCGCTTACACAGCTGTCACCCCCCCACCCCTTCCAGCCTGAGTGGCAGGAAGCCAGGGACAGAAGGAGTGGGCACCGGGTCTGGGGAGGGGGCCTGGGGAGCAGGAGGGAAAGCCCGAGGTCAGAGGCCTGATCTGAGCTTGGTATGTTCTGCCAGGGAGCCCTGCTGACCAGAGGGGGCTGGGCACCCTCAGAGGTGAGCTGGAGGTCAGTGTGGCATGATGTGTGGCTGCCACGTGGGTGGCCCAGCAGAGACCCAAGACCCACCAGACTGGAGCAGCAAGTAACTCTCTAGAGCCCCAGGGAGGGCAGGGGAGCCAGTAAAGCTTAACGGGGCTGTTTATTTTTAGGACTATAGGAGAATAATCTGAAAGACATAGATCAGGACCCCTTGTTCTCTCTGAAAGACAGGAAAGACCTTGAGGGTCTCTCAGAACAGAAAAGACACAAAGAAACCAGCAATTCTTCCCCATCCCATCCCCCAAACATAGTTCAGGTGGGTAAACTGAGGTCCTGAGATCAGGAGAAGGCTGGGCCAAGGTCACCAGTTGAATTTAGGGCAGTGAGTCTCTGTTGCAGACCCAGGTGTCTTTTTCATGGCAGGAGCTCCAGTTCTGGCCAGGTTCCAGCCCTCCTGCCCTGTTTTTCCTGGGGCTACAAGAGGTGATGAGACGGTATGGGGACAGTGTCATTTCTCCCAAAGGATACCACCCCAAAGTGATCCCTTTGCCCCACCCCCAAATTCTGGAGTTCAGGACTGTTTCTTTGGACTACCTGTCAGTCCTCTCCAAACAAGACCCACTAGCCACTAGCCACTGTCCACTAGCCAGGCAGGGGTTTCTGAGACAACCAAAGCCTGCAATCCCACCCTGAAAAGCCCGACCTCCAGAAAGAGGACTAGCAGACCTAGACAAGAGCAACCCGAAAGGGGACACGCATGGGGCCTGACTCAGGCCCGTGCTAGCAGGTAGGACCCTGCTAGTCTCTTAATTCCCCTTCTCTCTGTGACCTTGGGCAGGTTAAGACCCTCTTTAGGTATCAGGTTCCCTTTCTGTGCAGTGAATTCATCTCAGATCACCAGGATGTTTGAGCACCTTCTCTGGCCCAGCTCTGAACTGAGCCCCAGGGGACACAAGCAGAAGGTGGCAGCCTTGGCTCCTGCTCTAAGGGGCTCCCAGGCTTGGCTGCCCAGGGAGACAGAAACCAAGCACGTCATCACAGTGCTTTGATGGGGGAAGTGCAGGCAGCCAGGGGAATGTCTAGCAAGGGCAGCCAGCAAGAGGTTGGCCAGGATGTCCAGAGAGCACAGTCCCTGCGTCTACTGCTGATCTCTACCCTTTGGTGAGCCTGTGGCAGAACTCAAATGGAAGGAGGAGCAGGTGCCTAGGGAAATGAGCCGGGGAACAGAGCTGTCATCCTCATTTTGTATAGATGAGAAAAAGGATACGGCATGCCATACAGTGGCTTGCTCAGGTTTCCTGAGAAAAAACAGGCTGAGAGCCCCACTTTCCACTTCCCACCTATGCTCCACTAGTGCAAGGGAAGGTTAGAAGAGGGCCTTGGACAGAGCTCTGTGCCCTTGACCCTTGTATTAGAATGGGACAGGGGGCTGAGGAGAAAGATATCGAGAGGCCTTCCAGGTGTTTCATATCCAGTACACTCATCCTTTGCCCCCATAGTCTTCCAGGTAGAAGAAATTTGTAGGGAGAGGGCTTAGTCTGGGCCCAGATTTGACATCAGTTGGTCCCACTCCCTGTCTTTCATGTGTTTTGGTCCCTCAGTGAGCTCCTCATCAAAAGCTGAACCTTGGAGGGAGATGGCCTCTGAAGAAGGATTTCTAAGCAGGATTAAGTTCAGGATTAAATTGGGGCATGAAAAGGGGTCGGGGTGGGGAGGGTTGGTGGCTGAGCTAATCCCAGTAGCTAATCTCAGGCTCCACTTTCCTCCATCAGTTAATGGCCTTGACATTCTTGCAGCCCACCAAATACCTTTCTTACCAAGTACAGTCCCAAGGAAACATCATCTGTTTTATAAGTGAGGAAACTGAGACCCCAGAATTCAAAACGAGTTTTTTGTGATACAGTAGAAAGTGTTCAAGGCAGGGAATGTGGCCAGCCTGGATGTTTCTTGCCTTCTGTGCCCAGGGCCATTCTCCACAAATAGGAAAGGGATTGGAAACACTGTTGTGCCGACTGCTGACCAACCCCCGCCCCTATTGAGTGCTGAGTGCATCCTGCCCAGAGCTATCTGCACAGAGCCTCAACTCTAGTGACCTCTAGTAGATGGGACGCCTCTGGGGGTGGCCTTTGCCAGACAGGGGGAAGGAAGGGCAGAAGGGCTAGAGCCTCACCACCCACCTGGCTACCCTCCCTTCAAGATCTCCATTTTCTGCATCAGCTTACTATCCAGCTGCTGCTTTGCACAAAAGCCAGTGGGCTCTGGCCTCATCCTGCCAGGGTGAGGAGAGGAGCCATAGTTGGGCCTTTGGTGTCCATCTGACTCCATTCTTGTCTTGTTTGCAGGAGGTGGGCAATATAATTGGGAAGGGAGGTGCCCAGTTCTCCTCCTTTTATTTAAAGTTAAAATTTCAACCTTAATTCCACCTTCAAGATTCTATCCACAGGGATCCTCTCTTTCAGGGAAGAGGATGCCTTTTTTTTACTTCTCATAAGTTTCCTGGTTGATTCGTCTTTTTTTTTTTTTGTGGGGGTGTGCTGAGGATAGAACCTAGAGCCTCAGGCATGCTAGTCAAGCATTTAATCACAACCCCAGCCTTCCTCTAATATATGAGAGAAATGGGGTACTTTATGAATGCACTTATCTCATTTTAATTCTCATAACTTGAGGGTGAAAATTGATATCCCTTTTGAAGATGGGGAAGTTGAGGCCCAGAAGGATTAAATGACCTATTACACAGCTATCGAGACACACAAAGCACACTGGTCAGAGGGATATTTATTTTTGATACTAGGGATTGAATCCAGGGGTACTTTACCACTAAGCTACACTCTAGCTCTTTAATTTCTTTCTTTCTTTTCTTTTTCTTTTTTTTTTTTTTTTTTAGCTTGAGACAGGGTCTTGCTAAGTTACTTAGAGGCTCGCCAAGTTGCTGAGGCTGGCCTTGAACTTGTGATCTTCCTGCCTCAGTCTTCCAACTTACTGAGATTACAGGCATGTACCACTATATTCAGCCAGGGACATTTATAAATCAAAGTTTATTCTATCTCCCTTTTCTGGAACTAGTCTGGCTCTGGGGTCCCTGTGTAAGGGCAGGAGCAGGGTGAACTGGGCTACTCTCTGAAACCCCTTCTTCATTGCCTCTGCCAGAGCCGGCCAGGCCACAACGTGAACGTGGACGTGGACGCACTCCCTGGCTACTGTGGCCCCAGCCCCGCCTGACAGGATGAGCAGCTCAGATGCGGGGCTGGAGGAGGAGCCAGAGCTTAGCATCACCCTCACACTGCGGATGCTGATGCACGGGAAGGTGAGTGGGTGGGGCTGCCAAGGCTTGGGACTGTTGGAGGCAAGGCAGGGCAAAGCTGGGCCAAAGCAAATTTGATCTCAGGAATTTTGTCTTCTGTGGATCCCCTATCTGAGGGAGGGGAGGAATCATCCTTGAGACATTGGTGTCCATCTAACTGTATTCTTTTCCACATCCTTTAAAAAAAAATATTTTAGAGAGAGAGTCTAAGTTGCTTAGGGCCTCGCTAAAACGCTGAGGCTGACTTTGAACTCATGAACCTCCTGCTTCAGCTTCCCAAGCCAGTGTGATTACATGCGTGTGCCACTGTGCCTGGCTAACTATATTTTTGTCTTGTTTGCAGGAGGTGGGCAGCATAATTGGGAAGGTAGGTGCCTAGTTCTGCTCTTTACATCCTTTTCAACCTGAGGCCTCAGCCCAGGGTAGGAGGCCATGACCACTCTGGCTAAGAGCAATTCTCTTGCTTTGTCTCCCACAGAAGGGCGAGACTGTAAAGCGAATCCGGGAACAGGTGAGGATGGAGTTTGGGGGAGGAATACAGGGTACTTGATATGGAAGGGAGGGGAGACCCCTGTCCCATCTTCTCCCTGAACCATTCCATCTGCAATGACCAGTGAGTGCCTGAGAGGGTGGTGGCCTCCAGGCTTGGCTGGGGCCTGGTGACTTGGACGGGCAGAAAGACTCCTGGTCCCAGAGTGGGGAAGGTCACCTGCTGCCCAGCATTTGTCCTGTACCCGCAGAGCAGTGCCCGGATCACCATCTCTGAGGGCTCGTGCCCTGAACGCATCACCACCATCACTGGGTCTACAGCAGCTGTCTTCCATGCAGTCTCCATGATTGCTTTTAAGCTGGATGAGGTCTGTGGATGGCTGGGTGGGAGTCCAAGGGTGGTTCCCTGGGAGAAACTTGACTCCTACTCAAGATAGTAGCAATGAATGGGAGGGAAGGTCAAGCCCAGGGCAGTGTTCCCTTGGAGGAGGACTGGGGAGGGTACCTCCTTATGCCTCAGCAGAACAGGGCGTGATGAGGGTTGGAAGGAGGAGTGGGAGTGTGTGTGGCCAATCCACCATCTCCCTGCTCCAGGACCTTTGTGCTGCTCCTGCAAATGGTGGCAATGTCTCCAGACCTCCGGTGACCCTGCGCCTTGTCATCCCTGCCAGCCAGTGTGGCTCACTGATTGGGAAGGCTGGCACCAAGATCAAGGAAATCCGAGAGGTGAGGGAAGAAGGATGCCACCTAGAGGGAGACCCCACCTGTTAATAGTGAGAGGGGAGCTGGGCTTATGGTTTCAGACCCTCCGGGGAGCCCTGAGGCTGGGCAGCCCTTCTCTGGGCTCTCCGAGTAGCCAGACATAGCCCCTGCTTTCTATTTGCAGACCACAGGTGCCCAAGTGCAAGTGGCAGGGGATCTGCTCCCCAATTCCACAGAGCGTGCTGTCACTGTGTCCGGGGTGCCTGATGCCATCATTCTGTGTGTGCGCCAGATCTGCGCTGTCATCCTGGAGGTGCTGCCTGTGATCAGGGAGGGGGGCAGGAGATGGGCCCTGGGCCTTCTTTGTCTGGCAGCCCAAAGCCTATGCCCATGACACCAGATGGGGCAGGGCAGGGCTTCAGGGATGGAGTCTGAGCTCCAGAGTGTAGGAATGCATTTATCTGGGGGTCACGGGGGGGGGAGGGCCTTGAGGCCACTGGGCATTTAGAGAGAGAACCGGGGCCTGAGAGGATTCTGACAGAGTCTCCCATTTGTGCCTTCTAGTCCCCACCCAAAGGAGCCACTATCCCCTATCATCCGAGCCTCTCTCTAGGTACTGTCCTTCTCTCTGCCAACCAGGTAAGGGGAACAGCGGGAGGGACAGGAAGAATTACCGAAGAAGGGGAATCAAGATGGAGGGAGGGGGTGGAAAAGGGAATTGGGTATCTGAGGAGATGGGGAGGGGTGGTCCTGCCCAGCTGCCCTGGCTTGTCACAGTAACCACCTTTTAACATCACTTTGTCCCCTCAGGGCTTTTCTGTCCAGGGTCAGTATGGAGCTGTGACTCCTGCTGAGGTAAGTGACCTACAGCCCAAGCACGCCTTCCTAAATCAAGCCTCCTCTAACCTCTGACCCCTCTTTTTTGGCACAGGTCACCAAGCTCCAGCAGCTCTCGGGCCATGCAGTCCCCTTTGCCT
Source organism: Urocitellus parryii (assembly GCF_045843805.1). NCBI lineage: Eukaryota > Metazoa > Chordata > Mammalia > Rodentia > Sciuridae > Urocitellus > Urocitellus parryii. Next base: position 94,557,730 of record NC_135532.1, on the reverse strand, counting down.
CACCCAGTGTGGTGCCAGGTAAGCAGCCTCTGCAGAAGGAGGCAGGGGCAGATCCCTTGAGGCGAGGCAGCCCCCTAGAATGGAAATGGGGGCCCTGAGAGACCTAGAACCACATTCAGTCTCTCTTCTCCACCTTAGGACTGGATCCTGGCGCACAGACCAGCTCACAGGAGTTCTTGGTTCCCAATGACGTGAGCAGGGGATGGGGTGGCTGGAGGATGGGTAAAGGATCTGGGAATCCGACCTTTGCCCAGGGTTAAATTCTGCCTCTTCCTTCCTTAGCTGATTGGCTGCGTGATTGGGCGTCAGGGCAGCAAGATCAGTGAGATCCGGCAGATGTCAGGGGCACACATCAAGATAGGGAACCAAGCTGAGGGTGCTGGTGAGCGGCACGTGACCATCACTGGCTCGCCAGTCTCTATCGCCTTGGCTCAGTACCTCATCACTGCCTGGTGAGCATGGGGTGGGCGGCAGTGGGGTGATTGTAGGTGGGGAGGGGAGAGCCGACCCCCTTTCCTTCTGGACTGATCCTCTGCCTTCCCTACATCCTTCCCTTTCCTCATGGTATTCTACCTAAGTCACCCATGTTGCCTCATCTTTTTCCTCTGTACCCATCTCTCATATCCTTTTTCTCCACTGCTCTTTTCCCTGGACCTTTGGTCACCCCATTTCTGCTCTCTCCCCATACTATATCTGCTTGTCCTTTCTGCCCTTCTCACCTTTCCACCTTGCCCATCTTCCTCCCAAACACATTCAACCTGTCTCTTCTCTCCTGTCCTTTGGCTAATCTAATGCCATAATCTGCCCTCATTACTCCTGTCTCATTTCCACTTTCCCTTCATCTCCCCTCTATATCCCTCTTTCCAGTCTAGAGACGGCCAAGTCTACCTCTGGGGGGACGCCTGGCTCAGCCCCCGCAGACCTGCCCGCCCCCTTCTCGCCGCCCCTGACGGCCCTGCCCACAGCTCCCCCAGGCCTGCTGGGCACACCCTATGCCATCTCCCTCTCCAACTTCATCGGTCTCAAGCCTGTGCCCTTCTTGGCTCTACCACCTGCTTCCCCAGGGCCACCCCCGGGTTTGGCAGCCTACACTGCCAAGATGGCAGCGGCCAATGGGAGCAAGAAAGCTGAGCGGCAGAAATTCTCCCCCTACTGAGGCCAGCTGAGGCACAGGCGGGGGCAGGCAGGACCACAGGCAGGGGGCTGCCTCCGCATCCTACCTGCCCATGGAGGCTCCACCCTGGGGTCCCAAACACCGCTAATGCCAGACGCATGGATGCACCCCCTACCCTGCCCTGGTCTTTGGAGTTCCCCCTCTTGGAGAGGGGGCAGTTTCTGGCCCAGGGTTCTGGGAGCTATGACAGCCCCAGGACAGGAGGCAGTACCCCTTCAGCTCTGTGCTTGGATTCAGGAAGCAGCCAGGGGCCTCCCTAGTGCTCCACCAGGGAGGGTGGTCACCCATGTACTCTCAACCCTTAGGGCTTCCTGGCCTACTGCCCCACTATAGGAATCAGGGAGGAGGGCTGAGGGTCCGCTGGGGCCATGTTTCTCTCCACCTCCCTGCAGATTCCTGCTGCTTCCACTGATCTTCTTTTGACTGGAATGGACTGGTTGGGCTTGTCAGGGGGCAACCCAAAGAGGCGACTCTGCCGGGTAGCTGGGGGAGTGGCCTGGGGGCAGGGGCCCAGTTCTCAGCAGCAGACACTCTGTACAGTTTTTTCAATCCCTGTTTTTGAATAAATATTCTCAGCGACCAGAAAGCTCTGAAATATTGGTGTTGGGGTGGCAAAACCTCCAGAAAATGGGTATAGCTGAAGCCCCAGAGGACCTCCCATCTGTGAATCCACCAGCCCCAGTTGGGCCACAGCCCCTTTCACATGCCAGTTCTGGGATTCCAAGACTCTTTGGTGTGGGTCATGTTGTCCAGCCTTGCTATGAGCACCGAATTGATCCAGTTGTTCTCTGGGCATTTTAGAAGCAGCTAGAAGAGTTTCAGTGGCTCTGTCCAGACTTCTTGCTGCACACATCAGGGCAGTCCTAAGTTTCTCTATTGGTTTCTTTTGCTGTGGATGTAACTTACACCTGCCCTGTTTGGTCCATCACTTTGGCTGGAAGCCCTTAGGATTCTCATCTTTGTGACCCTGCCCACTCTCTCTCCTCCCTGGACCTGGAGATATCCATGAATCCCACAGCCTACAGTGGAGGGCGCCTTAGAAATGGTACAGGGTACAAAAGGGAAAACTGAAGCCTTAGGGAGGGTAGGTTTGGGCATAAGGCCATGCAATGTTGGGTCCCAACCCAGGATTCCAGAGAAGCCTCTGGGCCTTGCCAAACTGTAGACAATCTTTTCTTCATGTACCAGAGCTGAAAGTCCAAGCAAGGCACCTGCTTTGACCTGTGCAGGGGGCTGGATGGGCCCCCTCTAATCCTATTCTTTCTCCAGCTTAGGAGAGTTCTCAGGTGGCCTCTGGCATGCTTGGACTCTGTCCTCCTGCCAATTCCCTGGCAGGATCTGGTGCCTCAGAAGGGCCTAGGGCAGGGCCCTGTGGGGATCCCTGGAGACGCTGCAAGAGTGCCCGCGGTTGCCAGGCATGCGAAGTGCAGGTTCCAGGCGTCCGGGGCAACGCACAGCGGGTGAGGCGACCCAGTGTCAAACGGATGGGGCGCTGCAGCAGGCCATACAGAAAGGGGTGTGCCGCGAAGGCCGAGTAGGCTACCCAGGTGACAGCCGCCTCAGCCTCTGCGGCCCGCGCCGCAGGCGCCAGGCACGCGCAACCATAAGGCAGCCAGCAGGCTGCAAATTGGCCCACGGCCAACGCCGGGGCTAGGGCCGCCTTGCCCCCAGGCAGGCGAGGCCGGAGGGGTGGCAAGAAGGAGAGGCGGCTGTCCAGAGAGTCAGAGCGCAGCCGGGACATGCGCGCGGGTCTCGGGGGCCTCAGGGCTGCGCGGCGGGCCACAAGAAAGATGCTGCTGTAGGCGCCAAGCAGCAGGAGCGCTGGCAGCGCGAAGGCCAGCAGCGCCCAGAGCGGCCGGAAGGGCCCGAGGCCACCGACCAGGACCGAGCAGCGAGCTGGGGCAGGGGGCGGTGCGGGAGGCGGCCCGAGGAGGGAGAGCGCCCCCAGAAGCCCGGCTACCGCCCACACGGCGGTAAGGACAAGCCCCGGCGGCGGCCACACGCCTGGCCGCAGCGGGTGCACTATGAAGCGGTAGCGTGCTAGGCCGAGCGCGGCCACACCGAGCGTGCAGGCTGGCAGCAGCGCTGCGGAGAGGAAGCGCGCAGCGCGGCAGGGCTCAGGCCCCAGGCGCACGCGGCCCAGCCCGGGCGGTGGTGCGGCCAGCAGGCCGAGCGGCATGATGGAAGCGGCTGCCAGCAGGTCCACGATGCACAGGTGCACCAGGTAGAGCGCGTCTTGTAGTCCTGGAGTGCGCAGCACCACGACCAGCAGCGCAGCGTTGCCCAGCAGTGCCCCCGCCTCCACGAGAACCGCCAGGATCAAACCCACCGAACCTGCGATTTCTGTGGCGTTCAGCCCTGTGGTGTTGGCCATTTGAGCGCTCAGGCTTCACCTGCGTTGGTATGCGGAGAGCAAACTCGAGCCTCCAGCTCCAGGATTCCCATCACCTGTCCCTTCTTTGCTCCTCCGGCCCCTCACTTCATAGGCCGCCCAGGAGGTGGCCTCGACGCCCAGGCTGCCATCCTCTTGGGGGCTTGGCCGGTCTCATGGAGGGGTGCAAGGCTAAATCGGCCGGCTCTCTCCCCCTGCCCCAGCCCAGATCCAGCAACTCAGCTTCTGTCGGAGATGGTACTGGCTGTCACTCTGATGTTGCACTTTGGAGACACAGAGCTGACAAGGGAGGGGCAGGGCCTGGTGCCAGCCCCCTGGGTCCTAGCAGCTGCCAGCTGGAGGCTGGAGGCTCTGCTGTGAAAGCGCCTGAGGGTGCCTGTTGGGGCGGGTATGGGGGAGGCACAGCAGGTGTGTAGATTTGGAGGCAACCAGACTCTGTTCTGCCTTTCCCAGGGATGGGAAGTGGGGGTAATCAGATCAGTTGATCCATATACTGAAAGAAACTGAGGTACCAGTCAGAAAAACGGGAGTAGGAAGACTCTTATGTATGCTCTAGCTCCTGGAAGGGCTAGTTCTCTCAGAAAGCATGTTGGAAAAGTCCCAGGGTATAGTATGTAGTAGGTGCTCAGGTAATAGGATCTTGGTATAGAATAGGTGCTCCATGACGTTGAGTGGAATAAATGAGAGGAGGCCTTGGCAGGCAACTGCTGGTTGTTTTTTGAGTGATATTAAGTAAATCTTGAGCTCTACTTAATTTTTCACAATGATATGGGGATAGAAATCCTGCAATTACCTTTTATATGGGATAGGGCAAATGAGAAAATATATTGATATTGATGGAATCCCAGGATCTTACTGTTTGAGATGGGAGGAAATATGGAGTTGGGGAAGAATGGATGGACTCAGTTACTAAATTGGGATTGAGGGCTGAGGATACAGCTCAGTTGGTAGAGTGCTTGCCTTGCATGCATAAGGCCCGGGGTTCAATCCCCAGCACCACACACACATACACACACACAGAGAGAAAAAAAAAAAACTAAATTGGAATTGGAAAAATAGATATTTTGTAAGTTCTGAGCCATGTTTGCCAAAAGGACTTAAAAGCAATGACACCCCAGTATCAAGGAGCACATTTATTTCCCAGGTCTTCAATTCTAAACACCACTGCCTGCTCCAGAGAGCCAAGTCTCCTTGGAGAAATGGCTAATTCCAGATTTGTACAAGATGAACCTGGAACATCCTGTGATGCTAGAAAGTAAGGAAATGCTCAAAAGATGACAGGGGGACGCAAGGGAACTTCTGACCAAATCTGGACAATTTGAAAATCAAAATAAATAATGATAGTAATGGATTAAAAGCCATTGCATAAAATAAGAATCCATGAATCTGTACTAATAAGGAAAGAAAGAGCCAGACATGGTAATATCACCTGTAATTCCAGTTCTTAGGAGGACCAAGCAGGAGGATCAAAAATTTGAGACCAGCAAGAGTAACTTTAATGAGACCCTTTTCTTTCTTCCTTCTCCCTCTACTTCCCCTTCCCCTCTTCTTCCTCCCTCCTTCCCTCCCTCCTTTTTTCCCTTCCTTTCTTCTTTCTTGAACCCAGGGGTGCTTAACCACTGAGCCACATCCCCAGTCCTTTTTATATTTTTTTTTAAATTAAAAAAAGTTTTTTTGTAGTTGTAAATGGATCAAATGCATTTGTTTATTTTTATTTTAAAAAAATTTTTAGTTGTAGTTGGACAACAAGATCTTTATTTATTTTTATATGGTGCTGAGGATCGAACCCAGTGGCTCACACGTGCGAGGCAGGTGCTCTACCATTGAGCTATAGCCCTAGCCCTTGTTTATTTTTATTTTTATGTGGTGCTGAGGATTGAACCCAGTGCCTCACACTCTGGCAATCGCTCTGCCACTGAGCTATAAGCCCCAGCCCCTTTTTAAAATTTTGAGGCAGGATTTCAATAAATTGGCTGCAGAAGCTGGCTTTGAACTCGAAATCCTCCTCCCTCAGCCTCCTGAGCTGCTGGGCTTATAAGCATGTGCCTCCACACCCAGTTTAGTGAGACACTTTTTAAGATAAAACATTTTTAAAAGGGATGGGAGCCTGGGCATGCCTGTAATCCCAGAAGCTAGGGAGGCTGAGGCAGGAGGAGTGCAGTTCAAAGTCAGCTTCAGCAATTTAGCAAGGCACTAAGCAATTTAGCAAGACCCTGTCTCTAAATAAATTATAAAAAAGGGCTGGGGAAGTGGCTCAGTGGTCAAGTGGTTAAGTGCCCCTGGATTCAATCCCTGGTACAAAAAAAAAGGGGTGGGGTGGGGGGTAGGGAAGTAGCTCTATGGTAGAATGTCAGTAGACTGAATTCCTAGTACTGCCAAAAGAAATTTAAAATGAAAAAGGAAAAATGGAAAGGAGAAAATAAGTATAAAATAAACAATGGAGCTCAGTAACTTCTATTTGTAACCATCTTAGTAAAAATTGAGTCAGGTGATTGAGTTCAAGTAAATATTATTGATGGATGCTGAAGTTTGTGGGTGATAGTTGAGGAGGAATGGGTATTTATAGCTCACATTTCCCCAAAGATGACTGGCTAATTACAAAGGGCATAAGTGGCAGTGTTACAGTGGAGAAACTTGGTGGATATGCCTCAATGAAGTGATTAAATTTAATTAATGTCTCCAAGAAAAGGACATGTCCCTCCTGATATAATTCTCAGAAGGCACATCATTTTATGTAGTTTCCTGCCCATGAAATACCTGAATCTACTAAGGACAAAACTCCAGAGAAACTCAAATGAAGATATATTATATGAAACATCTTGTCTACACTCTTTGAGACTGTCAATAATGTCAGTTATGAAAGAAAAATAGGACTGAGGAAAAACTTTGGATTAATGGACACTAAAAGAGACACAAGAAGGCACTGGTGCATACCTGTAATCCCAGTGACTTGGGAGGCTGAGACAGGAGGATCCCAAGTTCAAAGCCAGCCTCAGCAACGGTGAGGTGCTAAGCAACTCAGACCCTGCCTCTAAGTAAAATTCAAAATAGGGGTTGAGTACCCCTGTGTTTAATCCCCGGTACCAAAAATAAAAAATAAAAATAGTAACAAAATAAAGAGACATAAGAGTTGAATACAGGCATGACTCTAGACTGGGTTCTGACCTGCTCTCCAGCACCAGTATCACCTAGGGGTAGGGTCACCTGGAGTGATAACTGCTATTGCTTTCATGATTACAGAGCTATTCCCCTCCAACAGATGCATAACTTGTTTGTAATATCCAGAGATGAGACACACTAGGACATCTGATGCTAAGACATGAAGAATGCTTGATTCACCTGGCAATGTCTAGGGTAAAAGTCGGAATCACAAGGTGGGTCCCTGAATGATAAACAATTTAGTTAGTGGTGAGGGTCCTTTTTGGAGACTCAATGATTAGAGGAGACAGAGTGTTTCAGTGTGGCCCTTGGGTGGGTTGGGATAAGTGTATGACCCATGTTAGCCCATGTGAGTGCCCACTCCTTGGAGTAGAACTAGAGCTGCCATGTGCTGGTTCACCACAGAGAAAAAGGAGGCCCAGGCCTGGAAAATTGTGGCACAAACAAGCAGAGTCCAGAGGTTCATGTTTAATAAACTTGCCTGTGAACATCAGAATTTTAGCATATTGTGAGGAACACACCTATCAGATGTATAGACTAGGCCAGTGTGGATAGCCCTGGTGTGTGTGGAATCTGGCCCACTCTCAGCCTGTGTCCCTCTAGCCACATAGCCTTCAATGGGCTGCTGCATTTGGGTCCCAGTAATGAATCCATCCCTACCCCTGCCTTGCCCATCACATTAGGAGGAAAAACTTGGGTCACAGCCATACTAAGGCTAACAGGGATTAGAGGAAAGGGGGTTCACTTTCTGGGACACAGGAGGGCCTGACAAGAAAGGGTGATTGAAGTAGTGGGCAATCTCACTAGTCCAAAGGAAATGAAATCAGTATGAACAGATGTCTGCATGCTTATGTTTATTGCAGTATTATTCACAATAGTCAAGATAAGGAACCAACCCAAGTTGTCCATCAGTGGATGAATGAGCAAATAAAATGTGATATATATATAACAGGATACTATTCTGCCTTAAAAAAAAAGAGAAGGAAACCCTGTCATTTGCTACAACATGGATGAATTTGGAGGATGTGAAGCTAAGTGAGATAAGTCAGGCACAGAAAGATAAATGCCATGTGATCTAACTTACATATGGAATCTAAAAAAATTGAACTCATAGAAGTCAAAAGCTGGAGGGAAGTGAGGTTGGAAAGATGTGAGTCAAAGGATACAAAATTCACCTAGGAGGAATCAGTTCAAGAGATTGACTATAAAATCTATTATATAGGTACTGACAACGTATAGTCATTTTTTGCTTAATGATGAGGATATGTACTCAGAAACACATCATTAGGCGATTTTGTGATTGTGTGATTATTATGAGTGTGCTTATATAAACTAAGATGGCTACAATGTCACTAGGCAATATAATCTTATGGGGCCATTACAGTATATGCAATTCACTGTTGACCAGAACATTATTATAGGGAACATGACTGTACTGTATTTTTTTTTAAAGAGAGAGAGAGAATTTTTTTAATATTTAGTTTTTAGTTTTTGGTGGACACAACATCTTTATTTTATTTTTATGTGGTGCTGAGGAACCCTGCGCTCTGTGCATGCCAGGCGAGTGTGCTACCGCTTGAGCCAGCCCCTGTACTGTATTTTTTTTTTTTTTGCGGGGGAAGGGTGCAGGTCTCATTATGTTGCCCAGGCTGGCCTTGCACCCCTGGCTTCAAGCCATCCTCCTGCTTTAGCCTCCTGAGTAGCTGGAACTACAGGCCAGTGGGCCAGGCATGAATTATATTCTTGGGGGCTGTCGAGAAGGGGTGATATGGAGGTACCAGAGATGGGAGGAAGATTTAAGATCATGGTCCAGCCCCTAGCAGGACCTGATAGACAGGGCAGGCAGCTCAGAGGTGAACTTCCAGCAGATAGCGTAGACGACACTGGCTCTCCTGGTAGATAAGGTACTCGCTCTGGCTAAAGTGGGAGCTGCTGAACTCTGGGCATTGCAGGGGCGGGCCCTGGGGCACTGCCACTTGCTGGCCATCCAGCTCCAGCTCAGTGTCCTGGGTTGGATCTGCGAGGCACAGAAGGGCTCATGGGTAACCCAGGGGTCACTGGCCCCTGGCCTTACCAGTTTGTCCTGTCCCCTACACTCCCCACTTTTGATACAGGGAAAACTCTGCTCATTCCCCTTGTACCCACCTCCAAGCCACTGTACAGGCTGGACTTTCTGCCTGGAATATCCTCCCCCATTTCTCTCTGGGAAACTCCTACTCCTACCTACTTCAATGCTCACTTTTTAAAGCCCTCTCAGATGCCCAGGAAGATCTGTTGACAGTTGTTGGATAACTAAGTTAAGGACTCCAGTGAAGGAGGCTTCTTCTTTTTGTCCCTCTCCATAGTTCCCTCCTCCCTAAGTTCACTCCCTCCCTGAGTGCCCCATCTCAGCCCCTCCCCTATCCTCAGGCCTCTCTATTTTCCCAGGTGTGTGTGTGGGGGCTCACCAGGCTCTGTGTGGCCTCGGGCGATGACACTGTCGAAGCCAGTGGGTGGACACGTCAAGCTGGGATCATCGATGGTGATGTGGTACTCTTTACCCAGGGCCACCTCGCCCAGGAACATATAGCCCACTTGTTTGGACCCACAGCGCATAGGAGTAACTACAGGACATAGGGAGGCTCAGTGGGGAACAGCCCCGACTGACTCCTGGTTAGGGTACTTTTTGCTGATATGACAATGTTATCTTTGCTGGCTTTTTTTGTCCCTGCTCTTCCCTACCTCACCTGCTCCTCACTCCTTGCCCCCTATTGCCAGTTTCTGTCTTCACCAAGTCAGTAAAGTCTTCCCAGTGACCAAACCCACGGAGGCATCTTTCTCTTCCTGGTCTGCTCTGCTGATATTGCTGCTGGAATCTTTCAGACCCCACGCTGGGACCCCTCATGCTAGCTCTCCTGAGGCCCCCAGCCACTCTTTCTTAGGCTTCTCTGCCCTTCCAGTGGAACTCTCGGTGTTCAGCCTCATCTGTCCTGGGACGAATCCTTGCATCTCTTTCTCTTGGATGGGTGAGTGGTAGTGGCTTCCAATGACGCAGTCAGCCTGGTCAGAGGAGCCTAGCTGGGGAGGTCACTTCAGTGAGGACACCCCTGGACCCAAACTCAGAAGTCACTGGAGATACCTCTGACTCTCCCCAACATGCTGCTGCTCATCCCACCACCCACATATCCCTCTTCATGGATTCTCTCCCCTCCATCACCATAGCCCTTGGCAGGGTGCCCACCACATCTGGCCTGAGTGACAGCCCAGACTTCCTGCAGTCTCCAGCCTCTGCCACCTCCCCAGTGGCAGCCACTGAAATCCTGCTATGTACATGTTCAACTTTTTCTCATTGCTCTCTGGAGAAGGCCCCCTTGATGGTCCTGCATCCCCAGCCCTTGGCTCCAACAGGCATTGCTTTGAGTTTCAGCATCAGAACGTGCCTGGAAATCTTGGCCTGCTGCAGCCTCATCCCCTTGCCTTGAAAGTTCCTCTTTCACCCCTTGCAGGTCTGGTTGGTGCACTCATCCTATCTATCTCACCTCCACCAAGTGTCTCCTCTGAGGCTCTCCAACCTCAGGATGCCCCACTGAGCACTATGGTTAGTAACCCTTTAAAGGTTCCTCTCTCAGGTCCACCACGAAGTTTCCAGTGGATAAAGACCACCTTCACACCCACACAGGGCTTGACTCACCATAGCAAACTGACTTGCTGTTCTCTGAGGCGAAGTAGATGCCCTTGCCAACACGGCCACCAGAATGTGGCATGATGCGGAGCCCACTGGTGAGGACAGCAGCCACCATGGCCACATTGGTGCCATGCCACAGCAGCCTTCGATTACCCAGCTTGGAGTGGGCCTGGAATCTATCTCCCTGGGTGGGGGGAGGGGTGGGAAATAGGAGAGGCCTGCCATGCAAGGACCCAGAAGGTGCCTCTTCTGTTGTTTAGATGGGGTGACCAAGGCCTAGTCCCCTCTGGTCACTCACACTTAGGCTGGCAGAAACTGGTCAGAGTTGCTTAGCCAGCTCACCAAGGGGCAGATAAGCCAAGGTTATCTCTCTAAGGGACAGGGTGGCGACGGGGGAAGGGCTGGGAGACTCTCTTACCTCTTTTTCTCGGTTCACTTTCCAAACATTTTGCAGAACAGGGCATCTGTGTTTGTTGCCAGTCTGTTTTAAGTAGTTTTGTATCACCTGTGGGAGAGCAGAAGCTGGGTGCCAAGGGTGGGAGACTCGAGGACCCACCCCTCTGATCCCTCGAGTCCCAGAGTTCTCCTTGGGTCTTAAGAACACAGGGAGAGGAGGCTGAAGGCCAGGTCTCCTCTGGGCACCTTGAGGGTAGCTGGGCAGAGGAAGAGGGACGGTGTTCTGTGGGGCCCAACCTACCTTGTAATCAGGAGCCTCGGAGTCCAGCAGCTGAAGATGACACTTGAGGAGCTGGTAGTCCTGGTCCAGAGGATGTGGTACCTCTTCCACTTTCTCCTCCTCCCTAGGAGCTGCCTGCAGGGTCTGGGCCAGCTCGATGTCTGCCAGCACCTAAGATGATAGGCACTGGCAGCTTGTCTGCCCACTGGACCTCCAGCCTCCCCCTCCTCTTCCACATGTCTGTTCCCAAAGCCACCGGACCTGTTGTCCACCTGTCCATCCCTACCCCCCATCTGTCTGGCCTTCCCTTCCCCTGTCCCTCAGCCTGCCCACTGTAGTCCATCCCACTGGACTTTCTCGACTCTTTGACTCCCACATCTCTTTCCCAGTCTGTCTGTTGGTGTCTCTCTCCTGCCTGTCCACCTGCTAACCCTCACCAGCAGCATGTCCTTCTTCGCCTGAAGAAGCTCAAGGGAGTTGATGGGCGGGGGCCGCATGCGACCGAAGTTGTGTGGGAAAACAGTGTAGAAGTGGGAGGACAGTTCCTCCAGGGTTTGGCTACTATCCGTAGGGGCTTTCAAGGCCACCTCCAGTGCCTCCAAGGCCTCAAAACCCCGTGCAATCTGCTGTTTGCTCAATTTTCCTAGGGGCATCTTCTTCATATCTGGGGGAATGGGAGAATGGGGGGACTCAGCCTGGCAGCCCTGCCATCCCAGGGTTCTGCTACCCTGCATGACCCCTCATCCTCACCCAGGTTCATGAGGGTCATGGCATTCTTGAACATCTCCTTGCTGAAGATGTTGGTGATGAGCTTCTGGGTTGCAGGGTCCAGGGAGCAGGGTTTCACTTGCTTAGTCACAATCCTCAGTGGGCCTCCATCCACCTGAGGACAGAGGGCCCCGTTAGTCAGGAGCAGCTGCCCTTGGAGCAGGGCATGGCATTAGACAGAGACTGGCCAGACACAGAGGCCAGAGAGGGAGGTTGGTGCCTGAGGTTGCATAGTTGGAAAGTGACAAAGCCCCACAGCTGGTCCAACCAGTCTCCTTCCTCTACCCAGAGCCCACCCACCCATCTCAGCCTCTTTACCTTCGCCTCCGGAGTCTCGTCCTCTCCCTGTACTTCGATAAGCGTGTACTTGCCAGGGTGGGCCACAAAGTGGTCTCGCTCTGCCCAGTTGTTCTTAGTCTTCTCCCGAAATTTCTTCTCAAAGTCCTTTTTGGCATCTTCTAGGCAGGTGAAGTATTTGATCTTTGACTGGCCCACCTCTCCCTGCAAGTGACAACCTTCAGGGGTTTGTCCACCATAAATGTTTGCTCTCCTCTATGTTAAGCCAGGCCTTGTGCTAAATACCCCTGGAGCCTTGGAGGTGAAGGGAGACAGTCAACAGCTGTGGCCTTCTGGGGACCCTGGGGAGCATGTGTTGATCAGGAAGAGATGGGGACGAAGGGACACTTACCACCCGGCCCCAGCGGTTCCAGCAGAAAAACTTGCCACCCTCTTCCAGTAGCTGGATGATGTAGAACTTATTGTTGTTTTTTCCAATGTTGGTCTGGTTCAGGGTGCAGTCATAGTCTTCATGCACCTGAGCAGAGGCAAGTGGAGGGGGGTGCTGTCTGGGGCTGGATGGGGTGCCTGGTTGAACACCAAGAGGGGTCTGATGAGAACAGGAGTCTGATTGCTTTGGGGCATCAGAGGCAGCCTTGTCCTGGAGCTGGAGGAACCATGTCTCTGCATTCAGGGATGCTCTTTGAAAACACATGGCTAAGCCCTGGCATGGGGGTGGGGAGTTCTGGAAGGACATAGCTCTGCCCCAGGTAGCAGAGTTCAAGGGGGACATGGCTCTGCTCTGAGGGCTGATTTGAGGGGATATGGGTGAGTCCTTGGAACATGGAAGGAGTCAGAGCCCTTTCTTGAGTGTGGTGGGGGAAGCCTCCTGGAGGTCTGATGGGCAGACATTGACCTCTCTTGACCTAATGGGATACAGCCCTGACCTCTGTGGTCTTGGGAAAATGTAGCTTTGCTCTGAAACTTACTTGGGCCTTGAGTTACCTGGCCAGAGCTCAGCTCCCAAGGAGGAGGGGTGTAATTGTATTTAGAAGGGAGCAGGCTCCAGTTGACTAGGGATGTAGCTCACCTGGGTCCCGGCATTGCTGCTGAGTGTACAAGTGGGGTCCACGCGGATTACACGCTTCTCTTTGGGTGCAGCCCTGAGGGCCTCAGCCACGGAGCAGAAGTTGTCTTCCTCTCCTGTCCCTTGGGGTCCCTTCTTCTTCACAGCCTTTTGTTTTGGAGCCATGGTTGTCTTGGAGCACAGGAGGTCTTTAGGCTTCCATGGTCTCTGTCCGCTACCCAACCTCACAGCACAGACTGGCCCACCATGACCTCCCCACTACCTATATTTCTAGTCTGGACCCAAACCAGCTCTCTGGGCCTCACACATGCCCCTTCCTTCAGTTATAAGAACAAGGTCAGGACTTGTCTAGTTTGCTTGCTCTGGCCAAGGAACAGGTTGGTTTCCTACTCTCTCTAGTTCTTCAGTAAGTCCTGAGGTTGTACAGAGAGTGAAAGGAGAATCTCCCCCTCCCACTTGTGGGCTCCACCCTGTTCAGAACACTCCTTCCTGTCAGCAGGCTAGACTTGGCATGGTTGCTGGGCTGAGTCACTGAGCTATGGGGGAGGGTGGGCAGCGGCAGCTGGAGGATGGACAGCACTCCTTGGATCAAACCTCTCTCTAGAGCTTGGGCCCCATTGATGCAGAAGCCTTTTCTTAACATACTTAAAGAGTTCTGGGCTGGGCACAGAGGCACACACCTGTAGTTCCAGCAGCTCTGGAGAGGCTGAGACAGGAGGATCATAAGTTCAAAGCCAGCCTCGGCAAAGAGCAAGGCACTAAGCAACTCAGTGAGACCCTGTCTCTAAATAAAATACAAAATAGGACTGAGGATGTGGCTCAGTGGTTGAGTGTCCCTGGGTTCAATCCCCAGTACCAAAAAAAAAAAAAAAAAAAAAAAAAAAAGAGTTCTGGGGTGCCACCCAAAGTCTAGATCAGTGGCTCTGAATTACCAAGGATCAGGGGCCAGTTCTACCCACCCTGTCCTGCCCTACCCTGCAGAGGATACTCACCGAAGACAAACAGGAACCTGGGAGAAGTGGCTGCCACCAAGCCTGGTATTAGGAACACTTTGTGAACTTCCCTCGGCAGTCTCAGCAACCCTCTGTGGACCTTAGGTTTGACTTATGGAGGGACTTCCCAGCAATCACCAGGAAGGGGGGAAGTAGGGTGGTGTACGATTCCAGGGCCACCAGTGGTATGAGTCAGAGGCTGGGCAGGCTGAAGTCGGTGGCCTGTCCCACGGATGAAGGGGACACTGATATGGACCCATCCAAGGCCCAAGAGACTGGCACGCTCTTAACGCTGCTCGTCCAGCCTGGGGCATGCAGCACATATCGACCAGTTTGCCCAGTGTCTTGGTCCGGGGTATGGGCAATGCCTTCCACCGCCTGGATAGCCCCCTGTTTTCTAGAGCCAAGCTAGTTCACTCTTGCCTCCACACTCGAAGGGGAGGAGTCACGCAGAAACCCGCATCTCTGGCGCCCCCCAGCGACCACGGGGCGCAAGCGCAGAGGAGGCCTTCTTGGCCCAACCCCTCCTATAAATCAGGCAGCAGCAGAGCGCAAGCGCCACAGCCGCTGGCCGGAAGCGCCGGGAGAGTTGCTTCCTGCGGTAGCCCAACGCCTGAGCCTATGGAGTCTCTGGGAGGCGTAGCCACGAGCCTCTGTCCTATGGACATTTGGGGGCGTGACAGAACCCTCGGGTGGACCCAATGAAGTTGCGGGAGGCGGGACTCGACGGGCGGCAGAAACCTGTCATGGCGCGGGGACTTGCCGTGCAGCCGGGGGTTTAGTTGCCACGTGAACTTTCCAGCAGCGTCTGCAACTCTTTGAAGCATGTCGGCCACCGCGACAGCTCGTAAGCCTGGAAAGCAGGCCTCCCGGGCCGGGGCCGCTGCAGAGCCCAGCAAGCGGCGACGAAAGGTGATCATGGGGTTTCCGTGGGTCGTGGTCAGTGTTACTTCTGAGACACGGATCATGCATTCGAAGGACCCGAACCAGGCTCCTTCCCCAGCCCTTAACCTAAGACCCCAGCTGGAGCCAGCTTCGTCCCTTTCTCTGTTAGACAAATCCCGGAAAGCCTTGCGCTTGACCCAGGCCAGGAGCTGCAGCCTTTCGCAGTCCTGGGACTCTTGAGGGCCCACAGGGGCTCTTGGTCAGTGCAGGGTGGCGGGAGACCTCTGGCCAAAGAAATGGTCCTATCTTCTAGGCCAACTCTGCGGGGGACAGGAAGAAGCTCAAGGATGGCGGCAAGATGAATGAGGAGATCTCTAGCGACTCTGAGGCTGAGAGGTAAGCTGTTCTTAGTGGAAAGGGAAACAGACTTATCCTGAATGGAAGACTAAGTGAATCCGGGCAGAGCTGGGCCGAGGACCCACGACTTCAGGCCATGGCTTTTAGATCGTGGCTTTTCCCTCTGTAATTTTGGCCCTGAGACGTCTCACCTCTACTGCGGTACCTCTGTGCAGAGACCCCAATGGGATACTATTGAGAACTCCTGGGCTCAAGACAGGCCGCTAAGCACAGGGCTGGACTGACAGGCAAAGGGAGAAGAATTCAAGGCAAACTTGTTAGTTCGCTGTTTTCTCACAGCGTTATCATTTCTGGTCTTTATTCTTTTGATTTAAGATGGGTTTCACTATGTTGCTCAGGGAGGCTTCAACCTACTGGGCTCAAGTGATCCTCCTGCCTCGGTATCCTGGATAGCTGGGACTATTGGCACGTTGTGCTCTCCCACAAGTCTTTTTGACATGCTAGGCAGTGGCTTCAATGAGAGCAGGCAGGTGAAGAGAATGTGTTCTAGTGAGACATACATACATCTTCCAGTGGTGTGTAAATAGGGCCTGAGAGATGAGGAGGAGTTTTATGGAGACATAGGGAGGGCATTCAGGGATCAGAAAAAAGTCGGGGAGGGTAAGTGTGCCAGAATGGGAGGGGAAAAAATGGAAAGGCAGGTGGTGGGTGCATCCAGAATGTGGAGGGCTTTGAATGCTTCCCTCATTTCTCTGGGTGATGGGGTGGTAGCAGGGTCTCAAAGAGCAGGCAAGGCATTTTTTCCTACTAGGTGGAGGCTTTCATTTCAGGGAATCCTAGTGCCTTCCTATGAGTTTGATACAGAAATTCTGCTTCTAAAATTGAGTATGTGTTGCATTAAGTTGCCCACAGAAAGACTTAATATGTTTTCTTAGTCCTAAGGTTAGTTTTAGTGTACATGTGTGTACAAGTGCAAGTGTGTATGTATACATCAGGCCCTGTGCTAAGCACTTGTAGGTACTTAAAATGTTTTATTATGAAATACATCATCTACAAAGAGTGAATGGACTATATGGCTGGGGAGGTAGCTCGGTGGCAAAGCACTTACCTAGCATGCACAAAGTCCTGGGTTTGAGTACCAGCACTGCAAAACAAAAACAAAAGCATATTTGTATATGAAAAGTAAAGATAAAATGGTGAACCTCTGCTCACGTTCCACTTAGGTTAAGAACTAGAACTATTATTCCTCATTCCAGTTAATCATTTCTTTGGTTTCTTTCTTTCTTTTTTTGGCAGTACTGGGGATTGAGCCCAGGGCCTCACACATGATGGACAGATACTCTTTCACTGAGCTACATCCCTACACCTTTCTTAATTTTATTTAAGGCAGGGTCTTACTAAGTTGCCCAGGTTGACTTTGAACTTGCCATCCTCCTACATTAGCTTTCTGAGTAGCTGGGACTACAGGAGTGGCCATCATGTGTAGCTTAAGAATCTTTTAAAAGGCCTGGCACAGTGGTGCATGCCTGTAATCCCAGTGACTTTGTAGGCTGAGGCAGGTGGATTGCAAGTTTGAAGCCAGCCTCAGCAACTTAGTGAGGTCCTGAAAAACTTAGCAAGACCCTGTCTCAAAAAAAAAAAAAAAAAAAAGTTGGGGATGTAGCTCAGTGGTAGGGCACCCCAGGATTCAATTCCCAGTACCAAAAGAAAAAATAATCTTCAAAAATTTTTTTCTCATTCAGCTATAATTTATATACTGTGACATTCAACTTTTTTAGTTTATAGTTCTGTAAATTCTGACAAGCACAGAGTTGTATAGCTACTATCACTATGAAGAAATAGAAGGTCTCCTCAACCCCATCAAACTCCTGCTGCTACCACCCCCCGGCCCTGACAACCACTGTCTCTAAGTTGCCCTTTCCAGAATGCCTTATGAATGGAATCACATAGTGCATATGCCCTTGCTTTCCTTTAGAGTTCTATCTCCTGTGTATTAATTCTTAAACAACAATTGATTGTTAAATAGAAGCTCAATTCTGGATATGTAAGGAAGGGGCCTGGTCTGGCCTTGGCTTTCCTGAGGGTGAGGTCACGAGTGAGTCCTAGGAAACACAATTTGAGTACCTGACAGAGACTCGGTATCTGCAGGTATATGATTACAAGGGATGGGTTCCTCTGGATTTTCTGTTTTGGAGTTCCTGTGACCTAACTTCATCTCCCAGGAGCAGGTCAAAGCAGGACCCATCTTTGAAAGAAATGAATGCCTTCAGTTCAGTTGGTTCAGGGTCTGGAGCTTAGGAGGGACAGCAGGAACTTGATCAGCACAAGGCCAAGCCAGATCCAGTTAGTATTCACCAGAGGTTGTGCTCATGGTGCAGGATGGTGTCATGGCAGTGAGTCTAGAGTAATGACAATTCCTGTGTGTCTGCTTGGGTCCTTGTGTCAGATTGGACTGGTTTCTCCCCATGTTTGGGGTGATTGTCACCTTGGGAATCTGCCTTTTCTATTCTCTGTGTTGATCTGTTGTTTCTTGTACACCATGTCATCATCCTTCTTAGATTACCCTCTTGTTTGGGAAGTGCATTCTTTACCCTTCCTAAAAAAAGGAGAAAGATTCTATGTCATATTGTTCATCTGACAATGTTTTTGAACCTAGATAGCCTTGTACATGCCAGACAAGAGTCCTATACAACTTAGCTACACTTCCAGCCCTTTTAATTTTTTCCTTTGAGTCAAGATATGACTAAATTGTCAAGGCTGGATTTGCAACTTGCCCCCCCCCCCCTTTTTAAGTACTGGGGATTGAACCCAGGGATACTTAACTACATCCCCTACATCCCCAGCCCTTTTTATTTTCTATTTTGAGATAGGGTCTCATTAAGTTGCTTAGGACCTTGCTAAGTTGCTGAGGCTGTCCTTGACCTTGCAATCCTCCTGCCTCAGCCTCCCAAATTGCTGGGATTATAGGTATGTGCTACTGCACCTGGCTCCTGGCGATATCCTGATTTGTCAATTGGTGCCTTAACTGGACAGGGGATCCCAGGGGTTGGCTCACCCTTCCTCCCTTCCTCCCTCCCTTCCTTCCTTCCTTCCTTCCTTCCTTCCTTCCTTCCTTCCTTCCTTCTTTCCTTTTGAACCCAAGGCTATGCACATGCTAAGTAAATGCTTTATCATTGAGCTAGACCACAACCCTTTTTAAAATTTTTGAGACAGGGTCTTGCTAAGTTATCCAGGCTGTGTCTTTGCTCAGCCTCCCAAGTTGGGATTATAGATGTGTACCACTGTGCCCAGTCAGGGACTGACATTTTCATTCTGAGCTTTGTGTATAAGTCTCCTTTGTCTTGTTCTCAACATTGCTGTTGAAATGTCTGAAGCCATTTTTGATTTCTTGACCCTTTTTCTTAGAAGCCTATAGAACCTTCTCTTTCCCTAGAGTTGAGAGATTTGAGTGATCTCTTTGGATTTTGGGTAATTTTACCTTTGCAGGGCCCTATGTATTTTAGTTTGGTAAGTCATATTCTTCAGTTTTTAGCATGTGTAGTTGCTGGTCCTGAGGGCTTCTAGGGATGTGGAAGGTTGAATGGCAGGAGGGCATTAAGAAGGCACAGTCGTAATGACCAGAAGAGTGATGTGAGCTCTTCAGACCCAGCCTCCTCTGCCCACAGCCCAGCTCAAGGGAAGATTGAGGAGGAAGAAGAGGAGGAGCTGGAGGAAACTGTGCAAGAGAAGAAGCTGCGCTTGGCCAAACTCTACCTTGAGCAGCTCAGGCAGCAAGGTGAGCCATGGGCAGGCCAGCCAAAGGCCAGGGACTCTGCTGAAGCCTTCCTCCTGTCCCTGCTATAGCCTCAGCTACCTGACATGCGACTGACACAGTTGCTCAGTGGCTGCCAAGGCTTGCCAGTGTTGGCTGCCTTGTGAGCGTGGCTGAGAGCTCCAGTGGTCCTCCAGGGGCAGGCTAGACCTGCAGGGGGCTTTAGACTGATCTGATAAGTTAGGAGGAGATTGTCCAAACTTGCATCCACTCTGTGGAGGTGGACCGAACTTCCCACTGGACATAGACCAAGCATTTAGGGCCCAACCCTGGAGTGGAGCTGTGGAGGTGGAAATGGAAAGGGAAAAGAAGGACCTTAGCCCTAGTTTATGTGAATCGATCTGTCCTGCACAGAGGAGGAGAAGGCTGAGGCTCGTGAATTTGAGGAGGACCAGGTGGCAGGGCGCCTGAAAGAGGATGTGGTGAGTGTGGAGGGAAGGTGAGTTCTGGGGGAGGTTGGTCCTGCTCCCAGGACCTCAGTCCTCTCTTTTTTTCCATACAGCTTGAGCAGAGAGGCCAGTTGCAGAAGTCAGTTGCAAAGGAGGTAAGAGGGCAGGGCACTTTGCTATGAGGTTAGAGGGAATCACTTGTTCTACCTAGATTAGCAGGCAGATGGTCCATTGGGGCTCAGGTTGTGGGGTTCTTTGTTCTGAGACACAGTGTATACCTGGGCAGATATGGTTTGGTAAGGTTCTCATCCTTGGCAGCCATTGGTCTTATTTTCCTTTTGGCCAATGTGGGTGGGAAAGGATGGTGTTGGGGGTGGGTCTCATAATGCCCCTGACTGCAGTGACCCAGCATCTTGCCTGCCCAGATCCAGGCCCCAGCCCCGGACGACATTCGAGTTTTACGGGGCCACCAGCTGTCCATCACGTGTTTGGTCATCACTCCTGATGACTTGGCCATATTCTCCGCCGCCAAAGACTGCACAATCATTAAGTGTGAGTGAGATCCTGGGTAGGATGTAGCCCCTGGGGATAGCCTGGAGAGCAGATTTGGGGAGAGGGAGCCATCCTGGCAAACTGAGCTCAGATGGGGGAAGTCTTCAGGTTTTCTATCAAAGAGGAGCTTTCTGGGTAATAGCAGTTGCTTTTGCTCAGCAGTTGGGCTTATGAGCTCTGTGGAACTGGAGACCATTAAGCAAAGAAAGGACAGTGACTTAACAGGAATGAAGCTGCAGGTGGGTGGTTGAACTGGAAGATGTTTGAGGTTCTGCATAAACTAGGATTGAGTCTCTAGACCTTCTGGGTTCCCAGCTATCAACAGCTGAGCACAGTCCTCATCCACCCACAGTAATCACAGGAAGAACTCAATACCTTCAGTCCCAAAATACTTAAAATTTTATTTTAGTTTTTTGCAATTCTGGGGATCAAACCCAGGGTCTTGTGCATGGTATGCAAGCTCTTCCACTGATCTATGCCACCAGTCCCCAGAGCACTTTTGCATCCCTTCTCTTTTGGGGGCTTCATGGTGTCATTTGGGACTACTACCCCCAGTTAACTGGAAACTGATGTGACTTGTCCAGAGGTTCACAGTAGCTGAACTAGGTACTTTGACTCGAGTTCCCTTTTTCCTTGCTACCCCTTGAGGGGGTTGTCAGTCTGTCCTGTCCCCCATCTCAATATCCTCTGTCCTCTTCTGGTGATAGGGAGTGTGGAGAGTGGACAGAAACTGCATGTGATCCCACGTGTCAAGAAGGATACTGAGGGCCAGCCTCCTGGCCATTGCACCCACATACTCTGCATGGCCATCTCTTCTGACGGCAAGTATCTTGTAAGACTGGGTTGACCCTGGGGCAGGTAGGAGTCTGGGTATGTAGTGCATGCCTGTAGCCATGGTTCTCATCCCTGCAGGCCTCGGGCGACCGCAGTAAGCTCATTCTCATTTGGGAGGCTGAGAGCTGCCAGCACCTATATACCTTCACAGGACACCGGGATGCTGTGTCGGTGAGGAGCTGGGCCTTCCTGGATGTTTAGCAGGCACCTGTGGAGTAGGCCTGGCACTGAGCTAGGGTCTGCTGTCCTTAGGGAACCTGTACTCTGGGGTAGTTGAGTGGTGTGAAAAGGACAAAAATGGGCTGATGGCATTGCTAAGGGAGACCAAGTTCAGCTTGCACAGGGTCAGATCAGAGAAGCCTTAAGAACTCTGTATCTGCTTAAGGGTACACAGGCATGCTCCTGGCTTATACAAAGCCTCATGGAGGGACCTCACAGAGTGTTCTTGGAAAAGCTGGCTCCCTGTGTTATGTGACTTGCTTTCAGGAAGTCCTCCCTAAGCTCCACCTCTGACTTCTGCTATAGTCCAGGTCTCCTTTTACCTTCTCTCCATGGATCCTTAGGGGCTGGCATTCCGCAAAGGCACCCACCAGCTTTATAGCACATCCCATGACCGTTCTGTGAAGGTGTGGAATGTGGCAGAGAACTCCTATGTGGAGACACTGTGAGTATCCTCAGGCAGAGGGTGCATGGATACAGGTGTGTGGGTTCATTTGTGACCCCATCCCACTCTATCCTGCCCTCAAGCTTTGGGCACCAGGATGCTGTGGCTGCACTGGATGCTCTGAGCCGGGAGTGCTGTGTGACAGCTGGTGGCCGGGATGGGACTGTGCGCGTATGGAAGATCCCTGAGGAGTCTCAGCTTGTCTTCTATGGCCATCAGTAAGGCAGCCATCATGCCAGATGGGAGGGCTCCATGAATGGGGTGTGGATCTGGGCCATGCCTCTAACAGCCCCTTTCTCTAGGGGTTCCATTGACTGTATCCATCTCATCAATGAGGGGCACATGGTGTCAGGTGCAGATGATGGGTAAGAGCTGCCTTTTTTTAAGTGCATTAGTTATACATAATGGTGAGGTTTACTTTGGCATATTTATAAATGCATATAATATAATTTTTTCCATTTAAGTCCCCCTTCCTTTTTTCCTTCTTCTCCCTAGTCCCCTGCTGCCTTTTTTGGGGGGAGGGTGCCGGGGGAGGTGTTATCAGGGATTGAATTTGGCACTCGACTACAATGAGCCACATCCCCAGCCCTATTTTGTGTTTTTTTTTAGAGACAGGGTCTCACTGAGTTGTTTAGTGCCTCGCCATTGCTGAGGCTGGCTTTAAACTCACAATCCTCCTGCCTCAGCCTCCTGAGCTGCTGAGATTATATTGCATGCGCCACCGTACCTGATCCCGCTGCTGCCTTTTTGATGCTTCTGATTACTGTCTGTGACTGGGCCCTGAACTTGCCTGGTAGACTACCCTTTATAGAGGAGGTGTAATCGTTTTCATAGGTGCTGGTGACTTGTTTACACCTCACAGCTGTTGGGTGTGCACTTGATTCCTACCTGCTCTGTGCCTTTTTCTCCTGCCCCACCCCTCATTGCATGCCCCGTTTACAGCTCTGTGGCCTTATGGAGCCTCTCTAAGAAGCGGCCACTTGTCCTACATCGTGAAGCTCATGGACTGCAGGGGATGCCAGGCCTGGAGCAGCCCTTCTGGGTGTCATCAGTGGCAGCCTTACTTAACACGGACCTGGTGGCCACAGGTGGGGACCCTGTGAGGTGGAGAGTGGGGTGGGTCCAGGGAGGCTGCTACAGGGTTTGCTCACTGTCTGTTTATTCCTCAGGCTCCCACAACAACTGTGTGAAGCTTTGGCAATGCGGGGAGGGCTTCCAGCATCTTGACCCTCTCTTTGACATCCCCCTGGTAAGTGGGACTTGACTGTTTAGCCTGTCTTTGCCACACTCCCTGGGCCCCTGGAGTCCCTGGTCCTTGGAATGTGCTCATTGACTTCTTCCTGATAGAAGCAACCCTTATTAGGGCTATGCCAGTTCCTAGCACAGTCTGATAGGAACCCTCTCTTCTTTTCTCCTCTGCCCCTTTCCTTCCTCCACTGCTCTCCCTGTCCCAGGACATGTTCTGGGTGTCAGGTACAAGGGCAAAAGCACAAAGGCCTCGTGCTGTGATTGGTTCTGCATGACTGGAGCATGTGGAATTGACCATCTGTGCTGAGCGACCTGAGGGAGAACCACAGGATCTGTCAGTGATGTGCTGAGTGTAGGCCTCGGACAGTGAAGGTGATCCTGGTGTTGCTGATGCCCCACAACCAGGAGCCAGGTCCCAGGCCCTGCTCTTGATGGAATTAGTGTACACTATCTTCTTAATCCTCCCCAACCCCCTGCCAAACTGGTGCTCTACCTCCCTGTTTCACAGATATGGAGGCCGAGGCCCTGAGGGGTAAAGGGCTGACCAAGCAGGGATTTCATTCTCAAGCCTGTGACTGTGATGCTAGGTGTTGTTAGCTCTAATGTTTTAACCATGTTCCTTTTTCTCCTCAGGTGGGTTTTATCAACAGTCTCAAGTTTTCCAGTTCTGGGGACTTCCTGGTAGCTGGAGTAGGACAGGAACACAGGTACATGATGACCCCAAAGGGTTGAGACTGAGGGGTAAGATGTTGCTGGCTGGGCAGCCTGGTGGGGATGGGAGTAAAGACTGGGTGGGGGCTGAGTGGTCTCAGCTGTTCTCTGGTTCTCTAGGCTTGGCCGATGGTGGCGGATCAAAGAGGCACAGAACTCAGTCTGCATCATCCCACTCCGAAGGGTTGCCGGACCCCCAGCCTCCAGCTCCTGATGCTCTCATCTTCCTTATTTAAGTTCTTACCAGGTCCTGCCCCAGTTTTTGTATTAAATGCCTCCCTTTATGTACTTTGTGTCTTGCAGCTTCTGAGAGGATGAAGCTGACAGGGACTGTGAATTGGCAGAGGCCTGGGGAGGGGCAGAACTCCCATGGGCTCTCAACTCTGTCCTTCTGTTGACCTGAGACCCTTTATTATTTTCCAAAGAACTCTGGAAGGGGCTTTCAGCTGACTTCTGGCTTCTGGTCCCTGGGTATCCTGTATGACCTCATCAAGCTCACTCCCCACTCTGCTCTGGGCTGGAGCGAGAGGAAGCTGCTTATCCTTCAAATGTAATTGACCACCTGATTATGTATAAGGAATGGTGCTGGGGCCTGAAAACTGAAGTGGAGACCACTGGGCTTGCCAGTCAGGCTGACCTACCAGGTCAGGAAGCTGAGTTAGGGGTCTTTTGTGGGGGTTGGACCCTGGACTGAAGCCTATTGCCTGAGAACAAGGTCAGAGGTAGAGAGAGCACTGTCCTATCTCCAAATGGCAGAGCCAGGTCACATCACCCATCACAGCAAGAACCCAGCTGGATAAATGTATCAAAGTGATGTTCACTTTCTCTAATTATAACATTAGGTAATTTACTGGGCGAAACTGACAAGGAGTTGGAAAGGTGTAGGAATGTAAGGATGGCACCTCCTTTTAGCAGGAAAATGAGAAGGGGGTGTTGAGGAAATCTTTAGCTCTTTGGGCCTAACAGCTTCCCCTCTCAAGGGGTGATGTGGTCCCCTCAGGAAAGGAAGCCACAGCTCCTCCCAGCTCCCATGCTCAGGAGGCTTCCCACCTCACTGATGTGCCTTGCATTTGTCCTGGGGCCAGGGGGGGTGATGTTTACTGAGCCCTTGAAAATCCTGTTTTGGATCAGAAGATATCGGTGGAATTCCTTTTTTATATATCCTGCCTCAGTTGAGCTCAGCAGTGGCAAATATATCCTGTAAATGACTTGGGAAGCAACATGGAAAAGCTCCTGAGCACGTGAACCCTTTCCTATTAGTATACTCCCAGGGAGGAATCACAGTTTGAGATGGAACAGCCCTGTGAAGATAATTTCTCCTGTGGCTTCTATTCTGCTCTGCCTTGCTCTGCTGGGGCTTCCTTGCTGCAGTTGGATTCTTGAGCAGCAGCTGCCATCACCGAACCTTGTGCCTTCAGTCTTTTCCCAGGCCCTTTTTTTCCACTTGCTTTGACCAAGATCCAGCTATTCCATGAGGATGTGCCTTCCACCCAGCTCTCAGAGGTAGAGGGGATATTCAAAATGTCTCCTGCATCATGTAGTTATTGCTAGGAGACAAGTCATCAAAACTTAGGGTCTTAGCACAGTTATTGCCCATGTGTCTATAGGTCACCTGAGTGCTTCCCTCTGGTCTGAACTGTAGCTCTGGGCTGGAGGCTGTACTGACCTTGTTTGATCTGTATTTGGAGGCTGTCTGGCAGTGGGCCTGTCTAAGCTATAGGCTAGGAAAATTGAACACTGAAAGGTGTTTGGTCATTCACCTGCAGGCTAGCCCAGGTTTGTTCACATGTCTGGAGAAGATTCCAGGACAGTGAGCAGAAACATGGAAGTCATGTAGAGGCCCAAGTGGATGGTGGTATGGCAGATGAGCAAATGTTACTAAGCTACTCTCCTTTCTGCCCAAGAATGGGCCTAGGAGTCATGTCTGAACCTAATCCCTAGTCCTTGTACTAGAACTGGTCACAAGCCTTGACTCTAAAGAAAGAAGCAGTATCCAGAAGGTGAAAGCAGTGGAGCTGACCACCTTTCTAGGATGGTCCTGGGCCTGTGTTCTGGGCTTTATCTTTTTGCAGCCCAGGGGTGTATCCTCTGGTGGCAGTGACAAGGGTTGAGGCCACTTCATGGAGCTGGTGTTAATACCTGTCCTGGACACCTGTGGTTTTATCTACCAGGTTTCTTATTTTCATTTTCTTCTAGAGATGGGACCCCAGTTTCTCTTGGAAAACTGTCCCTTTGCCCATGTAGCCTGTCTGTCCATACATCATTCAACAAAACTTGAATTCCAATGATACTCAGCTCCTATTCTGGGCCCTGTGGCTACAGGAATGAACCAGAGAAGGTTCCTACATTTAAGAAGCTCACCTCCAGGAGATCACTAAAAAAATGAAACAAGCAAACACATAACATTCAGATGACCAGTGATATGAAGAGTGAAACAAAGTAAAATGACTGGGGCCTCACAGGGGTAGATGCTCTAAGATCTCTGGAGAAGGGATGTCAAGTGAGACCTGAATAATGGTGGATGGGAAGAAAGGGCATCCTCATGCTTAGCCTGACCAAAGGCTCCAAGATAAAAGCAGCAGAGGGGTACCAGTGTGGTGGATGAGATGATGGAAAGATGGGAGAGTGACCTGGGGAGGGCAGGCCAGTTCAGGTGGGAACCTGGGGTCCTGGGAGTCTTGGGATTTTATTCACATATAATGGGACCATGAAAAGATTGAGAGTAAAGTGACTGGATCTGGTTCACATTAAAAAGATAAGGGCTGGGGTTGTGACTCGGCGGTAGAGCGCCTGCCTAGCATGTGCGAGGCCCTGGGTTCGATTCTCAACCACATAAAAATAAATAAAATAAAGGTATGTCCAACTACAACTAAAAAAAAGATATTAAAAAACCCCACAAGGGGCTGGGGATGTGGCTCAAGCGGTAGCGCGCTCGCCTCGCATGCGTGCGGCCCGGGTTCGATCCTCAGCACCACATACCAACAAAGATGTTGTGTCCGCCGAGAACTAAATAAAATAAATATTTAAAAAAAAAAACCCCACAAAACAACAACAAAAAAACTTAATTAAAAAAAAAAATAAAACAGTGGGGCCTTGTGCAGTGGTGCATGCCTGTAATCCCAGTGGCAAGGGAAATTGAGGCAGGAGGATTCAAAAGCCATCCTCAGCAAAAGCAAGAGGCTAAGCAACTCAGTGAGACCCTGTCTCTAAATAAAATACAAAATAGGGCTGGGGATGTGGCTCAATGGTTGAGTGTCCCTGAGTTCAATCTCTAGTACCAAAAAAAAAAAAAAAAAGTGGGCTGAGGATATAGCGCATTTGCCTTTCATGCACAAGCCCCTGGGTTCAATCCCCAGCACCACACACACACACACACACACACACAATCCTTTGGCTGCTGTATGGAGAATTGATTAAGGGTGAGGCTTTGGGGTGGAAGAGAGGCAAGCTAAAGTAGTACTGTAGCAGGTAAGAGATGATGGTGTCTTCAGGGCATAATAGCAGGTGGAGACACAAAGCCACATTTGAGATGGGTGTTTGGAGGTTGAGTTGACACGTCTTTTTTTTTTTTTTAATATCTATTTTTAGTTGCAGGTGGGCGCATAGCTTTATTTTATCTTTATGTGGTGCTGAGGATCCGACTCAGTGCTTCACATACACTAGGCGAGCACTCTTCCTCTGAGCCACAATCCCAGCCCCAGAGTTGACACATCTTACTGATGGATTGAGTGTGGAATGTGAGAAACAGTGGTGACATATGGTTTGAGTGGAGGACTCCTCCTGTTTGCAGGATCCAGGGGACACAGGGAAATTGAGTGTACTATGAACTCATTGCTATATATTTGTATTATTGCCTGCATGAAGCCATGGGGTTTTGGGCTATATGCACTACCCCTAGTCAGGGGTTTGGGTGGTACTCTTACCTGGCCAATTGGATTATCAAATTTCTGTGGCCATGATGATTTTGGGGGGTGGGCACATAAATTTTGTTAATCCAGTTGGATTCAAATTTGGGATTCTTATTTGAAGCTTTGGAAGAAGTTCTGTGAGGCTATCAAGTGGGGACTGCCAATAGTCATTTTATCATCATGGATGAGTGTTGGGGAAATTAGAGAAAGGCAGGGGCGTTAGAGGGAAAGAGGCGAGAAATTTACTGAAAAAAGGAAAAGGAGCATTAGGGAGAGTGAGGAGCCAGGAGAGCATTGTTAGAACTGCATTCAGTCATGCCTCTGCTGGCCAGCGCTCCTTCTAAGCCACTTGGAGTTTCTTCTCACATTATTCTCCAACAGTATCCTAACAAATATGTGCACACAGTTAAAAGACTAGGTTAGGACACAGGAAAGAAGGAATGTAGAGGGACACACTTGAGGCATTCCTAGGACCTCAGTGAGCAGGCTAATGAAAGAGGTACCAGAAGTCATCATTCATTGGTCATTCATAAAAGCTATAGCTCTGAGTCCCAGTGACAGTACTAACATGGCACTGAGCCAGGCTTTTCACACATGGGGCAAATTGGGTTCCCTTCCTGCCCTAGGTCTTAATCACCCATAGATGGGGCAATACCAAGAAGCAGTGAGGTAGATGCTCTTGAAGGCATCCACTCCACTCAGTCCTAGGGATGCTGGGACCTACCTGGGTCATGCAGTGGTCATGCAGGTAGGATCTTCCTCAAAGATATGTTTCCCAGGCCTTCCTACCACTCAAGAGAGAAGGCAGTGACAGCTGGGATAGAAAGGGGTTGGTTGCTGGCTCTTCTCCAAGTGCTTGTTCCACTCTCTCACCTCTCCCTCCCCTGCTAATGCACCACATGTCTCTCAGGCTTTCCCCCTTCTTTCTTGCACCTCTAACTTTTCAGTGCTTGCTCATTTGGTTGCTGTCCAGATCTCGGTGCTGAATCCACCTTCCTGATGCAGAGAGTTTCCTCAATCACAGGCCAGTCACTTCCTGATCACCTCTACCCCTACTGGGGGCACTGGGCACAAGGAAGAACAATGACAGAATCTTCCTTAAGAATGAAGTGAAGCATCTCAGGACCTGAGGACTTCAGCCCTCTCTTAGAGAAGCAGTCTGGTCCTGGTGTACTTTACAAGATCCCATTCATTCGTTCATGAATACTTACTTAGTACTTGCAATGTGCCAGCACTGTTCAGCCCCTAGAGACACAAATGAGGAAAATGCTCAGACTTTGCCAAGTAAGAGCTGGACAGGAAAAGACAAAAGCTAACAAGGTGATGGCATAAGATCAGATGGTGACTGCTGCCCCCTACCCACATGGTCAGTTGTACTTAAGGTCGCTCATGTGAATTTCCAGGGACACCAAATAAAACACAGACACACACTTTACCTTTAAACAAGCTTCAGGATGGCTCCTCTGCTCTCAGCCTCAAGCTCCCCAAATGGGAGAGCGAGGGAAAGTCATGAGGCTGGCGAGAGAGAGTGAGCACATTTGGAAGTGGGCTTTTATTGGGGGACCCTTATTCTTAGAAAGTTCCATACAAAAAAAAGTCAGAAGGGGCAGGGTGAGTGTAATTCAACCCAAGGAGCTATAGTGTGACACAGCTACGTCTGAAGACAAGTCCTCAAACTTCTGGGACTAGGGCAATGTCCAAGTCACCACGAGATGTAGTGATGGTCAAAGCCTCCCCGCTCCAGGACGGAAGACCGTGAATCATTCAGAGTGGCTCCCCACAGGCGACCATAATGGACAGAGATCTATAAAAGGGCCCTGGGGTTTCTCCAAGAGCAGGATCCACTAAGTCAACTCCTGGGTCCTGCTGAGAGGTCTGCCATGCTGGAATCTATAGGCAACAGTCACTTATCTGGAGGTGGGGCTGCTGCAGAAGAAATGACCAGGGCAGGGGCTGATGGAGAGGGAACATCCTAGTACAACTCACTCCAGGAAACCTAATGTTTTCCTCTTCAGGCAATGGGGCATGTGAAGAGATCTGATCCCATTGGGACCTCAATGACCTCTCCTTTCATCTCTCTACCCCTCCCCAAAGGGGTCTAATTAGGATCTATCTGGGGAAACTCATGGAAAGAGGATCAGAGAATAATGGAGACAGGGTGGGTAAAGGGAAATAGACTGCAGAGTACTCGAACTACCTAGCCAGGGTCATCCACAGTGGTCATGAGGGGCTTATTTCTTTTTCTGGGTGAGGTCTTGATGCACTTTGTTTATTTGCAATCTGTCCCAGGAGGCAGAGTGTCTACAAATTCAGAGCCCCAATCTGATGACTTTACCACTAAGCTATATCCCCAGCTCTCTTTTACTTTTTATTTTGAGACAATTTCTCACTAAGTTGCGGAAGCTAGCCTTAAACATGCTATCCTCCTGGCTCAGTCTCCAGAGTCGCTGGGATTACAGATTGAACCACCACACCTGTCTATTTATATATGTCTATTTATATATTCATATTGTAATGGACATTTGGGTTATTTCTAAGTTTTGGTGATTATGAATAGAATGGTTATCAATATTTGTAGGCACAAGTTTTCATTTATTTTACTTATTTGTTCATCATTAAGAGTTCTTTTATCAGTTCTTTTAAATTTTATTTACTTGTTGGTATGTGGTGCTGAGGATCAAACCCTGTGACAGGCAAGTGCTGTCACTGAGTCATGACCCAAGCCCTTTTATCAGTTCTTTTAGGAGCTCTTTTTTTTTAAGAGAGAGAGAGAGAGAGAGAGAGAATTTTTAATATTTATTTTTTAGTTTTTTCGGCAGACATAATATCTTTGTTTGTATGTGGTGCTGAGGATCGAACTCGGGCCGCACGCATGCCAGGCGAGCGCGCTACCGCTTGAGCCACATCCCCAGCCCTTTTAGGAACTCTTTATAAAGTTAAAGAAGTACTCTATTTCTGGTTTGCTGAGTTTTTAATCATGTTAAAAATTTTTAAATGCTCTTTTTGAATCAATTGATACAATGATACAATCATGTGAGTTTTAGTCTGTTCACATTATGGGTTATATTGGTTTATTTATTTATTTATTTTTAGTACTGAAGATTGAACCCAGGGGCATTTAACCATTGAGCCACATCCTCAGCTATTTTTTGTATTTTATTTAGAGACAGGGTATTGATGAGTTGCTTAGGCCCTTGTTAAATTGCTGAGGCTGGCTTTGAACTCACGAGCCTCTCATGCTGCTGAGATTATAGGCATGCACCACCACACCTGACATATTAGTTGATTTTCAACTATTGAACCATTCTTATACTCCTAGGATAATTTCCATTGGCTATGTGTATGATTTTTAAAAAAATATTTGATAAGCCAATATTTTGTAGATTATTTTTGTTTCTCTGTTTACAGAGAATATGGTCTGTATTTTATTTTCTTGTAATGCTTTTGGCATTAGGGTAACTCTGGCCTTTAAAATCCCTTGGAAATTGGTCCCTTCTGTTCTAATCTCTGGAAGAGATTGTGTGGAATTGCTACTATTTCTTTCTTAAATATTTGGTAGAATATGACAGTATCTTGGTATAGAATTTTATTTATTGGAATTAAAAAATTTTTTTTTAGTTGTAGATGGACACAATATCTTTATTTTATTCATTTATTTTTATGTGATGCTGAGGATCAAATCCAGTGCCTAATGTATGCAAGTCAAGCGCTCTACCACTGAGTCACAATCCCAGCCCTATTGGAAAATTTTTAATGTCAAAATTAATTTCTTTAATAGACACGAAACTATTTTGGATTGTCTATTTCTTCTTGAGTGAGTTTTGGTACTTTGGGACTTTCAGTGTATTTGCCTCTTTTTATTTTTTATGGGGGTTGTTAGGGTTCAAACCCAGGGCTCCACAAATGCTAGGCAAGTGCCTGAGGAATATGTGTGTGTGTATGTATGTATGTGTATGTATGTGTGTATATATATATATATGTATACACACACACACACACACACACACACACACACACACACACCAGGAATTGAAACCAGGAAACTTAATCACTAAAACACATCTCCAGCCCTTTTTATTTGAGATAGGGTCTTGCTAAGTTGCTGAGCTGGTCTCAAATTTGACACCTCCTGCTCCAACCTCCCAAGTCACTGGGATTAAAGGCATGTGCCACCATTCCTGGCTCTCCTTTACTTTTAAAGAGCAACTTCACTGATTATTTTTAAGTCAACAGTTTAAATATTTCACTCCGTTCTCCTTCATTTACTTGATCTCTGATGATAAGTTTGTTGTATTTATTATCTTTGCTCCTCCATGAGATATTCCCCCACATTTCTAGCTTTTCAAGAATTTTGTCTTTCCAGTAGTTTGAATATGGTATGCATGGGTGTAGTTTTTTGGTTTTTTATTCTGCTTGGTGTTCTTTGAGTTTCTTGGGTTTATGGTTTAGTATCTACCATTAATCTGTAAAATTATTGGCCATTATTTCTGCAAATATTTTTCTGTCTCCATTCTCTTTCCTCTCTTTTTAGTATTCCAGTTAAACTTATGTCACACATTTTAAAAATTGTCCCTCAGTTCTTGGATCTCTGTTTTGTTTTTCTCATTCTTTTCCCTTTCAATTTCAGTTTGGGAAGATTCTATTGGCATATTTTCATGCTCACTAATTCTTTTCTCAGCCATGTCAAGTCTATTGATGCCCACAAGAAGACATTCTTTATTTCTGTGATGGTGTTTGTTTCCAGAATTTTCTTTGGATTCTTTCTTAGGGTTTCTGTCTCTCTACTTGCATTACTTATTTATTCTGGCATACTTTCCCATTTGAACCCTTTGCCCTATCTTAGTTAATCTTAGTTATTTTAAATACCGTCTGATAATTTCAACATCTATGTATCTGAATTTGATTCTAATGATCATTTTGTCTCTTCAAATGGCTTGTATTTTGCCTTTAGTATACCTTGTAATTATTTTATTAGTTTTACAATTTTTTTATTTTTATTTTATTTCTTATATATGACAACAGAATGCATTACAATTCATATTACACATATAGAGCACATTTTTTCATATTTCTGGTTGTATACAAAGAAGAGTCACACCATTGTCTTCATACATATACTTAAGGTAATGATGTCCATCTCATTCCACCTTCTTTCCTATCCCTATACCTCCCCTTTGCCCTATGAGAGTTCATCTGATCTTCCCAAGCACCCTGCCCCAACCACATTATGAATCACCATCCTTAAATCAGAGAAAACATTCAGCATTTGTTTTTTGGGGATTGGCTAACTTCACTTAGCATTATCTTCTCCAACTCCATCCATTTACCTGCAAATGCAGGTAAATGATTTTATTCTCTTATAATGCTTACAATTACAAGGTATACTAAAGGGCAAAATACACACAATGGAATAATATTCCATTGTGTATATATGCCACATTTTCTTTATCCATTCATGTACCAAAGGGCATCTGTGTTGGTTCCATAGTTTAACTATTGTGAATTGTGCTGCTATAAACATTGATGTGGCTGTGCCCCTGTAGTATGCTGTTTTTAAGTCCTTTGGGTATAGACTGAGGAGTGGTATAGCTGGGTTAAATGGTGGTTCCATTCCCAGTTTTCCAAGGAATCTCCATATTGCTTTCCATGTTGGTTGCACCAATTTGTAGTCCCACCAGCAACATATGAATGTGCCTTTTCCCCCCACATCTTCATCAACACTTATTGTTTGTATTCTTTTTTTTTTTTTTTAAGAGAGAGTGAGAGAGGAGAGAGAATTTTTAATATTTATTTTTTAGTTCTCGGCGGACACAACATCTTTGTTTGTATGTGGTGCTGAGGATCGAACCGGGGCTGCACGCATGCCAGGCGAGCGCGCTACCGCTTGAGCTACATCCCCAGCCCCTTGTTTGTATTCTTAATACAAACATTCTGACTGTATTGAGATGAAATCTTAGAGTAGTTTTGATTTGTATTTCTCTAATTGCTAGAGATGTTTAACTTTTTTTTTTAATTGAAAGTTGGATAATAGGAATGGAGGGTAAGTAGGCTTTAGTGTGAGAATTTGTTTTAATCTGCTAGGATTTAAACTGTGTTTAGAATCCATCACTTTAAATGTTTCCTCATCATTGGTAATCCCATTTTCTTATTTCTCTTTTTTTTTTTAAAGAGAGAGTGAGAGAGGGAGAGAGAGAAAGAGAGAGAGAGAATTTTAATATTTATTTTTTAGTTCTCGGCGGACACAACATCTTTGTTGGTATGTGGTGCTGAGAATCAAACCCCGGCCGCACGCATACCAGGCGAGTGCGCTAGAGTTTGAGCCACATCCCCAGCCCCTTATTTCTCTTCTTCCTGAAGAATTTCCTTTAACATTTCTTTAAGAGCTTGTCTGCTGAAATGCAGTCTCTTATTTTCTTCATTTGAGAGTGTCCTTTTAAAAAAATATTTGTTTTTAGTTATAGGTTGACACAATACCTTTATTTTATTTTTATGTGGTTCTGAGGATCGAACCCAGTGCCTCACACATACTAGGCAAGCACTCTAACACTGAGCTACAACCCCAGCCCTTGAGAGTGTCTTTATATCACCATTATTCTGGGAGGATATTTTTGTGGACATATAATTCTAGGTGACAGTTCTTTAAGCATTTTAAAGACGTTGGTCTATGGTCTTCATGGTTTCTTTTCTTTTTTCTATTTTTTGGTGCTGGGGATGGAACCCAGGGCCTCATACATGCTGGACAAGTGCTCTGTCACTGAGCTACACCCTCAGGCCTGTTTTTCATGCTTTCTGATGAAACGTCCACACTCATTTAAATTATTTCTCTGCAATTAATGCTTCATTTTTCTCTGTCTACTTTTAAGATTTTTTTCTTTCTTTGCTTTTCAATAGTTTTATTAAAATTTATCTGGGCATAGTTTTTTTGTGTGTGTATATCCTTTTTGGTGTTGGTCTAGATTCTTATTCCTGTAAATTTAAACCTTTTATCAAATTTGGGAAGTTGTTACCCTTCCCCTCCCTCCCTCCCTCCCTCCCTTCCTTCCTTCTTTCCTTCTTTCCTTCCTTTCTCTCTCTCTCCTCAGCATCCCCACTGCCTCTCTATCTTTCTTAGTAGAGATCAAACCCAGGGTTACTTTACCACAGAGCTACATCCCATTCCCAGCCTTTTTTTTTTTTTTTCTTTTTTTTTGAACTTTTACATTTTGAGACAGAATCTTGCTAAGTTGCTTAGGGCCTTGCTAAATTGTTGAGGCTAGCCTCAAACTTGGAGTCCTCCTGCCTGTCTCCTGAGTCATTGGGATTACAGGTGTTTGTCACCACACCCGGCTACCCATTATTTCTTCAAATCATTTTTCAGCACTAAGTTTTTTCTCCTTTCCATCTAGGTCTCCAACAAAATGGATGTTAGTCCATTTGATATCGTTCCACAGTTCACTGAAGCTGTTTATTTTATTTTTTCTAACATTTTATTTCTGTTTTTTAGATTAGGTAATTTCTATTATTCTGTATTGAAGTTTACTCACTAATTTATCTATCATGTCTATTCTCCTAAAGAGCCTGTCAATAAATTCTAAATTTCATATATTGTATTTTCACTATTAAAAACTTCTATTCATTCTTTTAAAATTTAGTTTTTATTCCTCTGCTGAGAATGTGTATCTTTCATTAATTTAAAAAGAGTTCACCTTTACCTCATGGATGATGGTTATAATAATCATTGAAATCTTTGCTATTTCTAATATCACGATTTCTTGGAGAGCTGAGTTCGGTGGCACATGCTTATAATCCCAGAAACTCAGGAGGCTTAGGCAGGAGGATCGCACAGTCAAGGTCAGCCTCAGCAATTTAGCAAGGCCCAAAGCAACTTAGGGAGACCCTGTCTCAAAAAAAAAAAAAAAATTATCCATGTCACTTATCATTACTTCTTTTTCATTGCTCAGTAGTATTTCATTTTGTGAATATACCACAATTTGTCCATTCTTCTGTTTATAGATATATGACTTATTTCCAGTTTTTGGCTATTATGAATACAATGCTAAGAGCATTCCTATACAAACCTTTTTGCAAATCTTTGGTTTCATTTCCCTCTTTCTTTCTTTTCTGTTCTTTTTTTTTTTTTTAATATTTATTTTTTAGTTCTCGGCAGACACAACATCTTTGTTGGTATGTGGTGCTGAGAATCGAACCCGGGCCGCACGCATGCCAGGCGAGGGCGCTACCGCTTGAGCCACATCCCCAGCCCCCTGTTCTTTTTGTTTGTTTGTTTGTTTACCACTGAGCTACCCCTAGTCCCTTTTTATTTTTTATTTTGAGACAGGGTCTTGCTAAATTATTGAAGCTGACTTTGAACTTGTTATTCTCCTGCCTTAGCTCATAGAATTGCTAGCCATTACCCACAGAGGTTTTTGTTTCTCTTGAATAAATATCCAGGAGTTGAATTGCTGATGTAGGTGTAGGTTTGTGTTTAATCTTCAAAGAAATAGCCAAATCAAGTTCCATATTAGAAGTACCATAAAAATTACATGAGAATTTCATTTGCACTACATTTTTGCCAATATTTGCTATTTTTTTCCTGTCATTTTAGCCATCATAATGGACATGGAATAGTATTCCACTGTGATTTAAATCTTATCTTTCCCTAATGACTAATGATGTTGAGCAACTTTTCATTTGTATAATGACCATTTAGATATTTTCATTTATGAAGTATTGGTTTAAGTCTTTTGTTCACTTTAATGGTTGCTTATCTTTTTCTTTTTGAGTTTAGAAGTTCTTATATTCTGAATATAAGTCCTTTGCCATTATAAGGTCTTGCTTAGCATCTGAACGGTCATCTTAAGTGACAGCTGCCATTTTAAGGAAAAAGTTTTGCTTTCCCAGCATTTCTGAGAAAGGCTCACCACTCCTTCATACCAACCCAGCTCTGATTCCTGAGTCTGCCCCATAAAAGCCTGGGAACCCAAGCCTGTTTTGCCTCTCTCCACTATAGAGAGATGGCCTTTATTTATCCTTTCTAGCTTACCTGTCTCTCGTTCCTCACTTTCCCTTCAGCCAGACATATGGATTGTAAATGTTTTTTCCCCAACCTGTAGTTTAAGTGATTGTTTTGATGAACAAAAGGTTTTAATTTGGACAATGTCCAATTGATCAGTATTTTATAATTAGTTTTTTAAAAAAATAATTAGTATTTTCTGTGTCTTGATTAAAGAATTTTCATCA
Organism: Urocitellus parryii; assembly: GCF_045843805.1. Classification (NCBI taxonomy): domain Eukaryota; kingdom Metazoa; phylum Chordata; class Mammalia; order Rodentia; family Sciuridae; genus Urocitellus; species Urocitellus parryii. The sequence continues at coordinate 94,520,964 of NC_135532.1, read as the reverse complement.
ACTTCAGGGACACAGAATAATTCTCATAGAATTTCTTCTAGAAGTTTTATAGTTTTATTTTTTGTTTAGGTCCATGATCCATCTTGAATTATTTTTTTTTTTTTTGGTCTATGGTGTTCAATAAGGGTCAAATTTTTTTTTAAGATCAAAAACTGCATTTTCTTTCTACATTGAATTATCCTGGTACGCTTCAAAAAAAAATCAATAGACCATATAAATGTGAGTGTATTTCTGCTTCTCTATTCTGTTTCATTGATCTGTTTATTTATTGTTACAGCACATTGTTTTGGTTACTGTCACTTTATTTATTTATTTATTTATTAGTTTTAGATGGACACAATAGCTTCATTTTTATTTTTATGCGGTGCTGAGAATCGAACCCAGTGCCTCACGTATGTTAGGCAAGCGCGCTACCACTTGAGCCACATCCCCAGCCCATACTGTCACTTTATAATGAGTCTTAAAATGAGATAATGTAACTCCCTCACCTTTTTACTACTATATCAAGAATTTCCCAACAGTTCATTGATGTATAGAATACAGTTGAATTTTGTATATTTCCTTTGTATCTTAAAAAAAATGATGCCTTTTATTCTTTTTCTTTTTTGATACTGGGTATTGACCTAGGGGCATTAACCACTGAGCCATATCCCTAGCCCTTTTTATTTTTTATTTTGAAACAGGGTCTTGCTAAGTTGCTTAGGGTCTTGCTAAGTTGATGAGGCTGGCTTTGAACTTGTGATTCTCCTGCCTCAGCCTCCCAAGCTGCCACCAGTCTGGGCCTTTTTTATTCTTAATTAATTTTATTATGATATAATTCACATGATACAATTCACCCATTTAATATGTACCTTTCAATGGTTTTTACAATATCTACAGATACATGTAACCATCACAATGGACATCTTGCAAATTTGCCAAATTTTCTTTTTAGTTCTAGTAGCTTTTTTATTTTAGATTTATTAGGATTTTTTGGTAGTGTGCAAAACTTGCACCTGCTAGGCAAGTGCTCTACACTGCACTATGTCCTCAGCTCCTTCTTTGAAAATTTGTATGCACATAACCATGATATATATGAATAGCATAATTTTTCTTCTTTCTTTTTGGCATTGGGAATTGAACCAGGGGTAATCTACTACTGAGCTACTTCCACCCCTTTTTATTTTTTATTTTGAGACAGGGTCTCACTAAGTTTTTTAGGGCCTTCCTAAGTTGCTGAGGCTGGCCTTGGATTTGCAGTGCTCCTGTCTCAGCCTCTTGAGTTGCTGGTGTGTGCCACGGCACTCAGCACGATTTTATTTCTTTAAGACATTACATTTCATTCTCTTGCTTGATTACACTGGTCAGTACTTTTAGTATATTGTTAAAGAGAAGTGATAAGAACAGATCTTCTTATATTTTATTTTCCCATCTTTATTTTTGAAGGATGTTTACTCTGGGTATCAAATTTTACGTTGGCTTTTATTTTCTTTCTTCTTCTTTAGCACTTTACAACGTCATTCCATTTTCTTTTGCTTCCATTTGTTTCTGATGACAAGTCATCTATCATTTTTATTATTATTTCTTTAAATGTAATGTGGCCTTTTTCTCTGGCTTTTGAGTTTAGAATTTTCTTTTAATCCTTGGTTTTCATCAATTTGACTATTTGTGCCTATATGTGATTATTACATTCATGGGTTTAGGGTTGGATTCCAATGCAGAGTTAAGGTCTTTAGGAGGTGTTTGAATCATGAGGTCAAATGAAATCTGACCTTGTGAATGCTTGAACTGAGCTATATCCCCAGCCCTTTTCTCACTTTATTTTTGTTTCCTGACTGCCACAAGGTAATCTGCTTTGCTCCACCACATGCTCCCTGCCATGATGTTCTGCTTTTCGCAGCTCAGAAGCAATAGAGCCACTTGACCATGGACTAAAACCTCTGCCACTATGAGCCATAATAAATCTTTCCATCTATTTATTTATTTATCTATTAATTTATTTTAGATTATAAAAACTTCCACTTTAATCAAGGCTTTTAAGGTGGAACAGATTTATCAATTAAAATGGAAAGTTTCCAATACAATGAAACATAAATCCATAAATCCATATATAATAACACCCAGCAGGAAAAAAACAAAACAGCAAGTTTACACAATCCCTGTAACAGCCACGGTCTGATTCTCAGATGCTCCATCCATCTGCCAAGTGTGTTCTGCTGGATACAAAGCACACTGTGGCTAAGGCTGTGGGCCACAAAGCACTCATCTGGGCCAGCAGTAGTGGCTCTATTCTACAAACAAAGCCTTATCAGCACATTCATACAGTGTATTGAGTATCCTTTAAATATAAAAGTAGAAAACAAGAAGGAAACATGATCATGTTATCAGAAAGATATCAGAAAGTTAGGGTAGCTATGTAAAGCTGGAGGCTTCATTTCTTTGGCTTCTTGGGTAGTGGCTGCCAAAATAGCAAGATATGAAGTTCTGGTTCATGGATCATATAATGAACCCATCCCTGACACCAAGATTCTTCCATTCAGATTCAGTGGGTTTTAGGGACCAGTTTGGCTCTGTCAGATTCAGTGGGTTTTAGGGACCAGTTTGGCTCTGTCAAGTACATGCCAGTACTTGAACTCCTTGTTGTCATATTTGTCTGAATAGTAAATTTGTTTGACATAATTGCTTTGCCTGAAGGCCTCCAGCACCAAGCTGCCAACCTCTCCAAAAGCATGCCAGATCTTTAGGTTGATTTTCTCAGGTATTTTGTCATGGGAGTGGAAAGCTGACTAGCACAAGATTGCATAATTTTTTGATTTGCCTTGAGGTTTTATAATCCAGTATTTTGTACATTGTATTTTTCAATGTTAGAATTTCCATATAGTTCTTTTGTTCCATTTTCTGGAGCTTCCATTTGTTTCCCAATATCCCTCATCTTTTTAGTTATATTGTCCACTTTTCTCTTTAAATTCTTTATTTTTAAGTTTTAGAGGTTTTATTTAGTTCTTTTGTTATTTTAAAAAAGTTTCCATTTGTTTGCCTGTAATAGCTTGTTACTATAATGAATTAGCTGATGCAGGATAACTTTCTAAAGAAAAGAGATTTATTTAGCTCAGTCTGGAGGCTCAGAGGCACGGTGCTGATATCACCATACTTCTGGGGAGCATTTCATGGAGGATGGCAGGAGCATGTATGAAAGGGGGAGATCATATCACTGAACAGGAAGTTAAAGAGCAAGTCAGGGGTCAGCCTCACTCTTATACTAACTTCCTCTTGAGAGAATTTCAGTCCAGGAAACAACATTCCCTTCCAAGGGCAGTGACCCCAAGGACCTGAGGAGCTAGCTCCCTGTAGTCCTCACCTCTTAAAGATCTCCCATTGCCTCTGTAGGGGCCAACTTCTAATGCACAAGTATTAAGGGACAAACCATATCCAAACCACAGCATCATCAGAATCTGACATCTTTTCTTTCATTTTTCCACCTTTTCCTCTAAAATATTTATCCATTCCATCCATATTTATATCATATTAGATATTCTAAAGTCCTTGTCTGCTAATTTGAACATATGAGTCATCTGTGAGTCTTCCTCTATTAATTTTTTCCCTTTTGGTTACAAGTCACAGTCTTTTCCCAGCTTCTTCATGTGTCTCATTTTTTAAAAATATATGCCAAACACAGGATAAATGTATTAGAGACTGAGCTAGGCCATTTTCCCATTAAACAGGAGTTCAGTTAGATTGGGACCGAGTTGTCACTACCTAGTTTTCATTCATCTCAGTTTCAGGTGTCTTGAGGGTGGGATTAGACCCTTTAGTTCCAGCATAAGTATGGAATCACTGCACTATTAGACTGGAAATCTTGCTTTGCCTGCCAGACCGGTCTCCGGTCTGATGGAGTCCCAAGGAGAAAATCATGGTTGCAGCTTCTGGTTACTCTAGCAGCTCATGTGCAGTCATTGAATGTTCAACTGATTTCTCCTCAACCCCACAACATTACTCTGCATCTGGAAGGCTCACAGCTCTCTGTTCCTGTGTCCAGAGTTTTGGTAAATAACCACAGTCATGAACTAGAAAAGGATTGAAATTGAATTTATGTACACTTTTTATATCTATTTTTCTTTGACAACTTAAAGAAAATTGCTATTTTTCTTTTTTAGTTCATCCAGTGTTTTCATGTTATGGTTACTGACCAAGTTATAGTCTCTGTGGCCCTCTATCTCCTAACTGGTGGTGAAATTCTTGATATTCTCATGAAGTAGCATTTCTTCCTCCTTTCTGGGGGAAGAAACTATAGGAAGTGGGATCTAGCTGAAGGGACTGGGTTCCTGGGACATGTTCTTGGGGTCTATATACTGTCCCTGGCCCCTTTCTATTTCCTAGCTGCCATAAGTTAATTAGTTTTTATTTGCCATGCTCTTCTATCATGTTGTACTGCTTCACCACCAGCCCAGAAACAATGGAACCAGCCAGCCATGAACTGAAATGTCTGAAACTGTGAGCCAAAATAAATCTTTCCTCCTCTAAGTTAATTTTTCCAGGTACTTTGTCACAGTAATGAAAAACTAACACAGTAATCATTGGTAACACTCTCTGTATTTACCTTTCTCCTTTATATTCATTTTCAAATCATGTATATGGGATCATAGTGATCTTTAATTTTTCACTTATATATACATCTTGGATATAATTCCTCATCAGTAATAATAGATCAACTCACTATTTTTAATATACAGTATTCTAAGATATAAACAGATTATAAACCACCAAAGCAATCCCCGATTGGTGGATATTTAAGTTTTTCAATTAAATGTTATTACCAATAACTGACTATCTTTATATGCTTGTATATCAATGGGCTAGTATTTGTGCTGCCTTGGCTTTAAAGCCAGGCTTTGGCCATTTATGGTTAAAAAAAAAAAAAGGCAGCACTTTTGTCTTTTCCTTGGTGAGGGCTCAACTGTTGGATTCATCTGGTGTCGAGTCATAGCAGCCCTTATGACATCATATCTCCCTCCTCAACTCTCTCTGCTTATGCCATGGCTAGAGGAATTCAGACCTGAGGGGGATTTGAACCATCTACACCCAATCCCTGTGTGACCAATGGTGAATACAAGAAAGCCAGATACACTAGGCTTTTTAAGGATGCCCCCATAGATATTTCAGGATGCAGGGACCCTCTGACATCTGAAGACTCTGGGAAACTCTGGGGATGTGTGGGCTATTGAATGGAGAGAGAGGGATGACAGCCTTACTCTTACTTTTCTCCTAACTGCTGATTGCAGGAGGAGGAGGAGCAGCCTGAAGATAAAGATGAAAATCCCTTATTATCAGAGAACCCATCAGAGGTAGAGGTAGGAGGAGCCTTGCCTTAAGTGTCACTGATCCTTGGGTCCTAATGCTTGTGCCTAATGTCTTTTGCATGGTCCTAAGCCAAGAGGAATAAACTCATTCTTGTTTATCCTTTTCCCCTGTTTCCTTTTCAGACTGATATTCTGGCTGAGACACAGAAAACGGACGATACTGAAGTAAGTCATACTTAATAAAAGTATGACTTCTCAGACCATAGTGGGCTGGGGCTGGGGCTGGGGCTGGGACTGTTGTGTTTATGAAATGGAGTGACCAAGACGTGAGAAGCTTGGCTTTGTTAGAATTGTGTGTGTGTGTGTGTGTGTGTGTGTGTGTGTGTGTGTGTGTGTTGAACTAATTCAAACTATGAAAGTCAAGAGAAGTGAAGATGGGGGAAGAGATGAGAGGTTGATATTTCTGGGTTGGATAAAACTTTTTTTTTTTTTTTTTTTTTGGTACCAGGGGTAGAACTCATTTTATATTTTAGCCTATTTTATATTTTATTTAGAGACAGGGTCTCGCTGAGTTGCTTAGGGACTTGCTAAGTTTCGGAGGCTGGCTTTGAACTCGTGATCCTCCTGCCTCAACCTACTGAGCAGCTGGGATTACAGGTGTGCACCACCACACCTGGCTGGGTAAAACTTTTAATACCCGGACTTGACAGGGAGGGAGTAGTTTGTAAAATGAGGTAGAGTCAAGAATGAGGGCAGGATGACTTAAGGATGCCACTCCCCTCCCAGCAGTTGGTGGGAGGGTCTAAAGGGATATGGGTCTTGGTTAGGCAGATCATGATTGTCTTTTGACTCATATCATAGAGTTTTGCTGTAGCTTGGCTAACCTGATCTATGGGAAAACTGATTGCCAGGGAAGGTGTATTCCCATTTTACAGACTGAGACTAGGACTCAAAGAGCAAGGTGATACGATTGTAACCATTAAGCAGAAGGTGACAGAGGCAGGTCACTGACCTGCTCTTCTTGTTCCAGCCAATTTTAGAAGGGTTTCTAGGGACTCAGAAATCTTTCCTGGAACACCTTAGACTGAAATGGGTGGGGAACATTCTCTGAATGTCTCCTCTTTTTTTCTTGCAAGGCTCCAGTGATCCAGGATGAGATCTCCAAAGAAGATAAGGCAGTTATAAAGATCCAGTCTTGGTGGCGGGGCACACTGGTGCGTAGGACACTGCTACACGCTGCCCTCAGGGCTTGGGTCATTCAGTGCTGGTGGAGGCTGATGCAAGCAAAATTTGCAGAGAAGAGGCGCCGGGTGACACTTGATAAATTTTCACGGGAGGAGTGGGCAGCAGTCAGACTGCAGTCCTGGGCCCGCATGTGGCGCATCCGTCAGCGCTACTGCCAGGTGCTCAATGCTGTTCGTATTATCCAGGCCTACTGGAGGTGCCACACCTGTGCTTCCCGGGGTCTCATCAAAGGCCAATACCGAGTCACAGCCAGCCAGCTGCATCTCGAGTTGGAGATCCTGCTGGGCTCAGGGCCCTGTGTTGTGACAGAGTGTATTCCCCTCCCAATAAAGCAGTGAAGTGATCTTCCAAATACTTCCTTTGTTTGACAAACTGCGGAAGGACATGGTAGATGATGAGAGACACTTGACATCAAGTATGTTAGTGCTAAAGAATTGAGGGGTTATCTGAAGCTCTGTGTAGAGAAGGATCTGAGCTCCTTGTCTAGACTGAGCAGACTATAATTGATTAGCAATGGCGCCAAAGGTAGGAAAGCAGGGGTTACAGATTGATAAGGCTGACAAACCCCAGGGGGGCATCACTCATGCTTGGTCTAGGGAATGGCACACTCTCTCCAAAACTGTGTAAAGTAGAAATTCAGGGTGGGGGTCATAGCAATGGCGGTACATTTGCCAGGAATTTCACCCAGCTGGGCCTAGTTGCTCAGGGCTTGTTCCTTATTACCATGATTAAGAAAAGCCCACCCACCACAAGCCCATAATCTTGTCTCCCTGCACAACTGGGGTTGTATCCCTGAGGACAGCTTGTAAGAATTTGAGACCCAAACAGGAAGCTGTTAGAGAGCCCAATCAAATTCATTCCCCCCCCCCCCCCTCTCTCTCTCTCTCTCTCTCTCTCTCTCTCTCTCTCTCTCTCTCTCTCTCTCTCTCGTTTTTTTTTGGTGGTGCTGGGGATTGAACCTAGAGCCTTGTGCATATAAGATAAGCACTTCAACAACTGAGCTATACCCCCAGCCCCTCAAATTCTCATTCCCACCTTAAACATCATGTGTCCCTTACCCTTCAGCCCAGATGGGGGCTAGGATTCATTTTCCTCCACCCATGGCCAGTGTGAGAGGTCTCTCACAGCATGGGGACGGGGGAGATGGCATTCTACTGCCAGCCCTACCCTAAGGTGAGTGTCACACCTCAAGCTATCACAGACCCTGGAGCTGAGGAAGCCTTAGCTTTGTCTTGTCTCTGTACAGGATGTTCCAGGTAGAATTGAAAGTCCCTTCCTGTGACATGCTGCTACTTGGGAGTGGAAATGGGGCTAGTTGGTAATAAAAGGCCAATTAAGAGGTTAAAGCCAGTCTGCCCCTCTTCTTGCCTGGATACTGCTATCTCACAGGTCCCTGCAGAGAGGGAGGAGTCTGAGGTCTGAGTTGTTTGCTTCAAAGAAGAGTCCTTTCCTTCAGAGCTCTATATCCAGCCCTGCTCTATTGACTCTTCCCTGGTGACCTAATCTTGTAGCTCACAGAGGTTCTGAGACAATGCCCAGGGCTCTCAGGCTCCAACTCTCTGTCTTGTACTTAGGTATTAACTCTTTGTTTTCTGTTCTTTTGCCTCAGTGCCTGGGTCTTTCACTCTCTCTCTCTGAAGGATTTCTGTCACTCTCTGATCTAGGTCAGGTCCCTAGCTCTGTCTGTCACTGCCATGTGGCTACGGACAAATTGATTCCTTTCTCTAAGTCTCAGTTTCATGAGTTGTGAAACAGAGCTAATGACCCCCACCTTTTAGGATAAATGTCAAATACTGTGATACCTCATTGTTCTGCTGTTCTTTAAAACATGAAGTTGTACACCTTAAATATGATTGTGTGTATATATATATATATTTTTTTTAAATTTATTTTTTAGTTGTAGTTGGACACAATATCTTTATTTATTTTTATGTGGTGCTGAGGATCAAACTCAGGGCCCTGCACATGCTAGGTGAGCGCTCTACCACTGAGCCACAACTCAGCCCCAATCCACAACCCAGCCCCTGTATTTATATATTTTTAACATGTCAATTAAAACTCAATAAAGCTAAAAAAAAAATCAGCATCATCCACAAAACAGACATAGACTTTAAATGCTGGTGGACATGGAAAAAGCAAATTCTGGGGTCGGCTGGAATGATCCACAAAACTCTTACAGGTGATCTAGCCCTGCTCCCAGACCATCTCAGTGGGCAGGGCTGGGAAGTATATGTTTGTATACATGCACAAACAATACTCACATCACTGTTTATTTCTATATCTTTCTATGTTGGAATCTGTGAGTTCCTTTGAGACCTTCAATCCCAATCTAAACTCACTGAGTTCATTCTAGTTTTCTCCTTTCCATATTCTTCTCTCCTTGCTTTTTTTTTTTTTTTTTTTTTTTTTTGATACTGGGAATTGAGCTCGGGTGCTTCACTACAGAGTTACATCCATCCTCAGCCCTTTCTATCTTTTTATTTTGAGTTAGGGTCTTGCTGAGTTGCCCAGGCTGGCCTCATACTTGCAATCCTCCTACCTCGACCTCCCAAATTGCTGGGATTACAGGCATGTGCCACTGCACCTCTCTTAATTTTCTTATTTGATCTTCCTTACAGTTACCTAATTTTCCATGGTTTCTGCTGATCTCTTTCCTGTACAAACACCTTCTCTACCTTGCTTGGGCTCTGATACCTCAGTGGACGATTGTTCTCTTCATGTGGTTCTGTCCCCTCATTGTTCTGCTACTCTGTGGAAATGCCCCTCTCGCCCATCTAGAGTTGTCAGGAAATGTCAGGACACCCTCTATGTATCAATTCTCTGTATAGTGCCCAAGTTCTGACTTAACTATGAGACAAGGCTGCCTTCCTCATCCCATGGGATATGATACACATTATTGATATGACCTTGGACCCCTGTGTGGACTCTTCTTTCTGCCAGGTTCTCTCCCTCTCAACACCAATGCCTTGGGCACTCTTCTTGGCATCCTCACTGGCTTTGTGCCACGGCTGTTCTCTCCTCTCCAGGTACATTTACATTGAAATGTAGAAAGAAAGATGAAAGAAAGAAAGAAAAGGGAGGAAGGAAGGAAGGAAGGGAGGGAAAGAAAGGAAGGAAGGAAGGAAGGAAGGAAGGAAGGAAGGAAGGAAGGGAGGACAAGAGAAAACTAAAATTCTAATTAAAAAGCAGAGACAGGGCTGGGGTTGTGGCTCAGTGGTAGAGCGCTTGCCTAGCATGTATGAGGCACTGGGTTTGATTCTCAGCACCACATATAACTAAATGAAATAAAGGTCCATTAACAACTGAAAAAAAAATCAGAGACAAACCATCTGCAGAAGAAAATTCTCAGTCACTGGCTAAAATTTGTTTAGGTTTTCATCCTAAACCTGAAGGAAACATAACCACATAGAAAACTCAGAAAACATCCAAGAGAAAATGGATCCAAATGTATAAGCACAGGTTCAGGACTTCCTTTCCTTCTATGAATTCATAGGAACAACAGAAAAATAATATATTAATTCCAAAATCTCTAATTGTACCTAAATAGGAAGGGATAATCAGTAGATAGAAATTATGTGAAATCTCTAAAAGAAGGCATATGTGAAAAAAGACTGAAAGAAAATAAGTTATAAAAAAGGTCTTGGGCAAAAAGGAAAGAGTGGCTACATAGGCTGTCCAAGCAGCTGGCTTTGGTTGCTGCAGGGGCTGATTGCAATGTACTAACCAGCTCTCCAGGGAACCAGGCAGCTGGCAAGAGAGGGCTTGTGTCCAGGTGGCCCTCTCTTGAGAGTGTGCTGAGGAGGAGTGGCAGGGCCTTGTGTCATGTCCTTAACCAGGAGACTGATGAGCCTGCCATGAGCCTGCCTCAAACCTCCCTTGTAATCCTCAGAGTCAGGGACATGGCAATTATCAACCAGCTGTGGGGAAGTCAAAATACAAAGAGGGACACCCAAACAAGAACCATCAAACTTTGGAAAGCCACAGCATGAAAAAAAACATCCCTAAACCCCATAAGCGGAAACACAATGGCCAAGGGAAAGTCTTAAGAAAGGTTTAAAAAGTGAATTTAATATGCTCAGTGGACAGAGGAAAATATCTTAAGTATGAAAAAAGCAAACCATTATTTATGGACCTTAGGAAAAATGCTTGTCAAAATTAACAGATGGGATGAGTAGCAAAAAAGACATCTAAAGTGCAGATTAGTGAGTGCAATGTTTGACATGAAGAATAATCCTGGATTGCAGCACAACAGGGCAAAGAAATGAAAAGGTTAGAGAAAATAAGCAGTGATCCAGAAGTTTCTGCCATGGTTGAGTGTCTGTCCCTGAGAAAGAAAGTACAGAAATGGATGGCAGCAACATTACAGCGTGAATGACTCCCAGAGCTTATAGGAACTCACTTGCCCTCAAAAGGTAAAAGAAAACAGATTGACAGCAACAGAGGTTGCAGCACAGTGTCATTACTGAGGAATATAAAACACTCCAAAAGTTAAAGAGGAGGAGAAAGCAACAAATTACCAACTAGGGAATAAGTTTCAGATTGATGTCTGCCCTCAGCAGCAACATGGGGTCCAAGGAGAGAGTGAAGCAACACCCTCGTGCTCTGATAGAAAATATATTTAAGCATCGAGTGATATGCTATCTCAAATGCCATTCAAGCACAAAAGCAGAGTAGAAAGCATTTTTATTAATTTAGAGACTTCTTTATTAATTCACAGTTTGGTTTGTAACTGTCAGCTCCTTCAGGGGTCACTTGGGTGGCAGAGAGCCTGCCTTGTCTGAGGTCAAAGCCCTTCCATATGCCAATTACAGTGACTGATCCAGGTGAACAGAGACCTGGGAATTGAACTCTGGTTGGAGCAATTCTGCTGGGTCATTTCATCCTCATAGCTTCATATGGTACCTGCAAAGCTTAGTAAGGGAGTATGATGAACAAACTATACAGCCATTGATTTGATGAAATGCATCAATTCTTTGAAAAGCAAAAACTACCAAACACTTGACCAAGATGAAACAAATAACCTGAGTTATACTACAGCCATTAAAAAAAAATTGAATTTAAGCTGAGCATGGTGGCCTATCTGATACCAAGACCAGTGTTACAATAGAAAATTATGGACCAATGTGCCTCATGAACGTAGAAGCAAACAAAACAAAACAAAACGAACAACAAATTATCAGATCCAACTTTGCAACATATCCAAAAGTATCTCTCTCACACACCCCATGAATGGGGATTTATTTCAGATATACAGTGGGGTATGATGATCTAGATCCTTATCCCTGGGGAATCTCATTCTCTGGTTGCGCTTCTTAGGCCATGATTAACCATATGGGTTCATCTACCATTACAATTGAGGGTAAGGCACCAAGAGATCGTCCAGTGACTCACTCAAAGGGTATTATCTGCCCCCAGAGTATAGCCCACCCCATCCTAATGATCAGGGTTATTATTCCTGCTAATATGGTGACTCCTTTTAGTACTAGCACATTTCTTGGCAAAAGGAGGCTGATGTGAACAGGTCATAGTCATAGCTTTAATGCTCTCTCTCTGGCAGAGATGCTAGTCAAAGATGAAGGAAATCTAGAAAGGGTGGTAGATGACTCGGGTGGGGGGAGAAAGGAGTGTGAGTAATGGCTCCAAGGTCAACTGTAGTAGTGGGGACTTCAGTGTGTCTCTCTGAGATAAGATGTCTCTCTGGAATCTTGAAGAAGCTATTTTGAAGTGGTGAAAACTTACTACAGGAAGCAGGTAGATCTGAGTGGCATAAAGGGATGGGTCACAGAAGATGTGTGGATGTAGTGGATCCTTGCTGAATAGTGGGTGATGCATCACACAAGAGTTGGGAATACTGGCTGCTCTTGGGTCACTGCTCTCTCTTTCTGAGAATTGCCTTTGGCCCCAGGGAAAAGAGTTGACCAGTTCTGTCTTCTCCTTAGGGGAATACTGCAGCCAGTGACTGGCTTGTGATTAGTGAGGGTTGACTTATGTCCCCACAGAAAGATATGTTGAAGTCCTAATTCCCAGTACCTAAGAATGTGACCACTACAGTTTGGATCTGGAATGTCCCCTGAAGGCCTAACACAAAGGTGTACTCCCCAACTTGGCACTACTGGGAGGTAGTGAAAAGTATAGGGGTGGGGGGCAGTGAAAGTTTTTTTGGGGGACTGTGGAACCCTAGTCTCTTTCTCTCTTTTTTCCTCAGCTGTAAAGTGGGACTAATGTCACTCCATTGTTATTCCCATGGACAGTGGATTCTGGTGATGAGGGCCTTGCCTCTGAAGCCAGACAGATGAAGGCTCTAAACTTATGCAGGTCTCACAGGGTCTAGCCAACACTTTCATCTTCAAATGTATGCTTCCAGAAACTTCCCTGTCCCACACATTTTGTCCCCACTATTTCCCCCATCCTCTGTCTTCCTCTCCCACTCACCCCAGTAACTTCACACCAACATGCTCCCCAGCCTCAAATGGCCTCCTTTCCTTCCCTGCTTTCTCCTTATAGATCCACACAGGCTTTTCCCTTAGGCACCCTGTACATTCCAAATGCATGTCTCAGTGACCCCTTGGACTGTGACTTTGAGGGGAAATAATGTCCAGGTGGGTCTTTAGAGGTTGGGTAGAGGTGGGTCTGTTGCGCTACCGGTCATCCATCCAATTGAGACCTTGATGCCCTCCAAGACAGTGAAAGACAGAAAAGCACTTGAACCCATTTGTATACAAATAAGTGCTTATATTTGGGTCATCTTTTTCTTTTTTTTTAATTAAAAATTTTTAAATTCTAATTTGTTATATATGACAGCAGAATGCAATTCAATTCATATTACACAAATAAAGCACAATTTTTCATGTCTCTGCACACAAAGTAGAGTCATACCATTCGTGTTTTCATACATGTTGTTAGGGTAATGATGTCCATCTCATTCCACTGTCTTTCCTACCCCATGCTCCCTCACCTCCCCAGCCTCCCTTTTGCCCTATCTAAAGTTTGTCTATTCCTCCCATGCTTCCCGCCCGCCATCCCCATTATGAATCAGCATACTTATATCAGAGAAGACTTTTGGCATTTGGTTTTTTGGGATTAGCTTACTTGACTTAGCATTATATTCTCCAGCTCCATCCATTTACCTGCAAATGCCATGATTTTATTCTCTTTTAAGGCTGAATAATATTCTATTGTGTATATATACCACATTTTCTTTATCCATTCATCTACTGAAGGGCATCTCAGTTGGATCCACAGTTTAGCTATTGTGAATTGTACATCAATGGGGCTACGTCCCTGTAATGTGCCGTTTTTTAAGTCCTTTGGGTATAAACCAAGGAGAGGGATAGCTGGGTCAAATGGTGGTTCCACTCCCAGTTTTCCAAGGAATCTCCATACTGCTTTTCATATTGGTTGCACCAATTTGCAGTCCCAAAAGCAACATATGAGTGTGCCTTTTCCCCACATCCTCACCAACACTTATTGTTGTTTGTCTTCATAATAGCTGCCATTCTGACTGGAGTGAGATGAAATCTTAGAGTAGTTTTGATTTGCATTTCTCTAATTGCTAGAGATGTTGAATATTTTTCATATATTTATTTATTGATTGTATATCCTCTTCTGAGAAGTGTCTGTTCAGGTCCTTGGCCCATTTATTGATTGGGTTATTCGTTTTTTTCAGTGTTAAGATTTTTGAGTTCTTTATATACCCTAGAGATTAGTGCTCTATCTGATGTGTGTGTGGCAAAAATTTGCTTCCAAAATGTAGGCTCTCTATTCACCTCACATATTGTTTCTTTTGCTGAAAAGAAACTTTTTAGTTTGAATCCATCCCACTTATTGATTCTTGATTTTAATTCTTGTGCTGTAGGAGTTTTATTAAGGAAGTTGGGGCCTAATCTGACATGATAGAGATTTGGGTCTACTTTTTCTTTTAATAGGCACAGTGTCTCTGTTTTAATTCCTAGGTCCTGATTCACTTTGTGTTGAGTTTTGTGAGAGAGATAGGGGTTTACTTTTATTTTGTTGCATATGGATTTCTAGTTTTCCCAGCACCATTTGTTGAAGAGACTATCTTTTCTCCAATATATGTTTTGGTGCCTTTGTCTAATATAAGATAACTGTACTTATGTGGGTTTTTCTCTGTGTCCTATATTCTGTACCATTGGTCTACATGTCTATTTGGTGCCAATACTATGCTGTTTTTGTTATTATAGCTCTGAGTATAGTTTAAGGTCTGGCATATTGATGCCATCTGCTTCACTCTTCTTGGTAATCATCTTTTTCTTCATCTTGATTTACTTCACTTACTAGATCTTGTGTACCCTTCTATATCGCTTTCTAGAGAACAAACTCATTCTAATTGTTTTTTAGTATACGACTGTTTCAATCAACTGAAACCCATTTAATGAACATCAGCCAGGTGATAATGAGTATCATCATATGCTTTTGTGTCACTCACCATTTGGAGTGTTTTTATTTTTAATTTTTGAGGTACTGGGAATTGAACCCATGACCCTGTGACATCGCCAGCCTTTTTCCAATTTTATTTTAAGGCAGGGTATTACTATGTTGCCTGAGCTGGCCTCAAACTTGCCATCCCACTGCCTCAGACTCCCAAGTTGATGGGATTATAGGCAAGTACCGCTCCATCTGGCTTGGGGTGTTATTTTTGTAGATATTTGGCAGAAAAGGACAGTTCTTCTGGGCTTCCCTTAGAAGGGCTCAACTGTTGGAAGCCATGCTGGTGCCTGAGTCATAGGTGCCCTTATGACATCACCATAAACACAGCCTTTTCTCTACTCCCCCCACCCCCACTCTTTCACTGGAGCTTTGGCTGGAGGGCAGACCGGAGGGTGATGGAACCATCTAGCCCACAACTATGGGTAATTTAGTAGAGTACAGACCTGTGGGGGTTTGACCATCCATCCCCTGGTTAGGGACATTAATTGTTTTTTTTTTGGTGGGGGCCGGGGGAGTACTGAGGATTGAACTCAGGGGCACTCAACCACTGAACCATAGCGCCCCATTTTGTATTTTATTTAGAGACAGGATCTCACTGAGTTGCTTAATGCCTTGCTTTTTGCTGAGGCTGGAATTGAACTCATGATCCTCTTGCCTCACCTCCTGAGCCACTGGGATTATAGGTATGCAACATCGTACTCAGCACATTCATTGATTTTTTTTTTATAATGTTAGACCAACCATGCAAAGAAAAGACCACCAGACTCCAATTGAAATCAAATTAAATCAAGCTTATAATTTCAACCGGCAGGGCTACCTCTCTCAACAAAAACCGTGGGAACAAAAGCAGCCCCACAGCTCTCCAGGAGTGCAGCTTTATAGCCCAGAAAGTTACACAAAGTGGGGTTTGAGAACTTACAGATAACAAAAATCTGATGAGCATAACACAAAGGCTAGTTTATATTTTTGCTGGCCCCAACATCAGAATTTATGAAGGTTGTCTTTATGAAGGTCATTAGAGCCTCAGAGAGGGTTGTTATCTGGCCGGGGAAGGCCAAGGTTTATGAGGCATCATTAAATTTCAGAGAGGGTTGTTATCTAGGAAAGCCAGTCATGGGTGAGTTCAAGGCACAGGCAGGCATTCCAAGCAAGTTTAAAAATCGCAGTAATTTATAGTAAAGCCGAAATTAGCTTTTCATGCCTTTGTGGTGAGATGGCTCCCAATCTTAAGAGGGAATTAGTCTGGGTTTATCATATAATACTTTTATTTTTTAAATTGCTTTTATTTTTTTAAATTCATGTCAATAGAATGTATCACAATTCTTATTACACATATAGAAACACAATTTTTCATATCTCTTTATATAAAGTATGTTCACATTAATTCATGTCTTCATACATGTACTTTGGATAATGATGTCCATCACATTCCACCATCATTGCTAACCATTCATTGATTTTTAACAGATGGATCCATCCAAACTTTCTGAGAGGGCAGGGTAAATTTCCTGTAGTTTCTTTGAGAGGGTATTCCCTCTTCGTGTCTGGAGTCCTGGGAAAGGCGTGGAAGTTGGGGTTGTGGTTGATTTGACATCTGGTGATAGGAGAGCACCTTTTACCTTATCCTGTGTTTCCCCCCCTGAACTCCAGTGTAGAAAGACAACAACCCATTTTAAATTATCATCGAAGAGGATGATGAAATCACATTGATAGAACAGAACTTGAGGAAGCAGAGGAGAGAAGAGGGAATCAACTCCACACATCTCCTCACTCACTACCCTGCTGCCTCTATACCATGTTCACTACCTCCCTAGGTCCTCAACTCCTAAGGTAGCTAGGTCTAGCTTTTGCTGTGGACATCTCTGGCCTTCGAAGTCCAGTGGCATGACTCAAAGACCTGAAAATGTTATTTATTGTCCAAAGATATGTTTCACTGAGAGGGGCACTTGCTGTCATTATGCCAAGACACCAGGCATAAACCCAGGCCATCCCAGGTAAACTGGGATAAATGGCTGCTGTACACAGAGCTGGGATGAACAGAGATTGTCTCCTCCTCCTCTTATTCTTTTCTCCATTTCACCCTTAAGCAGAGAGAGTTGGGTCTGGCTGAGATAAGGAGCAGGGAGTGTGGCAAGGAGTGTAGACCCAGGCCACATAGGTTTGGGAGCTGTCATGGGGCTATGTTTAGGAATGCAAGGGCCAAGGTGTGGGAAGCCAGGTTTTAAAATGTGTGTGTTAGTGTGGATGAATATTTGTTTGCACCCATGTATATGTTAACTCATGTTGAACCTGTCAATAACAAGGTGAGGTGGAAGAATCTTTGACTACTTTGGTGAGGCAGAGGGGACACAACAGTTTGTGGTTAAACAGCTCAATGGCTAACCTGCGGATAGGCCAGAACTGGGGGTCTAGCTACCGTGAGGGAGTCTATCCTATTCCCTCTATCAAAATATCATTGTTGGAGACCATCGTGGTTGTCAGAGGCAGGGTGCAGGGCAAGCCAAGAGGGGTGGGAAGGATCTGAAGAGATGGTCATGGATTCCAGATAAGCTGTCCTGTCCAGGTGAAACTTGAAGCTCTTTTACCTCTAAATCATGATATTCTTGCTCTAGACTGGCCAACTAAATGAGGAACACTGGGTGAAATAGCTAGAGCAGACATACCCCAATTTTACAAACAGTGACATTTAGACTTAGAGGTCAATGTGATGCTTCCATGTCCATCAGCCAGAAACTAGCAGAAACTAGCAGAAACTACCTGGTCTCTTGGGTCTAGCTGTGGCCATGCCCAGTGCTCCTGAAATCTTAAGGAAGTGGCCATTGTTGATACACATGCGTGCTCCTGGCACACCCTGAGTTTCCTAAGTGTCCTAAACATTCTCTGCGTTCTCTTGCCAGGCTCCAACGACGACGCCGCGGATGAGAAGGTCATCATAAGCACAGAGGATACTGCTGCTGTGTTCATCCAGGCCTGGTGGCGAGGCACGTTGGTGCGACGCACACTGCTGCATGCTTCCCTCAGGGCGTGGACCATCCAGTTATGGTGGAGGCAGATACGGGTGAAGCTCATGGAAAATAGGCGGCGTAATGCGCTGGATTTCTATGCGCGGAAAGAGTGGGCAGTCGTCACGCTGCAGGCGTGGGTCCGAATGTGGCGCATCCGCACACGATACTGTCGATTGCTAAATGCTGTCCGCATCATCCAGGTTTATTGGCGTTGGCATAGTTGTCATACCCGTGGTTTTATTCAGGGAGACTATGCTCTCAAAGAAAACCAATTGAATATTCAACTTGAAATCTCTCTGGGTTCACAGGCTTGTAAGGTGCAACAACACATACCCCTTCCATTAAAAGAATGATCAGGTCTGCTCTATCTGCGTTCCCAGCTGTCTTTTTATTTGACATATTTCCAGGAGGTCATCGTTGGAGCTTATGATGGCAGATACTGTAGGCAACTCACAAATCAGCTTTGGGGAATCAGCAGGGGTAGTCTGGTTACAAGTGAATAACCCTTTGCAGAGCCTAGCCTTGTGTGCTGCAGTTGGGGAGACACCCAAGAGGATCAATTCTAGGGAGACTATGTAAATAGTGCTCCTTGTGGCCCCTTGGAGTTTTGCATCATCCTTGGCTCTTTTTTGGGGAGTACTGTTTTCTAAGACTTATTTAAAGAATTATGGTAAAACATAAAAGTTTACCATTTTAACTGTTTTAAAATGTACAGTTCAGCGACTTAAGTTTAATCACCTTGTGATATCATTACCACCGATCATCTCTGTAAGAGGGGTCCGGCGGAACGTCAGAGGGAGAGACCACACACAAGAGACTTACTCCATGCAATTGGCAAAAGGGGATTTATTGGGGATCCATTCCAGCGCGCTGGGACTCTGTGCCCACTCAAGAAGGGAGCGCAGCTCAGAGCCACGAGCAGAGGTTCAAACAGAGCTTAAGTACACTTTTTGGGGAGGGCGGGAGGCTTTGCATACATCAGAACAAATCATCATGAGGCCCGGGGAAATTGAACAACAACTCTGAAACGTGATTGGCACATTCATTGGTGGGAACAGATTGGGCGGGGGTTGATTGGTCATTTGTAAGCGGGTTACACATTCAAACTGATTGGTCCAGGCCCTGTGACGAACTGCACAGGGCCCTAGGCTAAATGGCCAGTAGGGTGTTGTCTTAACTATCTCAGGAATCTGGGTGTAACAGAGGAACTTAATAATACCTAATCTTTTATATTCAAGCTTTCCAGCTTAGAAACTTTACCCTTTCAATCTCCAGAACTTTTTGGGTTTTGCAAAACTGAAACTTTGTACCCATTAAACACCAATTCCTCATCCTTCCAGCCCCTTGCAACCATTATTCTATTTTTTTTTTTTTTGTGGGGCATACTAAGGATTGAACTCAAGGGCACTCAAACGCTCTGCTACATCCCCAGTCCTATTTTGTATTTTATTTAGAGACAGGATCTAATTGAGTTGCTTAGTGCCTTCCTTTGGCTGAGGCTGGCTTTGAAATCGTGATCTTCCTGCTTCAGCCTTCCGAGCCTCTGGGATCACAGGCATGTTCCACCACTGCACCCACCTCCACCATTTTATTTTGTCCCAAAATTTGACTAATCTAACTGACTAATCTAGATCACTCATGCCGCAGTCTTGGCTGGGCACAAGATCACGAGCTACTCACAGCTTTGTAGATTCAAACAGCAATTCTTTATTCCCGAACTCACACCAGCCTCCACACACGTTCAGGGGAAATCTAAAATCTGCCCGCACAATTCATGTCCCAAATACTTTCTCAATTCCACGAGAACTCAGCGGGAACTCAGGCAGCAGGAACGCCCTATTCCCAGCAGCAATAAACTTAAACCTGGAACTTCCCTAAAACCACATTGTCTTAAACCGGGAACCCCCTAAACCCAAGGAGCGGGATACTTCCTCAAACCTGCAGGATACACCTTAAACCTGGATCCACCCTCGTCCTTGAGCAGTGTCACCTTTCTCAAACACACATGCAAGGTCACAGCGGATTTCCAAGGCAAGTCCATTTAACATGGGGTACACTGACAAGGAAATTTCGATGCATCATTCCTACTTGGCAATGGCCCTCAGCACACTCATAAGAGTAGAATCATCCAAATTGACTGCTTGCTTCACTTACTGTAATGTCTTCAAGGTTCATCCATGTTGTAGCATGATTTTCCCTTTTAAGGATGCATAATATTCCTCTGAATGCATACACCACTTATTATTTAGCTATTCATTTGTCAATTGTTATTTGTGTTACTTCCACTTTTTTCCTATTTGAATAGTGTTACTATGAACATGGGTATACCAATATTGCTTCAAGTTCCTGCTTTTGGTTGAGCATGGTGGTGCATGTCTGTAATCCCAGCTACTTGGCAAGGCTGAAGCAGGAGTATCACAAGTTCCAAGCCAGCCTGGACAACTTAGCAAGATTCTGTCTCAAAATAAAATACAGAGGGGCTAGGGATGTAGCTCAGTGATAGAGCACTTGCCAGAATGGGCAAGGCCCCAGGTTCAATCCTCAGTACCAAAAAAAAAAAAAAAAAAAAAAAAAAAAAAAAAATCCCACTTTCAATTCCTTTGGATAGATACCCAGAAGTGGAATTGCTGCTGGATCATATGGTAATCCTATTATGATTTTTTTTTGAAGAACTGCTGTGCTGTTTTCTATAGCTGCTGCATCATTGTGTGCTGCCCTCAACAGTACACAAGATTTCTAATTTCTCCATATCCTCATCCACACTTGTCTCTGCTTTCTCCATATAGTCCTCCGAATGGTTTCTTGTTGTGTGTGTGTGTGTGTGTGTGTGTGTGTGTGTGTGAACAACTTGGCATCACTGATTGCAAAGCATTAAACTGATTTTCATAGAAAAAATAACTATCTTTTCACACTTATATTTCATTAATTACTTGGTATTTTAAAAAATTATATAACAAATATAGCTGACATAAACAAATTTGGGAATCAACACAAATAATTGTATATGTTTGTCACTTTTTTATTGCTCTGAACAAAATACTTGATGAGAATAATTTAGAGGAAGAAAAGATAATTTTGAGTTCATAGTTTCAGAGGTTCAGTCCACAGTTGGCTGACTCTATAGCTCTGGGCCCAGAAGGACAGAAGGGCATGGCAGAGGAGAGCTGCTTACCTCATGGTAGCCAGGAAGCAGACAGAGTGGGAGGAGTCAGGGACAAAATATCTAACCCTCAAGTCATGCCCTCATTGACCCACTTCCTCCAGCCTTGCCCCACCTGCCTATAGTTACCATCTAGTAGTAATCCATCCAAATTATTAAGCAATCAAGTTGACTAATCTACTGATTAGGTTACGGTTCACATAATCTAATCACTTCCTCTCCTGCATTGAGAAAGGAATTTTTGGGGGACCACTTATATTCAAACAATAACCCCCTGGTAAGTATATCTCTCAACTAGTGGATGCATAATTGCTTGGGCACCTAATTAGACACAAAAGAAGTATATTTGTGGGCCTCAGCTAATCTCTTTGTGGTTTTGATATGAATCTTCCTAATGATTAGTGATGAGGAACATTTTTTTTTTTTTTTTTTTTTTTTTGGTGCTGAGAATTGAACCCAGGGCTTTGTGCATGCAAGACAAGTACTCTACCAACTGAGCTATATCCCCAGCCCACCATCTTTTCATATTCTTGTAGGGCATTTTTTGTAGGGCATTTGACTTGTTTGGAAAAATGTTTAAATTTTTTGCCCTTTTGTTTTTAATTTAATTTATTTAATTTTAAATTACATTCTTTTTTTTGTCAACACTTATAATTACATTAAGGTCTCATTTCACCCTTTCATGATTAACAAACCAACAAAAAAATTCTGGTTGGAATTTACACTGTCTTATCCATTGCTGAACTTAAGTATTAGTATTTAATGCCATTTCTCTCCAACAAATAATATGGTATAAAATATCTTAAGTCTTCTGGTATGTTTAAATTGCATCAAATTAAGGTTAAGCTTGAGATTGACATTCCAAACCAAATTCTAGCAGAGGATTACATGATGTTTTTGTACATATCAAATAGTAAGTTTAAAAAGTGTTTATGGGCACATAATTAAACTGTACATAGAGAATCCTCAATTTAGAGTCAATAATTGGCTTATTTAAATATAGATATATTTGATAGTTTCCAAGGTAAGTTCACCACTAGGTAAATTCTAATAATTTGGTTGAACAGTTATATAAACTGACCTAATCAGTACCATTAAGGATTTCTAAATGTATTTTATCATGTACTTAGTATAATACTGTCATGTTAATATTATCAGTACTAAACTGCAGACAAGATAAGTTAAAAACTGTGCAGAAACTGGGCATGCCTACAATCCCAGTGGCTTGGGAGACTGAGGCAGGAGGATCATGAGTTCAAAGCCAGCCTCAGCAAAAAGCAAGGCACTAAGCAACTCAGTAAGTCCTTGTCTCTAAATAAAATACAAAATAGAGATGGGGATGTGGCTCAATGGTCGAGTGTCCCTGAATTCAATCCTCAGTAGCCCCCCCCCCAAAAAAAAAAAGAACTGTGTAGAAAATCTGAGAACCCTATTTTTACCTTCTGTACATTTTCATTATCTATTTCTTTCTCTTCAAACCATCTCCTGGGCCAAATGCTACTTTCCACCAGCTCTTAAGTTTCCCTATCAATAACAGGGCATGGTGCATGCCTGTAATCCCAGTGATTTAGGAGGCTGAGGCAGGAGGATCTCAAGTTTGATGACAGCCATTTACTGAGACCTCAGCAACTGAGCAGGACCCTGTCTCAAAAACCAACCAACCAAACAAATAAAAAGGACTGGGGATATAGCTCAGTGGTAAAAGCACCCTGGGTTCAATCCTCAGTACCAAAAGGAGCTTATCAGAATAAATTGCATTAAAGATACTACTGGGGGAATTTTTAAAATGGTGGAATAGAGAAGGTTGCTTTTCTGGCTGCTCCATGGTATGAAACCAAGAAAGCAGATAGGCAGCTTCTCAACAAGGTGGATGAACAAAAAAATGGGGGGGGGGTGAGCATACTTTACTGAAATTTAATAATGAACATTCAAAGCATATTGGAGACTCAGGCAGTTGGATATAATATAAGAAATCCCCTTTGCCATAGCCACTGCTGCATCTGGAGGCACCAGTCAGAATGGTCCCTCCACTTTGCTCATGGAGGGATAAGGGAATTAAAGAACCCAAATTTTTAGGATGCCTGATCCCTGTGGGGACAGAGTTAAAAGATCAAAGACACTGCCTGACTAAGCTGAAAGGCACAATTTACAACATCCTTGTGCAGGAAAGAAGCCCCATCTCTCCCACTGCATGTGGAAGACCAAGGAAGGAATGATTTGTAGCTGTGGCAGGAAGTTGGCAGCTGAGGGAGCTGATTCCTGGCAAACCCTAGTTTGGCCCAAAACACAGGTCTGGCAAAACCACACTGCACAACATAGAGTGTGTCTAAGTGACCAGGAGAAAATCAATTGTGGAGAGAGGTTTATACAAGGGACAACATGTTGAGGAAACCCACCTGGCTTTCCCCTTCCCCCTCCATTCTGGCTGCTTGCAGGACTGCATGGGAGAGATGCATCTGGCCAGGAATTTGAAAGGGCAGCGGTGGGACAAATTGAGTTTGGAGACTGAAACTGAGACCAGGAAACATGGGATCTGCAGGTGACATAGTGGACTAAGAATTGGTGGCTCCACCACATGAGGGGAACCCAGGGGAGAATTCTGGGGTGCAGTCTTCCAGCATGGCCCTGAAGGTGCACTGACTTAAAATCTCCTGGCAAGTTGGCTTTCAGCAATTGGCCAGGAGATTTTAAATCAGCCTGGAGCCCTCCTAAGCCTAAACCCCATCTCCAGGAGTTCCACCCAAGGATTACCTCTCTCCCTCTAGCAATGCCACTCTGAGGGTAGAGAAAGCATTACATTCCAGATGATCCCACCTAATACTGCTGAGAAGGGAAACCGAGAACCTTTTGAACTCCAATGGAAATAATTTGTTAACTTTTTATTGAAGATCTTTTTTTCTTTCCTCCTTTTTTCTTTTCTATGTGTGTGTGTGTGTGTTTTTTTTCTGTGTTTGCCTAAAAAAGACTGGAAGACCAATGGTACAGAATAGAGAACATGGAGACTAACCTACAGAATTACAATTATATTAGACAAGGAGCCAAAAACATGTACTGGAGAAAAGATAGCCTCTTCAACAAATGGTGCTGGGAAAACTGGAAATCTATATTGCAACAAAATGATATTAAACCCCTATCCACAAAGTTCAAATCAAAGTGGATCAAGGATCTAGGAAATAAACCAGAGACTGTGTCTATTAGAAGAAAAAGTAGGCCCTAATCTTCATCATGTGGGATTAGGCCCCAACTTCCTTAATAAGAGTCCTATAGCACAAGAATTAAAACCAAGAATCAATAAATGGGATGGATTCAAACTAAAAAGTTTCTTCTCAGCAAAAGAAACAATCTGTGAGGTGAAGAGAGCCCACATCTTGGGAGCAAATTTTTACCATACACACATCAGAGAGAGGACTAATCTCTAGGGTATATAAAGAACTCAAAAAGCTAAGCATCAAAAAACAAATAACCCAATCAATAAATGGGCCAAGGACCTGAACAGACACTTCTCAGAAGAGGATATACAATCAATCAACAAATATATGGAAAAATGCTCATCATCTCTAGCAATTAGAGAAATGCAAATCAAAACTGCTCTTAAGATATCATCTCACTCCAGTTAGAATGGCAGCTATTATGAAGACAAACAACAGTAGGTATTGAAGAGGATATGGGGAAAAAGATATACTCATATACTGCTGGTGGGACTGCAAATTGGTGCAGCCAATATGAAAAGCAGTATGGATATTCCATGGAAATCTGGGAATGGAACCACCATTTGACCCAGCTATCCCTCTCCATGGTCTATACTCAAAGGACTTAAAAACAACATATTACAGGACACAGCCACATCAATGTTTATCACAGCACAATTCACAATATCTAAACTGTGGAACCAACCTAGATGCCCTTCAGTAGATGAATAGATAAAAAATGTGACATATATACACAATGGAATATTACTCAGCAGTAACAGAGTATAAAATCATGGCATTTGCAGGTAAATGGATGGTGTTGGAGAAGATAATGCTAAGTGAAGTTAGCCAATCCTCCCCCCCCAAAAAAAAAATGCTGAATGTTTTCTCTGATATAAGGAGGCTGATTCATAGTGGGGTAGGAATGGGGAGCATGGGAGGAATAGACAAACTCTAAATAGGGCAGAGGTGTGGGAGGGGAAGGGAGAGGGCAGGGGGTTAGCAAGGATGGTGGAGTGTGATGGACATCATTATCCAAAGTACATGTATAAAGACATGAATTGGTGTCAACATACTTTATATACAACCAGAGATATTAAAAATTGTGCTGTATATGTGTAATAAGAATTGTAATGCATTCTGTGTCATTTATTTTTAAAAATAAATTAAAGAATAAAAAAAAGAAATATGTGATAATCTGAAAAGACCAAATTTAAGGTTTATCAGATGAAGGCATGGAGATACAAATAAAAGGAATGCACAATCTTTTTAATAAAATAATATCAGGAAAATTTCCAAACCTAAATAATGAAATAGAAAACCTAATACAGGAGTCTTAAAGGACCCCAAATATACAAAATTGCAACAGACCCACATGAAGGCACATTATTATGAAAATGCCTAACAGAGAATAAGGATAGAATTTTAATGGCTTCCAGGTAATATTTATAGGTAAATCAATCTGGATCTCAAATGATTTTTCAACCTAGACCCTCAAAACTAGAAGGTATTGGAGTAATATATACCAAGCCCTGAAAGAAAATGGATCCCAGTAAAGAATACTATGTCCAGCAAAATTAAGATTCAAAATTGATGATGAAATAAAAACGTTCCAAGATAAACAAGAGTTAAAAAAATTCACAACTATAAAGCCTTCACTACAAAACATACTCCATAAAAATATTTCATGAAGAAGAAATGAAAAATAAAACTGAAGACCAGCAAAGGGAGAAACTGCACTAGAAAAATAGCCAATCAAAGGAGAAACTAAGTCAAATAAAAAACCTGAAATAAATAAAAATAAAAGGCAATAAAAATCATTTTTCAATAATAATATTGTATATAAATGGCCTAAACTCATCAATCAAAAGACTAGCACTTTGGATTAGAAAACAAGACCCAATAATATGCTGTCTCCAAGAGATTCACCTCACAGGCAAAGACATCCACGGAGTGAAGATAAAAGGATGGGAAAAAACATATAATTCAAATGTATCTCATAAACAAGCAGGGGTTTCTATTCTCATATCACATAAAGTGGTCTTCAAGCCAAAGTTAATCAGAAAGGACAAAGAAGGACATTTCATACTGCTTAAGGGAATTATACATCAACAAGACATAACAATCATAAATATTTATGCCCCAAACAATGGAACATTTATTTTTTTATTTTTTATTTTTATTTTTTTTGAGAGAGAGAGAGAGAGAGGATTTTAATATTTATTTATTTAGTTAGTTTTCGGCGGACACAACATCTTTGTTTGTATGTGGTGCTGAGGATCGAACCCGGGCCGCACGCATACCAGGCGAGGGCGCTACCGCTTGAGCCACATCCCCAGCCCAATGGAACATTTATTTACAAATTATAGAACTAGGGCTGGGATTGTGGCTCAGTGGTAGAGTGCTTGCCTCCCATGTGTGAGGCACTGGATTCGATTCTCAGCACCGCATATAAATAAATAAAATAAAGGTCCATTGACAACAACAACAACAACAACAAAATTTTAAAAAAGAAAATTATAGAACTAAAAATACAATGAGTAATTCAGATGAAGCAGACATATATAAAATATTTCACCCACCAATGAGTGAATACACTTTCTTCTCAGCAGCATATGGATCCTTCTCTAAAATAGACCATATATTAGGCCACAAAGCAATTCTTAGCAACCGCCCAAAAAAGAGATAATGTGGGAAGCTGCCCTGAATGAACATACCTTTAAGTTCTGATGCATGGGTTCTAAACAATTATTGCATTCAGTCTGGCACAGTAGTGCCAGGTCTCAGTAACTTGGGCATTAACCCAGCTCAGATAACGGGAACGAGATGTATTTCCAGGAGTAGGCATCATCCACTGGGGTTAAGTTACACTCAGCTGTTCCTTTGTAATTCTACCTCTTCTGCCTTTTTCAGATAGAATGTTCTAAGAAACGGCATCCCCCCCCAAATAAAAGCCCACTTCTGAAGTGCTCCCTCTCTCTCATCAGCCTCTTGTGACTTTCTCTTGTTCCCCTTGTAGGAGTCTGAGTCTGGAACCGGGAAAGTCATCCTGAAGCTTATAAAAGGTATTCTGTGTCTGTGTGGTATTTTGTGTCACCCCAAATTCACACGAGTGGCTTCAGTACAGCTGCCCACATTGGAAGGGGGCAGCAGTTGATGCCCAAGGGAGGGACACTAGTTGTGAATTTGGCGGTTTGACTTGGGTTGAGCACGCTTTAGAAATGCAGAGTAACTTAGATTGGGTGGTGAAGAAAACCATTGTAGTTGAAGAAGAGTAAGGGATGCTAATCCTAACACGGGCAATTCATCGTCTTCAGAGAAAGAAATCTACTTAATGATCTTGGAGACTTTAACTCATCATGGAGAAAAACAGAGCAATTTCTAAAAATAGTCACCGATGTTTGTCGGTGGTTCTGTGAGGAAGACTCACTTAATTTACACACTTGGGAGAGGCTAGGTAGAAAGCTGTTAAAAGTTTGCCTCTCTGCTAAACTACCTAGAAGTACAATAGAGAATATTCAGAAAGTTTAGACTGCCTTAGAAATGTGTCTTTTCACTGACTGCTGAACAAGAGGAGGATCAGTGGTCCTCTGAGGAATTACTGGAAGGGCTGCAAAATGCACTTAGGAGCCTAGAACAAGACAGACAGCCTAGAGCAGCTTCAAGGCAATTTTCTCTGTCTGTAGCTGGACTAAGGGTGGAGTCAAGTCATGCCCAGTCTTTACTTGTAAAACTCAGACAGAAAGCCTCTGAGCAAGATGTAAGACTCTTCAAAATTACAGCAGATCAGGGCCAAGAGAAAGATTCACGAAACTAGTTGGTAGGGGTGTGTGCTAGAGAGGAGACCAGCCCAGATGGAGTTTCAGGAAGAGAAATCCAAGATAGAAGGGAGGAGACTGCACAGGGAAAGGTGACCCTATGGCATGGGAGGCTCCGCAGGGAAATCCTGGAGAAGTCGAGCTGCAGGATTTGGAGGATTCTCAGTCTGATGGAGAAAGTGAGCTAGAAATGGTTGTGGTTGGGAGGCCCTGCTTTTCCCGTTTGGATACAGCCACTCCCCTCCAGGAGAACGAGATTTAGTCTCTCCAACATGGCTGTGGCCAGGCCCTCATTGCTCCAGTGTGGCCTCTGAGCCCCACTGGGAGAAGGGGAATATGTTATAGGTTTTCAACTTTTTCGAGTAGTTTTGGAGCAGGTTAACTAGCAAAATCAGCATGTTCAAGTTCACACTGTGGTTCCTTTTAAAACTCTGAAGGAACTGAAAAACACTTGCTGTACTTCTGATCCTAAGTTACCATTTGTTCAGAGTTTAATTGAGTCAATCTGTAGTGAGCCACTAACACCTCATGACTGGGTTACGCTAGCCAAAGTGTGTCTGTCTGGAAGTGATTTATTATTATGGAGATCGAACTGGACAGATGGATGCAATCAACAAGCTGAAAGGAATCACAGGCATGGTTTTTGAAGCTACTTTAGTGATGTTAACTGGATCTGGACCATTCGCAGATTTAGAACAGCAAATAAATTATGATTTGCTGATTTATAATCAAATTAGTATGTGTGCTAGAAGAGCCTGGAATGAACTACTAAATAAAGGTGAAAAAAAATTTGGACTTTAGTCAGATTCTGCAGAAACCAGAGGAAAAATTCTCGGATTTTTGTGGCATCCCTTTACCAGGTGGCTAAGAGAACCACTGATGACTCAAATAGGTTTTGGTCAAATAATTAACTTTTTGAAAATGCCAATAAAGTTTGTCAGGAAATCATCCGACTCCACTGGAAAAAAAGAAATGTTTCTGAATTTATTCGCCTTTGCTCTGATGCGGGCCCACTGCAATTGGCAAGGTTTGATTATCGCTGTGGCTTTAAAGCAAGTGTTACAGTCTCAGCCTTGGTGACACCATTCTCAGAGGCAATATTTTAACTGTGGTAAAACAGGGTGCATGGGTGTATCTTTCGGGGATGTTTCTGTCCTAGGGGCTGAGAGCTTGGGACTGCGACCACTCTGGGATTAATTTTAACTCCTGAAATGGGCCCACAACCTGTCCCTACCAGGATTCATGGGCTGCTACCACCAAATAACTTAGGCCTAGTTTTGGGAGGAAGAAATTTAACTCAAAGAAGAATCCAAGTATTGCCAGGTGTTATTGATTCAAATTTTGAAGGAGAGATTAAGATCACAGTTCAAACAGATTGCATTATTCAGCTTTCTCCAAAGGATGAGTTAGCACAATTAATATTCTTGCCCTGTCGCTTTGCCAAGGGGCTGGGCAAAATCCTGACTTCTGGGTCCCAGGACCTGGCATATTGGGCTCAATTGATTAGACAGGAGCGCCCTCTATTGGATCTTAAAATCAACCATAAAAATTTCAGCATTGTGCTTGACACTGGAGAAGACAAGTCAGTAATTTCTAGCAGGTACTGGCCAAATAAGTGGCCTTTACACATTGCACCTGCCAGCTTAGAAGGGATTGGTCAGATTTCTCAAACTGCACAGAGTGCTCAATATCTTCGATGGGAGAATAAAGGTGGTAACTCTGGAATTTTTAAGTCTTATGTCCTAGACTCTTTGCCAGTAAATTTATGGGGTGGAGATATTCTAAGCAGCCTGGGTTTGTTATTAATAGCTCCAAATTCCATTGTGTCACCTCAGGGACTTAATCAAAAATTTATTTCTCCTAGGGAATTTGAAGGGAATTCAAAAGAAGGGTGTTTACCTATAACCCAGTCTCCCCAGCAAAGACTAATTTATTCACCCAGTCAGAATTTTTGGCAGGGGCACTGACCTTCTTCCTGGCCCAAAAAACAGAAGAAAAATTTAATTGGCTTTCAGAAGAGCCAATTTGGGTTTGTCAGTGGCGCTTAACAGGGGAGAAACTTAAAATAGTCAATGTGTTGGTCCAGGAACAACTTCAGGCTGGCCATACAGAACCTACTCTCAGTCCCTGGAATTCACCCATTTTTGTAATTAAGAAAAATCTTGTTGCAAGATCCCAGGGCAATGAATCGTGTTATCAAGCTCATGGGAGCCTTACAACCAGAGCTTCCTTCTCCTACAGTTATTCCTTGGGATTATCATCTAATGGTGTTATATTTAAAGGATTGTTTTTTTTTTCACTATACCCTTGCATCCAGATGACTGTAAAAAAATTTGATTTTTGTGTCCCAGCAATAAATTTTAAAGAACCAGTTAAGAGATATTGCTGGAAGGTGATACTCAGGGTATGTGTTATAGTTCAACTCTTTGTCAAAATTTTGTGGAACAGGCAATCACACCTGTGAGGGAGAAATTCCCTGATGCATATTTTATTCACTTTAAGGATGATATACTTTTAGCTCATGCTAGTCCAGCTGTACTTTTGAAAGTCTTTGCTTAATTACTACAATGGGTTTGTGCATAGTGCCCCCAAATCTGCAAAAACCATCTCCCTTTTGATACCTTCATAATATAAAGATGCACAATTTGTCCTCAAAACTTACAAATAAGGGTTCAAAGGATTGCATACCCTTAATGATTTTCAGAAATTATTGAGTGCCATTAATTGAATAAGACCATCTTTAAAATTAACTACTACAGATTTGAGTCCCTTGTTTCAGATCTTACAGGGGAATCCTTCTCTAACTTCTCATCAGCTAACAGCAGAAGCAAGAACTGCTTTAAGAAAGGTTGAATTTGCTATTAAAAATGCTCAGCTACCAGAATTAACCCACAGGAGCCTATATATTAATTAATATTTCCCACAGGAATGATATGGCAATCATTGGGATTATTGAATGGCTCCACTTAGCTCATTCTCCTCAAGAGTTTTGACTCCTTTTCATGATTTTGTTGCTTGGTTGGTTATTAAAGGCAGAATGCGAGTTTTACAGCTGGTTGGATCAGAACCTAATGTTGTAATCATCCCATTTTCTTCTCAACAGAATGATTGGCTTTTCCAAACTTCCAATACTTGGCAAATAGTGCTAATTTCCCTGGTCAGATATAAGGTCATTATCCTCATGATAAAATTTTTCAATTTGCCATAGTAACTACATTTATTTTTTCAAAAATTATGCAGGCACAACCAATAGATGGAGCACTGATATTCACTGATGGCTCGAGTTCAGGTAAAGCAGTTTTTTATAGCCATGCTCACACAGAGGTAATACAAACCTCATATACTTCTGCACAACAAGCAGAACTTCAAGCTCTCACTTGTGCTTTAAGTCATTTTGCAAATGAGCTGATTAATATTTATTCTGATAGTTTATATGCAGTTGGAATTAAAAAATATTGAAATTTCAACTATTGGGTATACACCATCACCAGAGTTATTCAATTTGTTCCATACTTTACAAAAGACAATTCAAATGTGTTAACATTCATGTTTTATAGGCCATATACAGGCCCACACCAATCTCCCAGGACCTTTAACATCCAGTAATGATAAGATTGGTAAACTGGTTGTGTTTGTCAGTACATGTCTTTGTATGACTGTGCACAAGCTTCACATTCTTTGCATCATCAAAATGCTTCTAGTTTATTATAAATGATGGTGGAATGTGATGATTATTATTATCCAATGAACATGTATGAAGACATAAATTGGTATGAATATACAAGAGATATGAAAAATAGTGCTGCATATGAGTAAGAAGAATTGTAATGCATTTTTCTGTCATATGTAAATTTAAAAAATTAAGAGTACAATGGTAGCTAAATATTATTAAGAGGTCAGAAACCAAAAGGCTTGTTTCAATCCATTATCTTAAAACATAACTATTTCCAGACTTGCTTGGTAACTATGCTGTATCATGATTCATGATATTAAGTTTAAAATAAATGCTTCTAGCTTGCATAAAAAATTAAATATTACTAGAGAACAAGCTCGTCAAATTGTACATCAATGCCCACAGTGTGTCATACACATTCCATCTTTACCATCTGGGGTAAATCCTCATTGACCACCAAATTAGTTATGGCAAGTGAATGTAGCCCACGTTCCTCAATTTGACAAACAATATTATTTACATGTAATTGTGGATACTTATTCCAGATTTATCTTTGCCACAGCCCATGCAAAAGAAAATACTCAACATGCTATTTCTCATTGCCTAGCTGCTTTTGCAGTATTAGGATGTCCTTTGAAGATTAAAACTGATAATGCATGGGCTGAGGTTGTGGCTCAGTGGTAGAGCACTTGCCTAGCATGTGTGAGGCACTGGGTACAATTCTCAGCACCACATATAAGTTAATAAATAAATAAAGGCCCATCAACAACTAAAAAATTATAAAAAGACTGATAATGCACCAGCTTATACTAGCTCTTCTTTTCAGCAGTTTTGCCAACAGTTTTGTATTGACCATAAAACAGGTATTCCTTACAACCCTCAGGGTCAAGCCATTGTAGAACGAGCTCATTTATCTATTAAGCTACAATTACAAAAACAGAAAGGGGGAAACAGGACCCCCCAAATAACTTTAATCATGCCTTCTTTGTTTTAAATTTTCTAAACTGTGACTCAGAAGATTCCACCAAAATAGGTCCTTTAGGCTGAGTTTAGTGAAAGACTTCCAAACTGGTCAATGGAGAGAACCAGATCTGGTGATAATGTGGGGCAGAGGTCATGCTTGTATTTTCCCAGAAGGTGCATTTCTTCCTATTTGACTGAGGATCAACCCAGAGACGTCAGCCCTGATTCCTAGTGAGAAGAGGAACTTTCGAAAGAAGAGGGGAAAGAAGATGGCCCAGAGAGACCCAACAGTGAAGCTACCCTCATGGAAGCAGTTGAAGAATCTGATGCTGCAGGCTGAGCAAATGATCCGGCAGCAAGGAAGGACTAAATTTCCAACTATGATGCTTGTAGCAATGCTAGCTTTGTTGAGCCGCCATGTAAATGGGACACAGGGAGAAACTTATTGGACATATTTTCCAGATCCACCTCTAGTATACCCAGTGGTGTGGACTGCAGGATCCATCCCAGTATTTACTAATGACTCATATATGATGGGAGGATTTACAGACACCCATATTATTTCTATCCATTGTGACTGGATTTAATTATTCTGGCTATAGTGCTCAGCTACCCATGTGTTGGTCCCACGATAAACATGCTGGCTGTCTAAAGGTGTCCTTTGAGGAAAAGACAGCAGTTGGGGGGCTTAAACCAGCTAATCATACTGGCCCTGGGGACTCAAAGCCTTATATTAGAATAGTTATTAAAATGGAACTTTCTGATAACAAGCCAGTCATTTCAGCAGATCATCCACTAATACCTCAATGTCCTAATTATTCTACAATAGAAATTGGCACCTTTCCTAAGTGGATGGATTGTATAAATACCTTGCCAGTACAGCATAAGTTGTCTAGAAATAGTAGGTATATTTTAGACTGGTCTCCTAGGATTGAAAAAAAAATTATGCAAGGGTGCTGCCATGACCCCTGGAGGATTTGTTGGTAACATCTTGACCTTCCGTGAATATGGCATTCAAAAAGATGTTTGGCATTTGATTGCAGCCTCAGAAATTTTACATTTTACTGACAAGCCTTTATTTGACTTTGTAGGCAGAAATCTTAAGGAAGGTTCTTGTTACAGGCTGCAAGCCTGTGTTCAATCTCCTTACATTTTAATTACTGGAGATGTGAAAGTTAAAAGAAAAGATGATAAATATCTTGTAATCTGTACTAGGTGTAATTTAACTAATTGTATTACCAGATATAATAGAGGAAAGGGAACACTGATACTTCACCAGCCCTTTTTTCAGAGCCAGGGTATGCTGATCTGGCTTTCAAGTCTTACAACAAATACATGCCCAGCTGACTAGACCTAAGTGAGCTCTTGAACTCATAATACTTGGAGTAGCTGCCTTAGTTTTATTTATTGCTTCCACAGTCACAGATTAGGTGGCCATATCTCAAAATATTCAGCACGCAGATTTTCTTAATAATTTGGCTCAGAATACTTCCGAAGCTCTTCATAACCGGATAAATATTGACGAAAGGGTTGAAACTAAGTTAAATGCCTTAGAAGCTACTGTCATAAATATTGGTAATGAGCTTTCAGCTTTAAAATTCAAGGAAAGGCTCAAATGTCATGCTGATTATAAGTATGTGTGTGTTACATCTGCCAAATACAATGCTTCCCAATGGGACTGGGAGAAGGTTAAAAACCATTTGTTAGGTATTTGGCAGAGCAACAATAACAGCTTGGATCTTTTGGAGTTGCATCATCATATTCAAGATATATAAAAAAGTAAGATTGACTTTTCAGATCCTACCTCTTTAGTTGATCAAATACTTTGAGAGTAAATGGCTTTAACCCTGGAAACATACTAAAACATTATTGGATTGTTCTCTTTGCTACTAATCCTTTTTTTGTATTATAATCATAGGCTGTTGTGCCTTCAGAACAAGAATTTGGAAACTCCAGATAGTGACTCATCACCTGCTTTTCAAAGAAAGAAGGGAGATTATGTGGGAAGGTGCCCTGGATGAACACTCCTTTCAGTCCCAATGCACGGGGTTCTGAACAATTATTGCATTCAGTCTGGCACAGTGATGCCAGGTCACAGTAACTTGGGCATTACCCTAGCTCGGCTGACAAGGTGTGACTCCAGGATTAGGCGTCACTTGCTGGGGTTAAGTTACACTCACCTGTTCCTTTGTAATCCTACCCCTTCTTCCTTTTTCAAATAGAATGTTCTAAGAAACAGCATCCCTCAAATAAAAGCCCACTTCTGAATGTGCTCCCTTTCTCTCGTCAGCCTCTTGT
Organism: Urocitellus parryii; assembly: GCF_045843805.1. Lineage (NCBI taxonomy): Eukaryota > Metazoa > Chordata > Mammalia > Rodentia > Sciuridae > Urocitellus > Urocitellus parryii. Next base: position 94,485,890 of record NC_135532.1, on the reverse strand, counting down.
GACTTTCTCATGCCCCTTTTGTAGGAGACTGAGGCTGGGAGCTGGGAAAGCTGTCCTGAAGCTTATAAAAGGTAATCTGTGTCTCCATAGTATTTTGTGTCACCTCAAATTCACATGAGTGGCTTCAGTTCAGCTGCCAAGATAATATCTTGCAAGATAATATCTTGCATCCTATCAGATCATAATGGAATGAAATTAGAAATTGACAATAAAATAAAAAATAGAAGCTACAGCTGGAGACTAAATAATATCCTACTGAATTATAAATGGATAGCAGAAGAAATCAAGGATGAAATAAAAAAAAATTTACCTTGAGATAAATGAGAATAGTGGTACAACCTATCAAAATCTCTGGGACAGCTGGGTATGGTAGTTCATGCCTGTAATCTCAGCATCTAGGGAGGCTGAAGCAGGAGGATTGTGAGTTCAAAACCAGCCTCAGCAAAACTGAGGCACTAAGCAACTCAGTGAGACCCTGTCTTTAAATAAGATACAGAAAAGGGCTGGGAATGTGGCTTAGTGGTTGAGTTCCCCTGAGTTCAATCCCTAGTACCATCCCCCACCCCCCAAAAAAACCCTCTGGTACACTATGAAGGCAGTTCTAAGAGGAAAGTTCATTGTATTGAGCTCATTCACTAAAAGAATAGAAAGTCAAAATATAAATAAGCTAACTTATATCTCAAAGCCCTAGAAAAAGAAGAACAAATCAACATCAAAAGCAGTAGAAGACAGGAAATAATTAAATCAGAGCCCAAATCAATGAAATTGAAACACACACACACACACACACACACACACACACACACACACAAAAGAATCCAAATAATCAACGAAACAAAAAGTTGGCTCTTGGAAAAAATAAATACAATTGATAAACCCTTAGCCAACCTAAGGAAGAGAAAGAGAGAGGTGATTTAAATTACTAAAATTAGTAATGAAAAAGGAAATATCACAGTGAACACTACTGAAATACAGACAATAATAATAATTATTTTGAAAATTTATAACCTAATAAAAATCCTGAAGACATCAACAAATTTCTAGAGACATATGATCTACCCAAACCGAATCAGGAGGACATGGAAAATTTAAATAGATCAATTTCAAGCAATGAAATTAAAGATGTTATCAAAAGACTACCAACAAAGAAAAGCCCAGGATTAGATGGATTCTCAGTTGAGTTCTACCAGACCTTAAAGGAAGAATTAACATTAATTAACAAATAGAAAAAGAGGGAACTCTTACAAATTCATTCTATGAAGCTAGTATCACCCTGATACCAAAACCAGACAAAGACACATCAAGGAAAGAAAACTTCAGACAAATATCCCTGATGACCATATGTGTGAGATATATATATATATATATATATATATATATATATATTTTTTTTTTTTTTTCTTAATAAAATCCTGGCAAATCAAATGCAAAAACCTTCTAAAATATAGCACATCATGATCAAGTGTGGTAGTGTGGTTCATCCCAGGGATACAAGGTTGTTTCAACATATGAAAATCAATAAATGTAATTCATCACATCAAGAGATTTAAAGACAAGAATCATATGATTATTTCAATAGATGCAGAAAAAGCATTTGACAAAATACAGCATCCATTCTTGTTCAAAACTCTAGAAAAACTAGGGATAGTATGAATATACCTTAACATTGTAAAAGAAGGCCATATCATTCTAAATAGAGAAAAAGTGAAAGCATTTCCTCTAAAAACTGGAACAAGACAGAGATGCCCTCTTTCACCAATCCTATTCAACATAGTCCTTGAAAATTTAGCCACAGCAATTAGACATAAGAAAGAAATTAAAGGGATACAGTAGGAAAAGAAGAATTGAAATGATCACTATTTGCTGTGACACAATTCTATATTTAACCACCCCTCCTCAAAAAAAAAAAAAAAAAAAAAAAAACTTCACCAGAAAACTTCTGGAACTCAAATGAATTCAGCAAAGTAGCAGGATATAAAATTGTTACCGCTGTTGACCGGTGACGAGTTCTTGCTCCCCGATGTTGAAGAATAACACCAAAGAAGCACGCCGAGGCAAGGTCAGAGTAGAGATTAGAAATTTATTAAAGGACAGAAGAAAAGACTTCTCCCGGAGGAAGAAGGGGACCCAGAAGGTGGAATCCAGTTAGCGGGCAATGTGTTCCCCTTTTTATAGGTTTGGTGATGGAATGTAGGTTGGAGGGCCCGAGGGATGGGACACAGGTGGACATAATTATCACCTTTTGGGATGGGATTATCACTTCTCTGGGATGGGCTATCTCCAGATCTGTTGGGGCTGTTGGTTAATACTTCTTCCAGGTGGACTTTGGCCTAGGGCCTTTTCGGAACTTCATTAACATTCCATGAGTTGTCCTGTTTTCCCTGAGTCATTCCCAGCATGGCCTCCATTTTAGATTTCACTCGGTATTAGACCCGATTTACCTAACCACACTGACTACCTAACTTTAAATCTGGCTTCAAAATTAATACCCACCAATCGATTGCATTCCTACAGGAATGAGCTATACCTCAGTGATGAGTCAACTGAAAGAGAAATTAGGAAAACCATCCCATTCACAATAGCCTCAAAAGAAGATACTTGGGAATCAGTCTAACAAAAGAGGTGAAAAACTTCTACAATGAAAACTACAGAGCACTAAAGAAAGAAATTGAAGAGAACCTTAGAAGATGAAAAGATTTCCCATGTCCTTGGATAGGCAGAAAAAATACTGTCAAAATGGCCATACTACCAAAAGTGCTATACTGATTCCTATTAAGGTTCCAGTGACATTCTTCATAGAAATAAAAAAAGCAGTCATGAAATTTATTTGGAAAAAAGAGACCCAGAATAGCCAACGCAATTCTCAGCAAGAAAAGTGATTCAGGAGGCATCACAATACCAAACCTTAAATTATACTACAGAGCAATAGTAACAAAAACAGCATGGTATTGGCTCCAAAGCCGGCACAAAGACCAATGGTACAGAACAGGAGACACAGCAACAAACCCACATAAATACAGTTATCTCCTTCTAGACAATGGCACCATAAACATACATTGGAGAAAAGATAGCCTCTTCAACAAATGGTGCTGGGAAGACTGGAAATCCATATGTAGCAAAATGAAATTTTTTCATTAAACCCCTATCTCTCACCCTGCACAAAACTCAACTTAAAGTGAATCATTGACAGGGATTAGAACAGAAACCCTGCACCTACTAGAAGAAAAAGTAGTCCCAAATCTCCACCATGTCAACTTAGGAACCGAATTTCTCAACAAGACTCTTAATGCAAGAAGTAAAATCAAGAATTAATAAATGGGATGGTATCAAGCTAAAAAGCTTCTTCATAGCAAAGGAAACAATCAAGAAAGTGAAGAGAGTGCCTATGGAATGGGGGAAAATCTTTGCCACCTCTACTTCAGATACAGCATTAATCTCCAGGACATATAAAGAACTAAAAAACCCAACCAAACCAAACAACAATAACAACAACAACACAAAAACTCAATTAATAAGTGGGCCACAGAACTGAACAGACCCTTCACAAAATATGATCGGTCAACAAGCATATGAAAAAATACTCAACATCTCTAGCAATTAGAGAAATGCAAATTAAAACTACACTGAGATTTTATCTCACTCCAGTCAGAATAGCAATAATCAAGAATACATGTAACAATAAATGTTGGCATGGATGTGGGGAAAAATGTACACTTATATATTGCTGGTGGGACTGCAAATTGCTTTCCACTCTGGAAAGCAGTATAGAGAAACTTGGAAACTTGACCCAGTTATCCCACGCCTTGGCATATACTCAAAGAACTTAAAGTCACCGTACTATAGTGATGCAGCCACATTAATGTTTATAGCAGCTCAATTCACAAGAGCAAAGCTATGGAACCCACCTAGGTGCCATTCATTAAATAAACAGATAAAGAAAATATGGTTTATATACACAATGGAATATTACTTAGCCAAAAGGAAGAATGAAATTATGGTATTTCCTGGTAAGTGGATAGGACTGGACACTATCACGCTAAGTGAAATAAGCCAGGCAAGTGATCTACCACTGAGCCACAACCCCAGCCTTTATTTTTTATTTTGAAACACAATCTCACTTAGTTGTGGAGGCTAGTCTCAAACTTGCTATCCTCCAGCCTCTCAAGTACGGAGATTACCCACCATGCTGGGCATGCCTTTATCTTTTAGTTGGTTGGCTTTTCCTACATTTTCAGGCCCTGGGTGTGAGAGGGCCAGAATGTCATTCTTTTTCTTTTCTTTTTGTTGATTCTTTTTAGTTATAAATCACAATAGAATCCATTTTGGTGTAATTTTACAAGCATGGAATATATCTTAATTTAATTAGGACTCCAATCTTATGGATGTACACAATGGTGAAATTCATTGTGATTTATATATATATATATATATATATATATATATATATATATATGGAAAGTTATGTCAGATTAATTCCATTGTCTTTGTTTTTTGCATCCCTCCCCCTTCATTTCTCTTTGTCTAATCCACTATTCTTCACCCCCAACCCTCCATTGTGGGTTAGCTTCCACAAGTCAGAGAAAACAACAACCTTTGGTTGTTTGGGATTGGCTTATTTCACTTAGCATGATAAGTCTCCATATCCACACATTTACCAGCAATTGTCATAAAGTCATTATTTTTTATGCCTTGGTAAAATCCATGGTGTATATATTACCATAATCTATCCACAGAATGTGATTCTTACAGAAGGATTTGTAAACATTTCTGTCAAAGTTTGGGAAACTGATAGATATGTGTCTTCTGGGCTGATCTTTAAAACTGCAAGCTCTGAATCGCAACTTTCAGTTTGTGGGAAGCATCCATCTGACTTTGCTCACACAGGAAACATAAACTAGTTGCCTGATAGATGACATTTTAGAAGCTTAAGCACTTTCAGGCTAGAGGAGCAGAGATGACAGCTCATGCCAATCAGTCTGCTCCTTCATCCTCAGGGATTGAGCCTGGCTGCAGATCACAGGACTGCCTGGTGCCACCCACTTAGCACAACCAGCTGCCATTTCCCCCACATTTGGACTTTTTTCTCCTGTTGATTTGTAGGTGTTCTTTATATCTTCTGGGTTTTAATACCTTATCAGATAGGTATATGTAATTTGCAAAGGTTTTTCTCCCATTCTGTGGGTGGCCTTTTTAGTCTACTCTTTTCATTCTTGGATATACAAGTTTTAAATTTTGATGTAATCCAGTTCTTTTTTTTTTTTCTTGCTGTGGATAGGATTTCCAAAATGATGCTGAATAGAAGTGGTGAAAGGCATCCTTGCCTTCACCCTGATCTTAGAGAAAAGGTTTCAGACTTTCACCTTTGAGTATATTAGTTGTGGGCCTTTCATGGGTGCCCTTTATTAGATTGTGCTGATCACCTCCTTGCTGATTCGAATGCGATTTGTCCCACTAAACTCACGCCGAGGCTCAATCCCCTAATGCTCTGTCAGCTGGGCTAAAAGAAAGTCTAGAGAAGTTCTTTTGTTTATTATTAAGATTATTAAGGGATGTCTGTTGGGCATCAAGGCAGTGCTAGTGGAGGACACGATGTCTGCCATAGTCAGGTGTGGGTTCTTATATTTTTTTCTTGGGCATTGACTCCTGTGTTTGGTACCAAAACTCGCATAAAGAACACAAAACCTAGAATCAGTCACACACCTACTGACAGGTCCTAATAAGCCTGGTATTTAGGTTTAGGCTGTTGGCACAACAGTGTGATTCCTCCCCAGAGGTGACACCTAGGAGCATCCCCAGTGTGCCTGATGTGCAGGATCCCACTGTCTGCCAGCTTCCAGGTGTGAGATTTTCTGTCTCCTATTTGCATCTAGATTGCCTACAGAGAAAGAAATAGCCCTGAGATGCCCATGGGACCTCTTGCTTCATTTTTAAGTAAACTATTCATGGTAAGGAGGCATTGGTGTTCACTGGCCAAGTCTCATTTTTGGCATGGTTGCATGAGCCCATACGATGTTGCTCATGAAGATCCTACCCAGAGGACTAACAATAGTCTAGTCATTTTCATCATCAGCCCCGGGAGACCTCTGGTCCATATAATCAAAGGAGCATGACACATTAAAGTACTAGCCCAGCAAGGTTTCGTCAGTTGTGGTTATGGCATTTTGCCACAGTCAAGTTAAACCAAATTCTCACTTGGTAAACCAGAGCTTGGATTCTCTGGGTATACACTGTGATGTTAGAATGTTGGTTTTATTAGTCTACTTTATATATCTGTAACAAATACCTGAGACAATCAACTTAAAAATAGGAAAGTTGATTTTGGCTTACAGTTTTGGATGTTTCAGTTCATGGTTGATTGGCTCCATTGCTTTTTGTTTTTTAATATCGGGGTTCATTTTGACATAATTATGTAAGCTTAGAATATAATTTGCTCAATTCAGTCACCAGTACTTTCCCTTCCCCTCATTTACTCCCTCCCCCATTCTCTTTCCTCTGTTCCACTAGTCTTTCTTCTTTTTACTTATAATTTTAAAAAATCAGTGCATTACAAATAAACCTAAAGGTAAAATTCACTGTGGTATATTCATATGTGTGCATAGAATAGTTTAACCAATTTAATTCCACCATTCTTCCCTTTCTTTTCCCTCCTCCTCCCCCCTCAATTTCTCTCCTCTACTGATCTCTCTTTTATTTTCCTGGGATGCCCACATTTCCCCTCTTATTTTGGTCTAGCTTACATGTATGAGAGAAATCTTCAATCCTTGATTTTGGGGGTTTGGCTTATTTCGCTTGGCATGATGTTCTTCAGTTCCATCTGTTTACTAGCAAATGCCACAATTTCTTTATCCTTTATGGCTGAGTAAAACTCAGCCATTGTGTATATATACTACCTTTTTTTGATCCATTCATTTGTTGATGGGTATCTGGGCTAGTTCCATAACTTGGCTATTGTGAATTGCATGCTATAAACATTGTTGCGGTTGCATCCCTATCGTATGCTGATTTTAGACCTTTGGGATTTATACCATGGAGTGGGATAGCTGGGTCATATGGAAGCTTCAATTTTCATACTGCTTTCCAGAGTGCCTCATTGCTGTTTGGCCTGTGGTAAGTCAGTGCCTCATGTGGGAGCACATGATGGAGGAAGTTATTTACTTCATAGCACCCAGGAAGCAAAGAGAAAGAGGAGAGATTGGGGTCCTTAAAGGTCCTGTCCCCAATGATCTAACTCTCCTCCTACTTGGCTCCACCTTTTAAAGGTTCCATCCCTGTGGACTGGGAATCAAACCTTTAGCATTTGGACCTTTGGGGAACACTTCAAATCCAAACCATAGCACAGGTGTATCACGGACAGGATGAGAGAGCACAGTGATGGATTGAGATTCAAGATTTCATCAGGTTACCAGAGGTGGCCACAGCTTGAAAGAGCCTAAAGAAGGCACTTCAGGTCTCCACTGGAATGTCCCTGTTGAAAGAGCAGATTGACAGGGTAGTGTCCCTTTCCCCGCCTCTCCTGGGGTCTCAGGTGTTTTCCACCTATTGGGCAGGGATTGAGCTGCTCTGGTGCAGTTACTGGTCTTTCTCTGTCTGTCTCAGCCCCGAGATGACTACCTCTGCACACACCCATTATCTTTGTTGCTCGACACTTTGGGGCTCAGTCATCTAGTCCAGCTTTGTAAACCTGACATGTCTCATAATGCTGCCCACCTAACTGGAGAGAGACTCTTGTTCTCCTGGGTTCTATTTGCCATCCCCTTGAGATCCCATAGAGGGGAGGCACTGGGAGAAGTATCACCTTCAGATAAGAGTTAGAGGGCCCCATCTTGGTGGCCTGAACCACAAGTCACCCTTTTCTCCTTCCAGGCAATAAGTTATTGCCATAGTCTTGTTTCCACACAAGGAATCCTTTGATAATCCAGTCGCTCGGTTGCCATTCTTCAAACAGGAATAGTCAGTAAAAAATGTGGCAAGATATGGCAGTAGGGCAGGTGCGGTGGTGCATGTCTGTAATCCTAGCAGCTCAGGAGGCTGAGGCAGGAGGATCGTGAGTTCAAAGCCACCTTCCCCAAAAACAAGGTGCTAAGCCACTCAGTGAGACCCTGTCTCTAAATAAAAATACAAAATAGGGTTGGGGATGTGGCTCAGTGGTTGAGTGCCCCTGAGTTCAATCCCCGATATATTCCCCTAAAAAAGAAAGTTGTGGCAGCCTGGCCAATTTCCTTGGTTGGATTTGCGTATACCCAAAGAATGGACAGGTAAATTTGCAGATCCCATATGGGGCTCTAGATATAAGGTGCCCAGTCTCCACTAGTACCCAAAACCAAGCAGACATACTGCTCTTCAAGAGGAGTGTATCTAGTGACTGCTTAAGAGGCTGATGTACCTCAGTGACAGTTTTCTGTTGCTGCAAACTGCAGTCATCCTGCATAGATGTTGAGGACACCTATCATTCCATCAGGCTAGCAGGTTCTAAAAGTTCCATAGACAAAGCATGGGCCATGGCCTATGGAATGGTTTCCAAGGCCTGCTGTTACAAAGGCTCTATTTATAGTCGATGGCTTTGCTGGTCACCTTGTCTAAGGGAGCCAAAAGAACACCCAAGGTAGGGTACATGCTGTTCCCAGTACTCACAGAGGCCTAGTGGCAGTTGGGCTTCTCTTTATTAGTGGGTACCTCTAGGGCAACATTTTTTCCATGACTATATATGGAGTATTTCTTTGACTTCCTATCCACATGGCCTTGGCATGCAACCTGAGGTGGTCCATTATTAGTCTTCAGGCTCTGGAAGCCTTTTTTTGATGTGCCAAACTGGACTATTAGATTATGGGTGATTATGGGTTGTAATATTTTTATCTGTAACAAGTCCTGGATTAACAAAGTATGTCTTTTTCTTTTTTTCAATTTGGTATGCACTGCTTCTTTTGTTGAATAACCCATTCAGGCTTAGGCAGGAGTGATTGCCACTGTTATGGCTCAGATGTGGATGGTCATACACCCTCAGGAAGTGGTGATGTTGTAGGCACCACCAATATCTACAATGCTTTCAGCAGTGGAAATCATGGTCACCAGCATCTAGAATGGCCCAAAGGTTCCTGCCTACAAAAAGATAAGCACCAGGGGTCATTGTACTTTTTTCTAAACCTCTTGACATCAGTTTAACTTTTCCCCTAAGGGGGCCTGGAAATATCATCATGTGGGTTTCATTATCTAAAACCCCCAGAAAACTTTGAGTTTTCCTCTCTTATCTTGACTGAAGAGCATAGGGCCACTGACTTCTGCTGGGGACCCAGAGATCTTGGTTCTGTTTCCAGCTGCTATGATAATACCCTCTATGAGGAGGCTCTTGTTAGACAACCACAGTGTTTCACTGAGCCTAAACCTGTCCACATAACAGTAACTTTATACAGTGGACCTTCTTGAGGGCTACACAAATCTCCTAACATAGCACATTGCAACTTAGTATATAACTGAGGAATAAGCTGTATAATGTTGCTAACTCTGTAACCTGCTTGTGATACAATGAACAATATGTACTAATGATGCCAATGAACTAATGTAACCTGTTGATATAAATAAAGCTGGCAGCTGGGGGAGCAGTCTTTGCTTTGCCTCTGTAGCTGGCTTCTATCTCCTTTGGCTTTCCTTGAACTTCATCTGATATGGGATTTGAAAATATTTTCTATCATCCTATAGCTTGCCTTTGCATCCTCTTAACAAAGTCTTTTATAAAGCAAAAGGTCTTTCATTTTGATGAAGTCCAACTTTTCTGGATTTTGCTTTTGATGTCAAGTGTAAGAACTCTGTCTAAACATACTGCATTTTCCAAAAGTCTATTATTTTACATTTTATATTTAAATTGGTAATCCATTTTTATTTTTATTTTTTATTTTTTTGCATTATGGTGAGACTTAGGTCAAAGTTTATTTTTGGGGTGCCTGTGGATATCCAGTTGCTTTAGCATCACTTGTTGAAAATGCCATTTTCTTCCATCTAATTACTTTTGCCTCTTTGCAAAAAAAAAAAAAAATTGAGTATATTTGTGTGAGTTTATTTCTGAGTTCTTTGATTCCATTGATTTACATGTCTATCCCTTCATAATACAAAATGACTCCTGTATCTACTAAGCCCAATATTGAGTAGAGGAATTATCCCTCTTGCTTTAGTTTTTCCTCTAAAGATTATTTAGCTAACACAGGGCTTGCGACTTTCCATATATATTAGATAATTTTATGTGTCAGTTTGATTGGGCCATGGGATGACTGGTAAAACATGATTTCTAGGTGTCTCTGTGAGGCAGCTTCTGGAAGAGATTAGCATTTAAATTGGTGAGTAAAGCAAATGGCTCTCTCTAGTTTGTGTGGCCATTATCTAATCTATTGAGGGGGCCTAAATAGAACAAAAATGTGCAAGAAAGTTAAATTAACTCTGCCTTACTACTTGAGGTGAGACAGTTGTTCTCTGCCTAAGTGTTCCTGGTTCTCAGGCTTTCAGACAAGAGGAATCTACACCAAGGGCTGTGTGGCTCTTAGGCCTTTGAAATATGTCATTGGTTTTCCTGAGTCCCCAACACATTAATGGCAGATCCTGGGACTTCTCAGACTCTAAAATTATGTGATTCAATTCATTATTTTATTTTTATTTTTATTTTTTTTTGATTAAACATTTATTTATTTTTTAATTTTTAAATTTTTTTATTGGTTGTTCAAAACATTACAAAGCTCTTGACATATCATATTTCATACATTAGATTCAAGTGGGTTATGAACTCCCTGATTCAATTCATTATAATGAAGCTCTTCATATATAGATGATATAGAATGAACATAAAATAGAATGAACAACATCAACAACAAATTTTATATGTATATATTTGTTGTGATCCTCCTGAGCCACTGGGATTACAGGCATGTGCCACAATGCCCAGCAATTACTGTGAATTTTGAAAGATATGATAATAATATTGTGATTCTACCTTCACAAATATCTCATTAATATATTAATGAGATATTTTTAATATTTAATATTTTATATTAATATAATTAATATATTCTAGCTGGGCGCAGTGGTGCATGCCTGTAATCCCAGTGGCTTAGGAGGTGGAGGCAGAAGGATTGCGAGTTCAAAGCCAGCATCATCAACAGTGAGGCACTAAGCATCTCAGTGAGACTGTTTCTAAATAAAGTCGAAAATAGGGCTGGGGACATGGCTCAGTGGTGAAGTGCCCCTGAGTTCAATTCTTGGTACCCCCACCCCCAAATATATATAGATTAAATCATGTAATTCCTGTTTTTTTCTTTTTAAAAAAATCACATTTCAATAAGGAAGGAGCAGTCAACTCTGCACCCTGCCTCAGAGAGGATGCATAAAGGTAAGAACAGAGAAATAACCATCAGATTTGGCCAGATGGAACATTCATGATGTTGATCAGTGCAGTCCCAGTGGAGTGAAAGGGAGACTAAAATGGATTGGAGAAAAAATAGGAAGAATAGAAGTAGATCTAATGGTACCACATTTTTTTTTTCTATGAGGAAAAGTTATGAACTAGAATGAAGATTGGTCTAGGAAGTATTTTTTAAAGATGGGAGAGGTTGATACTTTGGATAGTGGGGTTTCGTAATTGGGATCAAATGACTTGAGAAGGCAGCAGGGTGATTTTATCATTGACCAATGATAAAGGCCTTTCATTTATTCAGCTGGTCATTGAATGTAGTGTGGGTGGTCCAGATGCAACTGGGATGGAGAATGAGTTGTTAGGAAGAAGGGGATCTAGTCTGTTCCATTTCTCCAGTTGAGTGGGTGGTGACATTAGAAACCAAGTTCAAGGGGAGAAGAAGTTAAATGTGGGCATTTGGAGAGGAGATGGTATGAATTATTCAACCCATACAATGGAAATGCAGACATGTGAGAAATTTATTGGGAAATTTGTCCAGTTAAAATATGAAGTCATAAATATAGACTGAGACTGCTTTATGGTTGTTTTGTTAAAGCTATGCTCTGCTATTCTGCAGGCATAGAACAGGGAGATGGTTGGATTCATCCCATACATGCTTACAGAGAGGGAGGGAGAGAGGAGATAGAGATATGGGGGGGGGCGGGGGAGAGGGAGAGATGTGTGGGAGTGGGGGTAGAGAACCAATGGAACTCAAATTGTGCAGGGGAGAGATTACAACAATTAACCACAGAGTCTGAACTAGATTAAAAAAAATATCCAAGGGCATGTCAGGGGTGATGGCTGTAAAAAAAAAAAAAATGGAACTGTCAATAGATCAGAAGAACTTATCATATCTGAAGAAATGTTCTATTGAGGTTATTGAAAAGGCAAACTAGTAGAAAAGAAGAAATTAGAGAATGGAACATTAGAGAAAGCAATAGAGCAAATTGGACTATTATTGGTAATAATGAGGTGTAGAGCTTCACCGCTCAATGGGGGTAGCCATTAGCCACAAGTGATTAAATTTAAATTAAATAAAATTAAGTGGCTATTCCTCAGCCACACTAGGCACATTTTAGGAGCTCCACAACCTTATGTGGCTAGGGGCTTCCATATTGGATTGGGCAGCTAAAGAATACCTTCATCATCACAGAAGGTTCTGTTGAATAGTGCTGCTTTGGTATGACCATGACATGAGTGGCTGAGGAGGGGAGCAGGGATAGTTTATTTGAGGTGAGAATTAAAGATTTTGATAGTATCATCTTGGTCAATGATAAAATCACTGAGAATTGAGAAAAGACCAGGGATTAGGGACAACAAAAAGGAGCACTGTTTGTTGCACAACTCTTGGGATAAGGAGTTGTAAAGAAAGAATTGAGGTGCTGTGAACTTGTTTTTCACTAGTCACCAGAGTCATCACCTCCTCATTAGCATGTCGGGCCCCAGGACCATCCACTACTAAGGCCAACCTTCTATCCTTCATCTGGGCCCACATGGCACTTTTCCCAGGAGAGTCATTGGCATTCTCTCTAGATGCTTGCCAAAGACGAAACTGAGGCATCCTAGTCTGCAATCAACTCTGATCCCAGGCAAACAGAGAAAAGCCTCATAGTTCCATCCATATATGCAGAGTTTTCAGGCAGATGTCTTCTTGTCTTCTCCATCCCTGGTTGGGAAGAAAGGAATGAGGCTAGGAGTGGGAACTGGGATTTCTGGCTCTATCATATGTCAGGGAAGACTGGGACTTCTGTTTCTATTTTGACAACAGAGTAAGCAGCACAGGACCATTTCCAATCCAATACAGGGTCAGTGGACACATGGAGGAAACTCCATTGAATTTTTTTCCAAGGGAGAACAAGCAAGACCCAAGTCTCAAGGTTCCAATTATCTGGGGATACCATAAGACAGACCAAGACCAGGTTAGATGTTTACTGGGGACAGGAGACACAGTGCCCCTTTTCTGCCAGTCTCTAGTTGTTGATGATCTCAATGTGGAACTGCAGGTGAGTGGAGGTGATCACACAGTGGCCCCGGAGGGAAGCACATGTCTGGCAGTTGTGGCATTGCCAATGGCACTGAATGACATAAATGGCATTGAGCACCTGGCAGTATCGCCAGTGGATGCGCCACATGCGAATCAAAGACTGGAGCTTGACCACTGCTCTCTCTCTGCATGCAAAGTCAATCAGTGCCGTCCGTCGCTTCCTCTCTGCCACCCGCGTAAGTATCGTCCGCCACCAGCACTGAATGATCCATGCCCTGAGGGCTGCATGCTGCAGTGTCCGGCGCACCAGGGTGCCCCGCCACCAGGCCTGGATCTTGATGGCTTCCTTTGTTTGCTTTTTCTAGATGGAGATAAGAGACCACTCAGGGAACGTTGTCAGGGGCCTGGATCCTCTTTCCTAATGTCAGCTTGTCATCCCTTCAGCCCTTTCTTGGAGAGTTCAAGGGAATTAGCAGGACACCAACCAGGAGCCAGGAGACCTGGTTGGGATCTTTCACTGCCACTCGGGACCTCAGCCTCAGTCACAGTGTCCTTCTCTTGACTACCTCACTAGTGAATAGATCAAGAGAAAAACAATGAGCAAATAGAGAGGTGTAGGAAGGAGGTGAGGGACTTTGTTTCCATTCATCTCTTCAGGACTTTTTGGGTTTGAGGTTGGCCTCCCAACACGTGAGCCTTGTTTTTCTTTGAATACTTCCTATCTCAAAACACATTGGCTGAGTTTTCTCTGCCACAAGCATGCTTTTTTTTTTAACATTTATTTTTTAGTTGTAGGTGGACACAATACCTTTATTTTATTTTTAGGTGGTGCTGAGGATCAAACCCAGTGCCCCACACATGCAAGGTGAGAGCTCTACCCCTGAGCCACAGCCTCAGCCCATACTGTCATATGTTTTCAGCACCTTCACCATATAATGTGTCTCCCAGTCTTCCTGTATTTGGAACATTCTACCATCTAATTCAGGTCCTCACATTCCTGCTTCTAGCCCCTGCATCCTCTGACGGACGCCATTCTTTCCAATTACTCTCTATGCCACAGAGCCAGACCCAGAGAGCCCAGGTTAATAAGGGGACAGATGGGAAACGAGCCAATATTGAGTTGATTGCTGGGTGGTTTATACTCTGGATCCATAGAGGCAGAATCCCACACCCTCACGTCATAAATGGTCTGGATTTCTCTTAACGGTGTGGAATTCTACCCACCTTATCTGTCTTTTTCGGTGACTTCTTCTTTTTTTTTTTCTTATCTTTCTTCTTAGTTTTAATTGAAATGAGACGGCCTCCACTCTGTCACGCAAATAAAATGGGAAATGCATCCATTAGTTAAGACTGCTGTTTCTTTCTATGGCTCTGTACACAGGCACAGGCTGCAGTGTCCTTTTCCCCACCCAAGATGTGTAAGGTCCAGGGTGATACCCACATATCCCTTCACCCCCATAGGAAGATCTGACCATGTATCTTACACAAAATTTAATCCCCATGGCCTGTCTCTAGATGGTTCAATTGTCCTGATTTTTCTGTTTCTAAGGCCTGGCCACTAGTAATATGAGTGAGGGGAAAGCTATGAATTCACAATTGCATTATGACATAGGGATTAAGGTATTGGCCTTAGAGTTGAGTCTTCCTCAGAATAAAGTCTTCCATGGGAACACAAACCATCCGTCTACTGCTCTGTCAAGAGATGTGCCAGAGCTCAAGATGGAAAAATAGGGAATAGCCAGGGGTCTTTTAATGTGAAGTTCATCCACAGTTCTCACTGGTGATCAGTCACAGGACAGAGTAGGAGGGACTGTGGCCACATATCTCCAGACACCTCTCCACTTCCTGTCTTGCCTTGACTCAAGCTTCGGTCCCTCGCTCCACCTTAGGAAACTAGAAAAAGATGGACCAGATGAATCTAGAAAGCAGTAAAATAAAGTTTAAAAAACTTAAATGGCACAAACAGCAATGAGGAGTAGAAAATACATTTAAAAGGCAGTATTTTGAAAAGACCAGTATTAAAAGAGAAATAATCTCAGAAACCTGGGTGATCAAGAAAGAGTGGAATGCAAAAGGCAAAAATAACCATAGGGAGATTTAAATTAATATAAAATAATATTATGGTTACATCTGAACACTAAGAGATAATGATTTCCAGGCAAAATGTAAACTTCCAACATTAACTGAAGAAAATGTGCAAAACTTAATTATTGAGAAGGCCATTAAAAATCCACCCTTAATAAGGCATCAAAACCAGATAGATCCAATCCGAATGTCCAAAACTTATCAATTTAGATATTTCCAATCCTCAAATTATTCAAAGCTATTCTAAAAGATAAACATTTCTTTAGCGTTTTTTGGGGAGCCAGTGTTAATTTCCTGAAATGTCATGCTGGAATTTTGACTATTCATAAAGTTCATAGAGTTGGGGAACAAAGGCTATCTTTTAGGATAACAGAGTTTTTTTTTCTCCTAAGAACATGGACTGTCTCCATTTGTTTAGAAATTCTTTTATGTCCTTCTGTCAAGTTTTAGAATTTTGTCTGTGAAAGTCTTAATTATTATTATTATTATTATTATTATTATTATTATTATTATTATGCTGGGCACTGAACCTAGGCCTTGAGCATGTTGAACAGGTGCTCTGTCTTTGAGCTACAGCTCCAGATCTATTTGCAAGTATGATTTACATTCCATAAAACACACCCTTTTATGGGCAAAAGAACTAAGCAGACACTTCTCAAAATAAGAAACACAAATGGCCAAAAAATATATGAAAAGTTGTTCAACATCTCTAGCAATCAGGGAAATGCAAACCAAAACTACACTGGAATTTTATCTCGCTCCGGTGAGAACGGCAATGATCAAGAACACAAATAATAAATGCTGGCGAGATATCGGGGAAAAGATACAATGACACATTGTTGGTGTGGGACTACAACCTCTCTGGAAACCAGTATGGAGAGTCCCCCCCAAAATAGGAATGAAACCACCATATAACTCAGCTATCCCACTATTTGGTATTTATCCAAAAGAACAAAAATAAGCATATTGTAACGATACAGATGCATCCATATTTATAGAAGTACAATTCACAATAGTTAAATTATGACATCATCCCAGATGCTCATCAGTAGATAAATGGATCAAGAAAAATGTGGCATATCCACACAATGGAGTTTTACTTAGCCATAAAGAAGAATGAAAATAATGGCATTTTTCAGTAAATGGATGGAAATTGAGAACATCATGCTAAGTGAAATAAGTCAGACTTAGAAAATCAAGGGTGGAACATTTTCTCTCATATGTGAAAGCTACAGCAAAATAAGGGAAGGAAGGCAGTGGGGGGAGATAGGGAAAATCAGAGGAGTAGAGAATGAGAGAGAGGGAGGAAGGATGGGAAAGGGGAGAAAATATGGAATGTATTTAACAAATTCATGCTATGTGTATATATAAATGTACCAAATGGAATTTCATCTCTGTGTGTATGTAGAAAATACCAATAAAAAAATCAATAAATATGGGGCTGGGGTTGTGGCTTAATGGTAGAATGCTTGCCTTGCATGTGTGAGGCAGTGGGATTGATTCCCAGCACTGCTTATAAATAAATGAATAAAACAAAGGTCCATCAACAACTAAAACAATATTTTTAAAAAATCAGTAAATAAGAAAAAGGCAGGTCAGTAAAGGGGGAAGAATGGGAAAAGGGGGAGGGGAAAGAAAGGGGAGAAGGGGTGGAAATCAAATTCCTTGCATGTATGATTTTGTCAAAATGAACCCGAATGCTATGTATCTCTATAATGAGCTAATTAAAAAAAGATACCATTTTAAACAGTAGAATTTAGTGTTTTTTTTTTGTTTTTTTTTTTTAGTATATTCACAGGTTGTATAACTGCTATTCTTATCTGATTCCAGGACATTTTCATTTCCCTCCAAACAAATACTATACCTATCAGTAGTCAATCCCTATTGTTCCCATATCTCCTCTTTGAGTTCCTGGTGACCGCTAATCTACTTTATGTGTCTATAGTTTTGCTTGTTTGGGGGTATTTTACATGACTAGAATTGCACGAATGGCCTTTTCTGTCTGTTTTCTTTTGCTTAGTATGATGTTTTCAAAGTTTATTTATATTGTAGCAAGTATCAGTACTTCATGACTTACTATTGCCAAATGAGATTCCAAATGATATACATTATTCTGTGTATCTGTCTGTCCATTCATGAGCATTTGGGTTGTTTCCAACTTTAGGCTAAACAATGCTGCTATATGCATATGTGTACAAGTTTTTGTGTGGCTATGTTTCATTTCCCTTGGGTCTATATGTAGAACTTCTGGTCATTTGAGGAACAGATGCACTGTTTTCCCTAGTGACTACACCATTTTACATTTCCGTTAGCTGTGTATGTGGGTCCTAATTCTCTCATACGCTTGTCAGTACTTGTTATTGACTTTTTGGATTAATTCTCCTACAGGGTGAGGAGAAGTTCTTCCTGAGGTTTTTATTTTTTTGGACAAGTCATGATGTTAAATATATTTCCATGTGCTCATCAGACATTTGTGTACCTTTGGAGAGATTTCTATTTAGGTCCTTTGCCTTTTTTTGTGTGTGTGTGTGTACTGGGAACGGAACCCAGGGGGCTCTGTATCATCACTGAGCTACATCCCTTGCTCTTTTTATTTTTTTTATTTTGAGGCAGGGTCTTGATAATTTTCCCACATTGGCCTTGAACTTGCAATCTTCCTGCCCTAAACTCCTGAACAGGTGGGATTACAGGATTGTGTCACCATTCCTGGCTCTTTTGTCCATTTTTAATTCAGCTATTATTCTTTTTATTATTGAGTTGTTAGAGTTCTTTATTCTGAACACACCTATGGTGTGCAAAATATTTTTCCCATCCCGTTGGTTGATTTTTTTCTTTTTTCACTGCTTGGAGAGTGTTGTTTAAAGTGCAGAAGTGAGATTCCACCTCTTGGGTCCCCTTCTTCCTCTGGGAGAAGTCTTTTCTGCTGTTCTTTAATAAACTTCTAATTTCTACTTTGAAAAAAAAATAAAGTGCAGAAGTTTTTAATCTTTATGAACTCCATGAAGTCCAATTTATCCATTTTCTCTTTTGTTCCTTATGTTTTGGGAGTCATGTCTAAGAAACTAATGCCTAATCCAAGAACATGAAGATTTACACCTCGGAGAGTCTTATAATTTTAGCTTTTATGTTTAGATTTTTGATCCATTTTAAGTTTTGTGAATAGTGTGGGGACAGGTTCAAATTCATTCTTTTGCATGTAGATATCCATTGTTCCAACAGAATCTGTTGAAAATATCATTCTTTCATTAAATCATTCATCATTCATCATTGAATGGACTTGGCACCCTTGTCAAAAATCAATTGACCAGGGCTAGGGTTGTAGCTCAGTGGAAGAACACTTGCCTCGCACCTGTGAGACCCTGGGTTTGATCCTTAGTACCACATAAAAATAAATAATTAAAAATAAAGATATTGGGTCTGGAGTTGTGGTTCAGCAGTAGAGTGCTTACCTAGCACATGTGGGGCGCTGGGTTCGATCATCAGCACCACATAAAAATAAATAAAATAAAATAAAGTTATTGTGTCCAGCTACAACTAAAATTTTTTTTTTAAAATAAAGATATTAAAAAAATCAATTGACCATAAATACATGGGTTTGTTTCAGCGTCTCTATTTCATAAATCCATATTTATGCCAACCACACTATATTGATTATTTTAACATTGTAAGAAGCCTTGAAATTGAGAAGTGTGAGCCCTCCAACTTTGTTTTCCTTTTTCAAGATTGCTTTGGCTGTTCTGTGTACCTTGAGATTCCATATGCATTTTGGATCAGTTTGCCAATTTCTACAAAGAAGTAAAATTCTACAAAGAAGCTGGAATCCTGATAGGGATTTCCCTGAATCTGTTGATCAATTTGGAAAGTAATGTCATCTTAAGTCTTCTAAACCATGACCACAGGATCTCTATAAATATGTTTAGTTCCTAGATTTCTTTCAGCAACGTTTTTGAGTTTTCACTGTAAAAATCTTGCTCTTATTTTGTTAAAATTTTTTTTCCCCTAAACATTGCATTCTTTTTGATGCTATGGCAAATGGAATTTTTTCTTCATTTTTTGGATTGTTCATTGTTGTTGAATAGAACAACAATGTTATTTGTATATCAATAAAGTTGCAACCTTGGATTTTTTTCCCCTAATCTGGATGCCTTTTATTTAATTTTGTTAAGTGTACTAGTTGGAACCTCTAGTACAATGTTGGATGAAAGTGGTGAAGGTAGACAACTGTGTCCTACTCCTGATCTTAGAGTGAAATCTGCCAATATTTCATCATTAACTATGAGGTTAGACTGGACACAGTGCTATACGCCTATAATCACAGTGCTTTGGGAGGCTGAGGCAGGAGGCTCTCAAATTCAAGGCCAGCCTCTGCAATTTAATGAGACCCTGCCTCAAAATTTAAAAATATCAAAAAGGGTTGGGTTGTACCTCAGTGGTAGAGTGCTCCTGAGTTCAGTCCCCAGTGCCACACACATATTCACATGTGTGTGCACATGTGTATACACACACACACACACATACACACATACATACATACAATATTAGCTTTGAGTTTTTTGTTGGTGTCTTTTACTAGATTGAGGAAGTTATTTTATATTGTAGTTTGTTGAGAGCTTTTACCATGAAGGGGTGTTAGATTTTGTCTAATGCTTTTTCTGTATTTTATATTAAAATGTTTATGTTTTTCATTTACAAATAAATGTATACCAAAGACTTGAACAGCATTCTCTCTAAATCTAAGGGGTTTTAATGCTGTCTTTTGGCTTAATAAATATTTGCTTGCCTAAATAGCTCCCAAATTGTGTGGATTATTAAAAGTGGCTAAGTAGGGGCTGCAATTGTGGCTCAGCAGTAGAGAGCGCTCACCTAGCACGGGCGGGACCCTGTTTTGATCTTCAGCACCACATAAAAATAAAGGCATTGTATTGTGTCCATCTACACCTAAAAAATAAATATTTTTTTAAAAAATGGTTAAGTATGCAAAAACAATTTTTGTTTGCTGTTTTGATTTACAGGACTATATGAGTCAAATTGAAATCTGTTAAGTGTCTTAGAAAAAAATCTCTTTTTTGTCTTTGTCTTTTATTAGTTTGATTACGTGGCTAGGTGTGAATATGTTTAAGTTTATCCTATTTGAATCTTGTCAAACTTCCTGTATAATTTTGTTTTTATTAAACTTGAGAATTTTTTTGTCACTATTTTTTTGAACATTCTTTCCCTTTCTCCTCATCTTCTCTGGGCACTTCCATCATGTGTATGTGAATAGGCTTGAAGGTGTGCCACAGGTCAGTTAGGCTGTTAACTTTTCTTCATTCTTTTTTTTTCTTTTTATTTCTTAATCTGGATGAGTGTGGTGGTACATATCTGTAATCTCAGCTACTCTGGAGACAGAGGCAGGAGGAGCCCAAGTTCAAGGCCAGCCCTGGACAGTTTAGTGAGATTCTGTCACAAATCAAATAAAAATAGTGTGTGTGTGTGTGTGTGTGTGTGTGTGTGTGTGTGTGTGAGGTCTCCGTGGCAGAATGCCCCTGGGTTCAATCCCCAGGACCGGAACAAAAATGCCCTTGATTCTGCTCCTCCGCCTGAATAATCTCAACTGGCCTAACTTCACAATCACTAATTTTCTCTTCTGCTGTTAAACTCCTTTGGTGGGTTTTTCATTGTAGTTATTGTACTTTTCAACTCAAAAAGCTATTTGTTTCCTTTTAATAGTTTCTGTATCCTTAGACATTATTTCATTTAGGTTTTTTGAATGTATCTGAAATAGTTGACTTAAACTCCTTGTCTAGTAAGTCTAACATTTGTTTCTTTTTCTTTTCTTTCTTTCTTTTCTTTTTTTTTTTTTTTTTTACTGGTACTGGGAACTGAACCCAAGGCCTCACACATGCTAGGCAAGCACTCTATTACTGAGCTACATCCCAGTACTATTTTGTTTTTGAGTCAGGGTCTCACTAAATTGCCCAGGCTAGCCTAAAACTTGTGATCCTCCTGCTTTGGCCTCCCAAATAGCTGGGATTACAGACATGTACCACTATGCCCAGCCCAATATCTATCCTTCTTAGGGAGTGATTTCTGTTGGTTGCTTTTTCATTCCTTTGTATGGGTTACTTTTTGTTTCTTTACATGCTTTGTGATTTTTTGTTGTTGTTGTTGGTGGTGTTGTTGTTGTTGAAAACAGGGCATTTTAAATAACATAATGTGGCAACTCTGAAAATCTAATTTTCTTCTTCTATCCCTGGGTCTTTCTTCTTATTGCTACTTATTATTGAAGGTATGGTTTGTTTGTTTAGTGACTTTCTGAAATAATTATGTAAAGTCTATATTATTTTTTGTGTGAGGCCACTGAAGACTCAGTGTATGGTCAGATAGTGAATGGACAAAGATTTTCTTAAACTTCTTGAGACAATCAATCTCCTAGTGTTTGCCAAGGACCTCTCCGTGTGAGCTGGGGTTTACCTTCAATACTCAACAGGAAGATTACAAAAATGCCTAAGTCTCATTTCTTGCCTGCACAGACCCTCAAGTTCAGCCAGAAAGGAGAGTCTAGAGTCTTTTCAGGTCTTTCCTGAGCATGTACAGGAAAGTCTTGTGGACTTCTGGATTTCCAGGAATATGTAAAACCATTTCCAAGCTTCTATGACATATCATTATTCACTTTTCCCTCTTTAGTTTTTTAAAAGTATTTTTTAGTTGTTGATGGATCTTTATTTTATTTATTTATATATGGTGCTGAGGATTGAACCTAGTGGCTCACACATGCTAGGCAAGTGCTCTTCCACTGAGCTACAACCCCCAGCCCCTCTCTTTAGCTTTTGATTAGTCTACTTTATATGTGTGTGTTTATGGATATACAAATGTATAGATATATGTTTACATGCATATATGTATATACATGTATATTCTGTTATATTTTATTCATTCATATGTCTATTGAAAGACACATAGGTTGTTTCAATATTTTGGCTATTTTAAATAACGATGCAATGAATGTAGGGGATGTAGATATCTCTTCAAGATATTGATTTCATTTCCTTTGGATATCTCCTGAAATGGGATCTGGGTCATATGGTAGCTCTACTTTAAATTTTTTGAGGAATTTTCATAGTATTTTTTCAAAGAATGGCTGTCCCAATTGACACCCCAATTTCTACCTCAGTGTAAAAGGATTCCCTTTTCTCTACATTCTTTTTTTTTATTATATGATTGATGACATGACACTTATTATCCCTTGTCTTTTTGAAAATAATAACCCAGGCAGATTTGAGGTAATGGTTCACTATGGTTTTTGGTTTGTATTTCTCTAATAATTAGTGATGTTGAGCCCATTTTTATATTTCTGTTGACCATTTATGTACCTTTTTTTGAAAAATGTCATTTCAGGCCCTGTGTCCATTTTTGAGTTTTGACTTTTTTTTTTTTTTTTTGGTTATTGAGTCGTATGATTTCCTTATACATTTTGGACAATAGTACTTCATCAAATGTATGATTTTCAAATATTTTCTCCTGTTCCATTGGTTGCTATTTCATTTTCTTGACTGTATGCTTTGCTTTCTAGAAGCTTTTTAGCTGGACATAGTCCTGTTCAGTTATTTTTCCTTTGGTTTCCTGTGCTTTTGTGTCATATCTAAAAAAAAAAATGTTGCCAAAACCAATGTTGATGTGTTTTTTTATGATCTATGTTTTCTTCTAAGAATTTTATGCTTGGTAGGCCTTACATTTAAGTCTTTAATCTATTTCAAGCTAATTTTTTTGTGTGTATGGTGTAAACTAAGGGTCCAATCTTATTCTTTTGTGTGAATATCTAATTTTCTCAATGTCACTTATTAAAGAGACTTTCTTTTCCTCAGTGTGTGTTCCTGCACTCTTGTCAAAGATTACCTGACTGTATGTGCATGGGTTTATTTCTGAGCTTCCTCTTCTGTTCCATTGGTTGATGTGTCTATTTTTATATTGGAACCATCCTATTGTGATAACTATAACTTTAGAATACATATGCTTTTGATTTTTTAATTTGTTCTTTTTAGTTATATATGACAGGAGACTATATTTTGACATGTTTGTACAAACATGGAATAGATCTTATTTTAATTAAGATTCCAGTCTTGTGGTTGTACATGAGGTGGAGATTCATGTGATATATTCATATATCTATATTGAAAAATTATGTCAGATTCATTCCACTGTCTTTCTTAATCCCAACCCCTTCCTTTTATTCCCCTTTGTCTACTCCACTGAACTTCTATTCATCCACATTTCAGAAAGAACATTTGACATTTGGCTTTTTTGGGACTGGCTTATTTCACTGAGCATGATCGGTCTCTAGATCCATCCATTTACTGGCAAATTTACTAAAGTCATTCCTTTTAACGGCTAAATAATATTACATAGTGTATATATACACACCACATTTTCTTTATCCATTCATCTGTTGAAGGGCACCTATGTTGGTACCATAGCTTAGCTATTGTGAATTCAACTGCTATAAATGTTGATGTGGCTGCATCACTGTAGTAGGCTGATTTTATGACCTTAGGGTATATACTGAGGAGTAGGATAACTGGGTCAAATGGTGGTTCCATTCCAACTTTTCTGAGGAATCTCCATACCACTTTTCATAGTGGTTGCACCAATTTGCAGTCTCACCAGCAATGTATGAGTATACCCCTTTCTCCATGTCCTCACCAACATTTATTGCTACTTGTATTCTGGATGTTTGCAATTCAATTCTGATTGGATTGAGGTGAAATCTCAGTGTAGTTTTAATTTGTACTTCTCTAATTGATAGAGATGCTGAACATTTTTTTTCATATATTTGTTGGTCATTTGTATTTCTTCTTCTGTTCAAAGTCTGTTCAGTTCCTTTGCCCATTTATTGATTGGGTTATTTGTTTTTTGTGTGCATGTATGTGTTAAATTTTTTGAATTCTTTATATATCCTAGAGATTAATGCTGTATCTGAGGGGCAGTGGCAAAAGATTTCCTCCCATTTTGTAGGTTCTTTCTTCCATCTTTTGATTATTTCCTTTGCTGGGAAGAAGCTTTTTAGTTTGATATCATCCCATTTATTGGTTCTTCATTTTACTTTTTATGCTTTAGGAGTCTTGAAATCACAAAGTGTTTACCCAGTTTTGTTCTTCATACTCAAATTGCTTTGCATGTCCTGGGTCATTTGAGGTTCCATATGAATTTTGGTTGGAATCCTTTCTTTAAATGCCTGAAACATTCTTATCACATTTGAAATGCTGAATTTAAAAAAAACTTTCATTTTTAGAACTACTATATAAAGGATGGAATGCCATTTGAGGAACTGATGAAATTATTCTAACATTTGTTCTAGTCTAAAAAATAGAAGATGACATAAAAAAAGGCACACAAAGTAGTTAAAATTATCCCCTCACAATTAAGATGTTGAAATTCTATTAATAAGAAACAACTGGGTTTCTTGGTAATTCTTAGCAGATAGATTTTTTTAAAAAAAACATACTAAGGCCTTTGCCTTTATGATATTTTTGAATTTTTTTTGCATTATAGAACAAATAAATTGTATCCTAAGCTGTATTCCAATTATTGCAATATTATAAACATATTAAGGAACAGCTATTCAAATTGGGACACGGTTAGGGTAATCTGCCCCCAAGTTTGTCTATTTAGTGGTCTAATTTGGTGGCATTCCTTTTTGGCCAATCATTTATATGGTCATCCTAGATCAACCGTGTTTGCTTTGAACCTGGTCAGAGACTCAATGGGTGATTGTTCCGATGATTCAATAAAGAAATAAGCTATAATTAATTAATTTATTTATTTATTAATCTATTTTTAACATAAAGTTTTCAATCTTGTTTTAATAGACAAAATTGTCTATATTTATTATGCATAGCATTTTTTTTTTTTTTTTGGTAACGGGGGTTGAACTCAGGGGCCTTGACCCCTGTGTCACATCCCCAGCCCTATTTTGTATTTTATTTAGAGACGGAATCTCACTGAGTTGCTTAGCTGAGGCTGGCTTTGAACTCACCATTATCCTGCCTCAGCCTCCTGAGTCACTGGGATTACAGGTGTGTGCCACCATACCAGGCTCATAGCAGGTTTTTTTGAAGTATGTATACAATGTGGAATAGCTAACTGAGCTAATTAACATATACTTTTATTATATACTTAATATATTTTAGTATAGTTAAATATTACATACTTTTAATATATTTTTTTTGGTGAGAACACTTAGAATCTCAACAATTTTAATGAATACAATACATTGCTATTAACCATAGTCTCCATGTTATAAATAGATCTTATGAATTTATTCCTTCTGCCTAAATGAATTCTGTATTTTTTGTTTCTCCCCAACATTCCCTCTCTCAGCCCCTGGTAACCAACATTCCACCCTCCACTTCTATGAGTTCAGTTTTTTTTTTTTTTTTTAGATCCCACATATAAGTGAGATCATGAACCATTTGTGTTAGCTTTCCTTGCTGTGACCAAAATATCTAACAAGAACAACTCAGAGGAGGAAAAGTTTATTTTGGCTCATGGTATCAGAGGTTCAGTCCATGGTTAGCCAACTCCATCACTCTGGGCCCATGCTAAGGCAGAACAATCATGGCAGAAGAGCAAGACAGAGGAGAGTTGCTTTGCTCATGGAAGCCAGGAAGCAGAGATTTGAGAGAGAGTGCTGTGTCCTTCACGGCCAAAACCCTAGAGTCCAGCGAGGGCCGATGGGGGATTAAGAAAGACACACAAACATTTATAAAGCAAAAGGTAGTACTAATTGGCACCCTTTCTCCATCAGAGATGGAGAAACAGTGATCCAGAGCTAGCCCGGCACATTTATTATATAGGTTTTATCATCAAAATGTTATTTGTGGGAAAGTTTCTGCAAAGCAGGCAGGCTTGAAGATTGCAGCACTTGAAAAGTATTGTGGTTATCTTGTTGTGCTGAGAACTCTGTCCCTGGTAGCTGGTGTCTGAACTCAAGGTCATGACTGTTATTATTCCATGTCTTTTCATGAAACAGTATAGCCACAGCTCTGAGGTGGTCAAGGACTCTGGTCCAAGTCACTGCTCTTCACATCAAGAGTGGGGCGGGGTAGTGGTCATGGGGAAGCTTAATCCTTCCAGGTACAAGTCTAGTGACCCACTTCCTTCAGCCATGCACCACATGTCTAGAGTTACCACCCAGTTAGTCCATTAAAACCACGATGAACCAATTAGATTACAGCTCTCATAATCATTTCACCTCCTGCATTAACATAGCAGCTTTTGGGTAAGAACTTTTGGGGGATATCTCTTATGTAAACCATAACAATTTGTCTTTTTCCGTCTGCC
The DNA here is from genome assembly GCF_045843805.1 of Urocitellus parryii. Classification (NCBI taxonomy): domain Eukaryota; kingdom Metazoa; phylum Chordata; class Mammalia; order Rodentia; family Sciuridae; genus Urocitellus; species Urocitellus parryii. Next base: position 94,459,071 of record NC_135532.1, on the reverse strand, counting down.
TTATTTCACTTAACAAAAGGTTCTCCAGATTTATCCATGTTCTTGCAAAAACCGATACATTACAAGTACAATGGAAATGCAATATAAATACTAAGTAGATAGTTATTATACAGTATTTTTTATGGAATAAAGGAAGAAAAAAGTCTGTATATGTTCGGTAAAGATGCAATATTTTTTCCTGAAAAATTTTAAATCATATGATTCCATTTATATGAAGTGCCCCAAATAGACAAATTCATAGAGACAGAAAGTGGATTAGTGGCTGTCAGGGGCTGGGGCAGGGTGAAGGGAGCATGGCGATTGACGCTAATGGGTACAAGATGTCTTTTTTGGAATGATGAAAATCTTCTCTAATTAAGATAGTGAAGGTTGAAAACTGTAAATATAACTGAAAACCACTTCAGTGTATATTTTAAAAATGGGCAAATTATAAAATTATACTTTCAGTAAAGCTGTTCTTTTTAAAGCATTTGCAATGTAAATGTAAACATATGTGAATATATGTATGTCCATACAATACATTTTAATTAATTTAGAAATAGGCATAGTTTCATATCTATATAAATTAATGTTAATTTTTTGTAATTCTAAAACATTAACATATCTGAAGGTATATAGAATATTATATAACCTAGTTTGATAACCATTGACACCTATTATAGATTTAAACTTAAATATCCATCAAATGAATAAATTTAAAGTCCTAGAACCAGAATCAGTCTGATCTCTACTGAGTTGGCATGGCTTGAATTTTAATTTTATGTTTATAAGGAAAGAAGAAACTCTATAAGCTAATGAGTATGTCTCTATGTACATAATAGCAGGATCTACATCTTTTAAACCCACATCATCTTGGCAGCATATAGCACAGTCCCTCGTACACATGATGGACCAAACAATGACTGAAATACTTTTTAATACCTTATTGGTGGGCTGGAGATGTGGCTCAGCGGTAGCGCGCTCGCCTGGCATGCGTGCGGCCCGGGTTCGATCCCCAGCACCACATACCAACAAAGATGTTGTGTCCGCCGAGAACTGAAAAATAAATATTAAAAAAAATTCTCTCTCTCTCTCTCTCTCCCCTCTCTCACTCTCTCTTAAAAAAAAATACCTTATTGGTATAATATGACTATAATAGTTAAACTTTTGCTCTATGTGCTCTTCCTTCAGATCAGACTAACAACCTTTCCCCACAAAGGGCCAGAGGCTAAATAGTTTGGGCTTTGTGGATCAGACTGTTTTCTGATACAATTACTCAGCTCCATGCCCTAACATAAAGGCAGTTACAGACATTTAAACTAATGATCCCCTAGTTAGGCCAGCACTGTCTATAGAACTTTCTACAATGCCAGGCACATTCTATTATCTGGAAATTGAGCACCTGAAATGTGGCCACTGTGTCAAGGAACTCAATTTTTTGAATTACAGTCATCAATCAGTAGCCACAGGGTTCCAGGATCCCCCATTCCCCCCAGCACCAAAATACATGAATTCTCAAGTATCTTATATAAAATGTGTTTGCATATAACCTATGCACATCTTCCCATATACTTTAAGTCTTCTATAGATCACTTATAATACCCAATACAATGTAAATGTTCTGATGCTGTACTCTATTGAAAAAAGTCTGTACATGTTCAATACAGAGAATTGTTTTCTCAAATATTTTCAATTTGTAATTGTTTAAATTCATGGACATGGGCCCAACAGACGTGGAGGAGAAACTATTTTAAATGTAAACATCTGCATATAGTTATTGTACTCACCAGCACTGCCTTAGACTACTAACTAGAAAATTTTACCTCTGTTGAAAAACTTATAGCTAACAATAAATGAGGTGATAATATGACAGGGTGAGCTGAAAAGAGAAAATAGGATGTGAAATTTCTTTTTTTAATGTTTGTTTTTTAGTTTGACACAATATCTCTATTTTATTTATTTATATGTGGTGCTGAGGAGCGAACCCAGGGCTTCACACATGCCAGGCGAGTACTCTACCACTGAGCCAAAATCCCAGCCCCAATGATGTAAACTTTCTAATAATTCAAACCAGTGAAGAATCAAAATCATAAACTAAATTTAAGCAGGAGGGTATGTGGAGTTCTGTGTGTCTGAACTTCACCATACTTTGGTGTATACATGCTGGATTCCAGCTCTGAGTTCTTCCCAGATTTGGCCAAGGCCATGCGCTTCAGTCCAGGGGGATTCTAACTCCTGTTTAATGGCATTGTGAACAACGTTCTGCAGTCATCCTGTGCAGCAATTCTTTTAAGACACACCTAATTCTTCCTTAGAATTAGTTGAAAACATAGTTTCATTACAGATTTATTCTCAGCAGATCAGAAAGAATGTCCTTTAAGGTGCAGGGAATGAAATTTCATTATAGTCCAACTGGCTTCAGCTACTGTGGGAGAAGCTGTGCAGGAGGGCTGTTGGCACCACCAACAGGAACATGGAATCCATGGAGTTGGGTGGAGGTGCTGATAGGTGATTCTGCTAAGTCGCTTGAGAGCCATGTGTGGGCTAGAACTTTGGGTTTTGGGTTTCGGGAGCTAGGAGTCCGTAGTCCTTCTCAAACACTTAGGCTTGGAGCCCAGCGGAGGGGTCACAGTGCTGGGGATTTCTGCAGAAATCAGCAGTATAGGGGTCTTCTAACACTCTCAGAGATGCAGTATTCCAACTAGGTGAGATCTGGATCCTGGAGCGACACAGAATACTGCCTTCCTCTGGCCCACCATCTTCCTTCCTCCTATTTTTCTAGGTCTTATTTATTTTTTAGTTGACATTCTATTTTTATTGATTCTAAGACACCATATTAAATTTCTTTTTTTTTTTTATTGGTCGTTCATAACATTACATAGTTCTTAATACATCATATTACATGTTTTGATTCAAGTGGATTATGAACTCCCGCTTTTACCCCGTATACAAATTGCTGTATCACATCAGTTACCCTTCCATTGATTGACATATTGCCTTTCTAGTGTCTGATGTATTCTGCTGTCTGTCCTATTGTCTACTATCCCCCCTCCCCTCCCCTCCCCTCCCCTCCCCTTTTCTCTCTCTACCCCTTCTACTGTAAATCATGTCTTCCATTTGTATTCTCTTGACTTACCCCTCCTTACCTCTTATATGACATTTTGTATAACCCTGAGGATCGCCTTCCATTTCCATGCAATTTCCCTTCTCACTCCCTTTCCCTCCCACCTCTCATCCCTGTTTACTGTAAATATTCTTCTCAAGCTCTTCGTCCCTACCCTGTCCTTGTTTACACCCCTTATATCAAAGGAGTCATTTGGTATTTGTTTTTTAAAGATTGACTAGCTTCACTTAGCATAATCTGCTCTAATGCCATCCATTTCCCTCCAAATTCTATAATTTTGTCATTTTTTAATGCAGAGTAATACTCCATAGTGTATAAATGCCACATTTTTTTTATCCATTCATCTATTGAAGGGCATCTAGGCTGGTTCCACAGTCTTGCTATCGTGAATTGAGCTGCTATGAACATCGATGTAGCAGTGTCCCTGTAGCATGCTCTTGTTAGGGCTTTAGGGAATAGACCGAGAAGGGGTCAAATGGTGGTTCCATTCCCAGCTTTCCGAGAAATCTCCATACTGCTTTCCAAATTGGCTGCACCAATTTGCAGTCCCACCAGCAATGAACAAGAGTGCCCTTTTCCCCGCATCCTCTCCAGCACTTATTGTTGTTTGACTTCCTAATGGCTGCCAGTCTTACTGGAGTGAGATGGTATCTTAGGGTAGTTTTGATTTGCATTTCTCTGACTGCTAGCGATGGTGAGCATTTTTTCATGTACTTGTTGATTGATTGTATGTCCTCCTCTGAGAAGTGTCTGTTCAGGTCCTTGGCCCATTTATTGATTGGGTTATTTGTTATCTTATTGTCTAATTTTTTGAGATCTTTGTATATTCTGGTTATTAGGGCTCTATCTGAAGTGTGTGGAGTAAAGATTTGTTCCCAGGATGTAGGCTCCCTATTTATCTCTCTTATTGTTTCTTTTGCTGAGAAAAAACTTTTTAGTTTGAGTAAGTCCCATTTGTTGATTCTATTTGTTAACTCTAGCGCTATGGGTGTCCTATTGAGGAATTTGGAGCCCGATCCCACAGCGTGTAGATCATAACCAACTTTTTCTTCTATCAGATGCCGTGTCTCTGATTTAATATCAAGCTCCTTGATCCATTTTGAGTTAACTTTTGTGCACGGCGAGAGATAGGGATTCAGATTCATTTTGGTGCAAATGGATTTCCAGTTTCCCCAGCACCATTTGTTGAAGATGCTATCCTTCCTCCATTGCATGCTTTTAGCCCCTTTATCAAAAATAAGATAGTTGTAGTTTTGTGGATTGGTTACTGTGTCCTCTATTCTGTACCATTGGTCCACCCGCCTGTTTTGGTACCAGTACCATGCTGTTTTTGTTACTATTGCTCTGTAGTATAGTTTGAAGTCTGGTATTGCTATACCGCCTGATTCACACTTCCTGCTTAGTATTGTTTTTGCTATTCTGGGTCTTTTATTATTCCATATGAATTTCATGATTCTTTTATCTATTTCTACAAGATATGCTGTTGGGATTTTGATTGGCATTGCATTGAACTTATAGAGAACTTTTGGTAATATCGCCATTTTGATGATGTTAGTTCTGCCTATCCATGAGCAGGGTATGTTTTTCCATCTTCTAAGGTCTTCTTCTATGTCTTTCTTTAGGGTTCTGTAATTTTCATTGTATAAATCTTTCACCTCTTTTGTTAGGTTGATTCCCAAGTATTTTATTTTTTGGGGGGATATTGTGAATGGAGTAGTTGTCCTCATTTCCGTTTCAGAGGATTTGTCGCTGATATACAGGAATGCCTTTGATTTATGCGTGTTGATCTTATATGCTGCCACTTTGCTGAATTCATTTATTAGCTCTAATAGCTTCTTTGTAGACCCTTTTGGGTCTGCTAGGTATAAAATCATATCATCTGCAAATAGTGATAATTTAAGTTCTTCTTTTCCTATTTTTATGCCTTTAATTTCTTTTGACTGTCTAATTGCTCTGGCCAGTGTTTCGAGGACTATGTTGAACAGAAGTGGTGAGAGAGGGCATCCCTGTCTTGTACCAGATCTTAGAGGGAATGCCTTCAATTTTTCTCCATTCAGAATGATGCTGGCCTGTGGCTTATCATAGATTGCTTTTACAATGTTGAGGTATGATCCTGTTATCCCTAATTTTTCTAGCGTTTTGAACATAAAGGGATGCTGTACTTTGTCGAAAGCTTTTTCTGCATCTATTGAGATGATCATATGGTTCTTATTTTTAAGTCTATTGATGTGGTGAATAACATTTATTGATTTCCGTATATTAAACCAGCCTTGCATCCCAGGGATGAATCCTACTTGATCATGATGTATAATTTTTTTGATATGTATTTGAATCCGATTCGCCAGAATTTTATTGAGGATTTTTGCGTCAAGGTTCATTAGAGATATTGGTCTGTAGTTTTCCTTCTTTGATGTGTCTTTGTCTGGTTTCGGAATCAGGGTGATGTTGGCCTCGTAGAATGAATTTGGAAGTTCTCCCTCTTTTTCTATTTCCTGAAATAGCTTGAAAAGTATTGGTGTTAGTTCCTCTTTAAAGGTTTTGTAAAACTCTGCTGTATACCCATCCGGTCCTGGGCTTTTCTTAGTTGGTAGTCTTTTGATGGTTTCTTCTATTTCCTCTATTGTTATTGGTCTGTTTAGGTTGTCTATATCCTCCTGGCTCAATCTGGGCAGATCATAGGACTCAAGGAATTTATCTATGCCTTCACTATCTTCTATTTTATTGGAGTATAAGGATTCAAAGTAATTTCTGATTATCTTCTGTATTTCTGAAGTGTCTGTTGTGATATTGCCTTTTTCATCCCGTATGCTAGTAATTTGGGTTCTCTCTCTTCTTCTCTTCGTTAGCATGGCTAAGGGTCTGTCAATTTTATTTATTTTTTCAAAGAACCAGCTTTTAGTTTTGTCAATTTTTTCAATTGTTTCTTTTGTTTCAATTTCATTAATTTCAGCTCTGATTTTAATTATTTCTTGCCTTCTACTTCTTTTGCTGTTGTTTTGCTCTTCTTTTTCTAGGATTTTGAGATGAAGTATGAGATCATTTATTTGTTGGTTTTTTCTTTTTTTGAGGAATGAACTCCAAGCAATGAATTTTCCTCTTAGAACTGCTTTCAATGTGTCCCATAGATTCCGATATGTTGTGTCTGTGTTTTCATTTAACTCTAGGAATTTTTTAATTTCCTCCTTGATGTCTTCTAAAACCCATTGATCACTCAGCAACCTATTGTTCATTCTCCAGGTGATGCTTGCTTTTTCCTTTCTTCTTTTATCATTGATTTTCAGTTTCATTCCATTATGATCAGATAAGATGCATGGTATTATCTCTACCCCTTTGTATTGTCTAAGAGTTGCCCTGTGACATAGTATATGGTCTATTTTTGAGAAGGTTCCATGTGCTGCTGAGAAAAAAGTGTAGCTACTTGATGTTGGGTGGTATAGTCTATATATGTCAATTAAGTCTAGGTTGTTAATTGTGTTATTGAGTTCTATAGTTTCCTTATTTAACTTTTGTTTGGAAGATCTGTCCAGTGGTGAGAGAGGTGTGTTGAAGTCTCCCAGGATTATTGTATGTTGGTCTATTAGACTCTTGAACTTGAGAAGAGTTTGCTTGATGAATACAGCTGCACCATTATTTGGGGCATATATATTTATGATTGTTATGTCTTGTTGGTGTATGGTTCCCTTGAGCAGTATGAAGTGTCCTTCTATATCCCTTTTGATTAGCTTTGGCTTGAAATCTATTTTATTAGATATGAGTATGGACACTCCTGCTTGTTTCCGCGGTCCATATGAGTGATATGATTTTTCCCAACCTTTCACCTTCAGTCTATGTATATCTTTTCCTATCAAATGCGTCTCCTGTAGACAGCATATTGTTGGGTCTTGTTTTTTGATCCATTCTACTAGCCTGTGTCTCTTAATTGGTGAGTTTAAGCCATTAACATTTAGGGTTATTATTGAGATATGGTTTGTTCTTCTATCCATATTTGTTTATTGATGTTACTAAACCTGATTTGTTATCCTCTTTGACTACTTTCCCCCCTTTACTGTCCTACCTCCCATTGTTGGTTTTCAATGTTGTTTTCCATTTCCTCTTCCTGTAATGTTTTGCCAAGGATTTTTTGAAGAGATGGTTTTCTAGCTGCGAATTCTTTTAACTTTTGTTTATTGTGGAAGGTTTTAATTTCATCTTCTAACCTGAAGCTTAATTTCGCCGGATACACGATTCTTGGTTGGAGCCCATTGTCTTTCAGTGTTTGAAATATGTTATTCCAGGATCTTCTAGCTTTCAGAGTCTGTGTTGAGAGATCAGCTGTTATCCTGATTGGTTTACCCCTAAATGTAATCTGCTTTCTTTCTCTTGCAGCTTTTAAAATTCTCTCCTTATTCTGTATGTTGGACATCTTCATTATAATGTGTCTAGATGTGGATCTCTTATGATTTTGCACATTCGGCGTCCTGTAGGCTTCTAGGATTTGGGATTCTGTCTCAATCTTCAATTCTGGGAAGTTTTCTCGTATTATTTCACTGAATAGACTGTTTATTCCTTTGGAATGGGGCTCTGTGCCTTCCTGTATCCCAATGACTCTTAAATTTGGTCTTTTGATATTGTCCCATAATTCTTGGATGTTCTGCTCATGGTTTCTTAGCAGACTTGCTGAGCTGTCTATGTTCTTTTCCAGTTGAAATACTTTGTCTTCATTGTCTGATGTTCTCTCTTCTAAGTGATCTACTCTGCTGGTAGTATTCTCAATTGAGTTTTTAAGTTGGTTTATTGTTTCCTGCATTTCTAGAATTTCAATTTGTTTGTTTTTTATTACCTCTATCTCCCTGTGAAATTGATCTTTTACTTCCTGGATTTGTTTGTCAATGTGATCTTTCATTGTCTGATTTTGCTGTCTCATGTCTTCCTTGAGACTCCAGATCATCTGAAGCATATATATCCTGAACTCTTTATCTGATATTCCATCTGTTGCAGCTATTACCTCTTCTAAAGTTGAGTTGACCTGCATTGCTTGTGGTCCTTTCTTTCCTTGTCTTTTCATACTGCTCGCGTTTCTTTCTGCTTCGTGCAACTGTTGTGTTTTGAAATTTACCCCCTATTTATTTATGTTGCTCTTGTATACTTGAAAAGTCTCCCTTGCAGGTGCGGGCGGCGGCTGTGCCCCTACTCCAATTGGGGTGACGTGTCTACCACGCTGGCGGCTCTCTGGGCCTGTTCCGGGAGTGGAAGGCGGCTCTGCTCTGTCCCTATTCCAATTGGGGTGTCATGACTACAATGCTGGCAGGTCGCTGGGCCTGTTCCGGGCGTGGGCGGTGGGCTTGGCTGGCGGGATTCCACCTAATGGCAGTCCCTAACCTCCCTGCTTGCTAATTAATGGCTTCTCTGAGGCGCCACGCCTTCTGTAGCTGCGGGGCAGGCCGCGCGAATCAGTTGGCCTGGATCTCCGGGGTCCTGCTGCTGGCTGTTTTGATGTTGCAAGCTGTTGGAGAGTGGTGGTGTATTCTTCAGCTTTCCCGGATGGTGGCCGCTGACTGCCTGGATGGAGTGTCCGCTGTTTTGATGTTGCACTCTGAAGGAGAGTGGCGGTGTATCCTTCAGCTTTCCCGGATGGTGGCCGCTGACTGCCTCGGTGGGGTGTCCGCTGTGGGGGATGGGACTGTACCGCTTCCTTCCCCTTCTGAGATCCCGTGCTCGGCCCAAGGGTCCGTGTGGGCTTGGCTGGTGGGATTCCACCTAATGGCCTTCCCTAACCTCCCTGCTTGCCAATTAATGGCTTCACTGAGGCGCCACGCCTTCTGTAGCCGCAGGGCAGGCCATGCGAATCAGTTGGCCTGGATCTCCGGGCACCATATTAAATTTCCAATTCTCCCCAAATTGATCTACACACAACCCTAATCAAAATTCCAGCCAGCTCTTTTGTGGAAATGGACAAGCTGACCTTATATATATGAAAAGGGCCTCAAATAGCCAACACAGTTTTCAAGAAGAGCAAAAAAGTGCCCTCCAAGGTCAGATAGGACTCAGGAAATGACAAGAAGCCTTCATGGGCCCTGCAACTCCAGTAAGTCACTCAATCTCCCAATTAGGGGGATTGAAAGGACTTTAGAGAATAGGAAGCCAACCAGTGTACATTCTGCAAACAGGAGGGTCATTGGAGAGGTAAATGTTTCTGATGCTTTCAAGAGAAGCCATGTATGATCAGCAAGACTCTGACCAATCCTGGCAGGTAGTCCTAGTAAAGGAAGGCTAAAGGAACCAAGAAGCTTCTCACGTTACCAAAAGTGATCTCTGAAGAGTCTCAGCTGACCACGACCCAGTTACTGTAGGGGCTAAAGGTGTAACTCAGTGATAGATTGCTCACCTGGCATCTGCAAGGTCATTTCCAGAAGGTAAAAGTCCAAAAGCAAGGCATCAGCAAGTTTATTTTTTCCTGGGGCCTTTCTTGTTGGTGAGTAAATGACTGCCTTCTCACCTGATTGGCATGTGGGATAGCCAGCTGAAATAGAGACCCTCTGTAAGCATGGGCAACATTATCCAATAGGATGATGACTTGGTTAGAATAAAAGTTGGAAGAACAAGGAAGCAGCAGCAGATGCAAGATCAATACTTCTTGGACGGGTTCTTGATCGCTGCTGTGGTCATCTGAGGACATCAGACTCTCGCTTCTTCCCTCTTCCAAAGTGGGCTCTGCCAGTGATTCTCCGGAAGCCTTCAGTCTCAGACTAGGGTAGCAATGTTGATCCCTCTTATTCTGGAGCTTCAGCCTCTTGGACTACACAGCTATTGGTTCAATCAGCTCTCCAGCCTGCAGACAGCCATTGTGGACTATCCAGCTTCTTGTCACATAAGCCAACCTAAAAAGTCTCCTTTTTATAATTATACTTCCTGTTGATTCTGTTTCTCTAGAGAATCCTAATACAGTCTTTATGCCTGCTTTGGTGCCAGTACCATCCTGGTTTTGTTACTATAGCTCTGTAGCATATTTTGAGGTCTGGTACTGTGATGCTTCCTGCTTCACTTTTCTTGCTAAGGATTGCTTTGGCTATTCTGGGTCTCTTATTTTTCCAAATGAATTTCATGGCTGCATTGAATCTGTGTAGAGTTTTTGGTAGTATGGCCATTTTGACAATATTAATTCTGTCTCTCCAAGAACATGGGAGACTCAGGGCTGGGTATATAGCTTAGTTGGTAGAGTGCTTGACTCACATGCACAAGGACCTGGGTTTAATCCCCAGCACCACATACACACACACACCAAAAAAAAAAAAAAAAAAAAAAGGAAAGAAAAATGGGAGATCTTTCCATCTTCTAAGGTCTTCTTCAATTGCTTTCTTTAGTGTTCTGTAGTTTTAATTGTAAATGTCCTTCACCTATTTTGTTAGATTGGTTCCCAATTTTTTTTAAGGCTACTTGAATGGGCTAGTTTTCTTAATTTCTTTTTCAGCAGATTCATCATAGGAGTATAGATATAAGATTGATTTATGGGTGTTGATTTTGTATCCTGATACTTTTCTGTGTTCCTTTTTGAGTTCTAGAAGTTTCCTGGCAGAGTTTTTTTGGTCTTCTAAATATAGGGTCATGTTTTCAGCAAACAGAGATAGTTTGAGCTCTTCTTTTCCTATTCATATCCCTTTAATTTCTTTCTTTTGCCTGATTATTCTGGCTAGAGTTTCGAGGACTATGCTAAATAGGAGTGGTCAAAATGGGCATCCCTGTCTTTTTCTTTTTCCTTTTTTTTTTTTTTAGGAAATACTTTCAATTTTTCTCCATTTAGAATGATGTTGGCATTGGGCACGTCATATATAGCATTTAAAATATTGAGGTGCATTTCTTCTATCCCTAGTTTTTCTAGTGTTTTTACATGAATGGATACTTATTGAGATAATCATGTGATCCTTGTTTTTAAATTTATTTATGTGGCGAATTACACTTATTGCTTTCCATATATTGAACCTTGCATTCCTGGGATGAAACCCACTTGATCATGGTGCATTCTCTTTTTAATGGGGTTTTATATATGATTTGCCAATGTTTTATTAAGAATTTTTACACGATGTTCTTCAGGATATTGGTCTGAAATTTTCTTTCCTTGATGTTTCTTCATCTGGTTTTGGTCTCAGGATGATAGATACTGGCTTCATAGAATGAGTTTGGAAGTTCCTTTCTTTTATATTTTATGGAATAATTTAAAGAGAATTGGTGTTAGTTCTTCTTTGAAGGTCTGGTAGAACTCAGCTGAGAATCCATCCAGTCCTTGCTTTCTCTCTGTTGGTAGGATTTTGTTGGCAGCTTCAAATTTCTTACTTGAAATTGATCTATTTAATTTTTCTATATCCTCCTGGTTTAATGTGGGTAGGTCTTATGTCTCTAGGAATTTGTTAATGTCTTCAAAATTTTCAGCTTATTGAAGTGGAAATTTTCAAAGTAGTTTCTGAAAATCCTCTGGATTTCAGTATTATCTGTGATGATATTTCCCTTTTCATTACAAAATTTAAGAACTTGAGTTTTTACCCCTTTCTTTTGGTTAACTTGGCAAAGGATTTATCAATTTTGTTTATTCTTAAAAAAAAACCCAACTTTTTGTTTTGTTGATCTTTGGAATTTCTTAAAAATCTCAATTTCATTGATTTCAGCTTTGATTTTAATTATTTCCTGCTGTCTACTGATTTTGACATTTCTTCTTTTTATAGGGCCATGAGATGTTAATGTTAGATTATTCATTTGGTATCTTTCTATTCTTTTAATGTATGAGCTGAATGCTATGAACTTTCCCCTTAGAACTACCTTCATGGTGTCCCAGAGATTTTGATATGTTTATCTCTATTTTCATTTGCCTTTAAATATTTTTTTTTTAAAGAGAGAATGAGAGAGGGGAGAGAGAGAGAGAGAGAGAGAGAGAGAGAGAGAGAGAGAGAATTTTTTTTAATATTTTTTTTTTTTATTTTTTAGTTCTCGGCGGACACAACATCTTTGTTGGTATGTGGTGCTGAGGATCGAACCCGGGCCACACGCATGCCAGGCCAGCGCGCTACCACTTGAGCCACATCCCCAGCCCCTTTAAATATTTTTTTATTTCTCCCCTGAGAAATAAAAAATGCTATTCATTCATCATTCAAAAGTGTATAATTAAGCCAATCCCTAAAATCCAAAAATCAAATGTTTTTTTCTGATAAGTGGATGCTGATCCATAGTTGAGTCAGGAGATAGGGAAGAACAAAGGAACTTTGGTTTGTGGAGAGGGGAGTTAGGGAAGGGGTGGGTCTGTGGGGATGGAAAGGATAGTAGAATGAGACAGACATTATTACCTGTATACGTGTATGATTACACTCCTGGAGGGACTCTGCACCATGTACAACCAGAGAATGAGAAGTTGTGCTCCATTTGTGAACAATATGTCAAAATGCATTCTACCATAAAATACATTTTTTAAAAGTATATTATTTAGTCTCCTGAGTAACTTATATTTTTATCTTATTGTTGATTTCTATTTTCACTCCATTATGATATGATAGAATGCAAAGTATTATCTCTATTTTTTTTTTGTAATTGCTAAGATTTGCTTTGTGGCCTAAGATATGGTCTATTTTAGAAAGTGTCCAAGTGCTGCTGAGAAAAAAGTGTATTCAGTTATTTATGGATATTTATGGATGAAATAATTTATATATGTCTTTTATTTAATTTTTTGTGTTTCTTTAAAAAAATTTTTTTTTAATTTATACATGACAGCAGAATGCATTACAATTCTTATTATACATATAGAGCACATTTTTTTTTATATCTCTGGTTGTATACAAAGTATATTCACACCAATTCGTGTTCTCATACATGTACTTTGGATAATAATGATCATCATGTTCCACCATCATTTATAACCCCATGTCCCCACCCTTCCCCTCCAACCCTCTCCCTATCTAGAGTTCGTCTAGTCTTCCCATGCTCCCTCTCCCTATCCCACTATGAATCAGCCTCATTATATTAAAGAAAACATTTGGCATTTGGTTATTTGGGTTTGGCTAAGTTCACTTATCAATAGATTCTCTAATGCCACCCATTTACCTGCAAATGCCATGATTTTATTCTCTTTTATTGCTGAGTGATATCTATTATGTATATATGCCACATTTTTAAAATCAATTTATCTATTGAAGGGCATCTAAGTTGGTCTCACAGTTTAGCTATTGTGAATTGTGCTGCTATAAACATTGATGTGGTTGTGTCCCTGTAGTATGCTGTTTTTAAGTCCTTTGAGTATAGTCAGAGGAGAGGGATAGCTGGGTCAAATGGTGGTTCCATTCCCAATTTTCCAAGGAATCTCCATACTGCTTTTCATATTGGCTGCACCAGTTTTCAGTCCCACCAGCAATGTATGAGTGTACCTTTTCCCTCACATCCTTGCCAACACTTATTGTTGTTTATCTTCATAATAGCTGCCATTCTGACTGGAGTGAGATGAAATCTTAAGAGTAGTTTTGATTTGAATTTCTCTAATTGCTAGTGATGATGAACATTTTTTCATATATTTGTTGATTGATTGTATATCATCATCTGAGAAGTGTCTGTTCAGGTTCTTGGCCCATTTATTGATTGGGTTATTTGGGGTTTTTTTTGGTGTTTAGTTTTTTGAGTTCTTTATGTATCCTAGAGATTAGTGCTCTATCTGAAGTATGAGAGGTAAAAATTTGCTCCCATGTAGGCTCTCTATTCAACTCACTGATTGTTTCTTTTGCTGAGAAGAAACTTTTTAGTTTTAGTTATAAAGTATTCATTGTAATTTTAGTTCTGTAGCATCTTTATTTAGTTTTTGTTTGGATGATCTATCCAGTGAGAGAGGCATGTTAAAGTCACCCAGTATTTTTGTGTTGTGATCTTTTTGATTCTTAATATTGGGATGGGTTTGTTTGATGTACACAGATGCTCCATCATTTGAGGCATCTAAAGTCTTAAATATTTCATTTGTTATTTCTTGTTGTATGATTCCCTTAAGCAGTATGTAATGACCTTCTTTGTCTCTTCTGATTAATTTTGGCTTGAAGTCTGTTTTATCTGATATGAGAATGGTAATCCCTGCTCATTTACAAGATCTATGTGATATTTTTTTCCCCATCTTTTCACCTCCTCTCTGTGAATGTCTTTGCCTATGGGGTCAGCCTCTTGGAGACAGCATATTGTTGGGTCTTGTTTTTTAATCCAATCTTCTAGCTTATGTCTTTTGATTGAAGAGTTTAGACCTTTTACATTCAATGTCATTATTGAGAGATGATTTTTATTCCCTGTTATTTGATTCATTTCTAGTGTTTAAATTGAACTAAATTCTCCTTTGATTGACTCTACTTCTAGTGTAGTTTCTCCTTCTACTGTTTTCATTTTTATTTTTCATCTCTTCTTGTGAAATATTTTATTGAGTGTTTTGTGATGCAGGCTTTATAGTTGTGAATTTTTTAGCTTTTGTTTATCTTGGACAGTTTTTATTTCATCTTCAATTCTGAGGCTTAATTTTGCTAGGTATGGCATTCTTGGTTGGCATCCATTTTCTTTCAGAGTTTAATATTTATTATTCCAAGACCTCCCAGCTTTTAAGGTTTGGGTTAAAAAATCAGTTCTGTTTTTATATTGGTTTACCTCTAAATGTGACCAGTCATTTTTCTCTTAGCAGCTTTTGTACATTTGGAGTTATGTGTGCCTCCTGTATTTGAATTTCCATTTTATTCTTACGTTTTGGAAATTTTTCTGATATTATATCATTGAAAATTTGTGCATTCCTTTAATTTGTATTTCACAGTGTTCATCTATCCCTATAAATCTTATATTTGGCCTTTTAATGTTATCCCATATTTCTGGAATAGTTTGTTCATGGTCTCATAACATCTTTTCTCTATGGTCAATTTTATTTTCAAGATAATATCCTTTGTATTCAAGGCCTGAAAAATCTCTCTTCAAAGTGATCTAGTCTATTTGTGATGCTTTCCAATGCATTTTTAATTTGGTTCATTGATTCCTTCATTCATTTACAGTGTTCATTGCAACAAAACCCAGAAATTGTAGGGTCAGAAATTGCATCAGTAAAAAAATGTAAGTAACCATGTATTATATCTGGCATTAAGAAAAAAACAAGTGTCAACTATTGCATCCACAGCAGTAATAATTGCAGAAGCATTAATAGTGGGGATGGACATTATATAAACCAATTAATGCTAAGAGGTAGTAAAATATAGTAATTAATCGGGGAAAATGTGATAGGAAAGTAGCTTACAATTTCAAAAAGTGAACAGAGAGAATGCAGAAGATATGTAAGATGTGATGATTATAAGGAGGCAAAAAAAGGTAAAAAAATTAAAGGAAGCATGAAAGAGAGAACAATAGAATTTAGCTCTTAGAAGAAGAAAAGAGAGAAAGAGAAACATGAAAAATAGACAAATGGAAAATAATACAAAACCAAACCATAATATACTAATCATAAATCCTAACCCTCAAAAGACAAGGCAAGGAAACATAACTACATTTTTACAAATAAGAAAAAAAGAAATATGTATATATGTCCATGAATCAACACACTCTCTCTCTCTCTCTCTCTCTCTCTCTCTCTCTCTCTCTCACACACACACACACACACACACACACAATCAATCAATCAATCAAAAATAAAAGAAGAAAAGGAAAAAAAAGAGACTCTTCATGAAAAATTAAGGAATTGTTCCTACTGAGGAGGTCAAAATAGTCAATAAGAATATATATCCACTGTCTATACCCAACTTTCTTTCTTTCTGTTTCTTCTTGAGCTATGTGCTGAGTATGAGAGTAAGGGTTGAGGGTTGTTAAATCCTTCCTCTTTTTGTGTTGTTCACAAAGTTGCCAGTTGGGGTTCAAAAATTCTCAGGTTCCCTTCTCACCAGGATGGGATGGGAAGTACTGTCAGCTGGAGTTTTGTCTGCATAGACCAGTTCAATGCACTTCCAGTGTAGGGCTGCTACAGAGTTCTGAGTGGAGTTCCCATAGGTGAGGCTTATGTCTAATCAGGCCTCAAGGGCTTTGTTGTGTGGTGACTCTTTTAGAGTGATCAGATCAACACACCCCAGAGCCAGGAATTGCCAATCTCTGCTGGGAGTCTGGATCTACAGAGTCTCCCCAGGATTCCACTCATGGGGTTGGGGGAGCCAATCCTTTACTCCCTCTTCTGCCCACAAATGAAGCCTTTTCAGGCTTCCTGGGCTTAGTCCCTGAGTGTATTCACACCTGCCGCAGTCTGGCTGGGCACAATTCAGGAGCCACTTGTCAAAAGAAACGAACTTTATTTTTAGAACCACACATGCCAAACAAAACAGCTCCTCAGGAAAAACCCTCAGAGCCCAACTGCCACCACCGGCTTCCCACAAGCCTCTCACACAAACACAAGCCTCACCACCTCCCACAATCCTCCTGCTCTTGAGGCCGATTAGCTGGGTCGCGTGGGCGGAGCCAAAGAAGTCCCCCAATGAGCATCACCGCAGAGGAGCCAATCAGCTAGATGTTGCTGGGGCCGCTGTGAGCCAATCATCAGCTGGCAGTCTGAAAGTTTGCTGGCAGCTGGAAGTTTGCTGGGGCCCCTTCGCCTGTGGCTCTCAACATCTCCCCCTCTGTTTAAACGACAAGCATGTGGCTTAGGGACCGTGCCTGCCTTAGGTTGTCCAATAGTACATATGGTCCTTACCCGTTATCGGGTGAGCTGACCTCAAGGCGTCAGCCTCCTGTCTTAGGTTGGTACCACTGCAATTGGATCTTACCCGTCACTGACTACCGGTCCAGTATACAGCCACACCTGTGGAGAGGTCTTTGTACCAGCAGGGGGGTGAGGTTCTTTGCCTCACCTCTGTTGGCCCCCAAATTTTAGCTGAACGATCATGACAAGCAGAAGGGAGGAAGATACACCAAGCCAATTGACAGCTCCTTTTGGAAAAATTGTACCACCGATGACATCATCAGCAAAAATACCCCAACACTACGACAAGTCACTGCACCAACAGATAGTTCACAAGGCATACAGGTGAATTCACAATGCATACAAGTGATACATAGTCCAGGCAAGTTCTGCAAGCAGTTCAGTGATGGCTATTGCAGAAGCTGTAGATTGGTTTTATCTTTGTCTTCACTGGCACTGGGATGAAGATAGGAATTCTGGCAATAATGGCTAAAGAAAAAATTATGTAACATTCCAGAAGGCACTAAAAGAAAACAATTTTCTTAACAATTTACATTATCTTGAAGAGAATTATTAAATATAATGAAAAGGAAAGGTGAAAGTAAACAAACAGATCTGTTAACCTCCTTTTTTGTTCACATATTAAAACAATCCTCAACAGTTGTTTACCCAATTTAAATTAAACCATTTAAATCACGTGAATAAAAAAAAATATTTGGATCCATTTTTTTCATGAGCGCTCATCATATATGATATATGGACATACGTACATTCAAACATATAACACAAAATACAAGTGTGCACACATAATATAATACATACAACACATAACATAATAGTAAAGGCCTTATAACTTTTTACAGGTGAAATCTCCATTGCAATGTTTAAAAACTCTATAGTCAAAAAATAGAACTGATCAGCAAAACATTAACCTAGGTCTGTATGAGCTCAAAAAACAAAATAGAACTTCATGATGTGGGAAAGGGCAATAATAAAATAGATATTGAACAAAGCATCCTGGTTCTGTCACAGATGTAAGGTTAGCCAAACTGGAGTTTTGGATATCAGCTGTTATGGATTTGAGCCAAATCATCTTCTTTTTGGTCTGTAGAAATCACTTTAGTTAATCTCTCTGGAATCCAAATCGGCTGCTGTTCTCCCTGTGGAAACACACAAACAGACCCCCGACTCCAGACAATCACTGGGTCAGAATTTTAATCTCTCTGGAATCCAAATCAGCTGCTGTTCTTCCTGTGGAAACACACAAACAGACCCCCGACTCCGGACAATTACTGGGTCAGGACCTTTCCATTGTCCTGTTAGAATATCTTTCCAAAGTACCTTGGGCTTATGTACATTTTTTGGACACATATGCCTTTCCGCAGCACTAAGTCCTAATGAATCCAAATTTTAAAAGTTTAGAGTAAAAAGGGTTATTTTAAGTTTATCTTTGGGGAATATATACCCCTTCCCAATTCTGTCTTTTTGCTTTAATAAGTACATTTTAATAGTTTGATGAGCTCTTTCAAGTATGCCTTGTCCCTGTGGATTGTATGGGATTCCTGTTATATGAGTAATGCCAAATGATGAGCAAAGTTGTTTAAAAGAGGTAGAAGTATAACTAGGGGCATTATCTGTTTTTAACTGTTTTAGAACGCACACAGTGGCAAAATTTTGTAAGCAATGAGCTATAACATCTTTTGTTTTTTCTCCGGCATGAAGGGAGCCCATCAAAAATCCAGAAGAAGTATCAACTATAACATGCAAATATTTTAATTTTCCAAATTCTGGCAAGTGTGTGACGTCCATCTGCCAAATATGGTTAGGTATCAATCCTCTAGGATTGACTCCAAGATTAACTTGTGGTAAAAAGGTCACACAATTTTGACATTGTTTTATTATTTGTCTAGCTTGTTCCTTAGTTAATTTAAAATGCTTTTGTAAAGTATTAGCATTGACATGGAACCTTCTATGAAAATTTATAGCTTCTTCTAGTGTAGAGAAAATATGTATGTCATGTGTAGTTTTATCTGCTAAATCATTGCCCAAACTAAGGGCTCCAAGCAATCCTGTATGTGCCCTGATATGTCCTATAAAGAATGGATCTTTTCTGTCCCAGATTAGACTTTGTATAGTGGAAAGCAAAGAGAAAACAGTAGAGGAAGGGGAAATCCTACCAGCATCTTCAAGGGATACTATAGCATTAACTATATACTGACTATTGGAAAATAAATTAAATATAGAATCTTTAAACATCACAAAAGCTTTAATACTGCATTAAGCTCTACCTTTTGAGCTGATTGTTTGGGTACTAAAAATGTAAAAGTTTGATCAGGTGTAACTATTGCTGCTGTACCATTATTTGACCCATCAGTGAATATATTTGGAGCATTCATAATAGGTGTTTTTCTTGTCATTTTTGGAAAAATTACAGGATGCAATGACCAAAAAGACAATAAAAGATTAGATGGTAAGTGGTTATCAAATGAAACATTAGATTTGCACATGATTATTGCCCAAGTATTTAACTCATTAGCTAACTCATCAATTTGATTCATAGTATATGGAGTAATAATTTTATTGGGAGAAATTCCAAACACTCCCTTTGCTGCTTTTATTCCTTTGAGTATTAATTGTCCTATAGCCTCAGGATACCTAGTAAGAATAGTGTTAGGAGAATAAGATAAATGTATTCATAATAATGGACCTTCTTTTTTTTTAATTTTTTAATATTTATTTTTTAGTTTTTTCAGCAGACACAACATCTTTGTTTTGTATGTGGTGCTGAGGATCAAACCCGGGCCGCACGCATGCCAGGCAAGCGCGCTACCGCTTGAGCCACATCCCCAGCCCATAATGGACCTTCTTGCCAAAATACTCCTGTAGGAATATTTTTTGTTGGTAGTACAATAAATAATAAAGGCAAACTTATATCAATTCTATCTAAATGCATATTTTCCATATATGTTTCAATTATTTTTAATGCCTTTCTTGCTTCAGGCGTTAACATTCGGGGTGAATTTGGATCTGATGGACCTTTTAGGATATCAAATAAAGGTCCCAACTCTCCTGTTGGTATACCTAGATAAGGCCTTATCCAATTTATGTCTCGTAATAACTTTTGAAAGTCATTAAGTGATTTGAGTTGATATACTCGTATTTGAATATTTGGTGGACGGACCATGGTTGAGGATAATAGAACTCCTAAATAATTAATTGGAAAATATAATTGTACTTTGTCTATTGCTATCTCTAGATTATAATTTTTTAATAAGTTTGTAAGTGTGGCATAACATTCTAACAATGTGTTTTTAGTTTTGTGTGCTAATAATACATCATCCATATAGTGAAATATTTGTAATTCAGGATTTTGATTTCTAAGTGGCTGGATTACTTTGTTAATATAAATTTGACACATAGTTGGGCTGTTAGCCATCCCTTGAGGGAGTACTTTCCATTCATATCTCTGATCAGGACCTTCATGATTCAGTGCAGGGATAGTAAATGCAAAATGTGGACTATCCTCGGGATGAATTGGAATTGAAAAAAAAAATCTTTAATATCTATAACTAAAACATACCAAGTTTTTGGCAAAGCAGACAATTGAGGAATCCCCGATTGAGCAGGTCCCATAATAACCATCTCATTATTAATGGCTCTTAAATCTTGCAATAATCTCCATTTACCAGATTTCTTTTTGATGACAAAAATGGGAGTATTATGGGGAGATACAGAAGGTTGTATATGTTCTTCCGCTATGTTGTTTGACCAGATCATGGGCTGCTTGTATCTTTTCTTTAGTCAGGGGCCACTGAGGAACCCATACTGGTCTTTCTGATTTCCATGTAATTTTTATTGTCTCAGTGGCCCTTTCTGAAAATCCAACCCATGTCTGTCTGTTCCTTGATCTATTTGTATTGGTGCTGCTATACCTTGTTCTTGTTTTTCTAATCTTTTTCCTTTCCTAAAAACTTGTCTAGTCATAATAGTGGGTGCATTTTGATTGATGTTATTTGTTAATGTCAAACCTAATTGATCTAGGACATCTCGTCCCCATAAATTTACGGGAAGATGATCCAATACATATGGCTATATAGTTCCTTCACATCCTTCAGGATCCTTCCAATCTAATACCATTGCACTTCTATGGGGATTAGTCGCCACTCCTAGGCCTCAAAGTGTTTGAGTGGCTTGTTGTAATGGCCAATGTTTTGGCCATTCTTGACGAGAGATGATGCTAAGGTCTGCACCTGTATCCAGTAGCCCATTAAATTCATGTCCTTGAATATTTAGTTTTAGCATGGGGGGAGAATCTAAATTTAAAGAAAGCATAGCCCAATCTACACCTGTGGAGCCTAATCCCTTGGAACCTCTTTCTACAGCACGACTGGAAAATTTATCATGTAGGCTTGGTATTATTAGTAACTGTGCTATTCTATCTCCTGGTGAAATTACTGATATACCCTTTGGAGAACTGGCTATAATTTTTATTTCACCTTCATAATTGGGATCAATTACCCCAGGACTTATCATAAGTCCTTTTAGAGTAGAAGAGCTGCGTCCCAATAATAAGCCTACTGTTCCTTTGGGAAGAGGTCCTTTTACCCCTGTGGGAATGATTTGAACTCCCATCTCTGGAGTTAGTACTGATCTGGCGGAGGCGCAGATGTCCAACCCTGTGCTCCCTCTGGTTTGTCTGATGAGGGATCTGATGGACAATGTGTCCTGGGCATTACCCTGATGGGGTTGCTGGGTTCCTCCAGTGCTCCGTATATTTGTGGTTTTGGGCCCCGGAGCATTGGGTCCCCCTGTCCATTTTTTGGCAACGGAGCCCGATGCCTTTCTCCACGATATCGTGGATAAACACCTGGTCCTTGTTTGTTTTTTGATAATGGAGTACCCTCTATGGTGGTTTGAGAAAGGCATTCATTAGCCCAATGTCTCCCTCTATGGCATCGTGGGCAAATACCTGGTATTCTACTCCTTTGATACCTAGTTTTGTTAAACCCTCCTCCTATGGGGCAATTCCTTTTAAAATGTCCTGTTTGTTCACAATTGTAGCATGTTCTTGGCCTGGCATCTAAAGCCTGTTTTACTGCAGCTGCCACAATTTGCCCTTGTTCATTAATGTCTCTGGCATCTAAAGCCTGTTTTACTGCAGCTGCCACGACTTGCTCTTGTTCATTAATGTCTCTACATAATTTAATATACGTATTTAAATCTTCATGTTTCCATGGTCTAATGATATCTCTGCACCAACGATTCACTTGGTCATAAACCAGTTGTTTTATTAATGGCATTGCTTGTTCTGTATTCCCAAAAACTCTGGTAGCTGTTTGAATAAGTCTATCTACAAATTCAGCATAAGATTCATTAGCTCCTTGTATTATCTTAGATAATTGACCTTGTAAACCTCCATGTCCTTGTAAAGTCTTCCATGCCCTAACCGCCTCTACAGCAATTTGTGCGTATACGCCAGGATCATATGCAATTTGTTGCTGCCGATCCTCATAAGGTCCCTTTCCTAACAACATATCTAGATTTCTCTGAGGATAACCAGCTGCTGCATTTCGCCTAGCCGTCTCCTTGCAAAATTCCTCATTGGCAACCTTCCATAACAGGTATTGACCTCCATTTAGCACAGCTTTACACATATTAGCCCAATCTGCTGGCGTCATGTTCAAGTTGTTAATGGATTCGACCAAGCTTACAATGAAGGGTGCTTGAGGACCATAGGTTGTTACAGCCTCTTTTAGCTGCTTCACTATTTTGAAATTTAAAGCATGGTGAATTCGCTGCCCTCCTACCTCAAATACAGGGCATGTTAATACTTGAGATCCTGTCTCAGGATCCGAACTATCAACTGCGGGGGTTGGGGGTCTCCCAGCGCATCACCACAGAGGAGCCAACCAGCTAGATGTTGCTGGGGCCGCTGTGAGCCAATCATCAGCTGGCAGTCTGAAAGTTTGCTGGCAGCTGGAAGTTTGCTGGGGCCCCTTCCGCTGTGGCTCTCAACACACACCCACCTGTTCAAATTCAGCCTGTGCTGCTAGCTGTCAGACTCAAAGGGGGAAAGCAAAAGGGCTCCCCTTGTCCTTTCTGGCTTGCATACCCCTGGGTAAAATATTCTCTGGGCCTGTTTTGCTCTTGTTCTGCTGGGTACCACGGAGGTCATGTGGCAGGCACTTGTCAGGGCTGTGTAGCCATCTTTGCTCAGATCTCTAGTCTCCTGCAGCAGTGGCTAAAGTGTGGCCACCTCAGGATGGCTCCTGCCTCTGCTCTTTGTGGCCAGTTGGGAAACACGGAGCACCTTTCATACACCAGTATACACCAGCCTCTGCATCAGCTAATGGCAGGCTGCTTTTCTGATCTCAGGATTTTTCATATTAAATCTGTCCATTATGTTTTTCTGTATTCTCCCTCCCTTTGTGCTGAACCAGCACCACTCACGACTGCTGCCACCACCAGCTTGGCTTCTGCATAGTTTTTTTTCCTTTGTTTAATATACCCATATTTCTGAGTCTGCAAGACATTTTGACTGTCCAATATTGAGTTTTAGTGAAATCCCTCTTTCACCCACCTTGCAGAGCAGCAGTATTTCTGCTGTTTGAATCTGGGTCATGGAGTGAAAAGGAATACTGCCACAGTCTGACTGGGCACAATTCAGGAGCCACTTGTCAAAAGAAACAAACTTTATTTTTAAAACTACAAACGCCAAACAAAATAGCTCCTCAGGAAAAACCCTCAGAGCCCAACTGCCACCACCGGCTTCCACAAGCCTCTCCCCAACCAACCACCACCTCCCACAATCCTCCTGCTCTTGAGGCCGATTGGCTAGGTCGCGTGGGCGGAGCCAAAGAAGTCCCCCAATGAGCAGTTCTGTAGTCTGAAGGGCAGGGAAACAGCCCAATGAACATGACTGCAGAGGAGCCAATCAGCTAGATGTTGCTGGGGCCACTGTGAGCCAATCATCAGCTGGCAGCTTGAAGGGCAGGGAAACAGCCCAATGAACATCACCGCAGAGGAGCCAATCAGCTAGATGTTGCTGGGGCCACTGTGAGCCAATCATCAGCCGGCAGCTGGAAGTTTGCTGGCAGCTGGAAGTTTGCTGGGGCCCCTTTGGCTGTGGCTCTCAACAGAATACAGTCTTCTTCTAGCCTGCCATCTGGCTTTAATTGTTGTCATGTTAACATCTATTGTCTATAAAACATGAATGAAATATTATAGGATTTTTTCATGCTAATTATTCAAAATTCACCCAATACTTATGGTTTATATTTACAAAGCACCTCAATTCAGATTGACTAATATGGCTCATGCCTAATGTATTAGTTGGACAGTAGCGATCCAATTCCCTTATTGGCAAAGCCTATAGAACTGGAAAGCAGTTAAGTGGCTTACAGAGTCCCAATACTAGCATTACAAAGCAGAATACTGGTAGACGGATTTGGAGCTGAGAGAAAATTACCTGATAAGTGACTGTTGTAAGTTGGGTTTCCCCAGTAGATAACACTGTGATAAAGACTACATATAAGAATCTTATTAAGGAAGTCCCTATATGGGAGGGAATGCAAATGGAACTGGGTAGAGGGAAAATTTGGGTTGCATTGTAGTCCAACAGGGTATCTCCTGAACCACTGGCCATCTGAAAATAAAAAGCCCTTCAGAGTTTTCCCACATTGGGCACGGAGCAGGGTCTTAATACTTCCATTTCAACTAACTGTCTGGATGTAATCTATCCTAGGATAAAAATGTAACCTCAGGTGAGGGATCTTTTCATCAGTGAAAATCCTCAGAGAGGTGCTAGCAGTGGACCACTGTCAGTTTGTAGCACTTCCAGCAGCTGAGGGAATATGCCCTTCAGTCCTGAGAGCAGATGTGGGCTGCAACTTTGAACCACTTGGATCCATTTTTTTTATAGGAGATCTGGAACATGCTCCTTCTGGACTCCAGTGACCTCTTTTTTTCCTGAGGTAAACTGATATGAAGAAGGATGATCTACAGCTCCCTACCCCTTGGATGTGGGTATGAAGACCACATTCATAAATTTCCTCTTTTACTGCTCATTATATATTTTCATGCTCAGGTGATGTGATGACTGGTTCATATTGCTTACCTGGTGTTATGATCCAGGAGCTCATCTCAAAGGAGTCCAAGCCCCTGTTTACCATCTCTTTCTCAGATTATGTCAGCTGCACTAGATCATTAAAATTGCAAAGAGGACATTAAGAAACGTTTGAGTAGATCCACCTGGGAGCCAAATATATGCCCTTACTCATAACAATAGATTTATTTTCTCTGGATGCTCCAGGTTAATCAACTCATCAACCCTGCCATTCCACTCTTGTCTATGGGTCTCTTGATTTCAGGATATCAAAGTGCACAAGCGGCAGCCATGGCTTGATAAGTTTGGGCTCTTTGTATCTGATGGAAGCATTCCCTCTATGAGAACCAGGACCTCTACCCCCACCCCACCCCCCACACACCCCAGTTTGGATTTGTGTAGACAGGAAGCATGGATTCTCCTAGTGAGCCTCTAAGTGATGGAATCAGGTTACTCCTGCTTCCATCCCTTTGTTCTGTGAAGGTTTGTATATTTACTATGAAGGACATAGCATCATACAGAGTTCTTTGATTTTTAAGTGTATCCTGTATCCTGCAGGACATCATGCCATTCTCACAAGATTTCAGCTCTGAGATGATGCTTTAGCGGTGTCTTCAATGCATCACTTCATCTTTCTATTAGTTTAGCAGCCTCCAGGTGGCGCAGAATGTAATAGGACCGGTGGATCTCACAGTTGTGTGTCCTCTGCTCACCTGTTATGTAAGAACCTTTGTCTGATGCATTGCTCTGTGAGCTGCTATGCCAGTGGTTCAAACAGCCCATGCCCTCAGATAATGATGTGGGCTCTGCATGCAGGAAAAGAAACCCACATTTAGAATGCATGCCTATTTTTAATCACAATGACTCATGGCTCCTTCCACAGTGGAAAGGGCCCAGTATAAAATCAACTTGTTAAGACCCTGATTTCATTTTTTTGACAGATTTCATCTTTTTTTCCCCACACTTTTTTTATTTGTTCTAATCAGTTATGCATGACAGCAGAATGCTCTTTGATTCTTTGTACACAAATGGAGCACAATGTTTGACTTCTCTGGTTATACACGAAGTAGGGTTTCACCATTCATGCAATCATGAGTGTACTTAGGGTAACGGATGGTGGACCTCTTTTAAGCCTCACGTTTCCTTCTTTCACTGCTGCCTCACATCTGGGAAAGGAGATAAGAAAGCCTGAGTTCTCTCTCCTTTACTGCTGGAGGGAGGTTCCAACTGTCCCTACCCACTACTCAAACCAAAATGAAAACTTCAAGGCAGTCTTTTTTCCTTGTTCTTTCAAGGAATTCTTTGGTTTGTTTGGGAATCAACTTGTTCTTCCCTAGAAAGTCTCATTGTGTAATAAATCTGTTGATTCTCTCCCCACCCCACCGTGTGTGTGTGTGTGTGTGTGTGTGTGTGTGTGTGTGTGTAAATCAGTCTTGACATCTGAATGAAATTTTGGGTGTGGGTTCCAACCTTAACTGTGACTGGAATACAAATACACACTAAATTGATGCTTGGTTCTTTCTAGGGGTGTTGCATTTGGCATTCAGCATTGGTGACAGGTTAGATTTTGAATTTTGGATAATAGACATGGCTTTTTTTTTTCCAGCCTTGAAGCATGAGAGCCCATGCTGTTGGATCCCTGTATACTCCCAGTCCCTTAACTCCATTTTTGTGCTCATTGTATAGACCTGAGATGGCCAGTGACAGATCATTTCATCTGTTGTTTGGTGTCTCTTTCAAAATGAATGCTCCCTAGTGAGTGTTAGCATGATTTACCAAGAACTTGACATTTTGTTCATATTCCCTTAGTCCATTTGCACTTGTTATGGTTTGGCTATTAGGCATCCTCCAAAAGTTCTTGCACCAATGAAAGAATATTCAGAGGGAAAATAATTGGAATTATGAGAGCTGTCACCTCTTCAGTCCTTCCTACTTTGGATGACTGGGTGTTAAGTGTAGGCAGGTTCAATGTGACTGAATGTTGGTCACTGGGGTGTGCCCTGGAAGGGTTCATTTTTTCCTGTGGGCTCCTTCATATTTTTTTCTCTGCTTTCTGGCCACCATGAGCAGAGCAATGCTCCTCCACGATTCCCTTCTACCATGATGTTCTGCCTCACCTTAGGCCCAGAACAATGGAGTTATCCAACCGTAGACTGAACCTCTGAAACTGTGAGCCAAAATAAACTTTCTCTCCTCTAAGTTGTTCTTGGGTGTTTTGATCACAGGTGAAAAGCTGGTTAATACAGCACTCTACCCCAGAGGTTCGGTCTCAAGTCATCTTTCACCTTCTAGGTTCCCAATCAAATCATTTACTACTATGAATATGAAAATGAAATATGCTTTAACTTCAGTTACTTCTACTTCCCCACAAACTGGAAGCTATGGTAAACTGCTCCTCGCTCTCTTCTTTGGATTTCTCCTCATTTCCCTATTTTAAGAACTTTACTACCAGCTCTACTAGGTTCCCACAGTGAAAATATCAGGGAAAAACACTTGTGTGCTTCTGGCAGAGGGAAGATAAAAGGAAATATTTTTAAACACACCAGGGTATTCTGTTCTAAACAAGAATCTGATAAAACTATTTTATCAGATTTTAACTTGCCTGAATTATATCAAGGCAGTGAGTTTTTTTTTTTGGCAAAGATACTGATAAATAAATCAATAGAACAGATAGTAAAGATACAGATCCATGCAAAAACAGCCACTTGGTATTTGATGAAATGACAAAATCAATTAAATGGAGAAAATTGACTCCGTGAGTTAAGAAGAATCAGAATCAAAGGAACAATCACAGGAACAAGTCTCTTTATTCTTCATTTTTAAGCACAAGGGAGGCAGCAGATGGGGGACAGAAATCCAAGGCAAACTTAAAGGACAAAGGTATACAGCTTTTATGGTATCTGCAGGGCAAGCAGGAACCCAGCCTTTTGATGTCATCATGTAAAGGTGGCGTTTTAGTTGCACCTCTGCTCTTCTTCATATGTCTCTCCATGTGAAACGTGTCTTGTTACCATCTTAGATCTCCAGCCTGGAGTGTTTTTTGTTTGTTTTGCTATGTTAATAGGATAAAGGCAGCTTCAGTTTACTTTAGTGAATATGCAGCTGCATCTGTTTGAACCTGACCATCTGGAATTTGTTCCTTATCAAAATAATATTGAGAACTTTATTTTCAGAATTATTATTTTCAGAACATTGCAGACTATTGCTCTGTCTCAGTGGATTTTGTTTTAGAGACCTTGTCTCACTGTGGTATCTTGGTATCTCTAATGATCACACAGTCTCAGAAGGATGTGCTGAATTTTCAAACTCCAGTCTCCTAACACATTATCTTAATTTTATAACCTTCTAATCTTTCACTCCTAATTTTTAGTCTGGCAATGGCAATCTCTTATAAAGATAACCATATATTTACCATATAACTAGAAATCATATGTGTGTGCATTTATGGCTACATAAATAAAAATTTATGTTCACATAAAAACCTGCATGTGAGGTTTCATAGAAGTTTGTGTGTGTGTGTGTGTGTGTTGTGCCAAATAATAACTGTGAAAAAAAACCCAAGTGACAGGTGATGATAAACAGTGGTACATCCATACAATGAAATACTATTTAGCTTTGAAAGGAAGAAAAAATATGGATACACTCAACAAGTTGGTGAATCTCAAAAGGCATGCTGAGAAAGAGAAGTCAACCTTCAAATGTTACATACTATCCATTTATGTGATATTCTCAAAATTTCAAAACCCAGGACTGGATGGTGTAGCTCAGTGGTAGAGTGTCTGATCCTGGCATCACAAGAAAAGAAAAAAAAAGCAGAGTTTTAGGGCTGGGAATGTAGCTCAGAGGCAGAGCATTTGCCTAGCACATGTGAGTCCCTGGGTTCAATCCCAAGCAATATGCACAAACACACACACAATTTCAAATCTGTAGTGATGAAAGACAGGGATCATGAGGGTGGTGTGGATGTGACTACATACAGACAGTGTAAAGTCGTTTTTTGTTTTTTTTTTGGTGATGGTACTGTTCTGTATCCTTACTGTGATAGTGGTTATACAAGTGTATCATATGTTAAAATAAACACACCTATACACAAAAAGACAAAATTCAATTTTACTGTATAATAGTTTAAAAAGTAAAAATAATTAGACCAAAAGATGCTAGAAAAACAAAAATTTCAGTGGACTTTTACAAAAGGAATACTGTTTTTTTTTAACAATTTTTAAATTAAATAATTGAACAAGACCATGAGATCAATGGCTGCTAACAGCCCTAAAAGTGAGATCACCAGTGATTATGTGCCTGATGTACTTTGACAACATAACATATAACTCATGTCTGCCACAAATTCAAAACTACATTTGAGGAAGACCCTAGATGTCAGTATCAATTTACATTAAAAAGTGAAACAGAAGAATGAGTTAAATAATACCACAAGTATGCAATCATCCTATGAGAAACTATATAGCACAAAGTGTTCCAGTTTCTTCAACTGGGATACTTCAAGGAAGCAAAAGGAAAGGGAGAGGATAACCTATTAAGATACTTAACAGACACACTAGCAATCATAACAAATGGAGTTTTGTTTTTGCATTCTGATGGAAACAAACTAAATATTCTATGAGACA
This sequence comes from Urocitellus parryii, assembly GCF_045843805.1. NCBI lineage: Eukaryota > Metazoa > Chordata > Mammalia > Rodentia > Sciuridae > Urocitellus > Urocitellus parryii. Next base: position 94,429,564 of record NC_135532.1, on the reverse strand, counting down.
AATGGAGCTATTGTAACTCTGAATGCATGTTTATTAAGAATTATAATTAACTTTGTTATAGTGGATTATGATTTGGAAACAACTTCTATTGTGGCTGTTATTTGCTTCTAATAATCTAGTGGTGCTGTTGTCTGTATGTTTGAGGAAAGTGTATATATGATTGGACCTTTTTTTGTTCTGACAGTTTTATGATAGAATCTATTTCTAACTATTTTTATAAGTGCATTATAGTTATATATATATAAAATGACATATGGATGTATATAACATTTCAATCCCCAGTAATTCCTCTTTCTCTCATTTCTTCCTCACCCTGACTGGATTTCCTTCCATTTACTTATTTATTTTTTTAAATTGGTGAATTATAGTTAAAAAAAATTGTTAAAACAAGATTATGGGTCCTTGGAGTTACATATACATATGTTAAAAATTATTCTGATAAGAGATTAACAGTATGTTTTCTTGGATAAAGTTGACAAGCTCTGGGAAACAGGCATTATCATTCCATTACCGGTGAGAATGGAAATGGTACAACTCTATAGAGGGGACATTGGCAGTAATCTAGCAAAAATACCTATGGACTTTACCTTCAATCAGAATCCTACCTTTAGGAATGTACCCTAAAGATTCACTGGCAAAAACATACAAAATGATTACGAATAGAGATTTTCATTATGGCACACCTTGTAGTGTCAAAAGACTATAAAATATCCATCCAGCTATAAAGAAGAATACTTACTGCTATTGAGTGGGGTCCATGATATTATATGTGAAAAAAATCAAGGTAGAAAGAAGCACACATAGTTGCTGCCTTTTACCTAAAAACTGTGTGTGTGTATGTGTGTGTGTGTGTGTGTGTGTGTGTGTGTGACCAGTGGAGTAACATAGTGGAGGTACCAATGGGGAAAATGTGGAACTTTTTCTTGAAGGTTTCACATTAGAATTATGTGTGTTACATAGTTAGAAGAAAAATTAAAGAACTAGATCAGGAAAACAACAAATCAATTCCTCAAATAGAGAGCAAAATGGAACAAAGAACCAAGCTATGATGATGTTGTTGGTTTAATTGCATAGAGACAAATATTTAATCACAGGATTGGTTACCCCAGCCACCAACCATCCTGAGAGTATCCAGGAGTCAAGTATGCATATAAAGACACATCACTTTGGAGATTCCAAGATTGTAGAAGTTACCAGGAAAGGGGGTTGTGATGAAGGCCAAATACGTATTTCACGATATCACAACTATAATTTGGAGTAATGTACTTATGAAAATTTTTGTACCAGTTTTGTTTGGATATTTGTTTCCATTCTCTTGGATATATGCCTAAGAATGGATTTGCTGGTCACATGGCAATCTACATTTAACTTTTTGAGGAACCACCAAACTGTTTTCCACAGTAGTTGCACCTGTCTGTGATAAATTAGAGATTAAGTTTCTCTGCATCCTTACCAGCATTTAGTGTTGTCATTATTCTTTATTCCAATAGGTATGTAGTGATATCTTGTTGTGGTTTTGATTTGAATTTATCTAATAGCTAATGATATCGAACACCTTTTCATGTGTTTTTTTGCCATGTGCATACCCTCGTCACTGAACTGTTTCTTGATGTATTTTGCCTGCAGAAAAATTAGCTTGGTTTTTACTGTTAAGGGTTTTTTTTAAATTAATGTATTATAATTATACTACTGTTAAGTTCTGAGAGTATTTATATATTCTAGATACTGGAACCCTATTCTGTGGCTTGTATTTTCATTCCTTTAATGGGGTCTTTCATAGAATTAAAGTTTTAAAATTTTAATGAAGTCCAATTTATCAACATTTCCTATTATGAATCATATTTTGGGGGCAAACCTAAGATTTCTTACCTATTTTGAAATTCCAAAGATTTTCTCTTATGTTTTCTCTAAAAGTTTTATAGTTTTGTTTTAACATATAAGATTTAAGTCTGTGATCCATTTTGAGGTGTTTTGCTATTTTTTTTAATAGAGTAAGTTTTATGTCAAAGGTGTTTTTTTCTTTTTCTTTCTTTTGCTTCTGACATCTAATTATTACAGCACCTTTTATTGAAAAAACCCATCTTTTCTTAATTGAATTGATTCTGTACCCTTGTAAAAAATCACTTGGGTATACTTATGTAGGCATCTTTAAATTTGTACTCAATACATGTACTAAAGTATTTATAATGAAATAAAATACTTTGGTGTTTTGGGGGTTTTCTATGAAATAATCCAATGGGAGAACAGAGTGAGAAGCATAAATAAAATAAGATTGCCATGTTTTTTTAAAAAAATATCTTTGTAGTTGTAGATGGACACAATGCCTTTATTTTATTTGTATGTGGTACCGGGGATTGAACCCAGTGCCTCACGCATGCTAGGCAAGTGCTCTACCACTGAGCCACAACCTCAGTCCCTACACTGCCATGTTATTAGTTGTTGTAACTGTACTGAGGAGTTATGCTATTCTTCTACTAGTGTATGTTAAGACTTTGGATAAATGAACAAAAGAGGCAATAACTAATAAAAGGAAAAGAACTTATAGGCAATTATAATTGTCAAAGAGAGAATGTCAGCTTGTACTAGGGAGGCAGCAATGGAGATAAAGAAAAATAGAAGGATATGGACTGTATTATGGGGATGAAACCAACAGTATTGCTGACTGACTGATGTGGAAAGGAATGAATGAAGGCAAATAAAAGGAGGAATTCTAAAAGGAACTTGAATTAAACATATTGGGTAAAAGGTCAAAAGTTGAAGCAAGTTTTAGAGGGAATCATGATATGTGGGAAATGAGAAGTGATATTTCTGCCCCATTATGTTTGTATATTAGATATCAAAGCAAAATGTTAAGAAGGAAGGAGGAGCCTGGAATTCACTGGAGCTATTGGGGGGATATAGATTTGGATGGCATTAGGTAACAGCAGATATTAAAGATCAAGAGATTAAATAATATCATCTGGGAGTTAACATAAAGAGGACTGAAAGAAGTTTTAGGGTTAGAATTTCTAGTAGGTTATTCCCGCCCACGTCTCACATGGGCGGTAGAAATGGGGTTCCTCTCGGTAGAATGGGTTGGCTGTGAAATAAAGGCTAATAAAAATAGAGCAGCGAAAAAAACCACAGGACACAGAAAGTAATTTTAAAAGTGGGGCGGGATGGGTTAGCTTATCTTAGGGATGGAGCTTCCACACTAAAAAGAGCAAAATGAAGCCCGTGCTTGCTTTATTTATATGGGGGAACATCAAAGGTTTTCCATGGAATGTTCTTTGCCAAATAAGGTAAGAGGTGGGATGTCCAGTTCCCAATGGTTACACCCAACTCTGAAGCAGCAAGAGGGGTCTTCCTAGTAGAGTGGAGATAGGGATCATGTGCCCTGGGCAATTTAATGCGTTCAGGGTTAAGGGGGCTAAATCCAAGGAAAAATCTAAATCTCCCTGGCTTTGATACTGAGAGAAGACCCTCAAGTAATTCATGGGTGGCTCCCCACAGGTTATACATTAGATGCTTATTAATGGAGAAATTGTCAACAATGTTAAGCCAGTAGTCAGTAAAGAAAGAGGGAAAAATAAGAGTGTATGTTGTACCTGGAACCAAATGGAAAGTTTAATTAAAAAAGAGTGGTCAACTGTAGCCTGATGCATAAAATATGGTATATTAGAGGACAGAGAACAGAAAATTGACCATTGGAACCAGAAAAGTTAGAGTCAATGGTGATGTTTGATGGTGTTAGCTTTTGCTATTTAACCAACCAGCCTAAACATAGAGGCTTGAAACAACAACAGTTTATTGAGCTCACAATTCTGTGAAGTGAGTTTGGCCTAGGCTTAGCTGGGTGAGTCTTCTGTTCTCAGCTAGATCCACTTACAATACATGGTCACTTGGCAAATGAACTTAAGATGGCCTCATCAGAGATGGTTCATCTCTGCCCTAAGTGGCCTCTCAAGGTCACAGCAATAGTCTCCTTGTTCACATGGTGGATGGATGTACAAGACTTCTTAAAGTCTAGGCTTGGGATGGGCAAAATATCACTTCCATTGCATACTAGTGGCCAAAGAAAGTCTTAAGAAAGCCTAGACACAAAAGCAAATAAGTAGCCTCTATTTCTTGATTGATGGAGTTAAAAAGTCACATTGTATATAGACATGGATTCAAAGAAGAGTTTTATTTTGGTAATTTTTGCAAATAGTCTCTCTCAATACTCTTTGCTAGTATAGTTCCTGTGGAGTTGGGGATGGGAAGAGAAGGCTAAGTGGAGTGAGTTTAGGAGAGAATGGGAGGAGTGGAAGGGAAGACAATGACATGTTTTGCTATGAGGAAATGCAAAGAACCAGAACAAGAGGTAGCCAAGAGTAGACTTTTTATGATGGGGGATACTTCATAAACCAGTGGGAATGATTTGGTGAAAAGGCAAAAACTAAGAGAAACAAATGATATTGCAGAGTTGAAGTCCTTGCAAGGTAAAAGGGCAAAAGAAAAGCCAAAATAAAGAGGCAAAGTGGCGGAGTGTATCCTTGTGTGAGGACAAAGACAAAATCATTTTGATTGGAGGAAAGCAACAAGAATGTGATCTTGGGGTAGAAGATGAGATGGAGGAAAATGAGGATCCACTCTTTGGCTATATCATCACCAATGTGTAGTGACTTTACTATTTTATGTCAAGAAGAGATGAGGGGAAGGCACATTTGGAGAGAGAGAGGGAAGAATGTGAAAATTTTAAGTCAAAAGGTAAACTTAAGGACAAGTATCTTGAGAAGTTTGTCCTTTAGAGATTTGCAGCCCTGAATTAAACTTCTTCAGGGGAAGTTTAGTTCATCTGGTGCAGGAATGAAGCAGGTAGAATGTTGGACTCATCCAAAGGTGGAGAGAAAGGGCCAATTGGTGGTAAAATTGTAAGGAAATGATAAGGGATGAGAGCATGATCTAAAACATTGGTAGATCAATATCTGAGAATCAGAATCAGAATCAAGAAACATTTGGATCAATGCATAAGGATCAGTGGATCTACCAAAAAACATGTTGGAGAGAAGACAGCCTCTTCAACAAATGGTGCTGGGAAAATGACACTTTCACCTATAGAAGATTAAAACTAGATCCCTATGTCTCCAACTTTTCAGAAATCCACTCAAAATGGATTAAATTCCTTAATAGAAGGCTTGAAATTTTGAAAGTACTAGAGGGAAAACACTTCAAAATATAGGTGTAGGCAACAATTTCCTTATATAATTCTGATAGCTTAGGAATTAATAGCAAAAAATTGACAAATGAGATTACATCAAAGTAAAAATCATATGGAGATTTTGAAGATGGAAGAGTAGAGGAAAGCTGCGGTCCTAGTTGCTCCATGGCTCAGGATTCTAGCAGTAGGAGTACTGCTTCTCAGCAAGATGGGTGAAAGAGGGATTGTCATTAAGATTCAATATTGGGTTTTCAAAGTGTCTTAGAGGCTGAGAAATTTGGGTACAATAATAAAAAAAAGAGTACATTGGAGCTGAGCCAGTTATGGCACAGGTGCTGGCAGCAGCACTGATAGTGGTGCTGATTCACTACAGGGGGAAGGAGAACAAGAGAAGGACAGATATGGTATGGAAAAACCTGAGATCAGAAAAGCAGCCTGAACTTAGCTGACTCAGAGGCTGAAATGTGCACTGGTGCTTGAAAAGTGCTCCGTTTCCCAATTGACCATGGAGAGTTGAGGTGGAGCCATCTTGGAGTGGTCACACTGAAGCTGCTGCTGCAGAGCCAGAAAATCATAGCAAACACTGCTACACTGTTCCAGCAAGAGCCTACTGTGTGGCCTATGGTGTATCTGGCTGAACATGGGTGAAATAGGCATGAGAAGATTATACCCAGGGAGATTCAAGTTGGAAAAGCCAACCTTTTAGTTTGGTGGCTCACATGACCAGCTGAAACAGGTTGGGAAACTGAACAGTTGGGTGAGAATACACTCAGGGGCTAAGCCTGGGATAGCTGCATTCCTGAGCAACAAACTGTGTGGAGGATTGGTTCCCCTGCCTCACCAGTGGAATTCTTGGGAGGTTCCAGAGATCCAAACTCCCATCAGAGATTGACAACTGCCAGACCCAATGGGTGGGTCCATTTAATCTCTACAAAGAAGACACCACCCAAGCCACCCAAGCCACTGAAGCCTGGATGGATCTAAGCCCCACCTGCTGGACTCCCCTCATAGAACTCTGCAGAAGCAGAAAGTCTGGGAATGCACCAATCTGATCTGTATGGATGAAATCCCAACTGACAGTGCTTCCTAATCCATTCCGCTCATACTGGTAAGAAGAAAAGCTGAGACCAAAGTCAAGCAACTTTAGTCTTAGGCCACTCCAATTGGCAGCTCAGAGAGCAGCACAAAAATAGGAAGAGGTTAACAACCTCCACCCCTTGTTCTTTCTATCAGTACATAGCTAAAGAAGAAATGGAAAGAAAAACAGTTGGGCATAGACAGTGGCCATTCACTTTATTCAACTATTTTGACCAAATCAGTAGAGACAATTCCTTCATTTTTTCATTAAGAATCTTCTCTCTCTCTCTCTCTCTCTCTCTCTCTCTCTCTCTCTCTCTCTCTCTCTGAAATCAGGAAAACTATCCATTTACAATAACCTAAAAAAGTGCTTTGGAATTAATCTAACCAAGTTATTAAAAGAGGTATACAATGAAAATTATAGAACATTAAAGGAAGAAATTGAGGAAGACCTTAGAAGATGAAAAGACATCCTATGTTCTTGGATAGGCAGAACTAGTATTGTCAAAATGGTGATGCTACCAAAAGCAATGTACAGATTCAATGCAATCTCCATCAAAATATCAATAACATTCTTCATAGAATTAGAAAAAACATTTAAAAAATTCATTTGGAAGAGTAAGAGAACCAGAATAGCCAAAGCAATATTAAGCAAGAAAAGTAAAGAAGGAGGCATCACAGTACCTGATCTGAAATTATATTCCAGAGCAGTAGTAACAAAAACTACAAGTTATTGGCATCAAAATAGACATGAAAGACCAATGGAACAGAAGAGAAGACACAGAATCAAATCCACATACCTACAGCCATATGATGCTCAACAAAAGTGCCCAAACTATATTTTGGGGAAAAGACAGCCTTTTTAACAAATGGTGTTGAAAAAATTGGATAGCTATATGTAGAAAAATGAAACTAGATTACCTTATCTCACCATGTGCAAAACTCAAATTGAAATGGATAAAAGAGTTAGGAATTAGACCAGAAACCTTACAACAGCTAAGAAAAAAAAACCTAGGGTCAACACTCCATATGGTTAGAACTGACTTTCTTAACAAGTCCCCCAAAGCATAAGAATTAAAACCAAGAATCAATAAGTGGAATGCCATCAAACTAAAAATCCTAGGCACAGCAAAGGAAATGACTAAGAGCATGAGGAGTGAGCCTGCAGAATGGGAGAAAATCTTGGCCAGCTACTCCTCCAATAGGAGATTAATATTCAGAATATGTAAACAACTAAAAAAACTAAACAACACAAAGAAACATCCAATCAATAAATGGGTAAATGAACTCAACAGAAACATCTCAGAAGAAGAAACACAAATGGCCAACAACTATATGAAAATATGTTCAACACCTCTAGCAAACAGGGAAATGCAAATCAAAGCTACACTGAGATTTTATCTTACTCCAGTCAAAATGGCAATGATCATTTTAATAATAAATTTTAATATATTAATAATAAAAGGTAACACTTGTTCATTGATGGTGGGACTGCAGACTAGTATATGGAATCAGTAAGGAGATTCTCTAAAATTACTAGGGATGAAACCAGCATATGACCCAGCTATCCCATTCCTTGGTAATTTCCCCAAAGATCTAAAATTGGCCTACCACAGCAATACAGCCACCTTGATATTTATAGCAGGACAATTAACAGTAGCTAAATCATGGAATCAATCCAGATGCTTGTCAATAGACAAATGGATTACAAAATTGTGGTTTATATATGTAGACTGGAGCTATACTCAGCCATATAGGAGAATGAAATTATGGCATTTGCTGGTAGATGGATGGAAATGGAGAATATCATGCTAAGTGAAATAAGCTAAGCTCAGAAACTCAGGATGAATATTTTCTCTCATTTGAGGAAGCTAGCATTAAAGTAAAGGTAAGGGAGAGGAGATCGAGAGGTAGAGTGGAGGGATGGGAAAGGGGAGACCACCAAAAAGAACTCTTAAAAAAATCATGTTTGTGCATTGTTTTAGTCAACAATTTCACTGCTGTGACCAAAAGACCCAACCAGCACAACTGTAGAGGAGGAAAAATTTATTTGGGGGCTCATGGTTTCAGAGGTCTCAGTCCATAGACAGTAGTCTCCATTCCTCGGGGCTCAAGGTGAGACAGGACATCATGGTGAATGAGTGGGTGGAGGGAAGAAGCTCACATGATCATCAGAAAGGAGAGAGAAAGAGGGATCCATCTTCACTTGCTAAATACAAATATATACGCCCCAAACCACCCCCAGTGATCCACCTCCTCCAGCCACACCCCACCTGCCTCCAATTATACCACTCAGTTAGCCCCATCAGGGGATTAATTCACTGATTGGGTTAAGAAGCTCACAATCCAATCATTTTCCGTCTGAACTCTCTTATATTGTCTCATATGTGAGCTTTTGGGGGATACCTCACATCCAAATGATAATATGCATATATAAATATACCACAGGGAACTTCGCCTTTATGTATAAGTAAAAAAACTAATCAAATATATAGATGAGTGAAAGGAAGTTTGTTAGAGAAAGGAGAACCAGGAAGGAGGGAGGATGTGAGGGGAAAAGGGGAGGGGAAAAGAGGGGTCACAAACTGAAATTGAGTTTTATGCATGTATGAATTTGTCAGGTTGAACCCAACTACTATGTATAACTGTAAAGTTCTAATAAAAAAAGAGAAAAATGAAAAAGCATCTGCACAACAAAGGAAGCAATCAACAGTGAAAAGACAGCTCACAGAATGAAAGAAAATCTTTGTCGGATATTCTTTGGAAAGAGGAATAGTATCCAGGATAATAAAGAACTCTAGAATTTTAACACCAAGTAATCCAATAAAAGTGATTCTTATTCACCGATCCAAATGAGCCGAACAGAAACTTCTCAAAAGAAGAAACACAAATAGTCAATAAATATATAAAAAATACCCAATATCTTTTTTTAAAAAAAAGAGAATATTTTTTAGTTTTCGGCGGACACAACATCTTTGTTGGTATGTGGTGCTGAGGATCAAACCCAGGCTGCACGCATGCCAGGCGAGCGCGCTACCGCTTGAGCCACATCCCCAGCCCAATACCCAATATCTTTAGCCCTCAGAAATACAGAAGTCAGTCTCACCGAAGTCAGAATGACTATTATCAAGAAAACAAAAAAATAACAAATGCTGTGAAGATGTGGGGTGTTGGGGGGTGGGGGAGCAACACTTAGACATTATTGGTGGGAATGTAGATTTATAGAGCCAATATGAAAACCAGTATGGAGATTCTCCAAAAAGCTAAAAGTAGAACTACCCTATGATCTAGATATATCATCTCTGGGTATACATCAAAGGAATCAGCCAGCATACTATAGAGATACTAACATATCCATGTTTATTGTGACACTCTTTACACTGGTCAAATTATGGAATCAATTAGAGCATAACAGTAGAAGAAGGATTATGAGAGAAAGAGAAGGGACCCAGGGGGAGGTGGGTTAAGACAGAAGGAGGGAGGATGGATATGATCAACGTATGTTATATGCATGTATAAAATTGTCACAAGGAAACCTATTTTGTAAAATATGCACTAATAACCATGGAAGAAATCAGTGGCTCTATAGCAGTGTTGACACAAATTTTTCTAAATAGTAGGTATATTAGAATGGATGTTCACGCAGTCTCTGGGGCAACTATTTGGCTCTAGGCCATAGTTCTCTGACATTTGTCTTAGCAGATAGAAAGCAATAAATAATGAGAGAACAAGGTGGCTAATGTGAATATTGTTGCTATGTGCATTTATGAAGAGGTAACCAGAATCATCAGGAATTTAAATCCCAATTCCTTCCAATTACAAGTTCAGAAAACAGGAATGGGACACCTGATCTGCACATATGCAGTCAGCCTTGGGCAACAATTTCTTGGTTTGAATGTGGAACCAGACCAAGAAGGCATCATAGGAACTTGTGTGTGGGGAAGTGTGTGTGGAAGAGATCTCTGAATTGAAGACTTTCCCCAAGTAGAGGACAGGGTAAAGCCTGAATCCCTGAGGTCTTCCTGGTTGTGGCCATCAATAAGAATCACAAAATCAAGTCAGACATTTATTGAGGCACTGGAGCCAATTCTTGATGCTGCAGGCCTTTAGATTGATACAATTTCAATGTGGAACTCTGGTTCCTTGGAAACGGCTTTACTTGGTACCTGCAGAACTTCATTGTTCTGGAAGATAAGGTTGCTCTCTGGGGTCTGGAACTCAGGGAGATTTTGGACCAGTTGGCAATATTGACGGCACTGCCACATTCGAAAACAAGACTGGAGCTTGACAGCTGACTTCTCCTGGATTACATACAGCCTCAGAAGTAATTTCTGCTGCTTATATGCCCGCCTCAGCAGGATCATCCTCCACCAGCCCTGAATCATCCAGGCCCTGAGGGCAGCGACAAGCAGGGTCCGTCGTACCAGGTGGCCACGCCACCAGGCCTGAATCTTCTTAGCTGCCTTAATCCTTCTTTTGCGGCGTTTTTTAAGGCGCGACTAACCAAGCAAAGCAGAGGAATGTCCAGTGAATGTGTCACCGTCAAACACAGGGCAGTTCTCTTAACAGCCCTTTCCCTGGTGGTTCTGAAAACCCCAGAAAGCTGGGTAGAGTTTGGCCTCCACTTCTGTCTTATCCATGGGTGTGGACATACCTGTTCACCTTCTAAGCCACAGAGTCCTCATCTATGAAATGGGGTATGGGCTTGCCCTGTGGACTCACAGGTTCATGGAGCCAGGGCAAATACTTTCTGATCCAGAAGTCCCTCTGCAGATGTGAAGACCCAAGGGATCCTCACAAGGAAGAACCTCTGCATTTGTGGGCTGCATCTCAGTTCTAACTCAGCCTGTCATGCTGCCTCCTACAGCCTCCTGGGGTGCCACAGCCCTCTGGGGTCTTCCCTTACCTCACTTCTGTGGATGTCCGCTCCTGCCTCTCGGTCACTCCCTGTCCTTCACCCACCTTACCACTTCTCAATGCACTGTGCCACCTTCCATATGGTCTGTGCACAGTTTGCCCAGGATAGTGAGGGGATTTAGGGGACAGGAGAGCAATGCTGAGCCAACCCTGTGGGAGCAGAGATGGCTCCTCCACTTCTAGGAACTCTAAGGTGAAGAGGGGGAATCAAAGACCTCTGGTTCTTTCATGCTTCTTGGTTCCACCTACCTTCTCTTGCCTCTTGTTTTCAACTATGTGTATTTCTGGACCACATTTCTGCAATCAAAACGGTGAGGGGGCATAGGGTGAGGACAGCCTCTGCGCAAAATCCCCACAGCCCCAGGGCCCCATTTTTTTTCCTGGGCTTCCCTCTGACATAGACATTTCCCCATCCCTGGGGCAGTGAGTCTGATGGAGTCTTACACAAGCTTTAGAGCCCATGGTGGGGGGCAGATGCTCAGGTGGTCATCCCCTGCTGGTGGCTTTTCCTCTGATCCCATCAGGAACAGGATGGGTGGTGGAGGAGATGGCCATGATGTCACAAGGGCAACTGTTACCCAGGGACCAGGTTGGTTTTCTTCAGGCTTACAAATAATGAATGGAGAGAAGACACCTGCCCATTTCCCCTCCTTCCAGGGATAGATGGGAGTTCTCAGGGACTGGGTCTGCTCTGGCCCACGGGTGACCTCTCTGGTCTGTCCCACCCTCGAACTCATCCTATCAGTCACAAGCAGAGTAGTCCATGTTTTCACAGGAAGGAACACGGGGCTCCCCACTACTCTGACTCAGGCTGGCTCGGCTTAGCTTACCAATCTGTGTTCCGTAACACAAGCCCTTCCATTCCGTGTCTGAATCTTCTTGGGACAGAGAGATTTTTTCCAAAGAGAAGTCACTGTGTAGGAGAGCAGTTCCCCATCCACTGGAGAGTCCTCGAGTGATGGAAGTGGTCGTGTTTCAAGGGCCCATTGGTCCTCCAACCTTCTGCCAACCAGTCCTCTCTGGCTGTTTCCACTGCCACTTCTGACTGCATTTCCCAGCAGAGATGTGGCCTCCTCATTTCAAGACACTATCACCTTTTCCCACATGGAAGGAGAGCTGGTGGCTTCTGTCCTTCCTCAGACAACCCAGTTCTCTCCCTCACCTTCCCATGAGGAGATTTGAAATTGAGGTCAGATCATGATTTTAGTCTCTATGCGACTGTGACTGAGGGCCATGCTGGGGGCACATTCCAACTCTCCATTGTTTCCCCACACACCATCATGAAATCCCTTTTCATGAGGACAATGTTGACATGTATACAATTTGACAGAACAGGCACTGACGGACCAGGGACCCACGGCCAGCATATCTCCTGTATTCTGCATTGATGAGTTAAGATCCCTGTCACCTCCAGTGATTCTCTGCAGCACCCTGCCAAGACCAGTGGCTTGCTGATGTCCCCAAAGCAGCTGTGGGAGGTATCTTCTAGGGTACATATCCTGCACGGCCCTGCTGACTCATAGGACAGGTTACTACTGCATACCACTAGGTCTAGACAGATTGCTTTCCACAGTGGCACCGCTAGCCTAACCTGTGCCCAGCTTCCTGTTTTTTGTTTTTTTTTTTTTTGCTGAACATATGATATTTTCATATGTGTTTCTCTGAAGAGGGACTTGACACTGTACCTGGGCTCCAGTCCTGGCAGAGTCTCCTGCAGGCTGAATGCCACCTGGGCAAGTCTTCTGGGATCTTCATATTTGTCTCCTGCCTCATGAAGAGACAGCACCACCCTCTTGTGGCTCTAGGTGAACTCATGCAGGCAAAGAGCCTGGGTGGTGCTGGGTCCTGGTACCTGCTCAGTGTCTTCTAGCTCTTTTCTTTGGTGCCTATTGGCCATTGGCGTCTCTGTGTCGACTGGCCCATTTTGTCTTTGGTCTGTTTTTCTACTGACATCCATTTTTCTCGTCTGACTTCCTTGGATAAAAGTTTTGCTAATATCCTTTGCCAGATGGTTCTCTGACTTTTACCTTTTTTGTTTTTTTGTTCTTTCATTCCACAGACAGCTTTAATTTTAGTTTGAGATCTTCTAAAACTTTAATTTTAATATAAAAAAACTTCATGAAGCTAGTTTTTAAAATTTATTCTACATTGCTCACAAGTAAGTAAAAAAGTAAAAGCAACTGGCAACCTCCTGCCTTATTTCCTCCCAACAATTTCACCTATGGCCGAGACAACTGCTTTTAACTTTTATATAGTCCTGTGATTTACCTCAATTACATGCTATATTTGAAAATTTTTATTCTCTGTCTTTATTCTCCATGGTCTTCTTTCCATGCCAATAAAGACTTACCTTTCCTGCCTTTCTCCCTCCTCTCAGTATAATTATAGCCACACTTTTTAAGGCAAAACTAGTAATTAGTGTCACCTCATTGTGATCATGTATACTGTTCAAGGCTCAGCAAGGGTATATTTCCATTCATGAACTTCTCATTCTTCTTGGAGCTAGTGATTACCTTGTTTCTATTAATTCTTCCTTAAACTATTCACAAACTTGTTATTGGAATAATTTCCTTTTTTCCTGGAGCCCTGTTGCCTTTCTCTCTCATCTGCTTTAGCTGCTGTACTGCCATGTCATGTTTCTATAGGGCCCCTCACCATTTCCTTTCCCTCTCCTGGGAAGACCCCCTACTATGAGATTCCACATGTAGCAGGTTGGATTTCATCCAGGATGCAGAGCTACTATAGGATAAAGGATTGCTGTAGTAATCAGACCTTATTCAATTGTGCCAGCAGCTGAGAAGAGAAGATCTGGAAGCACAGAATGACAGACCAAGGAAAGGCCACTGGGCAGTCCTATCAAAGCCCTGTTGGGTGACTTAGTTGGAGCTTCCAGGCGAACCAGACACATCCAAATGCTGAAATGACACTGTGAAGTGGAAGGTCAGGAGAGGTCCAGGAAAGCTTTGCCTGGCTGGGTATGTAGTCAAGCATCATGTGGTTGGACTGGGGTGCATTTGGTTAGTAGGCAAGGAGAAGACATGGATGCAGAACTGGGAAGGGAATAAAAACTAGAAGGGTCTGGACATATTTCTGTGTGTATCTGTCTCCATTCCTCATTGCAGGAATGCCTTCTGCCTCCCAAGTCTAATGCAGGTTCCCATCTTCCCACTCGATCCCAAAGACACCAGGGACAGGCATTCTGGAAAAAGTAGTTTTTTAAACAAATATTTTCTCATCCAGGGTGGCAAGCTTTCTGTTAGATTCTGATTTACTGTTTACGCTAAGATCTTCACTAAGTGAGAGGAACACAATCTTACATACCAGGTCTCCCTCTTATTTGGATGTCATATCTAATTTTCATAGAACACATCCTATGAAATCTTCCTAGAAAAGAGTGCATGGATATAAATTAAGGATACTTGCATGTCTGAAAATGACTTCTTTCTATCCTCAAATCTGATTGGTGACTTTATGAAGTATCAACTTTCAGATGGAAAGTTACTTTCACTCAGAATTTTGAGGACTTAATTCTAATTTCTTTTTAAGTCTTATTTTAATTATCTGTTTCCTTTCTCTCCAAACTCAGACCTGTTTTTTTCTCTCTGGAACATTTAGGAACTTCTGTTTAACCCTGTTATGAAAGTTCAGAATGAAAAATATAGAAATGATATCTTCTCCCTTCCTTCCTTTACACATTCATTGTTTTGGACACTTGATTGGTTTAGAAATTCATATCATTCAACTCTGGGAAATGTTCTTGTATTTATTTCTTGGTAATTTCTACTCTTTAATGTTCTTAATTTTCTGCTCTTAGAAATTCTATTAGCCAAGCCAGGTATGGTGGTGCACAGTTGTAATCCCAGTGACTTGGAGGGCTGAAGCAAGAGGATCACAAGTTCAAGGCCAGCCTCAGCAACTTAAAGAAGCCCTCAGCAACTTAGTGAGATGCTGTCTCAAAATAAAAAAATAAAATAAAATAAAAAGGCTGAGAATGTGTTCTTAAAATACCAGTGGTAAAATACCCCTAGGTTAAATCCCAGTTGTTGTTGTTTTTACTTTTTCTCTCCCCAGTGTTTTTTTTTAATTCCTTTGTCTTTGTTTTTGTCTCAATATTTCATGTTAGAAACCTTATACAAATGTTGATGATCCTTGGTTGCCTATTTATATATAAGACTTAAGTAAGTAATGACATTTATATGTAAGACTTACTTCAAAGAAAGTCAACAAACTTGTGTGTAACTTTCTCTGATGACATTCAGTATAGGTTTGATAAGGCAGAGAGTTAGGTTTTGCTTCTGATGGGAATCCCAAGTATCTATATTCATTAATTCTCTTCTTTGGTGTTTCTGATAGGTCATGTTAATGGCCCTGTATTCACACCTTTTGTTATTAGACTTTTTCTTCCCCCCAAAGAGATGGGAGAGCTCTTTCTGTATCTTTGACTTGATTGGCCAATAGAGTAAGGTGGAATGATGTTGGTGTGCAAGTTCTGGGCTTGGCCTTGAAGGGTTTTGCATATTTATTTTTGCTTCTTTGCACTTCTTCCATTGCAAGATAACAGCTTGCCAGGAAGGCTGGTGGGAGCAGGAGGATGAGAGTCATGTGGAGCACAGTTTCCCCAGCTAATCTACCACAGCTTATATAACATGTCACTGGAGCTTAAGTTTTTATATGCAGCATTAGTGTTGCCATATGTGACTTAGTTGGCCTTTCCCTTTCTGCCTGTGGAGGCCTATTGGCCAAATATGTATAGAAGATTGTGGTGCAAGGTCATTGTTTTTTTTTTTTTTTTTGGCTACAAGTAGTGTCTTTGGAACCAATGAGAGCACTCAGCTCTTCTTAAAATTGAAGGTGTTTATGCCAGAGATGAAACTGAATTCTACTTGTACAAGAGATGTGACAATGTGCACAAAGTGAAAAACAACTCAGGGACTCCTGCAAGTAAAAGCCAAACAAAACCTGGATAATCTGACCATTGAAACAGTGGCGTAGTTCAAGTCAAATTCAGAAGTTATCTTCCTGCTAAAGCCATTGTTCATACAATCCTTGTGATACTGTGCTCCTTAAAGATCTGAACTAAAGAAAAGTAAATAAACAAAAGTGGATTTGTACTTTTGTCAAAACAAAAGATGGATTTATTCCCCCAGAGGCCAAAATACTCCAGAGAGTGAGCCTAGAATTTTGGACTAGAGAGTAGGAGAGTGACACTTGACTAGAAGCCCTCAGGATGGGGTTAGAGGACTCTTTTTTTAGTCTGCACTTTTCCACTTATTGCCTGTTTTTTTTTTTTTATGATGCTTCACCCATGCCCTCAGTCATGACTGAACTCCCTAAGTCCAGAGGCTGTCTGATTCAATGTGTGCAGAAAATAAAACTTTCTGTCAGGTTACCTCACTGGAGGTAGGAAGGAAGAAAAAAATGAACTCAACAAATCCATAAATATTTACTGCACACCTCAGTTTCCTCAGAGGTGATTACCCCACTTTGCACACTATGTTATTCTTGTGGGTTTTGTAATGCATTTTAGTGTGACTGAACATATTCCTTTCCTTTGTCTCTTCTTTCTTCAAAATACTTGCCTATAGCAGACTTTCATTTTATATGATTTTTTTGCATCAATTTGTCAATTTCTCAAAACTCTGGGATTCATTTTAATGTTATTTTATTGGAGTCTATATTTAACTGATTAACTTGAAGATAACTGACAACCTTGCAATATAAAGCTGTGTCAATGAATATAGTATATCTCTCTAATTATTTGCTCTTTTTTATATATCATTCTGAGCTGTGAGAAAATATGTCACATGGAACTTCATGGACATGCCCTTAAAGACAAAGAGGAGAAATATCAGTGTACTTTAAATTTGCTTTTTTCTAATTGCTAGAGATGTTGAACATTTTTTCATGTATTTGTTGAATATTCATATTTATTCTTTTGAGAACTGTTTAGTTCTTTAGCCCATTTTTGATTGGGTTATTTTTTTGATGTCAAGCTTTTTGAGTTTTTTCCATATTCTAGAAATTAATGACTTATTTGAGGTGTGGGTGGCAAAGATTTTATATTTGTTTAGAGACAGGGTGTCTCATTGAGTTGCTTAGTACCTCACTTTTTCTGAGGCTGGCTTTGAACTCACAATCCTTCTGCCTCAACCTCCCAAGCTACTGGGATTACAGGTGTGGGCCACTGCACCTGGCTAGAAGGAAGATAATTTCTTAACATGTTCAATTGTATCAAAAATTATAAATAGGGGCTGGGGTTGTGGCTCAGTGGTAGAGTGCTTGCCTAACATGTATGAGGCACTGGGTTCGATTCTCAGCACCACATAAAAAATAAAGGGCCACCAACAACTAATAAAATATCTAAAAAATATAAATAAAACTGTTTCCTAAAAAAGAGAGAAAGAAGTAGTCATGGTTCTTGTCTTTCTTTCTTGCAGTTGATTCCACTTGTGGATATAATTATTACATTTGGAACAGTCATTATTGGATCATTAATTGACCTTGGACATGAAGGCAATACAATGCAGAGTAGAATAGTTGCTGGACCAACTTTCTCACCCTGTGGAGAGTCATACTGAGCCTGGAAAACCTATTTCTGTTTCAATGTGGGAAAGAGAAATAAGCATTTTATTTGTTTAAACCACTGTAACATTAGTTGTGCATTCAAGTCACCTTAATCCTGATATGGTAAGCTCTGCTGTGATTATCAAAGAAGGGGGCCCCAGAACAGTAGACACATCATTGCCTGGAAACTTCTTAGACACAATTCATGGGTCCCTGGCATGTGAAATAAGAAATGCTTGGGGCAGGGACTTAGCAAGGAGGGTGGAGTGTGATAGACATCATTATTCAAAGTACATGTGTGAAGACACAAATTGGTGTCAACCTACTTTACAGACAACCAGAGATATGAAAAATTGTGCTGTCTATGTGTAATAAATTATAATGCATTCCACTGACATTTTTTTTAAAAAAATTAACAAAAAAGGGAAAATATAGGAAGCCTAGAAAATAATTCTTAACTGATTTATACCACATAAAAAATAAGAAATGCTGGTTTGGGCCCAGTCATCTGCTTTCAGAAGGCCTCCCCAGGCTATGGTGTATACCAAAAGCTTGAAAAGCACTTTTCTTATTCTCTCTGATGCAACCCCCACAATAGGTCTCCCTATACAGAGATTGTCTATTTTCCTTAGGAAGCAGACTTCAGAGGATTCCTGGGAGTTGCCCTATGCATGCTTTGTACATAGAGGCCATGAGAAGCCCCCCTCCCATTTATCTATTCCTAATGTAGTTTTTTCATCCATGGTGGAAGAGCCCCTCCCCACCCACTGCTGACTATTTAAAAGAAGCCAACAAACTCTTAAAACTCTTAAACTATAGCTACCTAATTCAGGCATGGATCCAGAATATGAATGGAAATCTTATGAGTTGAATTCTCTATGTCTTGGCTCTACTTTATTCTATAGCTGCTTTCTCAGCAAGCTGTGTCTAGGTGTTCCTCAGCAGCTCTATATTCATCATCTTTTTTTTTTAAAGTATCCAATGACATTCCTCATAGAACTGGAAAAAACAGTCATGAAATTCATCTGGAAAAATAAGAGACCCAGAATAGCTAAAGCCATCCTTAGGCAAGAAGGAGTGAGGCAGGTGGCATCACTATACTAGACCTTAAACTAAACTACAGAGCAATAGAAACAAAAATAGCATGGAATTGGCACCAAAACAGACTGGTAGACCAATGATATAGAATAGAGGACATACAGACTAACTCAAAAAAATTACAATTATCTTAGACAAAGGTGCCCAAAACATTCAAATGCCCATCAATAGATACTTAGAAAAATAATGTGATTGATCCATATGTTGGAATATTACTTGTGTAATGAAGTACTGATGCAGATTACAACTTGAATAGCATGTTCAGCAAAAGAAGCAAGGGAAAATGCTATATGAGTGTGACTCTATTTATAGAAAATAAGCAAAATAGGTAAATCTGTGAAGACAGATGCACATTGGTAGTTGCCAGAGCCTAGAGGAGGGGGTAGTGGTGAATGTGCCTTTAATGGTATGGGATTTTCTTTTAGGGTGATAAAAATGTTTTAGAACATAATACAGGTGGGGGCTGCTTAACCAGGTGGATATACTAGATGTCACTGACTTGTTACTCTTTTTTTTTTAATGGTTAATATGGTAACGCTCAAAGTAAATGTTACATTATGTGGATTTCATTTCAATTCTATATACACACACACAAGGCAGAGGTTGGTGCTTTTATTTTATTTAAAAAATTTTTTTTGGTACTAGGGATTTAACCCAGGGGAACTTTATCACTGAGCTACATCCCAATCCTTTTTTGTTTTGAGACAGGGTGTCAGCTGCTTAGGGCGTCACTAAATTGCTGAGACTAGCCTTGACTTGTGATCCTTAAGTCTCAGCCTCCCATGCTACTGGGATTACAGGCATGTGCCACTGTTATGCCAGATTCGTGGGACCCCAATAGACCTCCAGGAGCCCAATCTGATGCAATCACACAAGAATCTGTATTGCAAGTTCGAGCCTGGACTCACAACCGTTCCCGACGCAGCGGTCCCAGGGAGTGAGTCCTGGTCCTTTGTTCAGTGAGATTTTTATAGGTTTTGGGGGTATACTCTATGCATCACAACATCACACAGCAAATCATTCCATACTGCGGGAAAGTCAAACAACAGCTCTTAACATTGATTAGCACATTCACTGGCAGGAACAAGTTGGGTAGGGGTGATTGGTTAGTACAAGAGGGGGATTCCTTTGAACTGATTGGTTTAGGCCACGAAGGGTGTACGTGCTGAACTACATGGTTTCCCAACATGTTATCAACCACCATAAAACTACTGGGGGGACATCTGGCATTCCAGGTATTTTCTCTGTCTCATGCTGATTGGAGGTTGCTAGGGGGTTGCTATGGGTCCTCACCTAGCCTGAGTCAGGGACACCTGATGCTGCAGACCTCTCCTGCTATTTACAAACAACTCAGCAGGGTGCGTATGTGCTTAGGAGTGTTCTGTGGGTTTTTCCAAGGACAAGGGTCACTCCCCCTTCCTTAGGACAGGCCTTGAGGTAGAAGCTGCTGTTATTTATTTTTAAAAATGGAGTCATCAGTTTCCCACCACCATGCCCAGAGAGGTCGGTGTTTTTCTAAGTGATGGTCAATAAAGCCACAAAAGGGGACACAATAGTATCTCTGGAAAACAATTCATTGCACTCACAAGTCTGGGAGATGGGGTGGAGGTGTGCATACAGTGTCCCAGGGAGAGCTCCAGGTTTTGTGAGAGCAAGGGGAGAGCCCAGGCATTTCCATAGAAAGGGAAGGCAGGCCTGGCAAATGGCTTAGGACTGGCTAGTTGCAAGAGAGAGAACCACTCAGTATGAGGCAATTTGCCAGGTCCTAGCCTCAAAGTCCTGCTCCCCTAATGCTGCAGTCTGGCTGGGCACAATTCATGAGCCACTTGTCAAGCAAAAACAAACTTTATTTTTAGAACACACACACGCTGCACCACACCAGCTCTTCAGGAATTCCCTCAGAGCCCAACTACCACCACCGGCTTCCGGTGAGCCTCTCAACCCCCCACTCCTTCCACTCTTGAGGCCGATTGGCTGAGCCGCGTGGGCGGAGCCAAAAGAGTCCCCCAATGAGCAGCTGTGCCTTACCTCTAGTGGGAGGGAGAAAACAGACAAGCAGCGAGGTAATATAAACTCAGGTCCTGTTGAGGACTTTGCACCCAGGAAAGCAGTATTAGCAGCTAGAGCCAACAAGAGGTGGGCAAGCAAAGACATGCACATCAGGTGGACAAAGGAAGTCCCTCAGAGGGAGCATTTGTGCAGAGGACACCATAGGGCTGCAGGTGGCAAGTGCAAAGTTCTGAGATGGGATACACTTGGGATCTTCTGCTTGGGGTTTTGATGGATAGCAGAGCATTGGAGGAGGATGTCGGCAGAGGGTGCAATGGTTAGAACCAGAACATGCCAGGTCACGTGGACCATAGGAAGGGCTTTTGAAACTTATTCTAAACTGAGTGGGAAGGTATTGGAGGATGAAGGGCAAAGGATGGCAGAGACCCCCACACTGTACAACTATAGGGGTGTCATTTGCATAGACCACAGTGAAGGAGTCTCCCTGGAGCTGGTCTCCTTGGCCACCCTGCAACCCCAACCCTCCCACCTATGGCAGACCTTGCTGATGGATCTCAGGCCCTGCTTCTCCAGCATGGGCTCTCACCCTCTTATGACTCCAGCACTCCAGACACATCCTGCTGACTCCCCCAAGTAACCATGTAAGATGCTTTGTACCTTCCATCATTTTCCTGGCCCTTTGCTGAGCTGCAGACCTCCAGGAGCTTGTCTAACAAAGATCTAGTGACACATATTTGGAGCAGACCTGGTCAGTTCTTTATTGGGAAGGGGATGCAATCTGTGATCCGACAAATGTGTGATCCCATAGAAATGTCAAGATGAAGTTTTAGCTGATTTTCTCTGAGCTCATAGCTGCCCTGGAAAAATCCAGGGGCCGGGTGAGCATGATTACGCCAATAATCCTGGGTAATGCGAACAGCAGTGCATAGTCGAGAGTATTGCTGTCGAACAAGCCACATTCGTATATAGGACTGCAGCTTCACAATGGCCCTTATTTTCTGTATGTACAACAGCAATGCTGCCTTTTGCTTCTCTTCCTGCAGAGTCATCATTATCTTCCTCCACCAGCACTGAATGATCCAAACTCTCAGAGCAGCATGTAACAACGCGCGGCGCACCAGCGTGCCGCGCCACCAGGCCTGGATCTTTGTGGCTTTGAGCTCAGAATCAGAAGGAGGCTATATTTTCAAGGAAAAGTTTCAAGGAAAAGAAATGATACTCAGGACATATTCTCTGCCAATCTCAACTACAGGGTGGGCCAGGAAAGGGTCCCTTATCCTCTGTCAGCCATCATCCTTTTCTCTGAAGTTCATGAGCACTGGATAGAGTCACACCTGGACACAGGAGACACCAAGCAAGTGTCCCTGGCCTCTGACTGCCTCCTTCTGCTATGTCAGTTAATATACATACACACTTTATCTCAACATCTGAGGCTCAAAATGTACCCCCCCCCATCTATATAATGTGGTTTCACCTGCTCTTGATACAAAAACTGGTTTGCCATGGACCTGGTTGGCTGAGATAATCCTGTAAATCCATATGATCCACTTGAGCCTGACCATCTACTGGGGACCCAGCGTCTCGCCTTCACACCCTCCCACCTTCTGGGGGAAATGTTCCCCTTTGCTTGCCTTGCCCTCTCTTTCCTGACTCCACTTCAATCTACAATGTGCTCCTCCCTCTCTGCTAGGTCCTCGCATTAAAAGTTTCCCTGCTCCATACAATTTGGGGTCTTCTCTTGTCTATTTCTCACTTTCACTTCTTTTGGTTCCTAAACCTGGGTTCTCAGTTAACACACCAACACACACACACACACACACACACACACACACACACACACACAACTGCTTTTACACTCACCCACACAGTTCTGGACTTGGGGTTCCTTTTGCTTGGTTATGCATTCCCCAAACTCAGCCTTCACCGCCCCACTCTCCAAGTTTGCATGGTCTGCTTCTCACTCTGGGGTTTCTCCTCCCTATAGCTAAGACTGCTTGTCTTAGTCACTTGCCCTTGTGAGGTTGCTAAGGCAACTGGAGATGACAGCCCAAGAATGACTCAATCCCGATTCATTCTAGCTTTGTTGAGGGCAACCATTTGTTCTGGTAGGCCTGGAGCACTCTTGGTTTCTGATCATTGTTCTGATTAATAGTTAATACCCCACCTTTCACTCTCAAATGTAATCCAGATGGATATATTTCATGATCACTCATGTTATGAGCCACAGAGGAGACCAATATGCCTTTGTAACATGGGCAGAGGTGTGGCAGGCAGGTCAGAGGTCATCCCCACCCCTGTCATCTTTACCACCTCCCTGGTTGGAGTGGAAGTGCCTGCGCCTTACCTGTTGGCTTTCGTCTCCATCCTCATCACCTTTGCGTTTCTTCTTCTTCTTTTTCTTTTTCTGTAATTGGAGTGGAAGGGAAGAGATGGGGCTAAGCTTTCTATGGTACCCATTCCCTCCCTTCTGGGTGACATGGGCAGAAGTGTGGGAGGTCAGAGGTCATCCCCACCCCTGTCATCCTCACCACCACCTCCCTGGTTGGAGCGGAGGTGCCTGTGCCTTACCGCTTTTTTATCTTCCAATTTGCTTTCATCATCAGACTTATCACTTTTGCCTTTCTTATCCTTTTTACTTTTCTGTAATTGGAGTGGAAGGGAAGAGATGGGGATTAAGCTTTCTGTGTCCAATTCGGCACCCATTCCCTCCCTTCTGGGTGACGTGGGCATAGGTGTGGCAGGTCAGAGGTCATCCCCACCCTTGTCATCTTTACCACCTACCTCTGGTTGGAGTGGAGGTGCCTGTGCCTTACCGTTTTTTTATCTTTTGATTTGCTTTCATCACCTTCCTCATCACCTTTTCCTTTTTTATCCTTCTTCTTTTTCTGAAATTGCAGTGGAAGGGAAGAGATGGGGATAAGCTTTCTAAGTCCAATATGGTACCCATTCCCTCCCTCTGGGTGACATGGGCAGAAGTGTGGCAGGTCAGAGGTCATCCCCACCCCTGTCATCCTCACCACCTCCCTGATTGGAGTGGAGGTGCCTGTGCCTTACCGGTTTTATGTCTTCCGATTGGCTTTCACCATCAGACTTATCACCTTTGCCTTTTTTATCCTTCTTCTTTTTCTATAATTGGAGTTGAAGGGAAGAAATGGGGCTAAGCTTTCTATGGTACCCATTCCCTCCCTCTGAGTGACGTGGGCAGAGGTGTGGCAGGTCAGAGGTCATCCCCACCCCTGTCATCCTCATTAGCTTTCTGGATGGAGTGGAGGTGCCTGTGCCTTACCTGTTTTTTATCTTCTGATATGCTTTCATCATCAGACTTATCACTTTTTCCTTTTTTATCCTTCTTCTTTTTCTGTAATTGGAGTGGAAGGGAAGAGATGGGGATAAGCTTTCTAAGTACAATATGGTACCCATTCCCTCCCTCTGAGTGACATGGGCAGAGGTATGGCAGGTCAGAGGTCATCCCCACCCCTGTCATCTTCTCCACACCTCCCTGGTTGGAGCAGAGGTGCCTGTGCCTTACCTGTTTTTTATCTTCTGCTTGGCTTTCATCATCAGACTTATCACCTTTTCCTTTTTTATCCTTCTTCTTTTTCTGTAATTGGAGTGGAAGGGAAGAGATGGGGATAAGCTTTCTAAGTACGATATGGTACCCATTCCCTTCCCTCTGGGTGATATGGGCAGAGGTGTGGCAGGTCAGAGGTCATCCCCACCCCTGTCATCTTCACCACCTACCTCTGGTTGGAGTGGAGGTGCCTGTGCCTTACCTGTTTTTTATCTTCTGCTTGGCTTTCGTCACCATCCTCATCACTTTTGCCTTTCTTCTTTTTCTGAAATTGTATTTGAAGGGAAGAGATGGGGATAAGCTTTCTAAGTCCAATATGGTACCCATTCCCTCCCTCTGGGTGACATGGGCAGAAGTGTGGCAGGTCAGAGGTCATCCCCACCCTTGTTGTCCTCACCACCTCTCTGTTTGGAGTGGAGGTGCCTGTGCCTTACCTCTTTTATGTCTTCCGATTGGCTTTCATCATCAGACTTATCACCTTTGTCTTCTTTATCCTTCGTGTCTTTCTGTAATTGCAGTGGAAGGGAAGAGATGGGGATAAGCTTTCTGTGTCCAATGTGGTTCCAATTCTCTCCCTCCTCTGGGTGACGTGGGCAGAGGTGTGGCACGTCAGAGGTCATCCCCAGCCCTGTCATCCTCACCAGGCTCTCTAGTGGGAGTGGAGGTGACCGTGCCTTACCTCTTTTATGTCTTCTGGTTGGCTTTCGACTCCATCCTCATTACCTTTGTCTTCTTTATCCTCCTTGTCTTTCTGTAATTGGAGTGGAAGGGAAGAGATGGGGATAAGCTTTCTGCATGGTGCCCATTCCCTCCCTCTGGGTGACATGGGCAGAGGTGTGGCAGGTCAGAGGTCATCCCCACCCCTGTCACCTCACCACCTCCCTGGTTGGAGTGGAGGTGCCTGTGCCTTACCGGTATTGGGTCTTCCGATTTGCTTTCATCACCATCCTCATCACCTTTGCCTTTTTTATTCTTTTTGTTTTTCTGTAATTGGAGTTGAAGGGAAGAGATGGGGATAAGCTTTCTCTGGTACCCATTCCCTCCCTCTGGGTGATGTGGGCATAGGTGTGGCAGGTCAGAGGTCATCCCCACCCTTGTCATCTTTACCACCTACCTCTGGTTGGAGTGGAGGTGCCTGTGCCTTACCGTTTTTTTATCTTTTGATTTGCTTTCATCATCAGACTTATCACCTTTTCCTTTTTTATCCTTCTTATTTTTCTGTAATTGGAGTGGAAGGGAAGAGATGGGGATAAGCTTTCTGTGTATAATACGGTACCAATTCTAACACACACACAAATGTCTCACTTGCCCAATGTCCCTTGACCTAAGGCTTATGTTCTTATTAACTGTGGAAATCCACTTTCTCCTATGTGTGACTTTAGGTGGACTTTTGTCTTTCCAAAAGTTCGTCCCTTGCAGATAGATGGTTCAAATCCCTCACATGTGTAATCCTCTAAATTAGCCATGGCTGCGGGACAGATTATTTCTATCTCTTTTATGTCCATATCATTTTTATCCCAAGTCTTGCAGGAAGAGTGGGGTAGAGAGGACTAATGGCATAAGGAAATTTGTGATGCAAAATTGACAGAATGTGAACATCTGTTCTCTGTTAGAATTTCATTACCGTAATGAAATCCAAGGACAACCAACCAATAAAGAGGATTTATCTTAGCTCATGTTCCTGGAGGTTTAAATCCATAATCAGGTGACTGCAAGCTTTGGGGCTCTGGTAAGGGTGGCATATCAGGGTTGGTGCATGTGGCAGAACAGACCATTCACCTCATGATCCAAAAGAGGAAGACTATGGAATCAGAATTCCATGGAGCACATACCTCCAATGACCTGTGGGGCCTCCTATAGGCCCACCACCTAAAGGTCCATAGCACCTCTCAATACCACCATCCCGGGGCCAAGACTTTAACACATGAACCTTCAGGGATATTCAATATTCAAATACTAGCACTTCAATAGGGATTTCAATGACATGTCTTTTAATTCAAACAATGGAACCAAGTGACAATGAGAGAGAATAAACTTATGGCAAAATTATGAAACAGAAGCTTTGCAAAAGGACTTATGAATGGCTCTGAATCACATGAAAAGATGGCCAACATCATCAGTCATGAGGGAACTGAAATGAGACCACCTAGGGAATGGCTTGAGTAAGAAACACTGAGAGCAATGAATTACAGCAGGGACACAGCAGCAGCAACTCTTCCTTCCTGCTGGTGGGAAGGTGTGGAACAGCAGAACCACTGTGGGAAATGGTTTGACGGCTTCTAAGAAAGTTGAACACATATCCACCATCGCTTCTGCAGTTCCACTCTGAGGTACTCACAGATGAAAGATGAAAACACTGTCTACAAAATGTGTGTGCATGAATGTTGATAGCAGCTTTATTTTGACAAAATAAAATGGAAAATAACCCAAATAACTGGATAAAGAATTAGTATTCATCTAATCAAATAATACCTAGCAATAAAAATGAACACAGTAATACAGATTAATATCGATGAATCTGAAAAGTTTTGTGCTAAATGAAAGTCATCTCACTTAAAAGAGTACCTTCGGGAGAAAATAATAGATGTTCATTGGTTCAAACAATGAGAAATGAATAGGATTTTTAAAATAATGGGATATTAATTAGAATAAGTTATACTCCATATGTATAATATGTCAAAATACATTCTATTGTCATACATATCTAAAAAGAACAAATAAAAAAAAGAATAAAAGACTAACTTCCAGGTGATGTCAGGTGTATAAAGTGCTGACACAGGTAAAACTAATCTAAAGATAAATTGCCTGAAGATAGCACAAAGAAACAGAGAAGTATACTGAATTTCTTTTTGGTGGTGTTCATGTAGAAATATGGAATTTCAACAATTCATCAAGAAAAGCATTTTTATTGAAACTTTTTAGTTATACATGACAGTAGGATCCTTTTTGATATATTTATACAAGCATGAAATATATCTTTATTCTAATTAGGACCCCACATGATGGTAGGATTCACTGTGGTGTATTCATATCTGTACATAGGGAGATTATGTCAGATTCATTCCACTGTCTTTCCTTTTCCTATCCTCCCTCCCTTTACTCCAGTAAATTTCTATTCTCTCCCCAACTCCCATTGTGTGTTAGCATCCACTTATCAGTGATAACATTTAACGTTTGGTTTTTTGGGATTGGCTTATTTCACTTAGCATGATAGACTACAGATCCATCCATTTATGGCAAATGCCATAAAATCATTCTTCTTAATGGCTGAGTAATATGCCATTGTGTATATATACCACATTTTCCCTATCTATTCATCTATCTGTTGAATGGCACCTAGGTTGGTTTTATAGCTTAGCTCTTGTGAATTGTGCTGCTATAAACATTGATGTGGCAATGTCACTGTAGTATGCTGATTTAAAATCCTTTGTATGTATACTGAGGAGTGGAATAGCTGGGTCAAATGGTGGTTCCATTCCTAGTTTTTTTGAGGACTCTCCGTACTGCCTTCCAGAGTGGTTGCAGCAATTTGCAGTCCCACCAGCAATGTATGCATGTACCCCTTTCCCCCACATCCTCACCAACATTTATTGGTACTCATAGTTTTTTTAATAAACAGAGTCTTATAATTTATTAACTCTTTCTATTTTCAGAGGCTTTCACAGTGTTTACAGATTATATTCAGTAACCTACAAACCATATTGCAACATGTATCCTCTGTCCATATATATTGTGTTTACATTCTTGATAGTTATCATTCTTACTGGGGTAAGATAAAATATCAGTATAGTTTTAACTTGCATTTCTCTAATTGCTAGAGATGTTGAACATTTTTAATCCCTTTCTATATTTATATGCATATGATATCAAGTCATTATGAAAAAAAGAAGATGAAGATTAGGAAGAAATACACAATAAAAATTGAGCAATGAAGTGGGCATGATGGTGCACACTGTAATCCCAGCAACTCTAGAGGCTGAGGCAGGAGGATCACAAGTTCAAGGCCAGTCTCAACAACTTATCGAGGCCCTAAACAACTTAGTGAGACCCTGTCTCAAAATAAAAATCAAGAAGTGCTGGGGATGTGGCTCAGTGGTTAAGTGTCCCTGGGTTCAATCCCCAGTACAAAAAATAAATAAATAAATAGTTATTTTCTTTAATGAGAACAGAGGAATTGGGGGCATCAGGCTCTTCTCCCTCACTGTGGCTAAATACCCTATGTTTGGCCTATCTCCAGGGCACCCAGTTTTCAGCCTCCTGGGAGATCAGGATACATGCAGGCCAGGAAACTCCAAGGCCCCATCCCAGTCTCAAATATCTTTGTTCTGTGCCTTTCTCTGCCCTTGATGGCCCCAAGGTCACACTCAGGAGGCCAGTATAGAAGCAGGGTTCCATCTCTGCCTACTGCTGGCCCCTGAAGCCCCACCTGGTGCAGCAAGGTCATTTTGAGCACAAGGACATAGGGGTCCACCTAAAGCCCTGGTCTCCTCAGAGCAACTGCCCCAGAGGTCACTGAGGAGCGCATATGGATTGTGCAGGTGAGAATGTGCAAGGCTGGTGTGGGGCTGTAGGAGGAGTGTGGAGAATGGCAGAGGCCATTCAGGCTTGGGGGTGTCATCGTGTTGTTAGTGGGATGATGGTCGTTAAGGTGGAGGACAGGGGAAGTGTTGGGAGGCACACCTAGGACAGAGAAGGTGCAGGAAGCATCTGTTGGATGATGCAACCCCAAATGCCAGGCTTTCAGTTCAGGATTTCTTTCTTACTTTGGATCATGGTCCAGTGATTAAAAAAAAATTAAATCTCAGTTTATTCAAGCAGAAATTTTAAAAATAAAAACTGTGATGAGCTTTTCCTGTGGTGTTTGGCTAGACTAGAACAGCCATATTGGAAAGGATTTGTCACGTTCTTCTGCCTTTGCCTGGTGATTGGCAGGAAAGGCCTTGTCATGAGGTATGGGAAGTGCCTTTGTCTTTACCCATTGCTGTTTCCTAGTCGACAGTCTCTCTAGCTCTGTGTCTGTGAGACTGAGAAGAAGCATGTAGAAACTTTTACAGCAAGTTTAAATAGTAGTTATTATTGTTGTTCCATCTCATGATTAAAAACAAAGTTCATTTTCTGTATGGGTTTTCCATGTAAATATTTCTCAAAACTTTTTTTTTAATTGTTTTGTAAAAGAAATGGTTTGTGGTGTATTATAATTTTTAAAAATAGTCACTCAGGAAGCAGTGGTCTAAGGTGTGATCCCAGAGGTGGGTGTGAGTAGGAGAAAGTAAAAGTCACTGGAATTGAGAGGCAAGTAGTTTGAGAACATTATCCAGTCAGGACTTAAGTCTTTAAGAAGGATGCCATGCGTGGGGGAGGGGACACAGAGAGCCTCGAATTCAGCACCTTGGAAGGCTGGTACTGAGGAGGAGAAGGGAAGGGGGAAGCCTGGGCCATTTTCCTATCATGTTCTGCAAGAAGTAACTAACCAAGCAAAGCAAAGGGTGTCCAGGAATTTGTCACCATCAAACACGGGCAGTTCTGCTAACATGCAGTTCTTTTCCTGACAGTTCTGAGAACCCAGGAGAGCTGGGTGGGGTTTTGCCCCCACTTCTGTCTTGTCTGTAGCTATGGACACATATGCTCACCTTCTCAATTGTTAGTGTCCATGCCTAAGAAATGAAACTAGACTTACCCTGTGGACTCACAGGTTCATGGAGCCAGGGCAAATACTTTCTGATCCAGAAGTCCCTCTGCAGACGTGAAGACCCAAGGGATCCTCACAAGGAAGAACCTCTGCATTTGTGGGCTGCATCTCAGTTCTAACTCAGCCTGTCATGCTGCCTCCTACAGCCTCCTGGGGTGCCACAGCCCTCTGGGGTCTTCCCTTACCTCACTTCTGTGGATGTCCGCTCCTGCCTCTCGGTCACTCCCTGTCCTTCACCTACCTTACCACTTCTCATCGCACTGTGCCACCTGCACAGTTCACCCAGGATAGTGAGGGGACTTAGGGGACAGGAGAGCAATGCTGAGCCAACCCTGTGGGGGCAGAGATGGCTCCTCC
This sequence comes from Urocitellus parryii, assembly GCF_045843805.1. NCBI lineage: Eukaryota > Metazoa > Chordata > Mammalia > Rodentia > Sciuridae > Urocitellus > Urocitellus parryii. The sequence goes on along the minus strand of NC_135532.1, from coordinate 94,399,102 downwards.
ATTCCAGGGATCCTCGGATCAGAGAGTCAATGGTTTCTGATGGTCTCACTTACCTTTCCTTTTGCTTTGGTCTGACTTTCTGTTTCGCTGTTCTCTGAAGTGTTCTCCGACTCAGGTTTCTGCAATCAGAATGGGGGTATGGGTGAGGACCACCTCTGTGCAAAGTTCCCACAGCCCCATCCCCTCGTGCTTTGTCTGAGTCCCATGGACTCTTGAAAGGCTTCCCTCTGACATGGGACATTTTTCCACCCTGGCAAAAGTGAGCGTGTGATGGAGTCTTACGCTGCTCTTACTGCCCATGGTGGAAAATCAGAGGCTTAGGTGATCATCCCCTTCTAGTTGCTGCTCCTCTAACCCCAGCAGGGGCAGGACAGGTGTCAAAATAGGAGAGGGTCATGATGTCACAAGGACTACTATGACCCAGAGACAGGTTTCTTCTCCAGACCCACTGGTATTGGATTAGAAAGCTACATCTTCCTTTTTTCCTCCTGTCAATTATGGACCAGAGTCCTCAGGGCCTGTGAGCCTTTCCTGACCCAGGGAGGACCTCTGGGACCCCTATGGACTCCTCCTATCTCAGTCTCATGTTGTCACGGGAAAACACATGGGCCTCACCATTACACTGACTCAGGCTGGTTCCCTATGTCCTCTACAATTCGGCCATGGTGCCCTTTCTTGGTAGGGGGGAGGTCTTGTTATTTATTTATTTATTTATTTTTGTACTGGGAATAGAACCCAGGGGAGCCACATTCCCCAGCTTTTTTATTTATCTATTTATTTGAGACAGGGTCTTACTAAGTTGCCTAGTGTCTTGCTAAGTTACTGAGTCTGGCCTCAAACTTGTGATCCTGCCTCAGCCTCCCAAGTTGCTGGTATTATAGGCGTGGGAAATTCCTTCTTTTAAGTGAGTATGGAGGGCAAGCAGGTGGGGAGGGGGAAGCATTCTCTCAGCCAATCTCTACTACACCCCTCCTGCTACTGTCATCTCTTTCCATTTCTTTTGTGGCTCTTTGGTGGCTTAACTTTCCAACCTATGCTCCTTAACACAAGACCTTCCATCCTGTGTCTGAAACTAATTGAGGCAGCGGAGTTTCCCAAGATGAAGCTACTGTGCATGGAAAGGATCCCCTGTGCACTGTGGGCTCCTCTGGTATTCGTCCTGTTTTAAAGTATCAGTAAATTCTCCAGGTTGCAGCAAACCAGCTGTCTCTGGTTGTCCCCACCGCCACTTCCGACCACGATTCCCAGCCATGCCGTGGCCCCCTCATGTCCAGACACTGCCTATCTTCTTCCCACGTGGAAGGAGAGCTGGTGGTTTCTGCCCCTGTTGGATAACCCGTTGTGTCTCATGAGATTTGAAATGAGGTCGGATCACGATTTTTGTCTTCACGATGTTGTGGCCATGAGAGTGCAACTGAGGGCCATGCTGGGGGCACACTCGGGTTCCCTTTAGTTCCCACACGGCCTCATAAAATCCCTTTTCATTAGGAAACTGTTGGAATGTATACAATTTAACAAAACAGGCGATGACTCCATAAAAACACATGACAAGAATGTTTCCTGTCTTCTTAATTGATGAGTTAAGATTCAGGTCACCTCCAGTGATTCTTTACAGTATCTATGTCAGAACCAGTGGCTTTCCACCATCTCCAAGCAGCTATGGGAGGTGTTCTTCAGCACACACGCCCTGGATAGCACTACTGGACCATAGCACAGGTGGCACTACTGCGGGCAACTAAGTCCTGACAGTTTGCTCCACCCAGCGGCAGTGCCAGCCACCTGAATGCACCTGGGCAAGCCCTCCAGTCTCTTTTTGTCTGTCTCCTAGTGGATGAAGCGTGACAGCACCATCAGGCCTTCCAGTTGCAGGTCTGGGTAGACCTATATGGGTATCTTCTAGCTCTTTACTGTTGGAGTTTCTTTGTGCCAACTGATCCATTCTATCCTTAGTCTGATTTTCTATTAATCCCCCACATTTCTCTTGAATGACTACCTTTGATTACCCTCTGTTAGATAAAAGTTTTGCTAATACCTTTTTCAGACCATCATCTGCCTTTTAGCCTTTTCCTGTTTGCCTTTCATTCCACACACCTCTTTACACCGAGGTCTTTTAATACTTAATTTTAAAGTTGCTATGAAAGAACTTCACGCACACAGTTTTAAAATTTTTATTTCACAAAACTACAAATAAATAAAAAGTAAGGGCCATCTTCTGCCTTATTCCCTCCCAATAGATTTTCCATCATTGAGACAACTTTTTAACTCTTTTATATAATTTTTCTATGATTTATCTCAATAACATGCTGTATTGAACACTGTTATTTCCACTTTCAGATATTCTTTATTGATTTCTTTCCATGAAGATGTAGACTTACCTTCTCCTACCCTCCTCCACTCCTTCTCTCATTATGATTACAGCGCCACTTTTTAAAGACAAGGTAAATAACCATTGTTTACCTCATCGTGATTGTATATACTGTTCATGTCTCAGCAATAGTATATCATAGGTACATTTCCTTTTATAACAAAGAATTGGAAACTGCTTTTTAAAAAAAAAATATATCAGTAACTCTTTACTTAGTCCTGCAGATCCCTGATGTATAACTGAAAGCAGAATAAATCTTAGCATCTCTACCTTCATTTTGTATTGGTCTACTTTATTGTCTCAATCTTTGGGTCAAGCCAAACATGGGGGCACACATCTGTAATTCCAGCTACTAGGTCTGCTGAGGCAGGAGGATCGCAAATTTAGTTCAGCCTCAGCAATTTAGTGAGACCCTATCTCAATGTTACAAAAAAAAAAAAAACCACCTTTAGGTAAGACTCTTGCTAATTTCACATATAGGCATGTTAAACACTTAAGGGATAATACAAATATTCCTTCAAAAGTGAGAATACCATCTAAGATATTTTCAAGATTTGAAGGAACATTTAGTTGCTCAACCCTTGGAGTGATGCTTGAAAGTTTTCAGTCATTGCCCTAAAACCTGCAGTCATAGCAATCACTTTGGATTTCAAGATGAGCAGATTCTCACAGACAGATCACCCCATAATGAGAGTGGAGCATCACAGGAGCTGAGGCTCACCCACTAGCAGAAACAATCATCTCATGGAACCAGATTGCCCCTCAACTGATAAGAATTTCTCCTAGAGATATCGATCCACCAGACCATGATCTGACTAGAATGACTTACTCTACCAGCCATACAAACTCCCAGCCATACAAACCCCCAACCCTACCTTCGTTCCCCCTCTACTATAAAACCTTAAAATTTCTATCAGTCCCCTGAAGACAAAACTTAGGTCACTATATCTCTATGTCTGTTCTTCCTGGTATAGCCACATTGATTTAAAGTCCTTTCTTGGCTTTACTACTGCTCATTCCTTTACTTGGCATGTTGAGATGGGATGGGTGACCAAAACTGGTCTATTGGTGCCGGCACAAGGCTTTTGCCCAAGGACTTAGTAACACTTTCAGGAATTTCCTCCTTGTTCTTCCTGACTAGTGATTGTCTTATTCCTGCTAATTCATTGCCAAACTTTTAAAAAACTTGGGTTAATGATGAATTTGTATTTTTTTTTTATCCCTGCTGCCCCTCTTTCATAGGCATTAGTTATTCTCATTCCTGCTGCCCAATATCATTCCAGAGTATCCCTTACCTGGCGGGGAGGACCTCTACCTGCTGAATCTCACATGTACCATGAGGGCTTTCATCAGGAATGCACAGCCTCTGTGAGATAAAGGATTCATCACAGGGATTAGATTTGATATAATTCAACCAGCAACTAGAGAGGAGAGGGCCTGAAAAAAGGCATTTAAGGACCAGAGGAAAGGGCACTGGGCAGCACTACAAGCCCTATTGGGTGGTCTGTTGGAGCTTCCAGAGGAAACAGGCACATCCAGTTGCTCACAGGACACTGTGAGGTAGAAGGTCAGGGGAGGTCTAGGAAACCTTTGCTTCTCTAGTGTGCAAGAGAGCTCCGTGTGGTTGGACACTGCTTTTGGTCAGCAGGCAAGGAAAATATCTGGATGCAGAACAGGAAGAATGAGGAAAGCTAGAAACTTCTATACATTTCTCTATGTTTGTGTCTTCATATCTGACCTCAGGTAGACCTCCTGCCTCCCTTCTGCCTCTCCGAGTCTCATGCAAATTACCATTTAGCCAACTTGATGCAAAAACAATCAGGCACAGCATTCTGGGAAATGTAGTTTTTTAACAAGTACTTTCTCATCCAGGGATATAAGCTTTTTGTTTGTTTGTTTGTTTGTTGTTTTGTATTGGGGCTGAACCCAGGGGCACTTAACCATGGACTACATCCTCAACCCTTTTAGAGATAGGGTCTCACTAAGTCACTGAGTCTGGCTTTAAACTTGCAATCCTCCTGCCTCAGCCTCCTGATCCGCTGCTTATTACAGGCAGGCACCACCACACCTGGCTCTAGGCTCTTAGATTTTGATTTATCTTTTGCACTGAGGTCACTGTATCCCTATGTCTGTTCTTCCCGGTGTAGCCACATTGATTTAAAGTCCTTTCTTGGCTTTACTACTGCTCATCCCTTTAATTGGCATTTGGGGATAGTTGAGGCATATAGTTGGCATATAGTTGGCATATATTTGGGGGAAAAACTGTCAAAGTGTTATAAAATTTCCTATCCAGAAATCATTACCTGTACCAATATCTTGAAGTGTTTCCTATAAGTTTTCCTCTAATAGTTTCAGATCTTGCATTAAAGTTTTTGATTCATTTTGAGTTGATGTTCATCTTGGCTGAGAGATAGGGAGGGGTCAAATGTGAACCATCTACACATGGATATCCAGTTTTCCAAGCACCTTTTGTTGAAGAGATTATTTTCTCCAATGTATATTTTGGGCACCTTTGATGAAATCATTTGGCTGAAGATGTGTGGATTGTTTTCTGGAACTTCTGTTTTATTGGTCAACATGTCTGTTCTTGTGTCAATTCCATACTGTTTTTGTTACTATGGTACTACAGTAACAAAAAAATTGAAATCAAGTATTGTCATGCTTCCAGCTTTGCTCTTTTTGCTCAAGATGACTTTGGCTACTTGGGGTCTTTTGTGCTTCTATATAAATTTTAGGATTGTTTTTTCTAGTTCTGTATATATTGAATAAGAGTGGTGAGAGTGGACACCCTTGTTTTGTTGCTCATCTTAAAGGAAATGCTTTCAGTTTCTCTCCATTCAGTTTGAGGTTGAATGAATACCTATATATCTATATATCTGTATATCTTTTATTACGTTGAGGTATGAGCCTACTATGTCTAATAAAACATTCTAGCTCACACACAAAAAAAACTAATCCATGTAAAATAACTGGCTTTAACAAAGCTAGAGATGAGAAGAAAAAAATAGGAGACTGTATAAATGTCCATGTACCACTGAGGTCACAATTAAACAGTGAAAAAGAATTTTCAAAAGAAAAGAAAAAAAATCTTGATGACAAGTTAAAGAGTTCTTTCCTTTGGAATTCAAAATATTCTCAGCTTCTCTGCTCAGCATTTTTAGGTGGGTTCTTCTTGAGTGTGATGCTCCATCCTCTGGATTGCTGAAGTGAGAGAGGTGATCTGGTAGTTGGAGTTCCTGGAGGCAGGGTTTAGTCTTCCGCGGGCTCCAGGCTCTTTGCTGAATGTAATTGGTCTGAAGACTTTAAATCAGTGCACCACCAGCATCCAGTACTTGCTGGTCCACACTGGAAGACTTTACCCAAGTATCTCCCTGGGTTCCACTAGGGTGCTGGGTAAGCCAGTTCTTAGTTCCCTTTATCATAAATGGATGTTGAACTTTATCAAATTCTTTCTTCTATACCTACTGAGATTATCACGTAATTTTTATTTTTTATTCTCTTTATGTGCTGTATCACATTTTTTTGCTTTGCATATGATGAATCATTCTTGCATCCCTGGAATGAAGCCAACATGATCATGGTGTGATCTTTTTAATGTGCTGCTGAATTTAATTTACAAGTGTTTTGTTAAGGACTCTTGCATCTGTGTTCATCAGGAATATTGGTCTGTGGTTTTCCTATTTTTGTTGTTTCCATGTCAGGTATAGGTTAAAGGGCAAGGCTGGCTTGTAGAATGGGTTTGAAATGGTTCCCTCCCTTTCGATTTTATGGAATAATCTGAGAAGCATTGGTTTTAGTTCTTTAAATGTTTGGAAAAATTCAGCAGTAGAGCCATGCAGTCCCAAGCTTTTCTCTACTGGGAGTTTGTGTATTTTTTGGGGTGTGTTTTACAATACTAGAGATTAAAGCTATGGGTGCTCTACCACTGAGATACATCCCCAGTCTCTTTTATTTTATATTTTTAAAAACTTTGAGACAGGGTCTTGCTAATTTTCTCAGGTTGTTCTCAAACTAACGATCCTCCTGCTTCAGCCTCTGAGTAGCTGGAATTATAGGTATGTGCCGCTGTGCCCAGTATTAGAAGTCTTGTTCGGTTGCTTACTAATTCAACTTATTACTTTTTTTTTTGGTCTATTTAGGCTTTAAAAATATCTTCTTGGTTCAATTCTGGTAGATCATATGTGTCCATACATTTTCTATTTCTTCTAGATTTCCATTTTATTAGCATTAGTTTTCTAAAATATTCCCTAATGATCCTTTGAATTTGTGCTCACTTATTCTCTCTCTCTCCCCCTCATTTTGGTTAGTTTAGCTAATGTTTGTCAGTTTTGTTTACATTTTCAAAGAACCAACCTTTAAAAATGATCCTTTTTTATTTCTGCTCTGTTATTTCTTTTCTTCTACTAATTTGAGGTTTGACTTATTCTTGCTTTTCTGAGATCTTGACGTGCATCATTAGGTTATTTATTTGAGATCTCGATTTTTATCAATGTAGGCATTCATTTCTACAAACTTTCCTCTTAGTATTTTTTTCTGTATCCCATGTATTTCCAAGTTTGTTTGATTCAAGGAATTTTAAAATTTCCCCTTTGAGGGATAGGATTGTGGCTCAGTGGTAGAGCCCTTGCCTAGCACGTGTGAAGCACTGGGTTTGATTCTCAGCACCACATAAAAAGATAAATAAAGTTCATCTACAACTAAAATTTTGTTTTAAAAAAACTCCCCTCTGATTTCTTCAGCTATCTACTGTTTATTCAAAGGTGTTCAATCTCCATGTCTTTGTGAAATCTTTGTAGTTTATCCTGTTGTTGATGTCTAGTTTCATTCCATTGTGATTAGAGAGGATGAGGGATACTATGTCAATTTTTTAAAATTTATTAAGAACTGCTTTGTGCCCAAAATGTGGTCTATTCTATAAAAAGTTCTATGCATCATTGAAAGAAATGTATATTCTGCAGCTATTGGATGGAATAGTCTGTAAATGACTGTTAAGTCCATTTGATCTAGAGTATAATTTAACTCTGAGGTTTCTTTGTTGATTTTATTTTTTTTTGGAGGGGAAGTCTGGATGATCTATCTATTGGTAAGAATAGGATATTGATGTCATCCACTACTATTGGATTGCAGCTTACCTTTTACTTTATGTCTAAGTAGTGTTTTTTTATAAAATAGGGTGCTCTTATATTCGGTATATACAAACTTATAATCATTATATCTACCTGGTGAATTGTTTCTTTGATCAATATATATAGCATCTTTTTACTGTTTTTATCTTAAAGTCTATTTTTTCACATGTAACTACTCCTGCAAGGTTTCAGATTTCAGATTTCATTTTTTTTGAATATCATTTTACAATCTTTCATTCTCAGTCTGTGTATGTTTTTACAGGTGAGGTTTTTTGTAGGCAGCATATTTTTTGGTCTTATCTTTTAATCAATTCAATTAGTCTGCATCTTTTAATTGGAGAAATAAGGCCCTTTAAAGTCAAGGGTTGTAACTAAAAGTTATGGGCTTATTCCTGTTATTTTGTTGGGTTTTTTTCCTAGTTGTTTTGTGTGATGGTTTGCTGAATTGATAATATTTGATTCTTTCTTAATTCTCACATATCTACTCTTCTAGTACAATTTATTCTTTCCTTTGCTCCCAGGATTGTTATTTTCTTTATTCTTGTTTTGGGTGTAGAAGTCCCTAAAGCATGCATATATATATCAACTAATATATATATATATATATATATATATATATATATATATATATATATATATATATATTGTCAACGGACCTTTATTTTATTTATTTATATTCGGTGCTGAGAATCAAACCTAGTGCCTCACACATGCTAGACAGCGTTCTACCTCTGAGCTACAACCCCAACCCCATAAAACACCTTCTGTGCTGATGGCATAGTAGTCATGATTTCCCTAAGTTTATGTTATCATGTAAATTCTGAATGATAACCTTGGTGACTATAGTAATCTTTGTTTCTATTATTTTCTTTAATGACTTGAAATGCATCATTTCTTGTCCCCCACTCCCGGCGTTTAGAGTTTCTGCTGAAAATCTGCTCTTAGTGTAAAAGATTTGCCCTTAAATGTAACTTGGCACTTCTCTCTTACAGATCTTAATATTCTTTCTTTATCCTGTACCTTTGATAATTGATGTATAATATGTCATGGAGAAGTTCTTTTCTGGTCATGTCTTTTTGTAGTTCTGAATGCATTACATACCTGGATGCCCCTGTCTTTGCCAAGATTTGGAATATTTTCTGCTATTATTTCATTGAATAGGTTTTCTATTCCCTCAGTGTTTGGTTCTCCCTAGGGTATACTGATGAGTTGAAAACTTGGTCTTTTAATGGTATCCAGAGATCTATTAATACTCTCTTCATTCTTTCTTATTTTTTTCTTCATTTCTCTGTGAATATAATATTCTGAATAACTGTCTTCAAGCACCAGTATTCTTTCTTTCTCTTGGTCTAGTCTGTTGCTGAGGCTTTTAACTGAACAATTGACTTCTTGAGCTTTTCATTTACAAAATTTCTGTTTGGTTCCTTTTCAAAATATCTGTCTCTTTACTGAATTTGTCACTCATATTCTATAATACCTTTCTAATTTCATTCAACTGTTTATCTGTTCTCTTGGATTTCTTTGGGCTTTTAAAAGTCATTCTTTTAATTCTTTTTATCCAGCATTTCATTCACTTCAATATCCCTGTTACTAGAAAGATCTCTGTTACTAGACAAATACAAACTTTAGCAGATGTCATATTGCCCTGTTTTTTCCTATTTCTTGTGTTTGAATGTTGAAATTTTTACATCTGTTGGGATGGATATCTCTTCCATTTGATGTGATAGCCTTCTTAGTAAGCAGTTTTTTTTTCCTGACAATAGGCCGTGGGTGTTAGGAGCCACAGCAAAAATATTGATACAGGCACCTTTGGATTTTATGACTGCCAGCCAGCAATTCACATTCATATGGTAATTGGACTCATGCTGTCTAGCTGGGCCCATTTTCAGGACTCAGGTTACTCATGTCACTCTTGTAATGGGAGAGTTCCCATTGGTTGGGAAAGGATGGTAGGAGGGTGTTCCGGGGGAAGGGGAAACCCCCCGGCTCAGGTAGAACACACACGTGGCGGACCCACCTGTTAGGGGACGCACACGGCCTCTCTCTAAATAAAACTTTGTCTCAGTTTGACTGGCTTGTGTTTTTGTGCCCAACCGGGTTGCAAGATTGCAAGCCCGCGTGCACTGACAGCTCAGCAGGGGATCGCTCAGCAGGGGTGCCGCAGGCAGTGCTCGGCAGCAGGAGCGGGACTCAGCCGACCCGGGGCCGGGCAGTTTGCGGCACATGGGGTATGGATTTGTTGAGTAATGTTAATTTTTATTTCCAACTGGATTCTGTAGTGTAAAATCTCTGTAGCTTTCTCAGTTGAGATTCATGGGTTTAGGTACATACGGTCATATTAGAGCCAGAGAAACTCACTGGGTCTGCTAGTCACTTTCAAGAGTGAGAACACTATGGCAGTTCAGGAAGCTTCGGGGTAGGCAGCAGATGGTGTTAAATGCACCCTCCTATAGTGGAAGTGTTAGCCTCTCTCAGGTGTCGAGGGTTTCTACAGGACTATTGATATTGTCTCTGTCAGTCATTAAACTTACTTTCAATGGCAACCCAGAGATCTATTAATACTCTCTTCATTCTGGTTATTCCAGTCGTGGTGAAAGTCTTGAAACTCGTGTCCTTTAATTGGACACAAATACAGATCCAGGTGATTCATGGAGAGAGGAGAGTGCTGGAATCACAACTTCTCCTCTGTGGCACCCGCCTTCATTCTTGTCAGCAATGTGTGCTGTGCCAAGGTGCAGATGCAAGTGATGTAAAGAACCTGGATAGATATGGTTTCATCAAATGTTATGTCTTTCCTCTCTCTCCTGTTTCTTTGAAGGTGTCTTCCCAGGGGCAGGACCATCAGAACTCCCCAACCAGCTGTGCCCCCTGGGATGAGTTGCCGCAGTCTGGCTGGGCACAAATAACCGGGAGGTGACGAGCCACTTGAAGATTCAAGCAGGAATGAACTTTATTCGAGAACCCACACGAACTCCACGGGAACTCAACGGGAACTCCACAAGAACTCAAAAGTAGCGGGCACCCAAGGTAGCAGGAGCCGCCCTATTGCTGGACAGCAGAGGTCCATATACACAACTGAATACACAGCCTGCCCCAACCCAGCATCATCCAGTTACAGCAATCAGCCATCATCCCAATAATTATACACAGCTTAACTTAACCATCATCATCCTAATGGCTCGCTGGCGCTACCCCTCAACCACTCCTTCTGGCAAAATGCCAGGCGCCATCCTGACTTGGTTGTGGCTCTCAACAATGAGTGAACAATTGGGTTCTGATGTTCCCCATATTCTCTAAGTAGAAGTGTCCGTCAGGGTTCAGGCAGAAGTGGGTCATGGATGGAATTAGATACTCTCAGCTGGGCTGGGAGTATACTCAGAGACAGAGCACCCATCCAGCCTGTGAGGCCCTGAGCTCAATCCCCACAAAAAGAAAAAAAAAGTATGAAAATAAAAAGGAGAAAAACATAAAAATAAAAAATGATCAAATGGGAGAATGAAGAAAATGAATTAAAATTAATATAAGATAGAAACAAGAAAAATAAATAAAAACTTTTAAAAAGGAAATATAAAAATTATTTCAAAAAATAATAAATTAGGGCTGGGGTTGTGGCTCAGCAGTAGAGAGCTCTCCTAGCACGTGCGAGGCCCTGGTTCGATCCTTAGCACCACATAAAAATAAATAAGTAAGGGTATTGTGTCCAACTACAACTAAAAAATAAATATTAAAAAATTAAAAATTAGGAAGAGCATGGATAAATGTATAGACATATACAATTTTTAATTTTAATTTAAAAAAAATTCTTCCTGAGGCTCTTGGAAACACCAGCCGGGGTAGATGATTGCAGACTTTGACAATCGAAGCTTCTCTCCAGGTCTTCTTAGGCTGTGGAAACCAGAAGCAAGAAACTGGCCAGGAGTTTTTCACCACCATCTTCCTCTGTTCTTTCAGCTGTGATACTCACCAGCCATCGGTGGGAGTGAGTCTCAGCTGCAGCTTGTTGAAATTCCTCTCACCTGAATTGCATGCTAGAAAGAGGGCTGAATTGGGGCCTTGCTGAGCATGTTCTTTCTGGAGCTTCTTCTGCTGCATGCCCCAGAGGCAGGGCAAAGGTTGTAACTGCAAAGGGTCCCCAGTGCCTCCAGGGGCAAATGGGGGCAGGGGCCGCAATGGAATCACAAAATGATGTGCTGATGGTGGGCAGCAGGAACCATGCAAAGTGCCCACCCACGGTCCTGGCATCTTCACATGGCCTCCATGGGAAACCACATGGGACTGGCCACTCTCCAGTGTCACCGGGCAGATCCCCTAATCCACTGATCCCAGAGGCTGGTGCCCTCCGCTTTCTATGTTGCAGCCCATGCTCTCCTCAGCATAGAACTCTTAGAGAGTTTCTGTTAGAGTTACTGCCTGTTCTGTTTGGTAGAGGAGTGGGCAAGTTCTGGGTGCCTCTATTCCACCATCTTTCCCCCTCTTCTGCCAGGTTTTGGAAGAGGCTATTACCTGGCTGTATGTACAAAGGATGGAGTAAACCCTTCAAATTCATAAATCAATGTTTATTGTTCACCTTAGATTCTTAATAGCTGGTGCCTTAATTCTAGACAACATTCATGTTTTAGTTTTATCGATTTTAGTGTGGTTCCCAAAATAGGCTTAACCAATTGTGGACATTTTTATTCTTCAAGTCTGTTGTTTGCCCCAGTTTGTCAAGTCTCCCCCCCCTCCGCCCACCGCTCCCCAAAAAATCCTTGTAAGATTTTTATTGCAATCAACTTTAATTTTATTATGATCTGGCTTAACTGATAATTAACAACCTTACAATGTGAAGTCATTCTATCAATAAATATTGTTTATCTCTCCATTTATTTAGTTTTCTTTTATGTTCCTCTGAGCTGTGGGTTCAAGTGGGCACATCAAACTTCAAGGAAATGAGGAATGTGTGTTTCTTATCTCTCTTCCTTGGTGCCATCTGCATTTGAATGTAATTATTGAGTTGGAAGCAGCCATTTTTGGAACCTTAAGTTTCCTTGGGAGGGAAGGCAACACATGGCAGAGTAAATGATAGAAAAGGCCAAGATGGTTCAGCCAGGGAATGTCATACCAGATCTGGACCACCTATTTCTGAGCCTATTAGGGAAATAAAAGTAAATTTCCCATCTGTTTGTTTAAAACCAGTTTAACTTTGGTCTTGCTGCTATTCACAGTCACCTTAATCCTGATATAACTAACATTTAACCCAGTAATTCTAAAAAGAGGGGGACCCCAGAACAGTAGCCACAGCATCTCCTGAAACCTATTTAAAAATACACGTTCATGGACTCTGCTGTCCACCAGGTAAGGTCTGGATATCTGCTTTCACAAGACCTTCCTGTGATTGTGGTATGTGCTAAAGCTTCTGAAGAACTGTTCTCACCATTTCTTTCTCAGATGCAATCCCCACAAAAGAAGATCCCCATGGGAAAATTGGCTACTTTCTTCAGTAGACAGAGCTCAGAGGTTTTCCTGGAAGTGAAAACTACCCTCATGTTTGCTTTTCATAAGTGGAAGAGAGGGAAAGAAAAGGACAGGGACACTTCTCTCCCTAAAGCACTTGCTTAGTGAATGGTTGGTGAGTGTCCCTGGCTCCCTCCTGCTGACTTGTTGAAGAAAACAAATTCTGAAACTCCAAATCTGGCTCCAAGGGGACCCATCCATGATTCAATTCACATTCAGTCCATTCTGATTCTAGATGATTAGCTGATTTGTTTGTTAATCCACAGCACTTTCCTTTTCCACTATTCAGTATTAGGAGAATATTCTGATCTGAGAGACAGTTGCACATTTAATGTCCAGAATCGCCTAGGAAACCTTCTTATCAAGAATTTGGAGGATGCTTCTTAGCCAGGGTCCTCATGAGCCAAACCAACTAGAATCAACCATATCAGAGAATGAGCCAAAATAGGAATCTCTACCCACTTTCTCCAAGCACTCCAAGAGGTTGGAACAAGGCTACCCATCATAATGAAACTCCTGCTTCTCTTAATTTTTACTTTCTTACACCTACATCTTTTGCTTGATAGGATTCTTGTATAATTAGAATTTCATTCAATCGTCTTTCCAAATAATTTGGTGAAATGCTGGATCTGTCATGACAAACTCAAATCTTTATATGATCTCAGAGGTCTCTACCCCACCCAATGGCTAACTTTAGCAACAATTCTAATGCCAACTGTTCAGACTGTGTTAGTGGTCTTTTTAAGAGTCAGACATCTAGGCTCACATCTTCCCTTCTTCTTTCCATCCTTCTTTCCTTCCTTCTTTCCAACTGAATCCACTTCTCTATGGGCAATAAGAAGTGTTAGCAACTGCACATTTTCTTCCTTCTTCAGCCAGCAGGTAGTAATTCTATAATACAGTGCATTAAAAAGGGGTTAAAGTGAAACAAGGAAAGAGAACATGTGAATCTTTAAGCCTGACTCCAGATAGGACCACTAATATAGTCTGAACAGCAGCATCAGGGGTGCTGCCGAAGTTGGCCACTGGGTGGAGTAGATGTAAAGATTTGAGTTTGTCATGACCGATCTAAAATTTCAAGTTACTTGGAGAGACTACTGATTGTGAAGTTCTAATTATGCCATAATCCCATTGAGCAAAAGATGCAGGCATAAGCAAGGAAAAAATTAAGACAGGCAAGGGTTTCCTGATGATTGGTAATCTTGTTGCAACCTCTTGTGAAAGGTTACCCACAGCATGAGGTTATCAACTTCCCATTCTACTTTGTAGTTTGTCTATCTCTTAATTATGGCATTGGGCATTTCATTGCATGCGTTGAGTGGCCCACATATCGGGCATAAGGATTGTCCCTTGAAATTACATCTGGTTGTCCAACTTCAGTTTAAGGGCTTCGGGAAACAGAGCAGTTCTTGTCCTTGGTTGGAGAGTCATAGCCAGATGTTGGAGGAAACTAGAAGAATTCAGGATCATGTCTGGTCTATAGATAAATTATAAAAACTTAAAAGCAATGAAAAGGGCTACAATATAATAACAGGTATACTATAGTATCTTCTGAAATATAATTTTTCTTTTTATATGCATCCCCACTTCTACTAAAAATAATCAGAGTATGGCTAATTTGCATGCAAAGTAAGTTCAGTTTTATCAAACATGGCATGACTGTTTGAATAAGTACAACAAGAATAGCAATTGACCACACAGACTTTCTGTAAGTTTGCTGAAACTTTCACGAAGAATCTCAGATTGAACTTTTAAAACCTTACAAAGTCAAACCATAGCAAAATTCAGACTTCTTCAACACTACATATAGATTTGAATAAATTCATCTCTTCCTGGGATCCTCAAAAAATCTTGAGGTTCCTGGACCTACCAGAAAGTGACAGATTTACTCACTCATTGTAAGGTTGGGAACACTTGGAGACAGGCATTCTATACACATTTTCAAATATGGCGTTTTGTCAAAGCCTTGGTAATATAACCAATATTTCCGGTTGTATCTTTTTATAAAGAGAATGGAAACTTATTATTAACTATATTCCCATAGAACAAGAATATCTACAAGTAACTTTTTAAACTCTGGAGGAATCCGGTAGCGATAAAAAGTAAACATTTCAATTCTATTTACAAAAATAGACTCGATCAAATTGCTATAAGCTGTAGAAAGCCTAAAATTAAGAAGTTTCATTAAATCTGGAAAACAAATCATTAAGATAAAGAACCAGCAAAATTTCAAATAAAAAGTCATAAAAACAAAACTGTTCATTTAATTCCATGTAATTCTCATTTTCCCTGATTTAGAAAAGCAGCTTCCTTGAAGCTGAAGCACTTTAGGATTATAGTTGCTTTCTAAAGCTCTCAGAAAAGCATCAGAATAACACAGTTAATTGTCTGTGAGCAGCAAGACTTAGAATGGCTATGATTAAAAACCCGATGAGAGTTCAGTATAATCAATTGATGGGAAATAACACTTCAACATAAAACCAGAATATGACTAATAACATTATATCAAGACATCTCAGATTTCTGGGTATTTCCTATAATTTCTAGAACACTAACATCAAAAATATATTCATCTAATACAACTTAAGATGTAAGTATCATTTATTATTTGACAATGTTTCCCATAGAAAGTAACATAAAAAATAAGACTTATTAGTTTACTCTCACTCTTTTTTTAGCACACATTTTTAATGACTTTTTTTATATATCAATAATTGAACTCAGGGGTGCTTAAACACTGAGCCACATCCCTAGCCCTTTTTATATTTTATTTTGAGACAGGTTCTCGCTAAGTTACTCAGGGATTCATTAAGTTGCTGAGGCTGGCTTTGAACTCACAATCCTCCTGCCTCAGTCTCCTAAATCGATGGGATTACAGGTGGGCACCACCACGCCCAGCCCTTTTGAGACATTTTAAGGGCCTTCTGGAACCCTCCAAAGTAACTTTTTTTTTTAAAGAGAGAGAGAGGGTGGGGGAGAATTTTTTAATATTTATTTTTTAGTTCTTGGCGGACACAACATCTTTGTTTGTATGTGGTGCTGAGGATCGAACCCGGGCCGCACGCATGCCAGGCCAGCGCCTACCGCTTGAGCCACATCCCCAGCCCCCAAAGTAAGTTTAAAGTCAAAAGAATTTGATTTTGGAAAGTCTGTCAAAATGTCACAATGTTTAAGACATTTGATTAATCAGAATCATGGTTGTTATGAAACAGGGTTGTAAGGCACAGGACTTGTTCTTTAGAAATTAAAGAGCTCATTTTTATGTTGACCCTGAGTCTCTCCCAGCTGAGGGAAAAGCCTGACAGGGAGCTAACATGGGTTGGGTCATGTGATGTTTTCACAGTGTGCCTCATGATACAGAAATTTTCTTGAGGCTGGTGGGTGACCTAATATCAAAATAACTCATCCTGTGTCCTGGCTTGTCCTTTCTCAGGAGTCTTATTTCTGGGTGGTCTGACATGTGCCCACCAGTCAAGTTGTGTCTTGACTGAGATTCCTTTGACCAACTTCTCCTACTTAGCATGCAAGAAAGAGAAAAAAAAAGAAAAAGGACAAAAATCAAATCCCTGAAATTCACAAAGCTGAAATTTAAATCTCGTGCAGTAATCGCCACCTACTGCAACCACCTTCAGGTTACCTATAAATGTCAAAAGGGTCACAAACCAACACTTGTAGCCTAATTCATGCACTGCCACCGCACAAACATTGTGGTTTGGATCTGAAATGTCCTCCAAAAGCCTGAGTGTTAAAGGCAAGGCAGCCACATTGAGAGGTGAAATGATTGGATATTGAGGGCTCTGACTTCATCGGTAGATTAATATATTTGATGGATTAATAATTTTTTTAAAGAGAGAAAGAGGATTTTTTAATAGCTTTTTTTTAGTTTTCGGTGGACACAACATCTTTGTTTGTATGTGGTGCTGAGGATCGAACCTGGGTGGCACGCATGCCAGGCGAGCGCACTACTGCTTGAGCCACATCCCCAGCCCTGGTTTAATGATTTGAATGGACAACTGGTTGGTGTAACTGTAGGCAGCTGGGGCAGGATTGGAGGAAGTAGATCACAGGGAGCATGGCCTTGGGGACTCTATCCACTCTCTGCTTCCTAGCTGCCATAAGCTGACAACTTCCACCTTCTACTCTCCTTCTATTATAGAATTCTGCCTCACTTCAGATCCAGAGCAACAGCGTCAGCTCACCATGGACTGAGATCTCTGAAACCATGATCTAAAATAAACTTTTTCTCCTCTAAGTCTTTCTTTTTAGTTATTTCGGTCTTAGCAATGAAAAGCTGAAAAACACACTAACCTTGGATTTGAAAACCAACAAAAGGATCAGTGGGCTTAGTGCAAAAGAGTATAGAGTCTGAATTTAGGAGGAACTTAATTTACAACCCTAAGGGCTCTATGAGGCCAACGGGAAATCTCAAAAGAGGCTCCAGGATGCCTCACCTGTGTTCTTCAGGTTGTCACAGGGTTCATCACCAGTGTCCTTTGGATCCCTTCATAGGTTGCAAATAACCCTCAATAGACAAAATAACAACAAATTTCAGGACCAAATTGGCATCTAGATTTGAGCAATACCTCATTCTTTAAAAAAAAAAAAATTCAATGTCCCAATGAGTCAGGGATTGAGGCTTTTCAGGCAGAAAAGAGCTGTTGAGAGCAAAAACATCATAAAAAGGGGGACTGGTCATTTCAAAGTTACTTTATTTTAAGTCATGTAAGTCAGTTTTCTATTACTATAGCAAAATACCAGAGATAATTAACTTAAGAAGAGAAAAGGTTTATTTTGGAATCAGAGTTTTGAAGGTTCCAGTCCATGATTGAATGGCCTCATTGCTTTGGGCTTCTGACAAGGCAGCACATCATGGTGGGAGTGCATGGAGGAGCAAAACCATTCACTCCGAAAGGTCAGGCAACGGTGGAAACCAAAGGCAAGCAGATTTAAAAAGGACGATGAGAGGCCCAGCAACCAGCCAAGTGACAGAGCAGCTACACGCGCCTGCGGGGAACGCGGACTGGACCCACTAGGACAGGTCCGGTGGACAGCTGAGGGCCAGGCCCGTCCCCTCCCCCAGTGTCTGCAAGGTAGGCGGGACTGTGAACACCAGCAGAGCGGGCCCAAAGCCTGCTGAGGGGCGGAACCGGCCCCTCCCCCAGTGCCTGCAAGCTAGGCGAACCTGCAACCCATCGGGAGGTTAGGCCCAGCAGCCTACGGAGTGACACAGGTGCCCCTGGCGCCTGCTGGGTAGGCGGACCTTTGACCGACCAGCAGAGCAGACCTAGGGCCTGCCAGCATGGTAGACGGATCACACTAAATGGAGGAGGATCACAGCCACTACCTGCCCTGCAAGGGTGATTTTTCAACTATACAAGAGCAATATAAATAAATAGAGGGAAAATATCAAAGACACAACAATTTCACCAAGCAGAAAGAAACACCAGCAGTATGAAACGACAAGGAAAGAAAGGACCACAGCCAATGCAGGTCAACTCAACTTTAGAAGAGGTAATAGCTGCAACAGATGGAATGTCAGATAGAGAGCTCAGGACATACATGCTTCAGATGATCTGGAGTCTCAAGGAAGACATGAGACAGCAAAATCAGACAATGAAAGATCACATTGACAAACAAATCCAGGAAGTAAAAGATCAATTTCACAGGGAGATAGAGGTAATAAAAAACAAACAAATAGAAATCCTAGAAATGCAGGAAAAATAAACCAACTTAAAAACTCAATTGAGAATACTACCAGCAGAGTGGATCACTTAGAAGATAGAACATCAGACAATGAAGACAGAGTATTTCAACTTGAAAAGAACATAGATAGCTCAGCAAGTCTACTAAGAAACCATGAGCAGAACATTCAAGAACTATGGGATAATATCAAAAGACCAAACTTAAGAGTCATTGGGATACAGGAAGGCACAGAGCTCCAAACCAAAGGATTAAGCAATCTATTCAGTGAAATAATACAAGAAAACTTCGCAGACTTGAAGAATGAGACAGAATCCCAAATCCTAGAAGCCTACAGGACGCCGAATGTGCAAAATCATAAGAGATCCACACCTAGACACATTATAATGAAGATGTCCAACATACAGAATAAGGAGAGAATTTTAAAAGCTACAAGGGAAAGGAAGCAGATTACATTTAGGGGTAAACCAATCAGGATAACAGCTGATCTCTCAACACAGACTCTAAAAGCTAGAAGATCCTGGAATAACATATTTCAAACGCTAAAAGAAAATGGGTTCCAACCAAGAATCGGGTATCCCGCGAAATTAAGCTTCAGGATGGAAGATGAAATTAAAACATTCCACGACAAACAAAAGTTAAAAGAATTTGCAGCTAGAAAACCATCTCTTCAAAAAATCCTTGGCAAAACACTACAGGAAGAGGAAATGGAAAACAACAATGAAAACCAACAGTGGGAGGTAGGACAGTAAAGGGGGGAAAATAATCAAAGAGGAAAACAAATCAGGTTTAATAGCATTAATAAACAAACTATGGCTGGAAGAACAAACCATATCTCAATAATAACCCTAAATGTTAATGGCTTAAACTCACCAATTAAGAGACACAGGCTAGTTGAATGGATCACAAAACAAGACCCAACAATATGCTGCCTGCAGGAGACGCATTTGATAGGAAAAGATATACATAGACTGAAGGTGAAAGGTTGGGAAAAATCATATCACTCATATGGACTGCGGAAACAAGCAGGAGTGTCCATACTCATATCAAATAAAATAGATTTCAAGCCAAAGTTAATCAAAAGGGATAAACAGGGACACTACATACTGCTCAAGGGAACCATACACCAACAAGACATAACAATCATAAATATATATGCCCCAAACAATGGGGCTGCTATGTTCATCAAGCAAACTCTTCTCAAGTTCAAGAATCTAATAGACCACCATACAATAATCATGGGAGACTTTAACACACCTCTCTCACCACTGGACAGATTTTCCAAACAAAAGCTGAATAAGGAAACTATAGAACTCAATAATACAATTAACAACCTAGACTTAATTGATACATATAGAATATACCACCCAACATCAAGCAGCTACACTTTTTTCTCAGCAGCACATGGATCCTTCTCAAAAATAGATCATATATTATGTCACAGGGAAACTCTTAGTCAATATAAAGGAGTAGAGATAATACCATGCATCTTATCTGATCACAATGGAATGAAACTGAAAATCAACGATAAAAGAAGGAAGGAAAAATCATGCATCACTTGGAGAATGAACAATAGGTTACTGAATGATCAATGGGTTTTAGAAGACATCAAGGAGGAAATTAAAAAATTCTTAGAGTTAAATGAAAACACAGACACAACATATCGGAATCTATGGGACACATTGAAAGCAGTTCTAAGAGGAAAATTCATTGCTTGGAGTGCATTCCTTAAAAAAAGAAAAAAACAACAAATAAATGATCTCATACTTCATCTCAAAATCCTAGAAAAAGAAGAGCAAAACAACAGCAAAAGAAGTAGAAGGCAAGAAATAATTAAAATCAGAGCTGAAATTAATGAAATCGAAACAAAAGAAACAATTGAAAAAATTGACAAAACTAAAAGTTGGTTCTTTGAAAAAATAAATAAAATTGACAGACCCTTAGCCATGCTAACGAAGAGAAGAAGAGAGAGAACTCAAATTACCAGCATATGGGATGAAAGAGGCAATATCACAACAGACACTTCAGAAATACAGAAGATAATCAGAAATTATTTTGAATCCTTATACTCCAATAAAATAGAAGATAGTGAAGGCATCGATAAATTTCTTAAGTAATATAATCTGCCCAGATTGAGTCAGGAGGATATAGACAACCTAAACAGACCAATATCAATTGAGGAAATAGAAGAAACCATCAAAAGATTACCATCTAAGAAAAGCCCAGGACCGGACGGGTATACAGCAGAGTTTTACAAAACCTTTAAAGAGGAACTAATACCAATACTTTTCAAGCTATTTCAGGAAATAGAAAAAGAGGGAGAACTACCAAATTCATTCTACGAGGCTAACATCACCCTGATTCCGAAACCAGACAAAGACACTTCAAAGAAAGAAAACTACAGACCAATATCTCTAATGAACCTAGATGCAAAAATCCTCAATAAAATTCTGGCGAATCGGATACAAAAACATATCAAAAAAATTGTGCACCATGATCAAGTAGGATTCATCCCTGGTATGCAAGGTTGGTTCAATATACGGAAATCAATAAATGTTATTCACCACATCAATAGACTTAAAAATAAGAACCATATGATCATCTCGATAGATGCGGAAAAAGCATTCGACAAAGTACAGCATCCCTTTATGTTCAAAACTCTTGAAAAACTAGGGATAACAGGAACATACCTCAACATTGTAAAAGCAATTTATGCTAAGCCTCAGGCTAGCATCATTCTGAATGGAGAAAAATTGAAGGCATTCCCTCTAAGATCTGGAACAAGACAGGGATGCCCTCTTTCACCACTTCTGTTCAACATAGTTCTCGAAACACTGGCCAGAGCAATTAGACAGACGAAAGAAATTAAAGGCATAAAAATAGGAAAAGAAGAACTTAAATTATCACTATTTGCAGATGACATGATTCTATACCTAGCAGACCCAAAAGGGTCTACAAAGAAACTATTAGAGATAATAAATGAATTCAGCAAAGTGGCAGGTTATAAAATCAACACGCATAAATCAAAGGCATTCCTGTATATCAGTGACAAATCCTCTGAAATGGAAACGAGGACAACCACTCCGTTCACAATATCCTCAAAAAGAATAAAATACTTGGGAATCAACCTAACAAAAGAGGTGAAAGACTTATACAATGAAAACTACAGAACCCTAAAAAGAGAAATTGAAGAAGACCTTAGAAGATGGAAAAACATACCCTGTTCATGGATAGGCAGAACTAACATCATCAAAATGGCGATATTACCAAAAGTTCTCTATAGGTTTAATGCAATGCCAATCAAAATCCCAATGGCATTTCTTGTAGAAATGGAGAAAGCAATCATGAAATTCATATGGAAGAATAAAAGACTCAGAATAGCAAAAACAATACTAAGCAGGAAGTGTGAATCAGGTGGTATCGCGATTCCAGATCTCAAACTATACTACAGAGCAATAGTAACAAAAACAGCATGGTACTGGTACCAAAACAGGCTGGTGGACCAATGGTACAGAATAGAGAACACAGAAACCAACCCACAAAACTACAACTTTCTTATATTTGATAAAGGGGCTAAAAGCATGCAATGGAGGAAGGATAGCATCTTCAACAAATGGTGCTGGGAAAACTGGAAATCCATATGCAACAAAATGAATCTGAATCCCTTTCTCTCACCAAGCACAAAAGTTAACTCAAAATGGATCAAGGAGCTTGATATCAAATCAGAGACACGGCATCTGATAGAAGAAAAAGTTGGCTACGACCTACATGCTGTGGGGTCGGGCTCCAAATTCCTCAATAGGACACCCATAGCACAAGAGTTAACATCTAGAATCAACAAATGGGACTTACTTAAACTAAAAAGTTTTTTCTCAGCAAAAGAAACAATAAGAGAGGTAAATAGGGAGCTTACATCATGGGAACAAATCTTTACTCCTCACACTTCAGATAGAGCCCTAATATCCAGAATATATAAAGAACTCAGAAAATTAGACAATAAGATAACAAATAACCCAATCAACAAATGGGCCAAGGACCTGAACAGACACTTCTCAGAGGAGGACATACAATCAATCAATAAGTACATGAAAAAATGCTCACCATCTCTAGCAGTCAGAGAAATGCAAATCAAAACCACCCTAAGATACCATCTCACTCCAGTAAGATTGGCAGCCATTATGAAGTCGAACAACAATAAGTGCTGGAGAGGATGTGGGGAAAAGGGTACACTTGTACATTGTTGGTGGGACTGCAAATTGGTGCAGCCAATTTGGAAAGCGGTATGGAGATTTCTTGGAAAGCTGGGAATGGAACCACCATTTGACCCAGCCATTCCCCTTCTCGGTCTATTCCCTAAAGACCTAAAAAGAGCATGCTACAGGGACACTGCTACATCGATGTTCATAGCAGCACAATTCACAATAGCAAGACTGTGGAATCAACCTAGATGCCCTTCAATAGACGAATGGATAAAAAAAATGTGGCATTTATACACAATGGAGTATTACTCTGCAGTAAAAAATGACAAAATCATAGAATTTGGTGGGAAATGGATGGCATTAGAGCAGATTATGCTAAGCGAAGCTAGCCAATCCCTAAAAAACAAATGCCAAATGTCTCCTTTGATATAAGGAGAGTAACTAAGAACAGACTAGGGAAGAAGAGCACGAGAAGAAGACCAACATTAAACAAGGATGAGAGGTGGGAGGGAAAGGGAGAGAGAAGGGAAATTGCATGGAAATGGAAGGAGACCCTCAGGGTTATACAAAATTACATACAAGAGGAAGTGAGGGGAAAGGGAAAAACAGTACAAGGGGGAGGAATGAATTACAGTAGTGGGGGTAGAGAGAGAAGAGGGGAGGGGAGGGGAGGGGAGGGGGGATAGTAGAGGATAGGAAAGGCAGCAGAATACAACAGACATGAGTTTATCAATATGTAAAGCAATGAAGTGTAACTGATGTGATTCTGCAAGCTGTATATGGGGTAAAATGGGAGCTCATAACCCTCTTGAATCAAAATGTGAAATATGATATATCAAGAACTATGTAATGTTTTGAACAACCAACATTAAAAAAATAAATTAAAAAAAAAGGACGATGAACAAGGCTTTATTGAGATTCTACTCTATCAGACTGACAGAATGTATAGGAAGAGGGTCTGAGGAGAAACCATGTGGGGGCTCCACCAGACTGGAATTTTATGGGGCTTAGGGCAGCAAGGGAGGGTTTAGGACAGAAAAAGAGGTTTATGGAGTCCCTTTTCTCACTGGAGTTGGTCGGGGGAGCTGGTTAAGATCCAGGATTGGGCTGAGGATGTGGCTCAAGCGGTAGCGCCGCGCCCACCTGGCATGCATGTGGCCCGGGTTCGATCCTCAGCACCACATACAAAGATGTTGTGTCCACCGAAAACTAAAAAGTAAATATTAAAATTCTCCCTCTCTCTCTCCCTCTTTAAAAAAAAATCCAGGATTGGCCAGGAGACAGGCGGTTCTTTTGGTGCCTGATTGATGTTTCTTTCGAGTTCTGCTTGGTGCTTTGTTCCTAAGTCACCTTCATCAACCTGACACATTCCATGGCCAGAGAGTAAAAGAAAAGGGTGATGTCCAATATCTCTTTTTAAAGCATGCTTCCAATGACCCAAAGTCTCCCTTTAAGGCCCACCTCTCCAAAGTTCCACCACTTCTCAATTTCAGTGCCAACTGGGGACCAAGTCTTTAACACAGGGGCCTTTGGTGGAGATTTCAGATCCTATACTATAGTGTAGGATTAAAGCAAAGGGGACTTCCTAATACCAGTTTAGGAAATCTAGGCCCCTTTTGATAGGCTATTATAAGTCTCCTTTCTTTTTCTTTCTTTCTTTCCTTTCTTTCTTTCTTTTCTTTTTTTCCTTCCTTCCTTCCTTCCCTTCTTCCTTCCTTCCCTCCTTCCTTTCTTAACTGGCCTATTTCAAAGTTGATGACATGACACCTAGCACGAGCAACTTCTCTGTAATTTGATCTGGTGCACTGGGGTCTAATGCAGGAGACTAGTCTAAAACAAAACCTTACTGAAACCTCGTTTAACAGCTAGATTGAGGGGTTAAAAAATCCTTAGTACCTAGTTTCTCTCTACTATCCCTTGGCTCTACTTTCCTCTGTTGGTTCCATTCTCAGCAAGATTTTTCTATGTAGAGGCCAGAGCTCTGGTTCTGTAATCCTTGCAGTTGGCAAACCCAGTAATTCCAAACCAGCACCAGAATTGACTTTCATTGGCCTGGCCTAGGTCAGGTGGTCATCCCTGAAGCCATCAGGTGACCACATTTATAAAATATGCTGTCCAAAGACTCCTAAAGCCCAAGAAGTAGAATCAGGAATCAATAAATGGGACTGTATCTAACTAAAAAAGCTTCTTCCCAGCAAAGAAAACAATCAAAAACATGAAGGAGAGCCTACAAAATGGGAGAAAATCTTTGCCACCTGTATTTCAGATAGAGCATTAATCACCAGGATATATAAAGAACTCAAAAAACTTATTACCAAAAAAAAAACCACATAAAACCCAATCAATAAATGGGCAAAGGAACTGAACAGACACTTCACAGTAGAATAAATACGAATGGTCAAAAAATGTATGAAAAAAATGTTCAACATGTCTAACAATTAGAGAAATGCAAATTAAAATTACACTGAGGAGTCTGGGGTTGTGCCTCAGTGGTAGAGCACTTGCCTAGCATGTGTGAGGCATTGGGCTCTATTCTCAGCACTAAATAAATAAATGGCCAACAACAACTAATAAAATATTTTTTAAAAAAACTACACTGAGATTTTATCTCACACCAGTCAGAATGGCAGTTGTCAAGAATACAAAAAACAACAAATGTTGGTGAGGATGTGGGGAAATGGGTACACATATGCATTGCTGGTGGGACTGCAAATTGCTGCAACCACTCTGGGAAAGCAGTATGGAGATTCCTCAAAAACTAGGAATGGAACCACCATTTGACTCAGTGATTCCACTCCTCATTTTATACCCAAAGGACTTAAAATCAGCATACAGTGAGGCAGCCACATCAATGTTCACAGCAGCTCAATTCACAATAGCTAAGCCATGGAACCCACCTAGGTGCCCTTCAATAGATGGATAAAGAAAATGTGGAATATACACACAATGGCATATTAGTCAGCCATAAAAAAGAATGACTTTATGACTTTTGCTGGCGAATGGATGGATCTGGAGACTATTGTGCAAAGGCTGAACGTTCTCTGTGATATGCAGGTGCTAACATTCAACAAGGGGCAAGGGAGGAATAGAAGTTCAGGGGAGTAGATAAAGGGGAATGAAGGGAATGAAGGGGGATGGGCATAGGAAAGACAATGGAATGAATCTGACATAATTTTCCCATGTTCATATATGAATACACCACAGTGAATCCCAACATCATGTACATCTACAAGAATGGGATTCCAATTAGAAAAAGTATGTAAAATATGTCAAAATACACTCTACTGTCATGAATATCTAAAAAGAACAAAGAAGAAATGTGCATGGAGGGAGGCAAAGACCGAGAAAAAAATACTGAGGAACATAAAGAGGGAATTATAGGGAAATATCACATTACAAGGTATAAGCAGACAGACAGACACACAAACACAGACACACAAACACACACAAACAAACACACAGATCCGTGTATGGTCAGTGAACCATTAGAGAAGACACAGAAGCAGCTCAACAAACAGTTTATTGCACTTGCATATCCTATGGAGAGAGTCACTGTGTATCCAAAATGTTTCAGGAAGAGGAGGAACTCCAGGTTTTGTGAGATGGCAGCAAATGGAGTGAGGAGAAAGCTCAGGGCCTGTTCTGGTTGGTGTTTCCATGAAAAGACAAGTCCGGCTGAGCCAACAGCTTAGGACTGGCTAGTCAGAAGAGACAGAACCATTCAACGTTTGGCCCTCTGCCTGGTCCTGGCCCTGTTAGGGAACAGACAGATGAGGAAGGTAAGAATATAAAGTTAAGAGAATAATTCTATAAAATAGGCCCACTCTTCTATAAAATAATCCTATAAAATGGGCCCACGTGCTTTCTTTTTTCCAGAAACAATTTACTTGCAGCCCTGCCTGGCCTCGGTGGACATGATATGTGACATTCCTCAGCAAACTACCTGTTCACTGCAGGAGAAATGCAGGCCCTCAAAAAATGTTGATAAGAGGAACCCAAGTTACCCTGAAGGAGACTTTTGTTACCAGATCCTGAAACTCTGGGAGGTACGGATAGTTCCTCCTAACCATAAAATCTATGAGAATGTGTGGTTAAGAATCCAATTAGAACCGGTCAGCCTGGGCCAAGGTGATTTAGAGTTGACCTGACAGTCTGATGTCACCCTACAGTCAGTCAAAAGTCAAGAGGTGGACCTGGGTGTGATTCTGTGGAAACTTCTTTGGGGACACCGTAGGGTTGCAGGTGGCAAGTGCAAAGTTCTGAGATGGGGCACACTTGGGATCTTCTGCTTGGGGTGTTTGATGGATAGCAGAGCATTGGAGGAGGATGTCGGCAGAGGGTGCAGTGGTTCGAACCAGAACATGCCAGGTCACATGGACCACAGGGAGGGCTTTTGAAACTTATTCTAAACTGAGTGGGAAGGTATTGGAGGATGAAGGGCAAAAGATGGCAGAGACCCCCACACTGTACAACTATAGGGGTGTCATTCGCATAGACCACAGTGAAGGAGTCTCCCTGGAGCTGGTCTCCTTGGCCACCCTGCAACCCCAACCCTCCCACCTATGGCAGACCTTGCTGATGGATCTCAGGCCCTGCTTCTCCAGCTTGGGCTCTCACCCCCTTATGACTCCAGCACTCCAGACACACCCTGCTGATTCCCCCAAGTAACCATGTAAGATGCTTTGTACCTTCCATTGTTTTCCTGGCCCTTTGCTGAGATGCAGACCTCCAGGAGCTTGTCTAACAAATATCTACTGACGCATATTTGGAGCAGACCTGGTCAGTTCTTTATTGGGAAGGGGATGGAATCGGTGATCCGACAAATCTGCGATCCCAGAAAAATGTCAATCTGAAGTTTTAGCTCATTTTCTGTGATCTCGTAATTTCCCCGGAAAAAGCCACGGGTGTGGCAACTATGCCAGCGCCAGCTGATCTGGATAACCCGGACAGCATTGAGCACACGACAATATCGCAGTCTGATGAGCCACATTCGAACACAGGCCTGCAGCTTGACACAGGCCCAGAGTTGCCGTGTATTCAACTCCAGCATCGTCCGCCGTCTCCTCTCCAGCAGCTTGGCCAGTATCTTCCTCCACCAGCACTGAATGATCCAAACTCTCAGGGCAGCATGTAGCAACGTGCGTCGCACCAGGGTGCCCCGCCACCAAGCCTGGATCTTTGTGGCTGCTAGTGTAGAGTCAGAAGGTTCCTTCATTTTGTGAGGGAGTGGGAGATACAAAGTAAAGAAATGACACTTAGGACATGTTCCCCAACAACCTCAAGCCAAGAATGTGCCAGGAAGGGCTTCTGATCCTCTGTCAATCAACAATCTCCTCTTCCTCTGAAATTAATGAGCACTGGACAGCAATACCTGGGCATAGAAATTCAAGCAAGTGTCCTCCTCTGCCTGCCTCTCTCTACCATGTCAGTTAATGCACATATACATTCATCTTGACCTCTGAGGCTCAAAATAGCCATCTATAGAATGGGGGTTCCCCTGCCCTTTGTTACATCACCTGGTTTGCCTTGGTCCTGGAGCAAGAACCTTATGATCCACAGGATCCACTTGAGCCTGACCATCTACCTGGGCCTGTCACCTCCCCTTCATACCCTCTCTTCCCTGATTTCACTTCAATCCGAAACCTGTTCCTCTTTCTGCTAGTGCCTCATATTAAAAGTTTCCTTGCACTACACAGTTTGGGGTCTCTCTAGTCTATTTCTCACTTTCATTTCTTTTGGTTACCAAAAGGCCTTCAGTTAACACACATACACACACACACACACACACACACACACACATACACTCACATGTGCTCATGCATACACTCCCACACAACTCCAGGTTTCTCCTCCCCACAACCAAGTCAGCTTGCCACAGTCATTGGCCTTTCTCAGGTTGCTAAAGCAACTGGAAAAGAAGACTCAATTCCTATTCATTCCAGCTTTGGATAATGGGGCAACTCTTTGCATTCACCCGGACATTTTGGGTTTCTGATGTTTGTTCTGAGTAATACATAAGAGTACCACCTTCCACTCCCAAATATATCCTAGGTGGATAAATTCCATGATCATCTTCTGCAATGAGCTTCAAAACGATAAACACCACTTCTGGGTGACATGGGTTAGAGATGTGGAAGGTCAGAAGTCACCTCAGTTATTGAAGTCTAAACCACCTACCTCTGGTGTTATTTCCTCTGCCTCTGCCTCTGCCTCTTCCTTTTTCTGTGGTGAGATCTGCTCAACATTTACAATTACGATTTCACAAGGGTTGCCATCCTTCTGTAAACAGTTAAAAGGGAGAGGTGTGGGCAGGCTGTTCTTTGTGTACAATGGGATGTCGATTCTAACACACACTCAATTTCCTCAATATCCCAGTATCCCTAGACAGAAGGCTAGTATCCTGATTAACTGTGGAAATCCACCTTCCCCTCCCTGCAACTTGGGTGAACTGGTTATATCTTACACAAAGTTTATTGCCCATGATTTGGAGATAGATAATTCAAATTCCCTCAGGTCTGTGATTCTCTAAATTGCCCATGGTTAGGGGCTAGATGGTTTCATCACGCTCAAGTCTGCATTCCTTCTGCCACAGTGGAGGAGGGGAGAGAGCATTGATGTCATAAGAGCACCTATGATGCATGTACCGGGGGCTTCCAATAGTTGGGCCCGTTTTAGTGAAAGTGTCTATTCTTTCCTGCAGAGATGCCTAAAATTTGGTTGCAAAGGCATGGCATGGAAATTCTGGTTCATTGACACAAATGTGTACAAAGTTATCATTTTGGTTTGGTTGAAAAAAAATTGAGACAATTTAAATATCCATCAATAAGGAATTCAAAACATGGATTTCAGTTAAGTCATACAATGGAAAAAAAATGAAGCAAAAGAGTTTGTGACAAAATAGTTAATAGGTGCTTTACAAGAGGAGATTCACAAATGGCTCAGAAGCACATGAAAAGATGCCCACCACTGTTAGTTATGAGATAACTGAAAGTGAAATCAAATGAGGTTCCCCTAGACATCCTAGAGAATAGGTAAAATAAGAAACATGGACAGCAACGATCTTGGTGGGGACCCAGAGCAGCAGCAATTCTTCCATCCTTTGGTAGAAGGTATGGAACAGCAGAACCAATGTGCAAAATGTTTGGCAGCTTCTAAAAAAAGTTAAATATGTATTCCCTAAACCATACAGTTCCACTCCTAGGTACTCACAGATTAAAAAATAAAACCATGTGTCTCACTTGACATAAAATAACAACTTTGCTTTGAGGAAATTAGAAAATAGTTTATTCTGAAGCCCAGAGTAGTGGTGCACACCTGTAATCCCAGAGGCTCAGGAGGCTGAGACAGGAGAATCGCAAGTTCAAAGCCAGTCTGAGCAACAGCAAGGCACTAAGCAACTCAGTGAGACCCTGTCTATAAATAAAATACAAAGTAGGGCTAGGGATGTGGCTCAGGAACCCCTGAGTTCAATCCCTGGTACCAAAAAAAAGAAAAGAAAGAAAATGGTTTATTCTGAACTAAATATGAATGACCATGGCCTGGGAACCTAGATTCAAATTATCCAACAACATGCAAACAACAAGCGAAACAAATCGAATTAAAGAACAGTGTGATCCCTCTCTCTATTTGTGTTCATGTGTTATAAAGCCAATAAAGTTATAAAAGTTTAGAATTTATAAACTTTTAAAAAGGGGAGCGTGAGGATTAGGAAGAAACACAGAATAAAAATTGAGCTCTGATTGTCTTTGATGAGGACAGTGGAATTGGGGATGGGGGTCAGGCTCCACTCCCTCATTGTGGCTAAATACCCTATGTCTGGCCTAGCTTCAGAGTGATCATTTTTCAGCCTCCTGGGAGATCAGGATACATGCAGGCCAGAAAACCCCAAGGCCTCGTCCCAGTCTCAAATATCTTTGTTCTGCACCTTTCTCTGCCCTTGATGGCCCCAAGGTCACACTCAGGATTTCAGTGAGTCATGGAGGCCAGTATAGAAGTAGGGCTTCATCTCCGCCTACTGCTGGCCCCTGAAGCCCCACCTGGTGCAGCAAGGTCATTCTGAGCACAAGGGCCTAGGGGATAACCTGAAGCCCTGGTCTCCTCAGAGCAACTGCCCCAGGGGCCACTGAGAAGGTCATGTGGAATGTGCAGGTGAGAATGTGCAAGGCTGGTGTGGGGCTGTAGGGGGAGTGTGGGCAATGGCAGAGGCCTTCAGGCTTGGAGTGTCAGTGTGTAGTTAGTGGGATGATGGTCGTTAAGGTGGAGGACAGGGGAAGTGTTGGGAGGCACACCTAGGACAGAGAAGGTGCAGGAAGCATCTGTTGGATGATGCAACCCCAAATGCCAGGCTTGCAGCTCAGGATTTCTTTCTTCCTTTAGATCATGGCCCAGTGATTTTTTAATATACTGTTTCTTTTCGATACCTTCAAATAGAAAAAACTTTAAACATCTTGACCAGCTTTTCCCATTATCTTTAGCAAAAGGATTCCTCCCAATCGTCATGTCATTATCAGAAGTAGGAGTGTCTCCGTGCTGGATCTTTAACCCATTGCTTTATTTTCAACTCTCTTTTCCCTTTGTTAACAAAGCACAGGTGTGTCTGCTTGCAGCCAAGAAAATCTCTATCGTAATAAACAACTACCAAAAATTCACATACATTTCAATTTCTGTTATGTCTGGACAATGCCACATTGTGTTCTTTTTTTCTTTCCTTTTTTTTTTTTTTTTTTGCTTTCCCACCTAGGACCCCCGCTCCCTGATCATTTCCCCTACCTATTAGTGGATTGATTGAGAATTCCTCAAAATTTTATTCTTTTTATTATTTTAGAAGTTAAGGCAGGATGCTGATTACCTAGCCAGCATCCATTTATCCCATTTTTCTCATCAATGGAACTATAGCTATTTGGAGTCGCATATGCCAAGATTAGGCAGCAGGAGAAAAAATAATAGATGACCTTCCTTAGTCCATTTTGCCACTAGGGATGTCAAGCGACTCTCACTGCCCAATGAGATGTCAACAGAAGACACAGAGTGATCTTCTGGAAAAACTAGGCTTCCTGGGGCCAGGATGACCTTATTGCCCTTAATCTCCAATCCTCTTATTTCCTGAAATATACACAAGATAGCAGGCACTCTGGTAGCCATTTTGAGACTGTAAGAACAACAGTCCCATCCATTCACAAGCATGGGAAAGTTTGGACACTAGGATCACATCAAGGATAAAATGAACTTTCTCATTTTTTTGAGCCACCATTGTGTTGGTATCTATCATAATAACCAAAATATAATTCCTCATGTTAAAATTATGTATTTAATTTTATTTTTACAATAGACGTCAATGTTGATATGTGTATTTTGTATTATGACTTCCTGTTAAATTCTGGAGCAAATCATGGTCTCTCATCTCATCCTGAATCAGGTAAGAACCTTACTCCACTTCTTTTTCCTCCGCTTACTCCTCCAACAGTCTCACATATTGTTAACATCTTAACTATTATTTTTAAATTGATATTGAATTTACAGTAAAATCTTGCTTAGACTAAAGAGTACATTTTTATGACCTCTCTGCTCAGTATGTGCTATGACATTCTCTAATTTGATTCCCATTGCAATATTAAGAGTTAGGTTGGGGGGGGCGCTGAGGTTTTGGCTCAGGGGTGGGAGCACTTGCCTCACATGTGTGAGGTACTGAGTTTGATTCTTTGCACCATATATAAATAAATGAATAAAATAAAGGTCCATCAACAACTAAAAAGAATATTTTTTTTAAAAAAAGAAATATTCTTTATAAAAGACCCAGCTTGGAGTATTTTCTTATAGCAGCATGAATGGACTAAGACATGTTTTCCTTTTGTGTCATTTCCTTCTGAGGTTTTCACTGTTATTTACTGAGCCAGTATATATTTCTGGGCACTATAGAAAACTTTTCATGTTTTTACAGATAAGAAATATGTTCTAGTCAGTTTTTTTGTCACTGTGACCAAAAGGCTTGACAAGTGATTATATAAGGATTCTGGCTGTGGAAATGTACCAGGCAGAGTTCCTCTGATGAGCAAACTCAGGAGGGTAACAGGCGCCCTGTTTTCCACACTTGGACTATTCTGCAGTTTCTCCCTGGAACTAATGAGATGACTAATACATGCTCAATGCCTAGCTGTTATGGTAGTGTCCTTCATGAGGAGGCTCTGTGCTAGAGTCTTATCAGCCTCAGCCTTGATCTCAGAAACTCAGCTTCTGAGAATAAAGGAATTCTCTTAGTCAACACCAATGTGTCACTGCACCTAAACCTGCTCCTATAACAGTAACTTTATGCAATGAGCAATATGTTCTAATGATGCCAATGACCTAATGTAACCTATGGATATAAATAAAGCTGGCAGCTCAGCCAGCAACTCCATTTACTTTGCCCCTGCACCTTGCTTGCTTCTCTTTTTGTTTTTCTTTACACAATTAGAGGAGGAGAAGTTCATTTAGGGGTTCACAGTTTCAGAGGTCTCAGTCCATAGATGGTTGGCTCCATTCCTTGGGGCATGAGGTGAGGTAGAACATCTTGGCAGAAGAGTGTTGTGGAGGAAAGCAGCTCAGGAAATGGCATCAGAAAGCACAGAGAACTGCATTCAACAAGAACAAAATGTATGCCCCAAGGGCATACCTCCAGGACCCACTTCCTCCAACCACACCCTACCTACCTACAACTACGACCCAGTTAATCCCTATCAGGGAATTAATCCACTGATTAGGTTAAGGCTCTCATAACCCAATCATTTCACCTCTAAACTATTTTTACATTGTCTCATACATGAGCTTTTGGAGGACACTTCATATTTAAACCATAAAAAAATGGTACTTCATTTGCCCTTCTACTTGGATAACATTGGGAGGTGTTAATAATTATGTGCTAAAAATCATATTTCTTTGGAAAGTTAAGGTGTTTCTCCTCTCTCTCTCTCTTTGCAACTCTTGTTGCTACTGAGAACATGGGTGTCAATCTGACTTATTCCCGGATGGGAAACTGTTGCTTTCATTTCCTCTCTAAATATTTCATTATTTCATCTTTAGCAGTTGAGATTTTTTGCCAGAACATGTTGAGTTCATCTGTTTTCAGTCATCTTGGTATGGCCGGTCAAGTGTCTTAAACTATGATTCTGAAGAATCTCTTTCAGACTGTTTCATCGATGGTGGGAAATTCTCTCATTGATGCTTTGAGTATTTCTTCCCTCCATTCTCTATACTTTCTTTCTCAGGAGTACATTTTTAAACAACACTGGAACCTCTGGATCTTCCATTTCTGGGGAGAGGGCTGTGAGGAATGGGATGTCAGTTGATGATATTTTGGGGCCTTCCTGGATAAGGGTATCAAGTGGCATCCAGAGCTGCCATGCCTCCCAAGACCAGCCATAGATCCTCCTGGAGACAGGTAGTCTCTTGCCAACTGGATAATTACATAAGTTTCCTTGAGGTTTGGAGTAAATGTTTTACTTGAGTGCATGTTTTACTGATTTGGCTGAGTATTTTCTTCTACAGATAGTATCTCTCTTTTTTAAAAATAAAAAAATGTATTTCTTCTTTTCTTTCTTTTCTTCGCTTTCCTGAACAGTCAATCTAAAAGCTATTAGGCTGGTCAGCTCAGTATAGGTGTACACTGAGGGTAGGGGGAACTCACCAAGGTAGAGGTCATCAAGAATGGTGAGCAACAAATCGGAGTCTGAGCTGCGGCAACTTGAGTCCTGACCAGACAAGCATTTAGAAAGTTTCTTCCACTTTTTGACGGAGTATTGTTCGAAATTGCAGCCCAAACAGTAACCAAAGGAGGCATTATGGCTCCAGAAAAATCTCAAGGAAAAGTATGGCAAGCAACAGTAGTAGCTGTGGGATCAGGCTCTAAACGAAAGGGTAGAGAGATTCAGCCAGTTAGCATGAAGTTTGGAGATAAAGTTCTTCCCCCAGAGTATGGAAGCACCAAAGCAGTTCTAGAAGACAGGGATTGTTTCTTATTTAGAGATGGTGACATTCTTGGAAAGTATATAGACTGAAACAAATCACGGTTGAAATGGCATCCTATGAAGCTGCCCCTTCCACTGAAGCGGTGAAATCTTTCATCATGTAAATAATTTCCATGTGTCTTTTATAATAAACTGATGACAATCTAATAACATCCACTATCTCAAAAATTTAGTTTCCCTGTACTTGTGTAAACATTTCCAAATAAAGAATGTAAATGGGAGGGGGGGGAGGAATGTGAGCAAGGCATTAGCCTAGGAGAAGTGCCCATCAAGGAAACCTGGTAAAAGGAGGATGGGTTCACACGGGTCCAAGTTCATATCCGTATTGCATATCATATCCAGTGGGATGAGCAGGGCATCCTTGGTTTGTAGGAAGTCAGAACTTTATCACTATGAGGAAGATAACCTTACAGAGGGTGTCCTGAATTTCGCTGTCAGCTCAGGTTGATGAAAGGAGCATCTAAACAGATCTACAGAGCAATAAGGGAACTAAGAACCATCAGCTGTGAGGAGTGTAGCTGTGTAGGGGCTGCCTGGTACTGTGTTGGATCCTGGGGGAATAAGGAAGGCATCCATGTGGGTGACGGGCAGCAGCAGCAATGGAAGATTGGTCACAAAAGGGGAAGAGTGATCAAATCAGAAAATTAATTTTGAATAATTGGGAGCCATGACTCTCACTGTCAGAAATAAGAGTTAGAAAAAAAGAAGGATTCCATTTTAGCTAAAGAGTGATGCTCAGCATCCACTTCCCCCTCAACAAATAAGAACCTAAACTGGCAAATAGCTGCATTTCAAGATGAGTGGCTGAGGGAGAGCACTGGAACTCAGCAAGGAAAACACGGGAAACTCAGAAGATATGAAGACCTGGGATGACAACCGAGAGAAGAACAAGGCACACTAGCAACCACAACCCCAGCTCCCTGGCTAGGTGATCCCCCACA
The DNA here is from genome assembly GCF_045843805.1 of Urocitellus parryii. Classification (NCBI taxonomy): domain Eukaryota; kingdom Metazoa; phylum Chordata; class Mammalia; order Rodentia; family Sciuridae; genus Urocitellus; species Urocitellus parryii. The sequence goes on along the minus strand of NC_135532.1, from coordinate 94,363,279 downwards.
TCCAGGGAAAGGGTAGATGAAGAATCTTATCCAAGCCCCATCCCCACAGAAACTCTGGCTGTCATTATGGGCTTGAAGTCCACTTAAGGAAGCTACCTGAATTATGCAGGGTGGCTTCGCTTCTGGGAAGGAACCCACATCATCTCTTCACAAACTTCCAGAGCCCAGGCTGTTACAGTGTGTCACCTTTTTCAGAATGGAACCACATACTGCCTTATGAATCTCTGCATATTCACATTCTTAGAATCTCACCAACATTCCCCCACACTGCACAAAAGGCTGCAGTCCCAGGAACCCAACTAGACCCAGAAGCTCAACTGTGACCAGAGCATCCCACACAGTATGCTACACCAGAGAGGAAAGGTGGCTGTGCCTGGCAAGGGGTGCCACTCCCATGACCTGATAAACACAGGTACTTGCCACTGGGACCTGAGACCTGTTCCCCACCTCCATCCCTGACCACCTGCTGCTACTGTCAGCTCATGTACCACTGTTGGGCCTGCAGGGACATTCATGACACATGTCCACCATCATGGCCCAAGCTTGAGTTTGAGATTGTGCACTGAACACTCCACTGCTGCTGGCAGTGCCCAAAGTCACTTTACAACTGAAAAACATTTAGATTGAGTACACTATGGCATCCAAATGCAATCAACATCCATGTAACCTACCAAATTGATGCACTTAGACACAATTTCAAGGGAGGTCATTTTGTAGCCATTTTATATAACACTGTTAGAAACAACTGATGCACCAGATGCACAAATATTAATGTAGGGACACAATAAATAAGAAAAAGCAAGGTAACAAGATGCAACAACTCTTTAGCAACAGACAGCAAAGAAAAAGATATTGACAAAATGCCTGCTAAAGAATTCAAAAGGATTATTCTAAGGAAACTCAAGGAGATGCAAGAGAATATAAATCAACAAGTTTAGGGAAAAAAATCATGATATGAATAAGAAATTCAGCAAATAGTAATCATGATAAGGAATCATACAGAAATTTTGTAACTAAAGAACTCAATAAGTAAAAAATTACAGTTGAGAGTCTCAACAACAGTCTAGATCAAGCAGAAGAAAGAATTTCTAAATTTAAAAACAGGCCTTTTGAAATGTCTCAGACAGACAGACAGACAGACATAAAAATAAAAATAGTGAAGAAAACCTCCAAGAGTTATAGAACAACTAAATGAAAAAGATGATTGAATTGCAAGGGTCCTAGAAGTTAAGAAGGGGGAAGAGCCATAGAAAACTTATTCCATGAAACACTAGCTGAAAACTTTCCTGATCGTGAGAAAGATATGGACATCCAGGTCCAGGAGGCCCAAAGGATCCCAAATAGATTTGACTCAGCAAGGTCCTCACCATAGCATATTAGGTAGACTTCTAAAAACTGCAAGAGAAAAGTCACATTTGATGGAACCCCCATTAAACTAGCAGCAGATTTCACAGCAGACATGACTAAGGAAAAAAAGAGGGGGAACATATGCTACCAATATCAGGAACGAAACATTGACTGTCTCTGCTAACCCTATAAAAATCAACTCTCCTCATATAGATTTGTTAACATATATCGAATGGACAAGTATCTCAAAAAACACAAATTACCAGAATTTATCCAATATGAAATAGATAATTGAATAGTCCCATAACTGTGACCTAAATAAATTTATAATTTAAAAACTCCCCTCAAAAAAAGAACCCTCCAGGTTTTACTAGAAAATTTTACCAAATTTTTAAAGAATGAAAAACAATTTACCCAATATTTTCCAGGAAATAGAACAGGTGATACTTCCCAATTCATTTAATGAAACTGTTATGACCCTGATACAAAAAATCAGGAAAAAAATTACAAAGAAGTAAACTGTATACCAACATAACATTCCTCATAAATACAGATGCAAAAACCCTAAACAGTATGGTGTCACGAGCCATACCTGGGCTCTGTGTGTGTGAGCTATGAGCATTTGAGCGTATGAGGGGACTGGTATGGCGTTGGGCACTGATTGGGCTTGTGCAATGCAAATGTGCCTTTCCTTTTTGCGTTGCACAAGCCCAATCAGCGCTAGAGATGGGTGTGACTTGCCAAGATGTCAATCAATCTGCTGACCACAAGACATCACCAAGCAAGACTCCACCCTTCAAAACCCTACCCCTTACCTTATTTGGGTGAAATATTCTATTGAATGTCTTCTCCCCAGTAAATAGGGGGGGTGTCCAATGTGCTTGATCTCTTGCTCTTTCCAGCGTTGCCCAGTGTGGAGCTGACCCTTGGGGTCACCAAGCTGTCCTGCCCTCATTCTTAGAAACTCATGTTCATGTGCTGCGTGGTTTCTTTGCCATTCTCTTCGTTATTGATACAGCCAGCTCCTTTGAACCCAGCTCATCTAGCTAGCCCAGCCAGCTGGTGACAGTATGGTAAGTGTAATTCATTATTATATAACAAGAATTACACAACATGATCAAGTAGCTATTATTCCAGTCTGATTCAACATTCAAAAATCAGTTGAGGGCTGTGGTTGTGGCTCAGCAGTAGAGTGCTTACCTAGCATGTGCAAGGTCCTGGGTTCAATCCTCAGCACCACATAAAAAAATAAATTAAATAAAGGTATTAAAAAAATCAACTGAGGTAATCAACTGTATTAAAAGGTTAAGGAGGAAAATCCTATGATTATATTGAATGTTATAGTTTGTATATAAAGTGTCCCCCAAAGATTCATAAGTCTCATGCCCAGTTCAACAATATTCAGAGTTGGGGCTTTTAGGAAATGATTGGATCATGAAGCCCATAACCTCATTGATGGATTAATCCATTTGATTGATTAATAATTTGAGTGAACTATTGGAAAGTGTTGGAAACTATAGAAGGTGGGGTCTAGGTGAAAGGACTGAGTTTTTGAAAGTGTGCTCTTGGGGACTATATCTTGTCCTTGGCCCCTTTTTCTCTAAAAGCAGGAAGAGAAGAGCTTTCTGCCACCATAGACTTATACCATGATATTTCTGTCTTGGAACCAGCTGATCATGGACTGAAATCTTTGAAACCATGAGCCAAAATGAAACATTCCTCCTATAAGTTGTTTTTCTCAGATATTTTGTGACGGTGACTAAAAGCTGATTAACATATTGATTAATGCAGAAAAACATTTGGCAAAAATCCATTACCAAATCACATAAAAAGCACTCAGCAAAATAGTAATAGAGGGGAACTTCCTCAACTAGAAAAAGAGCATCTACCAAAAAAACAAAAACAAAAGCAAAAAACAAACCTACCGCCAACATTACACGCAGTAGTGAGATACTGAATACTTCCCCACTAAATTGGGAAGAGAGGGCTGGAGTTTTTAGTCAATGAAATAAGGCAAGAAAAGAAAACAGAGTGCAAACTGATCATAGAGCAATAAAGAAAACTGTCTACCTTTACACTTGACATGATGGTATATGTAGAAGATTTCAAGCAATTTACAAAACAAATATTTATCCTAGAAATTATAAGTGAGTTCATCAAGGCTCTAGGATGCAAAACAAACAAAAAATCAATTGCATTTCTACATACTAACAATAAACACGAGGTCTCCAATTTAAAAAAAAAATAACCAGAGAGAAAGGGGAAAGGGGATGTTTCATCAAGATAGAAGATCAGTGGATTAGATGAAGGGGACTGAAGGGGAGGGAGAGGAGGGGATAGGATAAGGCAAAAACAGAAAAATGAATCTGACCTAAGTTTTCTATGTACATATATGAATAAACCACTGTGAATTTCACCATCATGTATACCTATAAGACATCAGCTATAAAACAAACAAACAAAAAACCCCTAAACTAAAAGTAAATAGCAAAAGCTCAGTAGGGGGAAGGAAATAGGGGAGAGAAGAGGGGTAGGAAAGGAGAAGTACTGGGGACTGAATTAGAACAAATTATATTCTGTGCCTATAATTATATCAAAATGAATTATGTCAAAGTGAATCCTAATGTTATGTACAGCTAAAAAGAATCAATATAAATAAATAAACAAACAAACCAACTATTTTGTTTAAAATGAAGAATCTGGGCTGGGGTTGTGGCTCAGCAGTAGAGCACTTGCCTCGCACATGTGGGGGCCCTGGGTTGATCCTCCGCACTACATAAAAAATAAATAAATAAAATAAAGGTATTGTATCCAACTAAAACTAAAGAATATTTTTAAAAAATAAAATGAAGAATCTGTTGGGCTTGGTAGCAGATGCCAGCAATTCAGAAGTTTGAGGCGGAAAAATTGCAAGTTCAAGGCCAACTTGGGCAATTTAGTGAGACCCTGTCTCAAAATAAAAAATAAAAAGGGTTAGGCTTGTGGGTTTACTGTTAGCATGCCCCTGGATAAAAATAAAATAACCATTTACAATAGTTCTAATACAGTGAAATACATGAATAGGACTTGAATGGTAAAAACTGCAAAAACACTATTGAAAAATATGGAGAAGATCTAAATTAATGCAGAGATAAATCATGCTCACAGATTGAAAGACTCAACATGGTAAATATATCAATTCTCCCTGCATTGTAAAACTTTCCATTTACAGCTGCCTCCTCAACCTTCTTGAAACCACCCCAGCAGCTGGGTTGGGGAATCTTGCTGTACCCTGAGAAAGCTGGAAGTTCAGAAAGCTGGAATCTGCCTTAGCTGGCATGATTCAGGATGAGACCACAGATTTTTCTGGCTAGAGTAGAGTGGTTACTGTCCAACAGTTGCATCGTGTTGGTCTGCCCTTTCCATGGTATTTTGGCTGGAGATGGCTTTTTTTTTAGCTTTTTTCTTACCCATTGGTATTTCTAGATTGCTAGCCCTTTCATCTCCAAGTCTATGATGTGTGAGGCACAATAAGCCCCAGGATACTCATCCTAGGTGTTATTTCTTGGGTCCTGAGGACTCCAGCCAGTTGTTTTCTTCCCTGTACCATTCAGTCTATGTTAAGTGTTTTTAATGAAATTTAAATTTTTTTTAATGAAAATTTAAAACCATGGGGTTTTTAAACTCTGAAAGCCAAGCTGAGCACAGTCCCTGTTTTAGCCAGCTTTTTTGTGTCACTGAGACCAAAAGGCTTGACAAGAACAACATAGAGGAGGAAAAGTTTATTTTGGCTCATGGTTTCAGAAGTTCAGTCTGTGGTTGGCCAACTCCATAGCTCTGGGCACAAGTGAGGCCGAATGTCATGGTGAGATGGTGTGGCAGCTAAGAAGCAAAATATAAACCCCAAACGCACACTCCCAGCCACACCTTATCTGCCTACTATGATTACTATGCTGTTAGTCCATTTCAATGGATTAATCCACGGATTACAACTCTCATAATCTAATAATTTCACCTCTGAACTTTCTGGCATTGTCTCACACATGAGCTTTTGGGGGACACCTCATATCTAAACCATGACAGTCCCCATTAGAGTAAGCTGTGTCTAGTTGCCTCTTTCCTAGGGAATTAGCTTCAATAGCTGCCTGGTATTACCACGGGTGGGGGAATGATGGACTAATTAGAGTAAAAACAGTCTCTCTGTATATCGTGTTTTCAGTTAGATCTTTCTAAACTCAAAGAGAACTCTGGAGTACCTGGGACAATTGGACTGGGACTGGTCAGTGGACTTCAGTATAAAGATGGAGTCTCTCTCCTGGTGTGTGTCTTCTGTCTCACTTGGGTCCAGTACCCACTCACAGGCACAGGCCCTGAGATTTCTTGGAGGTACATATGCTGGGTGAGTGTTAAGGAGTCGGTGGTTTCCTGTCTCTCTTCCTGACACATGCTGTGTGACTCCAATGGCAGGTGCCATCTACCTGGAAGACTGTTTTGACAAGTGGGCCCCCCCCCTTTTCTTCCTCACCCCCATCAGTCTTCAAACCCTAGCTAGCAGATGTTTCCACAGGTTGTGTACCAACCCGCTTAGATTCTAATTTCATTTCAAATTTTTATTTGGATCGTTTATACAGCAGAAAGAATGACTCACTTGAGCTCACTGAGTGTTTAGCTTAACTCTTCAAAGCCCAGATTTTGAACACACTTTATCCTAATCCAATAACATTCCAAGGACTTGTCATGCAGAATTCTAGGTACAACTGAACCTACAAAGCTAGATATTCTTGTGTGTGTGTGTGTGTGTGTGTGTGTGTGTGTGTGTGTGATGCTGGAGTTTGAACCCAGGGCCTTGTGCATGCAAGGCAAGCACTCTACCAACTGAGCTATATCTCCAGTCAAAGCTAGATATTCAAAACAGGCTCAGCTCCCACAATGATGGCATGGGCTTGTTGCCTTACCAGTCTGGAGGAGGAGAAAGAAGCTATTCCTAAAGGGCCCAAAGAAGAGAGCCCCTCAGATGAAAGGCCAGTCAAAGACAGTAGGTCCTAGGCTGAACCTTTGCAACCTGCATTTGCCAATGGTGATGGGCATCAAATTTGACCTTGGACCTGCAGATATACCTAAAATGTCCTAGAGACCACCACCACCACCACCACCCTCAACACAGAAGGCTTAGGATTGAGGAAAGTCACCCCCAGCTACAAGGAGACCCCAGCTACATGAAAACCCCTGGTTTCCCCCAACTGGTCCTCCCACTGCTTATGCAGGGTCCAGTCATTAAAAGACTCTGGGGAGAGTCACAGACCTCAGACTTCCAGGATGGAAGTTCAGAAACAAACACCTGGAAGACCCAGGGTGAAAGTGAGGGACCTCAGGGTTGGAAGAAAATGCAGACTGTGAGACACTAGCTGAGAGGTGGTTTAGCTACAGATGCCTCCAAAATTTGTATGTCGAAACCTAGTCTCCAATACAATAGTAATAAAATGCGGGGCCTTTGAGAGGTTGATTAGGACATGAAGGGTGCAACCCTTAAGGATAAGATTTGTTTCCTTATAAAGGAGACTTTAGGGAGCCAGTTTACTCTTCTGCTATGAAAGGACACAGCATTTGCCCCTAGTGAGGATACAGTAACAAGGTGTGATCTAGGAAGTAAACAGCCTTCACCAGACTCAAAATCTGCCAGTGCTTTGATCTTGGATATATATATATATATATCAGCATGATTATATTATGGCAGGATCCAGGATAATAAAAATTATGGAGTAGAAACATCCATGACATTCCTAACCATATGTGTAGATGTGTGCATGCATGAGAGGGAAAGAGAGACAGAGAGAGACTGAATCACAGAAAAACAGAGACAGAGAACCATGAAGCTAATCTGAAACATGACCTAAGAATTGCTTAAGGTTTCCTGAAGGCTTAATGGATGAAGCACCAACTTTTTGAAAGAAAAGAGGAAGACAAATGGTATTAAGTCAATTTCCAGAAAGTTATAGAGCCAAGAGAAGCATGTTCATTTATACAAGGGCAGGTGGATGCCCAGCCATGGGGGATCTGCAACCAAGGGTGGGATTGTGGATCACTGGAGGATATATAACCATAAATGAAGATTATAGATGATTGATATGATATGATTTCCTGACATAAATAGGGGTGTTTATCCATTGGTAACATATTCAACCATAGGAGAATGTCTACACATTGGCAAAATGTCCATCTATGGGGGAGGTAACTTCAGCCACTTATGAGGCATGTAGCCATCTGTGGGGACATCAGCTGTAGTAAGGATGTCCTGCTACGGTGGGACGTGCAGTAATAGAAAAAGATCCAACCATTGGGTCAATTCTTTGCCATAATTAAGACATGCAGCCATGAGGAAAGATGCCTGTCAGGAGCTCAGCTGAGTTAATGAGAGCTGAGCTGAGATGTGATAGAATAGGCAATTATGACAACAAGCCCAAATGAATGTTAACAGTGAAGCTTTTAATGACTTACTGTGGTAGTATAAACAAGAAGCTAAACTGGAGAAAACACTGACTCTCCTGTACTCCTTTTCCCTGCATGTCAATAGAGGGGTCAGGTAGATCGGCATGGATGCAGGGGTCTCATTGTTGTGGGAGCCCTGGAGTAAAGGTTTCTGCAGTTTTTGTTTATATTTTATTTTTTGAACCCAATGGGTGGGAGGAGTAAGACTGAAGGGCTAGCAGTGGAAATGTACTGAATACTGAGTCAGCGTAGATAAAATGTGTTTAAGACCCCTCCCCCCACCCACACTTAACCCAGTTAAGGAGGTTTTGTGAGAGGCACCTAGGCCCTTAACAAAGAGGTCTCCAAATGAAGCCATCTGAGCTAGATATGAGTTGAAGCATGGAAAGCCAGAGAGTCCTGAGTCCTTAATCTGTAACTCCCTTCAGAGATCATGCTGCATTGGCTATACACCAAGTCTGGAGTGTGAAGGGCCATCTTATCCTGTGAGTCCTGCAGAGTAAGGCCTTTGTAGTTGCCTATGGTGAGGCCTGAAAACTCATAGGAGATGGTCTCCTTAATGTCCATGCATAAAGAGGGATTTCCAGCTAGAGTTGGGGATATCCAGCCTCGAATGGAGATAGGTATCCAACCAAGGGTAGGCATGTGAAACACACATTTGTAGATTTCCATCAATGCATTAGAAAAGCCAAACGTGAATATGTCCAAGTATGTGTGGCATTGTCTTTTCAAGGACAATGAGGGTGTCCCCCGCAGAAAAGGAAATGTTCAAGCATGTATGCTTCCAATAATGTGAGAGGACAGCCTTGAGCGGAAGTATAGAAACATGGTACTAAGGCTAAACAATTCGGAATTTGGCTCTGTCATGCATCATGTCAGCCTTGGACCTCAGTTTCTAGTTTATAGAGCAGGTCAGGGATGTATTGTCATTATCAGCCTGCAGAAGTCCTTGGAGTCCAAAGACTTGAGGAATTTTTCACACACACACACACACACACACACACACACACACACACACATCCAGATTTTCACTGGGGAGGGGAACCAGTTTTTTTGGTTGTGTCTTTTCTTACCAGACTTTCAACATAAAACCCATCTATTCTGAAATGATTTCATATTGCTCCTGGGAAGGGCTGTGGGCCTGGTAGGTGTAGTATCAATATCAGGCCTGGAATATGCATCTTAGCACTTGGCAGAGGTTTGGATGGATTCACCATATGCAAAGCCAAACTGCAGCCTGACCACCTGGTCTATATAGAATCCCCACCTCCAGTTTCAAGCTGCCAGCCATTTCTGTTCTAGCAGCCTGCCAGTCTTGGCCTCAGTCAGCACCGAATGATCAACATCATGAGCAGTGCAAAAAGCAATGCTGTACCCAGTGTATCACATTCAGGTGGAATCTTCACGGTTGCTTTGTTCTGCTATGCATTATTTGGTCTTTAGAAAGCATAGCAACTTGGAGAAATAACTACTCACACCTCAACAACGTATTTTCCAAAAGGGGGCCCTGATTCTCTTTCTTGGATATATTCTTGAGTTTGTGTCCAGCTTCTAGCAAATGATGATCCTGAGTAGGTATATCCTAATCTGTAAGTAGAGATAGACATGTCCTGTTCCCCTCTTAGGGGCAACATCTGGGAGGAAGCATATAATGACCTGAAGGCTACCACATTAATATGACAAACCTTGTTCATGATTCTAAGACCCATAAGAGTTCTCAGAAATTTGGGGCCTTGATTTAAAAAAAAAAGCACTGAACCCAGGGTCTTGTGCTAGACAAAAGCACTCTACCACTGAGCCATATCCCAGCCTTGCCTTGATTTTTTATTTCTTTTTCGTTATTTTTCTCTCTTTATCTCTATTATTTTACTCCTTCTGCTTCTGTGAGGTTTAAGTTGCTTTTATAACTTCTTGAGACGAATAATTAGCTCATTGGTTTTCTACTTTTCCTAACGCATACACTTAAAATAATAGATTTCTCTCTTAAAACACATTTTAGCTGTATCCCACAATTTTTGATGTGTAGTATTTTGTTGTCATTCGGTTCAAAATAGCCTCTAATTACCATGTTGATTTCTTCTTTGACTTATAGAAATGGAGGGTGTAATTTTCAAACATTTGGAAAATTTCTGATTGTCTTTGTTATTACTGAGTTCTGACTAAATTCAGCAGCAATCATAGAACCTTATCTTTATAATTTAAATTCTTTGAAGCTTATTAAAGCTTGTTTTATGGTCCAATTTTGGTAAAAATTCCATGTGTGCTTGAAAATAATGTGTATTTTTATGTTTTTATTAGTGTATTATAGTTATACATAATATTGGGATTTATTTAATTATACTGTTTGTTTTATATTTGTTGGATGCAGTGTTATTCACGTGTTAATTAGATCAATGCTAATTATGTTGTTTAAATATTCCATTTTCTTACTTATTTTCTCTTTTTAATTCTGTCAGATACTGAGAGAAGTATGTTAGAATATTCCATTATATTGTGTGTATATGTTTCCTAGTGATTTTATCAATTCTTGATTTATGTATTTTGAACCTTAATTTATTAGATGCACACAAATTTAGAATTGCTATACCATCCCTGTGGGAAGATATTTATCATTATGAAGTGAGCATCTTTATTTCTAGATGTTTTTGTCTGAAAATATGCTTTGCCTAATGTTATTAATCAGACCAACCTCCTTTGGTTAGTATTTGCATGGTTTGTAATTGTCAATCTGTTTACTTTCCATCTTTCTAAATTTTTGTCTCATAAGCAGCATGTTGTTTTGTTTTAAATCCAATCTGACAATCTTTATCTTCTAACCAGAGTCTTTTGTCCATTTATGTTTTAATATAATTACTGGGTCTTTAAAATTTTTATTTGGTGCATTATAATTTTACATAAGAGTGGAATTCATTATACCATATTCGTATATGCACATAACATAATTTGATCAATCTCATTTCCCAGCACCTTCTCTTTCCTTCTTCTCCTCCCTCCCATGATTCATTTGTTCTGTTCTACTGATCTCCATTTTATTATTATTATTATTATTATTTTAATTAGTGCATTACAATTATATAGGCAGGATTCATTGTGATATACATGGACATAGAAAAATTTGGTAGATTTTCTGTCTATTCTTTCCCCATTTCCTCCTCCCCCTTGACCTTTTTAAAATTTTCATTTGTTCTTTTTAGATATACATGACACAAGTTCAAAACACTAGAAAAACCAGGAAGAGTGGGAACATACCTTAACATTGTAAAAGCAATATATAAACATTAAACCCAAGGTCAACATCATTCTAAATGGAGAAAAACTGAAAGCATTCCCTCTAAAAAGTGAAACAAGATAGGAATGCCTTCTCCCTTGATCTTGATCCCCCTCTTCTATTGGTCTCATATTTTCTAAGGTCCCCTTTTATCAATTCCTTTCTCTACACCCCTTCCATACCACATAAGAGGAAACATTGAATTCTTCTGAGTCTGGCTTATTTCACTTAGCATGATATCTTCCGGTTTCATCCATATACAGCAAATGACATAAAATCATTCTTCTTTATAGCTGAATAACATCATTGTTTTTATGTGCCACATTTCTTTTTCCATTCATCTGTTGATGGGCACCTAGGCTGGTTCCATAACTTGGCCACTGTGAATTGTGCTACTGTAGTGATACACACAACCCCTGTTTATAACAGTGCAATTTGCTGGTATATTTATATTTCAGAATACTGTTTTACTGTTTGCTTTTCATACATTTTCTTTTACTTCATCTATTCCAAATATTCCCCCATCATTTCTTTCCCTCTTTTGACTTGATTGTTATTTTTCTTGCACCCCCAAATTTATTAGTTTGGAATTTAAATACTTTTTTCTTTACTATTAACTTAGTGATTACTTTGACCAGCACTGTCCAAAAGAAATATAATGCATGTTGCAAATATAATCTGTGAGCTATATGTGTAATTTTAAGTTCTCTAATAAAAAATGAAAAAGAGGTTAATTTTAATAAAATACTTTATTTAATCTGACATATCCAAAATATTATCATTTCAGCATATAAGCAATATAAAATTTGTGAATGTTATCATTGTCTCCTTTTTTGCAGTAAGTTTGAAATCTGGCATATATTTTATATTTATAGCACTTATTAACTAGGAGTAGTAACATTTCTGTCAATAGCCATATGTGGTTTGGGGCTACCATACTGGGCTGATCAGCCTTCTGGAGAATACAATATGAATCTTTAACTTTTCAAAGTTTAATATAAATTTATTATTTCTACCTTACCTCTTCCCGGATACCTCAAGGAGCTCAGAACATTTTAATTTCATTTAATTCTCTTCCCAGCTTATATAATAATTGTTCAATTAGGTTCGTATTCATTTCCATTTCCCCAAAATTTACTATTTTCATTGATTCTAAATTTCCACCTGCCATCTAGGCTCTTTTTACTTCTGCCTGAAAAACACTGCTTTAGTCTACTTTCTGTTGCTGTACCCAAATACCTAAGACTGGATAATTTATAAGGTTAAGAGATCCAAGTGTATAGCACTGACATCTGCTCAGCTTCTGGTGAGGACCTTATGCTGCATCAACTAATGACAGAAAATGTTAGGGCAAGCCAGTGCATGCAGAAGATACAAACCACAAGGGGCAACCTTGCTCTTACAAATATTCCCTTCTCTCCTGGAGAGTCTCCTTTCTTGGTAACTATCCCCTGCCAATGGAGTGGATATGGTTATGTCTCCTATACAATGGTAAAAGCCTATAGCTTTGTTCAACTTGGCTCAGTCACCTGGCATCGGTAAGGAGTGATGGGGAAATTATGAGCTCAAAAGTGACCAAACACATATTTGAGTCTTCTTTAGGAACAGGATCTATAGAAGAAGATGCAAAACTTATCCATCTCCTGACTGTCAAAGATAAATTAGAGGTGGAGTAGAAATATGTGACATCTGAATCTCATCACTTACCAGAATCTACTCCTATGTGTTTCATATACAGTCCCTTCCTTGTGGAGCCTGTAAAGAAAACAGAAAAGACCAAGGCCACATTACTCCTTGGAGACCCTCTCCTGTGCATTTTTCTCAGGCCCTATTTTGTCATATACATACTTCTGTTGGCCCTCATCCTTTGTGCTGGGGTCTAGTCTTCTCACTCTTCTTCTGTGGGATATTGAGGATGTTCCTATTGGATAATCCTTTATGCTTCCCAGCATGCATCTCTCCAGTTCTCCTCAATGGTTCTCAAAGAAGCACACCACTCCTCTTTATTTTCAAGATTTCACACATGGGGAAAATAATAAAGTGGGCATTGTGACAAAGTTTGTATCCTTCATACAGCATCCATTTCCAAACCCTTGCTCCTTACCACACATGAGATGGCACGAGAAGCCCAGGTATCCAATGCTTGTGTTAATATCTCAGGGGTGGCCTCTTCATTGCCTTCCAGAGGAGGCCAGACATCTCAAGATTATCTCTGACAGTCAGAGGCAGGTAGAGGGACGTGTTCCAATAGGACTTCCTGGCAGACCAGGTTCTCCTAGATTTTACCCCTCTATCTACATTAATGCCATGATTCTGGATCATAGCTGTGGCAAGAGAGTTAAGAGAGGATTTTGCTTTGTTTCCCTTCATTATAAGAGCATGACTTCCCTCAGGCCAGGTCACATGAAGTGATACAGTATCAACACTGTATTGTTCTGGAGATGCAAGTAAAAATACAATCTCAAAACCCAGCATCCAAAGACCTCAATGGAATGCAGGTTTGCTCTGAGACCCCCCCTCCGGGACCTTAGTGGGTCTCTAATTCAGGACAGTTCCTCTATTTTGGCTGAGTGTAATGTTCTGATTTTTCTTGTTACTACCATTTCTTTATGATCTCTATGCTCTTTGTTCTCACTCTTATAACACTGACCACTTTATAGATGTGTCCTGATTATCAGAGCATATGATCTTCGGCTCGGCTACTCTACCACATGTCTCCATTTTTCAAAACTCAAATTTCAGGGCATGACAATGTTTTCTATTCATATTTCACATGTGTTTGAGCACAAAGTTCTCCGTAGATCCATTCGTTTTTTCAAATATACTATTCTCCTTTTTAGGTCTGCTTGCTCCCTGAGTGTCGGAACTCAGTATCTGAGTGCAGAATTTTCTGCTTCTATTTGTAATTCCATTGGTGTTTTTATTTACATATTTGGGAGTTATAAAAGTGAATGTATGCACATTCCAAATTATTAAAGCTTTTTCGAGTAGTGTTCCTTTTATTGGTTTAAAACAGGGATTCAAGGGCTAGAGCTCAGTCATAGAGCACTTGCCTAGTATATGTGAGTTCCAGGTTTGATCCCCAGTGTGGTAGTTAGCTGCTCATTGTTGTGATTAAATTACCTTACATGAACAACATAGGGGAGGAAGAGTTTATTTGGGGCTGACAGTTTTATGACAGTCCACGGTTGGCTGTCTTCCTGGTTCTGGTCCTCAAGTAAAGCAGAACCTCATGGCAGAAGGATATCATAGAAGAAAACTGCTCAATTCATGGCAACCAAAAGGCAGAGGGGGAGGGAAGGAGAATCCAGGGACAAGATATAATCCCCATGGAAACATCCCCAGTGAGATACTTCCTCTAGCCATATCCCACCTGACTACAGTTGCCACCCAGTAGTCCATTCAAGTTATTAATCCATCAAAAAGGATTAATCAACTGATGAGGATACAGTCCCATAATCTAATCATTTCACCTCTGAACGTTCCAGTGCTGCCTAACACGAGCTTCTCAGGGGACATCTCATATCCAAACCATAGCACCTAGTACTGCAATAAATAAATTCAAGAGCTCACAGGCTAGGGGCATGGCTCAGTGATATGACACTTAATTGGTTTGTATGAGGCCTTGGGCTTGATCCCACCCATCAAAAACAAACAAAAAAACACATTTTTTGCATATATATATATATATGCAAAAATGTGTGTATATATATATATATATATATATATATATAGAGAGAGAGAGAGAGAGAGAGAGAGAGTTTGTTTCTTTGGTTTTCTGACCATCGGTCATGGTCACAACTATTTTTTCTTTTTATTTATTTATTTATTTATTCTAATTTGCTATATATGACAGAATGTGTTACAATTCATATTTCACATATAAAGCACAATTTTTCATTTCTCTGGTTTTACACAAAGTAGACTCACACCATTCGTGTCTTCATACATGTACTTAGGGTAATGATGTCCATCTCATTCCACCTTCTTTCCTACCATTAAGGTATTAAACCCTACCGTTAAGACTTAAAGGCAGCCATAGACAAAGGTGTTGATTGTGTACCAATAAATCATTATTTATAAAAAAAACATGGAGTGGATTTAATTAGTCAATATCAGTTTGTCAATTCCTGATATAAAACATCTTCATTCCTTGTGATGTTCAAATTCTTTACAATCTATTCCATTTGTTAGAATTTGCCTGCTATACCATTTTTTTATCTCTTTTCTTCCTTTTTTGTTGTTTCTTTTCTTTGTGTGTGGGGGGAGTGAAGAAGAGAGGGAGAGATTCTGCATATCAGAGAAAACTTTGATTTTGGGGTATTGGCTTATTTCGCTTAGCAGATATTCTCCAGCTTCATCCACTTACCAGCAAATGCCATAGTTTCAATCTTCTTTAAGACTGTGTAATATTCCATTGTGTATATGTACACCACATTTTCTTTATCCATTCATCTGTTAAAGGGCACCTAGATTGGCACCATAATTTAGCTATCATGAATTGAGCTGCTATAAACATTGATGTGGCTGCATCACTGTAGTATGCTGATTTTAAGTTCTTTGGGTATAAACCAAGGAGTGGGATAACTGGGTCAAATGGTAGTTCCATTCAAAGTTTCCTAAGGAATCTGCATACTGCTTTCCATAATGGTTGCACCAACTTGCATTCCCACCAGCAATGTATGAGTGTACATTTTTCACCACATCCTCACCAACATTTGTTGTTGCATATATTCTTGATATTGCCATTCTGACTGGAGTGACATGAAATCTTAGAGTAGTTTTGATTTGCATTTCTCTAATTGCTAGAAATGTTGAACATTTTTTTCATATATTCATTGATCGATTGTATTTCTTCTGCTGTAAAGTGTTCAGTTCCTTAGCCCATTTATTGATCGGGTTATTTGTTCTTTGTTTTTTGTTTGTTTGTTTGTTTGATGTTAAGTTTTTTTTTAATTCTTTATATACCCTAGAGATGATTGCTCCAAAACACTAGAAAAACTAGGAATAACAGGAACATATCTCAACATCATAAAAGCTATCTATGCTAAGCCCCAGGTCAATATTATTCTAAAAATTGAAAGCATTCCCTCTAATAACTGGAAAAGACAGGGATGTCCTCTTTCACCACTTCTATTTAACGTAGTTCTTGAAACACTGGCCAGAGCAATTAGACATACAAAAGAAATTAAAGGGATACAAATAGGAAAAGAAGAACTCACATTAGCACTATTTGCCAACGATATGATTTTATACCTAGAAGACCCAAAAAATTCTACCAGAAAACTTCTAGAACTAGTAAATGAATTCAGCAAAGTAGCAGGAGACAAAATCAATACTCATAATCAAAGGCAATTTTGTATATCAGTGACAAATCCTCTGAGAAGGAAATGAGGAAAACTAACCCATTCACAATAGCCCCCCTAAAAATAAAATACTTGCAAATCAACCTAACAAAAGAGGTGAAAGACCTCTACAACAAAAACTACATAATGCTAAAGAAAGAAAGTAAAGAAGACCTTAGAAGATGAAAAGATCTCCCTTGTTCTTGGATAGGCAGAATTAATATTGTCAAAATGACCATACTACCAAAGCACTATACAGACTTAATGCAATTCCAATCAAAATCCCAATGACTTTCCTCATAGAAATACAAAAAGTAGTCATGAAATTCATCTGGAAAAATAAGAGACCCAGAATAGCTAAAGCAATCCTTAGCAAGAAGAGTGAAGCAGGTGGCATCACAATACTAGATCTTAAACTATACTACAGAGCAATAGTAACAAAACCAGCATGGTATTATTGACAACAAAACAGACTAGTAGACCAATGGTACAGAATAGAGGACACAGAGACTAACCCACATAATTACAGTTATCTTATATTAGACAAAGGCACCAAAAACATACATAGGAGAAAAGATAGCCTCTTCAACAAATGGTGCTGGGAAAACTAGAAATTTATATGCAACAAAATGAAATTAAACCCCTGTCTCTCACCATGCACAAAACTCAACTCAAAGTGGATCAAGGACCTAGGAATTAAACCAGAGACTCTGTGTCTACTAGAAGAAAAAGTAGGCCCTAATCTTCACCATGTGGGATTAGGCCCCAACTTCCTTAATAAGACTCCTGTGGCACAAGAATTAAAATCAAGAATCAATAAATGGGATGGATTCAAACTAAAAAGCTTCTTCTCTGCAAAAGAAACAATCTGTGAGGTGAACAGAGAGCCCACATCCTGGGAGAAAATTTTTACCTAATTAGATTTATTTCTGTCCTCCATTTTTTATACAGGACCATCCCACCACTACTAGTACTTTAGTCAGCTTTTTTATTTCTGTGACCAAAATACCTGAGAAGAACAATTAGAGGAGGAAAAAGTTTATTTGGGGACTCTGGGTTTCAGAGGTCTCAGTCCATAGAAAACTGACTGCATTCCTTAGGTATGAGATGATACAGAACATCATCGAGAAAGGATGTGGCAGATCTAGGGACATGGCATCTAGAAAGCAGAGAAAGAGAGACTCATCACTCACCACATACAAAATATGTTCCCCAAAGACATGCCCCTATTGACCCCCCTACATGGCTACAATTGCCATCCAGTTAATCCCTGACAAGGGACTATTGCACTGATTAGGTTAACTTTCATAACCTAATCATTGCACCTCTAAACTTTCTTGCATTAAAGATTTTGGGGGACACCTAATATCTAAATTGTAACAAGTAGGGTAGAATAGCAGTCCAGCACCGGATACCACACCCTTGAATATAGCAGTGAGTGTTCTTAGCTCTCTAGAAGACACAAATCAGCTTGCATGGGAGCTACAGTCTCCTGGGAGTATCAGCAACTATTCATACATGCTGATTCTTGTTCTTCCTCCTCTCCTTTACCCATAAGGAGCAAAGGGGTGCATACAATTGCCAGAACAAGATCAAGGTGTGTGCAGTTCACCTTGACACAGAGAAACATTGCCTTAGTTTCCCACTGGTCTTCTGTCATTCCAGTCACATAAGGCACACGACCAGCATTACATTCTGCATCTCTCCCAGTCTGGAGGGTTTATAGCAGTCAGGACAGATAATAGTCTGTGGTGTACAGCTTTCTGTCAAGCACACACAGACACATGACAAGAGAAATATGTTTCAGTCCAAGGCCCAAATGATCTAATTGGTAAGACACAGTGAGTCACTTTAGATTCAGATCGTTTAGTGGTTCTTGTCTCACATAGTAAAAGAAATAGCACAAAAGAGGCCCAATGACTAATATAAGTTATCAGAGACCTCGTTGCTGGGAAGCCAGTTCCAGACTGCAGCTAAGTGGCTTATATTCTGAAGTTCTATTTGAGGGGGTCAAGGCAGAAAATCCTTCATCAAGACTTGGGAGGAGATAAAAATCTCTCCTAACAGCCTCCCAAGAAAGACAGGGAGCCTCATAACAACTCTTTGCAAGCCTTCCATCCTCTCCTGTGATACCCTCTCCTGTGATACCCTCTCAACAGGAATCAGATGAGCCTTTGCCTTTGTAGCACATGTAGACATGTGCAAGGTCACCATGGCAAAGTCCTTCCCTACAACTTTATCCTTTGACTTTCACATATATAGATAAGAATTCTAAGGATCCTAGGCTACCCCCATCAGATACCCTAATTTTTTGTACAGACTGGTGCTTGAACAAGTCCATTTTATGTGTTTTAGGTAACACTGGATGACAGTGACCATCACTCTGACTTCTAATAAATTAATTAGGTCCACTTAGAGTTTTGACTGCAACCAGGCTTCCCATCTAGAGCCAAGTCTGCCAATGATGTCATGAATCCAGATGCAGCAAGAGGTGTTGGCCACAGCACCCACCCTACCTCAAATAGCCACTAGGGAGTCCAGGGTAGTGCCATTGTTCATTTCACACCAGAAGGTTCAGAACAATGAGTCTGAAAAACATACAAAAAGGTCTAATAATAAGATAAAGCTAAAGCAAATCATATCAGTGTCCCAAAAGTTAATCTTTGGGGCTGAGGTTGTGGCTCGGCGGTAGATCACTTGCCTAGCAAGTGTGAGGCCCTGGGTTCGATCCTCAGCACCACATAAAATAAATAAATAGAATAAAGATATTATGTCCAACTACAACTAAAAAATAAATATTTTTTGAGAGAGAGAGGAGAGAGAGGAGAGAGAAAGAGAGAATTTTTTAATATTTATTTTTCAGTTTTCAGTGGTCACAACATCTTTATTTTATTTTTATATGGTGTTGAGGATCGAACCCAGCGCCCTGCGCATGCCAGGTGAGCATGTTACCGCTTGAGCCACATCCCCAGCCCCAAAAATATTTTTTTAAAAGTTAATTTTGTTTTGTCATGTCAAGCGGAGACTGTTCTTTTTTGGCTGTTGGAGGATAGAGAGTTTTTAGATTAAGATTTTTCATTGATTAGTGAGGGAGTCTGGGTTAAGGTAGTTAGACGCCCTGAGGACAAGAGGTGAGAGAGATTCATGGTCCCTCTTTCCACTTTTGAATATTCAGAGTCTAAGTGTTCTCTCCTTAGCTAGGCTTAGTTCAGCAAGGATATGGTCCAGCAGATTCTTCCTTACGGACCCTGTACTATCCTAGGATCTCTACCACTCCTTGACATGTGGGCTGCATTCCAATACTCTAAGTGGACCTCAGGGGTGGTATATTTATATTCATCATATTCATCATACCTCATATTCATCATTGGATGCTTTCCAAATAAATGGCCTCTAAGAAGGCAATTTGGAGGCCACTGAAGGGAGCAGGAATGTCTGCAGAAATGGCCCAGGCTTGTTTTTGCCTTGGGGCCACAAGGTCCTTATTGCTGGAACATTCTTTACCATTCTCTCTAGGTACTTTGCATCTGTATGGCACATCTTTCTTACTCATCTCCTGTCCCTCCCCTCCCCACCTCCTGATTCTGCTTCTGCCATATCATTCTTATTCAAACATGCTGGGCCCTTTTCTGAACCAGCATCTTCTTACTTGGTAGATCACTAAATAGCTACTCAGTGCCCTCCTTCGCCCCTCAGTGAAGCTTCCTCTGGTCACTCCAGTAGAAGTGAGACCTCTTCCCCATCCTGGCATGCTCTGTCTCCCTTTCCTGCTTGACTTTCTCCACAAGTATCACCAACTAAACATCGTCTATATAGCTTGCCTATTTTTTTCACCCCTGGGACCCCAGCCATACAATGTCTTGCCCACAGTGGGTGCTCAATAAGTATTGAGCGAATAAATGTGGTCTGATCCAGTTCAATTAACCCCACCTTCACCCCCTACCTTAACGCAGGCCACTCAGCTGTAGGTCACAGACAAGTGTCTGCACCTTGGCCAGTGGTCCTGACCATGGATTTCAAGCTACACTAAGCTCAGAACTTCTACATTGATTCAGAAAGTATTGAAATCCTATCATGTGCCAGGTCCAGTTGTAGGCATTAATTAAAGCAATGAATAAGACATGCAAAGCCCTACCTGCACAGAAGCCGCCTTTCTCATGAGAGACAACCATATGTTTTTCATGCATTGGAAAAAAAGTGGCTGTTAGTGACATCTGTCCGCTGTCAAAAGGGTTTCTGGAGCTCATTATAGAGTACTAACAATGCTAATCCTTTCCAACATGGGCCCATGGATTTAAAAGAGTTCCATGAGGACGGGCTGGGGGGTGGGGGGCTGGAGATAAACAAACAAATAAAATTTCTTGCCTGAAATGTTCCTAAGCAGTAGGTACAAGCAACCAAAACAAAAAACAAAAAAAACTGGTGCTGGTATTTTTCTCTCCTCTAGAGGGAGCTCCTCCAAAGTAGAAGATTTGAAAAGTGTCCTTCATGTGATCTTGTTGCCAAAAAGAATAAGAACTCTTCATTCATAAGAACTCTTACAGTTGAACACTTATAATTTTGGAAATATAATCCCCTTCACCTACTTATCACTTCTCTAAAAAGCAAGTTGTATTAATTTTGGATCCATTTGTTAAAAATATTTAGACATGTGTATGGATGAATATGACATATGAATCCCACAATTATGTATAATTCTAAAGCATCGGTTAAAAAAATTAAAAATATGAAAGTGCCACACCTTATGATTGGTTTGTTGAGCAGCTAATTATTGATAGGGAACATGGAATCTTCTAGCCAGACTTCAAAAAACCTTTGCATAGTTGCTGGATGCTGTGAAAAATGAATGCCTTTAGTTAGGAGGCAGAACTAACAATGCCATCACCCTTAGCAGGCTTTTCTAATTTAGACAGTCATTAAAATCAATATCAAAGGCAACTGAGTTTAAATTCCAGACCATTAGATCACTGTAGATCAAAGGATGAAACCAAGACTTAACCAAATCAAATCAAAACAAAACATAAGAAGCAAAAATAACCACCTTGTCAAAGAACACACAGTTCCCATGGAAAAAAGAAATGGCTTGCCAGGTGCCGTGGTGCATGCCTGTAATCTCAGCTATTCAGCCGACTGAGGCAGGAGAATGGCAAATTTGAGACCAGCCTGGACAACATAGAGACCCCCCTCTCTCAAAATAAAATAAAAAGGGCTGGGAATGTAGGTCAGTGGTACAACCCCTTGGGTTCAATCTCCAACACTAAAAAAGAAAAGGGGTGGTGGGGTGGAGTGGAGGAGGGAGGTAGGGAAGGAAAAGAAGAGCTGGGAAAAAAATATTCTGATCATATGAAAAAGATGCTTAATTCATCCATAAAAATTTTTTTAAAGGAACATATTGGTGACAGTTCTCTGTGTTGGCAAAGGTGGAGAGAAATCGCATTATATGTTGTTGGTCAGAATATAAATTGGCAAAATATCTTTGGACACTATCCATCGACATTGAAAAGGCACCAACCTTTTCCTCTAGCATTTGTACTGTGAGAATTTTCCTACAGAAATATTTCCAAAAGTTGGTTCCCATTTGACAGTAAAAGGTCCAAGCCTAGAAAATCTTCAGCCAATCTGATCTACAAACAAAAAAAATTAACAACTAAATCCATTAGTGATTTCTAATAATACTTGAATGAGTAGGATTTATCTCACAAATGCAAGCATAATGGTCATTGTTCTTTATTACAAACAACTGATGCCTATTTATTTAAGCGGGAACACAAATATACTGAACCAATATTTAGTAGCTCACCAAATTGTCAAGCCTGAAAAACAGGCAGGCCCATCAAGAGAAGCTACACATCCAAAATGACAGAAAACACTCTGCTATAGACCAGCCAGCTGGGGATTCTGCCACGGGCACAGAAAACACTATGCTGATTTTTCTGGATGCCAAGCTACAGACTGAAAATCCTAACGGGTACATTTGATTGGCCAAACCTGGTCACTTGCCTGTTCTAGTAGCTAGAGGAGCTGGGAAAAAGAAGACCTGACATTTTCATCTTTGTAATTAAAAGCAGGCTGTCTCTCACCAAGACAGGTTAAGAGGGGAGCCCCCAAACATAGGGAAGGAGATCAGATTAGAGGTAGCCCCAAATACAGCCAAGGTCCACTACTGTGGGGAGGTTTCCACAGGAGAAAACCTGTTGATGTAATCTACCATATTGACTGGTCAAAGAGGAAAACCATTGTAATCATCTCAGCAGTTTAAAATGAAAAGTATTTCCATTGATTTAATAAAAAACAGTCAATAACAGAAGTATTAATTTTAAAAAACTGGCATATCAGAACAGGAAGAAATGTATTTAATCTGAAAAAAATAGGTAAAATAAACCCCCCCAGTCTCATTGGTGGGAAAGCATAAAAAGTATTCTCATTAAAGTCAGAAAGAAAAGTAGCTCCCACTCCCCTCAATAATTTTCAACATTGGACTCAAGTCTTCGTGCAACATAGAATGGAAGGGAGGAAGGAAGGGAAGAAAGAAGAAATTTTGGAAACTACATAGTTGTCAGTATTTATAATTGATATGATCATCTACTTTAAAAATCCCAAAGAATCAACCAAGAAACTATTTGAACTATGAAAGACAAAGAGAATGTGACCATCTAAAGGGACTTATATCAATAGCAAAAAGTAAGGACATAGAATTTAATAGCAATCAGCGAACAATTTGGCAGATACATACAGAGCTTTACATCTTTTGAAAAGAGAATGATAACTTACTTCATGTCCACAGAATATTAGGGACTAGCATGCACTTCGCTATTAAGGAAGTTTAAAACCAATACAAATGTAGAGATTTTAAAAGTATTTTCAGTAACATATCCAATAAGCCCAGAAATGGATAATTTAAGAAATAATGTCTTACTTCATTGCAAATTAAGAAAAAGCCCTGATGAAAGGCAAAAATCTATTGATCCTGGGCTTGGATACAATTCCCCAGTGTCAATGTATTCATTATTATGGAAAACAGACCAGAAATGTGGGGACTCAGTGTTCACCACTGAAGACTGGAAAAAACAAAGACAGCAAAATATTCCAAAATAAATGAAAACCAAGGAAGGTAACAGAAAGTTTGAGTTAATGAAACAGAAAATAGAACAATACAAATTATAGGCAAGATAATTAAGTACAAAAGCTGATTCTATGAAAAGACCAATAAAATAAATTCTTAGGAAATGAATTAAATAAAAAGAGTCAATAAAAACATGCAAGATAGGAAATGAGAACTGAGACAAAAGTCAATATATAGTGAAAAAAAATTATTAAGAGCATACTCAATACAAATTTATCACAAACTGAATTTGAAAGTATTGAGGTAATAGATGATTTCCTAGCCAAATCTGCATTATCAAAATCAATCCAACAAAAGGTAGAAAACTTGAATAAACCAATCACTACAGAGGACTATTTTATTGCATGTTAAACATTGCCCCCGCAGGGGGGTTAGTGATTATTGCCCTGGAACCAAATTGTTTCATAGCTGCAGTTTTTTTAAAAAATGTTTTTAATTATTGTTTTTTAGATATACATGACAGTAAAGTATATTTTGACATATATACATGGAGTATAACTTTTTCTAATTAGGCTCCATTCTTGAACATGATATAGAGTTTCACTGGTCATGTACTCGTATATAAACATGTCAGATTCATTCTACTACCTTTTCTATTCCTATTCCCCCACTTCCCTTCATTCCCCTTTGTCTAATCCAATGAACTTCTATTCTTCCCTTCCCCCTCTCTATTGTGTATTAGCATCCACATATCAGAGAGAACATTAAGACTTGATAGCCATGATAGTTTCCATTTCCATCCATTTACCAGCAAATGCCATGGCTTCATTCTTCTTTATGGCTAAGTAATATTCCATTGTCTATATATACCACATTTTCTTTATCCATTCATCTGTTGAGGGCACTTAGGTTGGTTCCATAGCTTAGCTATTGTGAATTGGGCTGCTATAATCATTGATGTAGTTGCAACATTATTTTAGTCAGCTTTTTTTGCTGCCGTGACTAAAAGATCTGACCAGAACAACTTCAGAGGAGGAAAAGTTTATTTGGGGGCTCACAGTTTCAGAGGTCTCAATCCATAGACAGCAGGCTCCATTCCTCAGGGCTCATGGTGAAGCTGAGCATCATGGCAGAAGAGTGTGGCAGAGGGAAGCGGCTCACATGATATTCAGAAAGGGGAGAGAGAGGGAGAGAGGGAGAGAGGGTGAGAGGGAGAGAGGGAGAGAGGGAGAGAGGGAAAGAGGGAGGGAGAGAGGGAGGGAGAGAGGGAGGAGAGAGAGGGAGAGGGGGGGGAGAGGGAGAGGGGGGGAGAGGGGGAGGGGGAGGGGGAGGGGGAGGGGGAGGGGGAGGGGGAGGGGGAGAGGGAGAGGGAGAGGGAGAGGGAGAGGGAGAGGGAGAGATCTCTACTTGCCAAATACAAATATATACCCCAAAGTCATGCCCCAAAGCTCCTCCAGTCACCCCACCTGCCTTCAGTTACCACTTATTTAATACCATCAGGTGATTAATTCACTGATTGGGCTAAGTGGATTAAGGCTCTAGGAACCACATCATTTCTTCTCTGAACCTTCTTGTGTTGTCTCACACATGAGCTTTTGGGGGACACTACATCCAAACCATAACAGTCACTGTGGTGTGCTGATTTTTAAGTCCTTTGCATATTTACTGAGAAGTGGGATAACTAGGTCAAATGGTGGTTCTATGCCAAGTTTTCTGAGGAATCTCCATACTGCTTCCCAAAGTGGTTTGTACCAATTTACACCCACCAACAAGATATGAGTGAACCTTTTCTTTCTTTTTTTTTTTTGCTTGTCAAATTTATATTTTATTTACCCACATAAAATGTTACACATATTTCAAGACACCAAATGTTCCATATACATCCTAACCAGAATATTTGTAATAGCCGCAAGGTTTTAAATTTACTTTTCTATATTAAGGATAGCTAGGAAAGCAGAGGTTTTATTGGCAAACTTGTTTTGATAAGGATAGTTCGAAACTAAATCTGTCTACTTGATTAGTTAATAAGTCTTTTCACTTGCCTTCAATTTTAGAGTGTGGTTAAGGCTACTTGGCTCCTGTCAGATTTAAAATGTCTGATTTATTAGGATGACATTAAGGGTTGGTCCTTCAGTGAACTCTGACAGGCCTAGTTCTATATGCCATTCCTGTTTATGAAGCTGATTGCTAGCATCTGCCTATATGAGTGAACCTTTTCCCCACATCCTCACAACATTTATTGTTACTTGTGTTCTTAATAATTGATATTTTGACTAGAGCGAGATGGAATCTCTGTGTAGTTTTATATTTTCATTTCTCTAATTGCTAGAAATGTTGAGCATTTTTTTCATATATTTGTTGATGATTTGTATTTCTGTAAAGTGCCTGTTCAGTTCCTTTGCCATTTTTTTGATAGGGTTATTTGTTTTTGTTTTTGTTTTGGTGTTAAGTTTTTCAGGTTCTTTGTGTATCCTGGAGATTAATGTTCTATCTGAGGTGCAGGTAGCAAAGATTTTCTCCCAGTCTGTAGGCTCTCTACTCACTTTCTTGATTGTTTCCTTTGCTGTAAAAATTAGGTGAAGACTCTCATAACACAATCATTTGACCTCTAAACTTTTTGCATTGCCTAACTGATCCTTTGTGGAACACCTTGCATCTATACCATAACAGTGGTATTTCAATTTTGTGGGTAAATTACAGATTCTTTAATAAATAGTGGGTCCATCTGGAATGTAAAATTGGACCTCTCATCTCTCAACATGTGTCAAATTAAATTATTCCTGGTAGGTTAAAATCTAACTGGAAAAATTACCCCTGAAAATAGTCAACTACAAGCTCTCCAGTGTTGTCTAGATGATTGTTTCTGGAGGGATGATCAGACAAAGAGAGCAGCCCCACAGTGTAACCTAGACCTTTCCTGGTGAACTAGGAGAGAGACTCTCCCAATTCCTAGGGTTTCTGGCCTCAATGTACACAGGAAGTAGGGAAGGCTCTGGCCAGGAGCTGCCTGTGAGCCTGTGGATTCCAGCAAATACTCTGCACCTTCATGATATCATTCTGCAGCCTCCCAAGTCAGAGCCCACCAGACATGGGGAGCTCCCAAGAAAGGAGCTGTTGTTACTTGTTTTATGTCATTTTTCTCACTACAATTCTATGACTGTGGGGGTGCTGGTGCCCGAGTAACTGGGAGAGGAGTTTGTAACAGGTCAGCTTCAAATGCAACATTTATATGAACCATAGTTATCTCATACTTGTAGTTAACCAAAGACAAATAATCTTGCCTGCTGCCTGCCTCCTGCTAGTTTAAGCTCCTTCTTATGGTTTGGATCTGAGGTGTCCCCGCAGAAGCTCCTGTGTTAACGTAAGAATGTTTGGAGATGGAGTGATTGGATTTTGAGAGCTGTAACCTCATTAGTTCATCCTAGTTTGAAGAGACTGGCAGGGGGGTTATTGTAGCCAGGGGAAGCATAGCTGGAGGAAGTGGATTGTTCTTCCCTGTGGCCTCTTCTCCCTTTCTCCCCATCTCTCTCTGCTTCCTGGCCAGCCACGATCAGAACAATGCTCCTTCCCCACACCCCAGACCAATAGAGTTAGTCATCTATGGACTGAAACTTCTGAAATCATGAGCCCCAAATAAACCTCCTCTAAGCTGTTCTTGACAGGTATTTTTGTCACAGAGACACAAAGTTGGCTAATACACTTCTTCACTTGTTAGGATTTTGCTGATGGACATAGTTTCTCCTGGATATCCGAATTTACTATCTTGATGTTTTCTTTTCCTCCCTTTTACTAGATTTTTCTCCCTAATCAATATTTTCTTCCCCAGAAATCTTGAGAAATTACTTTACAACCTCTAGGTTTGGGAGTACACTCTAGTTCAGACAGAAACCCTGAAGCTAGGAAAGAAAAGATCCATTTGATTACATCAAAATTTAAAATGGGGCTGGGGCTGAGGCCCAGTGGTAGCTCACTTGGCCTGGTATGTGTGTGGCACTGGGTTCGATTTTCAGCACTGCGTACAAATAAATAAAGGTCTATTAACAACTAAATTTTTTTAAAAAAATTTAAATGCTTCATTGTCAGGAGACACTTTCATAAACAAAGACATGAAAGGGGGGGATTGCAAAATAGATGATAGATAAAAGGGTAATCCTTATAGAGCTGTCTCAAATAGCCAAAATACAACCTAGTAGAATAACAGCTCAAAATATAGGAATAGAAGATCAAATATATATTATTATATTATCATAAACATATGAAAGCATGCCTAACCTGTCTAGTGGCCATGAAAATGCAAAGTAACTATGAGATCTTATTTTATATCCTTACATTTAAAAGAATTTGTGTGATAATGCCTGATGTTGATCGGAATGCATGGTATTCTCATACACTATGGTTACTGGAGGTATATGAATTATTATAGATTTTTGGAAGAGTGACTTGGCATCAACTAATAAATTTTAATAAACCCCCACTCTGTGACCCAGAAACCACACACCACTATGGAGAAGTCCTAAACAAGTAGCGCCAATGTGTGATAACCCACATCAAGGGTGTTCACACCATGCAATATGCAGTGGCAAATGAAAATGGTAAACAAAGGAATACCAACAGAAGGGAAATGAATGAATGAACAGTGGTGCTTCCATTCCATAGAATATTAATATTTGGAGTCTCCCACATTGAGCCTGTTGGTTTGGGCTGTATAAGCTTTATATTGCTTCAGACCTCTTAAGTGTCTTCTTTTAAAAAAAAAAAAGAGAGAGAGAGAATTTTTTTTAATATTTATTTTTTCTTAGTTTTCCCCGGACACAACATCTTTGTTGGTATGTGGTGCTGAGGATCAAATCCAGGCCGCACGCATGCCAGGAGAGCGCGCTACCACTTGAGCCACATCCCCAGCCCCTGTCTTCTTAATATTTACCCTCTTTCCTTCTTTTTCTCCCCTTTCCTTTTCTCCCACCCACTCTTTATTACCTACTTTTGCCCCATAAATAATGTTAACACCAGTTGTGAATCCTTCCATTGCTTTCCCTATTGTTCATATAATCATAGTGATCTATTACCAACAAAAGGATGGTTAGATTTCTATCGACTGCTTTGGTGATGTTTTCACAACATATTTGGGGAAGTGAGGAAAACAAAATACACTTTTTTATTTTGCATTTAAAAGACAACCTTGGAGCTGAGGTTGTGGCTCAGCGGTAGAGTGCTTGCCTAGCATGTGCAAGGCCCTGGGTGCGTTCCTCAGCACCACATAAAAATAAATAAATAAAATAAAGGCATATTTTATTTTTTAAATTATTTATATTTTTATTATTTATATTTTTTATTTTTTTAAAAAGACAACCTACATGTAAGATAGATACCTATGATTATATGAACAACAGAGAAAGCTATGGAAGGATTCACAACTGGTATTAACATTGTTTGTGGGGCAAAGGTAGGTAATAAAGAGTGGGGTGGGACAAATGGTGAGAATATACTTTGTATACAACCAGAGATATGAAAAACTGTACTCTATGTGTGTAACGTGAATTGTAATGCATTCTGCCGTCATATGTAACAAATTAGAATTAAAAAAAAATTTTTAAAGAGTGGGGTGGGAAAGGACAGAGGAGAGAAAGAAGGAAAAGAGAATAAATATTAAGAAGATATTTCCACACTGAACTTAAGAGGTCTGAAGCAATATAAAACCTTTACAGTCCAAACCAAGTGAAATAGACTCAGTGTGGGGAGACTCCGAAGAGGTCCTTACTCTGTTCTTGTCCCATTACCTCATATCCTCTTAGAAGAGCTATTACCTGGTGCTTACAGAGGAAAACCTAGAAACTCTACCAGAATTTACCAGTAAATTTCATGCTTTACAGTATATGAGTATACATCAAAACTAAGACTTCTACCTTGTCATGGTTTGAATGTGAGGTGTTCCCCAAAAGCTCATGTGTGAGACAATGCAAGAAGGTTTAGGGGAGAAATGGTTGAGTTATGAGAGCCTTTACCTAATCCGTGAATTAATCACCTGATGGGATTAATTGAGTGGTAACTGAAAGCAGGTAGGGTATGCCTGGAGAAGGGGGGGCATTGGGGGAGTGGCTTTGGGGTATATATTTATATTTGACAAGCGAAGATATCTCACTTCTCTCAGTCTCTGCTTTCTGAACATCATGTGAGCTGCTTCCCTCCCCCCATACTGTTCCACCATGATGTTCTGCCTCATCTTTAGCCCCAAGTAATGGAGTCAGCTATCTATGGACTGAGAGCTCTGAAACCCTCAAATACATTTTTCCTCCTCTACAATTGTTCTTGTTGGGTCTTTGAGTGAAAAAGCTGTCTAAAACACCTCTAGCCAAGGAGTAAGGAGGATCTGATTTACCTCACTACTTTAAACAGCCAAAACAGCAACAATGGATCCAATATGTGTGTGTGTGTGTGTGTGTGTGTGTGAGAGAGAGAGAGAGAGAGAGAGAGAGAGAGAGAGAGAGAGAGAGAAGAGAGAGAGAAACAATGCATTTTAAGATACTGGACATTATGTAACAAAGGACAATAATACTTGAAAGACAGGATACAAACTCAGTGAATCACAGGCCAAGGCATAGGGAGGCAGAGCATTGTGGATTCCCCAAATTGAGGTGAAGGAAACCAAGGAGACTGGAATTCACAATTGCAGACCACAAGAAAGAAGAAAGATGCAGAGAGAAAGAAATTTGCAGATCATCAAATCTGCATTGAGCTTTCAACAAAATATCAACATGCCCAGGAGGAAACTACCTTATACCAGGGGAAAGAGCCACAATTAGAACAGTATCCAGGGCATACACAGGGTCAGGAACAGTCCCCACCAGCTAGAATACATGTATGGATCACTGTATAGGGTACCCAGAAGGGCCTTCCCTCAGTAATGGGGATAATTAACCCAAGACTAAACATGACTCTCACCTCATGTAAAAAAAATTAGAAGCAGATGCAAAAGGATCAAACTGTTTCCAAGTAGCTTAACTTTGTTCCTGGTGGGAGGCAGGAATGCAGGAACATTTATAGAAAACAAAAATATATAGCCTCCAACAAAGTAAAATTCTCAGTGTCTAGTATCCAATCAAAAATTACCAGGCATATAAAGAAACAGACAATACAATTCATAATGAGGTGATGGGCCCCTGGCAATAAAAATATAATAATAATGAGGTGGTGTGGGGTGGGATCAGTCAATCAAAGCTGACCCAAATATCAGACTTAGAAAATAAGGACATTAAAGCAGTTACTGTAACTGCACCCCATATGGTCAAAAAGTTAAATATAGAGGTATGGAAGACATAAAAAAGACTCATGCTGAACCTCTAGAGATGAAAAAGACAATGTTTGAAATGAAAAATACAACTATTAGGATTAACAGATTAGACAGGAAACAAAAGAGAGAAAGGGAGGAAGGAAGGGAGGGAGAAGAAACCATCAGTGAGCTGTGGGTCATCTTCAAGTCATTTAATAAACATGTAATTGAAGTCTCAGAAGTCAGAAAGGGAAGGTATATTAGTTAATTTTTGACCCTATAACAAATACGTGAGATAATCAACTTATAGAAAAAAGATTTGTTTTGACTCACAGTTTTAGAAGTTTTAGTCCATAATTGATCAGTCTTGTTTCTTAACCTGTGCTGGGGCTTTATGACCAGAGTGGACAGGGAAGAAAAAATGTTCACGTCCTATCCAGGAAGCAAAAGAGAAAAGAGAGAAACCAGGGTCCCACCATCCCCATTGGAGCGCAAGCCCCCAGTGACCCAAAGACTGCTCAGTAGGCCCCACCTTTTAAAGTTTCCACCACCTCCCAATAGTGCCAAGATCAGGACCAAGCTTTTACCACAGAGATTTGGCCGAGTGGGGGGTAGGGCTTAGTCAAACCATAGCAAGAGAAATCAGAAAAATTATTTGCAAAAATGTGTCTGAAAATTTTCCAAATTTGATGAAAATTGTAACCTGACAGAAATTCAATGAAAACCAAGCACAAGACATAAAAAGCAAGCCAGCGAAAACTGAGGCCTGATGTCACCAGCCATGTATGTGAACTTGGATGTGCAAGTTCAAGCCTTCAGATGACAATGTGCTGATTACAATCTCAAGACAGAACCACATAGGTAAGCCACTCCTGAATTTCTGACTCACAGAAACTGGGAGGTTACAAATGTTATACACATACATACACACACACACACACACACACACACACACACATCCTTTTATAGAATTCACATTTAATAAAATAGAAAATAGTAAAAAAAATTATAAGTTCTATGCTGTGCATACTCTGAAAAAAAGGAGAATTAAAAAACATACACATTGTAGCATGCTGATTTTAAATCCTTTGGATATATACCAAGGAGTGGGATAACTGGGTAAATGGTGGTTCCATTCCTAGTTGTTTTTTTTTTAATTGAGTTTATTTTTTAAATACACGACAGCAGAATGCATTACAATTCTTATTACACATATAGAGCACAATTTTTCATATCTTTATGTATAAAGTATGTTCACACCAATTCATGTCTTTTTACATGTACTTTGTTTTTTGCATTACAATTCTTATTACACATATATACCACAATTTTTCATATCTCTGTTTGTATATAAAGTATGTTGACACTCAATTCGTGTCTTCACACATGTACTTTGGATAATGATGTCCATCACATTCCACCATCCTTGCTAATCCCCTGCCCCCTCCTTTTCCCTCCCACCCCTCTGCCTTATCTAGAATTCATCCAATCCTCCCTTGCTCTCCCTCCCTACCTCACTGTGAGTCAGCCTCCTTATAACAGAGAAAAACATTCAGCATTTGTTTTGGGGGGGTCAGCTAACTTTACTTAGTATTATCTTCTCCAATGCCATCTATTTACCTGCAAATGCCATGATTTTATTCTCTTTCCTACGTACATATATGAATATACCACGTTGAATCTCATCATCATGTACATTCACAAGACTGAGGTCCTAATTAGAATAAGATATATTCCATGCTTCTATACTTATATCAAAATGGACTCTCCTATCATGTATAACTAAAAAGAACCAATAAAATAAAAAAAGAATACACATATGGAGTGATATCATCAAAAAGGACAGAATGGAGAGCTCCAAAACACTCTCTCTCCACCAAAACAATAAACACTGTCCAAAAAAGTGTTAGAGTTGATTTTAAAGGAATCTGGAAACTAAACAAAAATTTACAGCAACTGGACAAATGATTAATCAAGTAAACCAAAACAAAGTGAACCCTGAATATTTTTTTTTAAAGAGAGAGAGAGAGAGAAAGAGAAAGAGAATTTTTTAATATTTATTTTTCAGTTTTTCGGCGGACACAACATCTTTATTTATTTATTTTTTTATGTGGTGCTGAGGATCGAACCCAGCGCCCCAGCGCCCCAGCGCCCCATGCATTACCGCTTGAGCCACATCCCCAGCCCTAACCCTGAATCTTATTTAGAGTTGTGTGGCATGTTTAATTTACCCCGGCCCCATATCCAGCTCACTCTCTAGCTCTACAGAAGCCTTCAAGACACCAGCCCGCCTTCCCAGTATAGGTTCCTAATGCCAGAGAGAGCAAAATGGGCCTTGTTCTCAAAGAACGGTGACATTTGTCTTGACCTATTTGGTGGCTCCCTGTAGGACCAGCTCAAAGGGATGGCCTTTATTTTGCCTAACTCAGAACTATCCAAGACTGAGACAGCTACCCAGGGATGTTTGTGGGAAAGACTTAATGGCAAAAACATTAGCCAATGCCACCTGGTACCAGGGATAACTGTTGGAGAAAACAAGACCAATTGGAGAGATTGGGAAGAAGAGCCTAGGGGATGAGTCTAGGGAATTCAGGCTTTGAAAAGTTTCCATATGAATCTAGAATCCAGAATTCTATGAATCTAGAAAGCGTGTGCTCAGGAAGAACCTTGGGGAGGCCCTTGTAACAAGAATGGCACAGCAAAGGTTGCTACCCTGGCAACAGAAGCAGACAATCCACCCAAATGGCTCCAGCAGGTGACCAGGGCTAAGAACTTAAGAGGCACCTTCCTGTCTTGCAGAGCGGACTCCCAGATTTCCCACCCTTCATTTAAGTGCACCATTAAGGCATTTGTCCTTGAACTTAATGTGACCTACATCCTATTCCCCTACATATATTTACTACTAGTTAACACCCCCACACACACTGTTCACTCCTTCCTCAAGTGACCCAGGGAAGGAGGATTCTCCTCCCAATTCATTGTGCCATCTCTGCCCAAGAATTTATAACGAATCAATTTTTAGATTTATTTCCTATGTGGCATATGCATTTAATTTTTGCCTTCTGTCTAAAGAACCTGAGGCTGCCCCGGGTCAGGTTTCCCTCAAGACTCCAGGAGAACATAAGGGCAGGCTTTCAGAATCACAGCGATCATCAAGAAGACATAAATGAGACACAGGTCAGACAAGAGCTATAACAGTGCCTGCCAGTATAGACAAGCTTCCTGTGCAGGACTCCTGGTCATGGTCAGGCTGAGCATTAGGACTATCCATCAGGCGAAAGAAGTGCCCTGTGAAAAACACTGTAAACACTCATGATCAGCTCCCCTTCCATTCCCATTAGGGCAGGGTGCTGGCTGCCTTGGTTCTGGAAACCCGATTTGACTGGAGTTTTTAAGTCGATTGGTGACAAGGATAGGAATGGCTGAAACAATTTACACACCTCCACAATGCCCATTAACTATCAATTATTTATTAACTACCTCTTCCTAATGGCCCTATCCTTCTGGGAAGGCACCAGCACTTGCTGATGGTCTAGAGGAAATCTAGAGAATTCCTTTGTGCAACTGCATGTTGCTGTTGTCAAGTGTTGTCCTGTCTTCTAACCCCAAATTGTCAGCACTGCAAAAAACGTGACCAGCCTGCAAAATTGGTTGCAGTTCCCTTGGCAGTACAGAAGGCTATGGTCCAGGGCTGGCTGGCTCACAAATGAGTTAGCTGTTTGGTTAGGCCAACGGCAAAGATGCAAGCTCCTTAATCAGGGCCATCCCTGTGCGGTACCTCCATCTGGAAAGATCCAGCCAAAGCGTCAATTATTGAGGTCACGTGTCTCAACCCATACCAGTGCTGCCACTCCTGAAGCAATGTTTAAGTGTAAGGCTGACTCTCTCCCAGGTATACAAGATACCACCTGCTCTGGTCTAATCAAATCCGTGGCTCCTCCAGGCTCCTCAGTATGGTCATCTAACCCTCCCCACAATTTCCCCCTCATAACTCAGTCCTGAATCACTCTATTCCAGCCATACTTAGTCATCACTTTCATGCATTCCTGTTCATGGCTGAGGGGGGTCACAATGATGTGGACCCTCAGCCCCAGCCTTCCCCTTACAATAGCCCTGGCTAGGCAAGTTGTCCTCAATTGCAAGTTATATTCCTAGACCAAATATTGGAAATTCCTGTTGGGCATGGCAGATGGCAGGTTGATTTCATTGGCCTACCTCCTCCTTTAGCAGACACTTCCATTACACTGTAATTGCCATAGACCAGGAACACCAAAGTGGAACAGGAAATCATCCTTGCCAAATGTACCTCCTCTGTTTGAACCTCTTTTGGTGGTGAACTTGGATCCCATTTCATGGCCTACACAACCTAATGCTAGGTCTCTTACCAGGGTATACGGTGGAACTCCCATTTGCTTTCCCAACCACAGGTTTCTAAACTCATCAAGTACCATAATGGTCCGTTAAAATCTTTACGTTCAAACTACAGCAAGGCAAATGGATAACCAAGTGGATGCTCCCTTTATCTTGAGCATTAACTATACTAATTCTAAGCCTTACTGCTGCCAATATCTTCACTATAATTGGGTACACCCAGCCACACAGCCCATATTGGTCATTTTAGGAGAATCAGAAATTACTCCAATAATAACTGCTCCCCATAGACATTTAAAATATCAATTTATTTGCCTTCTGATGTCCATTGGTGACCCAACTCAAGATAGGTGGTAAACTATGGTCCCATGGTAATAGAGAGCCCAGGATTCTTTTCTAAAAGCAAACCCACAATTGCTGCTGCTGAATCATATATATCCACTTTAGATACAAATACCCCTGAAATCCCCATGTATAATGTGCATATATAAATAAGTAACAACCAGGTCCGCTATTATGTAAAATTATAATGCAACAATAAAAAGGGGAAAAAATCCCCCGGTTTAGTGTCTTCAATGGGTGACCCATCCTAATCATAATTCCCCACAGGAAGTAAACATAATTACATTACAGTCCACAGAAGGAATGGTATGGAGTTCCACAAGAGGAGAGGAGGCACTAGAATTGGGAGATATCTGCGTCTTTACAAACCTACTCTGAATTTAACATGATTTGTCTATCCCAAATTTAACATGATTTGGAGACATTCAGTATTGAGCTCCCAAATATCTCTTGGGGCCTAGGGGTAACAGCTCATTCTGGGGTCCGCTGATTCATCCATGGAGATATACTGTGGTTCTATGGAGGCTGGGACATATTATACTACTTCTCATTCCTACAAATCCATTCCCAACTCCCTCGATGCAAAGGCAACAAAAGGACCCAGATCCAAATCCGTAACTCTAAATGTGTCCTACTGTCTTTGGGATTTCTCTTATATTCACCTAGCCAAAATCCCTAGTCTTGGTTCCCCTCCAGGCATATCCATCCCAAAAAAGGCAGGCTGTTTTTATTCCCATACTCTTGGAGCAGGATTGTTGCTTTTACTAGCAGGAATTGGAATGAGCACTGCTGCTCTAACCATGCAACAACAAATCATGGGGCCAATATCAATGTGTTGGTTCCAATGGCCAAACACATTAATCTGTTACAGCATAACTTTGCCCTGATGTTGTAATCACATGACTCTAGCCCTTATCCTGTTTGTGTGTGTGTGTGTGTGTGTGTGTGTGTGTGTGAGCGGGTGAATGCACATGCACACAACACACACACACACGTGTGTATCCATGTGGGTCTGTGTATGTGTGTGTCCTAGATTAATAGGGGTAAGGAATCTGTGCCATATTAAGAACAACCCTTGGGCTGGGGATGTGGCTCAAGCAGTAGCACGCTCGCCTGGCATGCGTGCGGCCCGGGTTCAATCCTCAGCACCACATACAAACAAAGATGTTGTGCCCGCCGAAAACTAAAAAATAAATATTAAAAATTCTCTCTCTCTCTCTAAAAAAAAAAAAAAAACAACCCACTCAACCCACTGTTGGAGCACACCTGTGATCCCAGCAATTCAGGAAGCTAAGGCAGGAAGATGGCAAGAGTGAGGTCAGCCCGGTGGACTTAATGAGACCCTGTCTCAAAATAAAAATAAAAAAGACTGGAACTATAGCTCAGTGGCAAAGAGCTGCTGTGTTCCATCCCCAGTATCATTAAAAAAAAAACCCTGCAGCATGTACATAAATAACTTTGGCTAAGCACAAGCCAATCTAAAAGTCCTGGCTCAACAAGTACAGGTATTTCATAACCTTACCCAGATGTTTACAACATTCCCACTCTGGTTCTAGGTAAAGGATTTGGCCTGTTCACTTGCCTCAACCCTATACATTGGTGTAAATAGCTGTGCACAAAATTTCAGATCATAACAAGTGCCTTCATATTGTTCATTTAATTATGCTCATCAAACTCCTTACTAGGCACCGGACCCAGATTTTCCCGTAGCTTTTTATGTCTGTACTATTCACACAGTACCCAGCACATAGTATAAGATGTAATGCCTAACGATCCTGGATCCTCCCCAATCTCTCTCTTCTGGTTGCCCTTCAGGCTCTGCACAAGCAGAAAGTGAAAGCTAATGAGAATTGTAAACTGCGTTGTTGTAAACTGTTGTTAACAATTGTAAACTGGCAGAGAGCTGAAAATACTAGGAGTTTGAGGAGTTTTTTCTTTTCATTTGCATTTACTTTGGTTCTAGGCACTTAAGGAAATACCTATAGAGTTACAAACTGAATACTAAGATAATAGGATGCTGACATCAACAGCTACATACAACAAAGAATGCAGATGTCACAAAATTATTTCAAAAAAGTTACTAAACAAACAAAGAACAACAACTACAGCAAGCAGTAATAACCCATTCTGGGAAAGGATACTCTGATTTCCAAAACTATCACACATTATAATATTCAAAACATCCAGTTTTCAACAACAAATTATGAAGCATGAAAAAGAAACCAGGAAGTATGACTTACACATGGGAAAAAAAAGAAGCTAATAGAAACCACTCATAGGAAGCACAGGCATTGAACTTGCTATACAAAGACTTTAAAGCAACTCTTTGAAATATTCCCAAAGAGCTACGGGAAACCATGTACAAAGGACTAGAAGAAAACATGAGAACTATATCTCACCAAATAAAAGAATATCAATAAAGGGATAGAAATTATTTAAAAAGGAACTAGATATAGATACTGGAGTTGAAAAGCATGATAACTGAAATGAAGATTTTCTTAGTGGTCAGTAGCATATGCAAGAAGGCAGAATAAAGTAGTAGTAAGCTCAGAGATAAGTTAATTGAGATTGATCAGTTTCAGAATCAGAAAGAAAAAGAGGGAAGAAATTGTGACATTCTCAATTACAACAAACAAACAAAAACTAGGAGACTGCATTGCTAGAGACCATCTGACCTCATGGGAACAGGTAAAGGGGATCCTTGAAGAACAAAATGAAAGGACACTAGACAGTAACTCAAACCCACACAAAGAAATTAGGGACAGTGGTAAAAATGGTTACATTAATAAATATAAAATTCAATATTAGTATTTTTATTTAAAACTCATCCCCCTGCCCCTATTATCTAGAAGAAAAATACAAAAGCTACATCTCCAGTTCTTTTTAATTTTTTTGTTAATATTGAAATAGAGTTTTACTAAGTTGCTTAGGGTCTAGCTAAGTTGCCAAGACTGGCCTCCAACTTATGATCCTCCTGCCTCAGACTCCTGAGTCACTGAGATAACAGGGGTGTACCACCACATTCATCCAATAATTATATATCTATGTTGATGGGCAACAAAGTAAAAAAGGTCATTCATAACAATAACAACATAAGAAAAGTAGAACTAAAAATATTAATACCTTAAAGCAGGCGCATCATAAGTTCAAAGCCAGCCTCAGTAACTTAGTGGGCCCTAAGCAACTTTTCTATGAAAGCTTTTACATACTACTGAGACTCAGTAGTATTAATTTGAACTAGATTGTTGTAATTTAAGGTATTAATTATAATCCCAGAGCAGCACTAAGAAGATAATTCAACTTATAACTATATATTGTAAAAGAAACAAAAAGGAATAAAAAGAGTACACTAGAAAATATCTATCTAACACAAAGGATGCAGTAATGGAAGAACTGAGAAACAACAGATTGTACATATAAAAAATAAATAGCTATATGGCAGAAGTAAGCCCTTCTATTAGAAATTATATTAATTTAAACAGATTTAACTCCTTAGTCAAATGGAAGAGAATGGCAGAACGGAGGAAAAGAAAAATGATCCAACTATCTCCTTTATACAAGAGGCTGTCTTTTTGATCCAAAGACACAAATAGAATGAAAGTGGAAGGATGAGCCAGGCATAGTGACACAAACCTGTAATCCCAGTGGCCCAGGAGGCTGAAGCAGGAGGATTACAAGTTCAAAGCCAACCTCAGCAACTTAGTGGGCTCTAAGCAACTTAGCAAGACCCTGTCTCAAAATAAAAAAATAGAAAGGGCAGGTTATGTGGCTCAGTGATTAAGTGCCCCTCAGTTCAATTCCCAGTACAAAAAAATTTTTAAAAAATTTTTAAAGGTGGAAGGATAGAAAAAAGATAGATATTCTAGGCAAAGAATCCAAAAGAGAGTTGGAATGTGTCTACTAATAGCAAACAAAATAGACTAAGACAAAAAAATTATAAGGAATCAAAGAAAGACATTATGTAATTATAAAAAGAGTCAGCTGATCATGATATAACAATTGGAAGAATACAAGTAACAATGTTGGCGAGGATGTTGGGGGAGAGTTACACTCACACATTGCTGGTAGGAATGCAAATTGGTGCAGTCACTCTGGAAAACAGTATACAGATTCCTCAGAAAACTTGGAATGGAATCACCATTTGATCCACTCCTCAGCATATATCAAAAGAACTTAAAATCATCATATTATAGTGACAAGGCCACATCAATTTTCATAGGAGCTCAATTCACAATAGCTAAACTATGGACCCAACCTAGGTGCCCTTCAATAGATGAATGGATAAAGAAAACATGGTGTATACACACACACACACACACACACACACACACACACACTCAACCATAAAAAATGAAATTATAGCATCTACAGGTAATTGGATGAAACTGGAAACTATCATGCTAAGTGAAATAAACCAATCCCAAAACACCAAAGTCCAAATGTTCTCTCTGATATGTGGATGCTGACTCACAATAGGTGCTGGGGGAAGGGGAGTGTAGGATCACCAGATTGGATAGGGGGGAATTCGGGGAAGGGAAGGGAGATGGGAATGGAAAAGACAGTAGAATGAATTTGACATAACTTTCCTATATTCATATATGAATACACAACCAAATGTAACTCCACATCCTGTACAGCCACAAGAATGTAAAAGTTACACTCTTGTATGTAGAATACGTCAAAATACACTCTACTGTCATATATAACTAAAAAAGAACAAATAAAAAATTATATGTAAAAAAAGATATAATGATTGGGGGTAGAGGTAAAGGGCTTGCCTCACGATACATGAGGCCCTGGATTCCATTCCCAGCAACACACACACACACACACACACACACACACACATACACACACACATACACACACAGATATAGTAATTGTAAATATATGTACACCTAACAAGAATCCCCAAAATGTATGAAACAGAAACTGGCAGAAATGAAGGGAGAGGGGTTGGGGATGTAACTCAGTGGTAAAGTACTTGTCTAACAAATATGAGGCTCTGGGTTTCATCCCAAGAACCACACAAAAAAAGGAGAAAAAAAATGAAGGGAGAGGGCTGGGGATGTGGCTCAAGCGGTAGCGCCTTTGCCTGGCATGCGTGCGGCCTGGGTTCGATCCTCAGCACCACATACAAACAGAGATGTTGTGTCCGCCGAAAACTAAGAAATAAATATTTTTTAAAAAATGAAGGGAGAAATAGTTCAAAACCAATAGTTGGATATTTTAACATCCTACTTTCAATGATGAGTAGACAAAATATATACATAAAAGAAATAGCATTTGGCCATCATTTTACAGTAACCAGACCTTACAGAATTAAATAGAATATTCCACCCAACAACAGAATTCTCCTCAAGTGCATACAATGTTCTTCAGAATAGACCACATGTTAGGCCACAAAACATGTCTCAATAAATTGAAAAAGATAAAAGTCATATGAAGCATCTTCTCTGACCACAACAGAATATTAATAGAAATTAATAACAGAAGGAAGTCTGAAAAAGTC
Organism: Urocitellus parryii; assembly: GCF_045843805.1. NCBI lineage: Eukaryota > Metazoa > Chordata > Mammalia > Rodentia > Sciuridae > Urocitellus > Urocitellus parryii. Next base: position 94,322,299 of record NC_135532.1, on the reverse strand, counting down.
ACCTATTTGTGGAAATCAGCAACACACTTTTAAGCAAGTAATGAGTCAAAGAAAACTTCACATAGGAAATTAAGAAAACACTTCCATATGAATGAAAATAAAAGCACAACACACCAAAACTTGTGGAATATAGAAAAAGCAGTGCTCAGAAAGAAACGCATAGCTAGCTACAAGTGCCTAAATTAAAAAAGAAGAACGATCTCAAATTAACGCATAACTTTCTACTTCAAGAAATGGGAAAAAAAACAAAAGCAAATAAATAGCAATAGAAGAGAAATAATAAAAATTAGAGCAGATATAAATTTTAAAAAGCAATAGAACAACAAAACCAAAGTTATTTGGTTAAAAACATCAACAAAATTGACAAAGGGTTAGCTGTTCCAAACAAAATAGACAAAACTTAAAGTCTTAACATCAGGAACAAAAGTGGGGTCATTACTAGCACACTTCTAGAAATGATAAGGATTATACAAGAATACCATAAAAAAACTGGATGCCAATAAATTAGACGAAATGGTCAAATTCCTGGAATCACACAAACTACCAAAACTGAATGAAGAAGTATTAGAAAAATGAATAAGTCTATAACAAAGAGATTAAATCAGTAACCAGAAAACTTTCAACAAAGAAGAGCCTGGGACCAGTTGGTTTTTACTGCTATATTTTACCAAACATTGAAGAACAGACACCAATCTCTCAATAAAATTCTTCCCAAAAATAGAGGAAGAAAGAACATTTCCTGACTCATTTTTTTGAGGCCAGTATTACCTTGTAACAAAAGCCAAAGACACTAAAAGGAAAGAAAACCGAACACCAACACTCTATAAATATTTATGCAAAAAGAGTGCTTTCCTAGCATGTGTGAGGCACCAGGTTCGATTCTCAGCACCACGTATCAATAAATAAAATAAAGGTCCATTGACATCTAAAAAATGTTTTAAAAAATATATAAATGCAAAAATCCTCAACAAAATACTAGCAAATCAAATCCAATAGCATATTAAAATGATTATATGAATGACCTAGTGGGATTTCTCTCAGGAATGCCAAGGAGATTCAACATGTGAAAATCAATGTTAACACACGACATTAATAGAATAAAAAGGAAAATAGTTATCTCAGTCAATGCAAACAAAAAAGAATTGGACAAAATCCAACACCCTATCATCATAAAAAACATTCAACTAACTATTAATATCTATCTGCTTTCATTGCTGCTACTGAACATTATACTGAAAGTTCTAGCGAGAGAACTAAAATGTATCCAAATTAAAAGAGAATTTAAATTACCTCTATTTTTAGATGACATGATCCCACTACCCAGAAGAATCCACACCAAAAAATGTTTAGAGCTAACATACTAATTCAGCAAAGTTGCAAGATACAAAATCAACCGGTAAAAATCATTTATATTTCTATACATTCACAGTGAAAAATTAGAAAATGAAACTAAAAAAACAATTCTATTTATAGTAGCATCAAAAAAGAAATTCTTGAGGGTAAATTTAACCAAACAAGTAAGATCTATATAAATGGAAAGACATTTCATGTTCACAGGTTGAAAACTTAATACTCCCCAATTTGGTCTACAAATTCAATGTAATCCCTATCAAAATTCCAATTTTTTAATATTTTTCTTCACAAGTTGATGAACTAATCTTAAATTTCATATAGAATTGCAAGGGATCCAGAATAGCCAAAAACAATAATGAAAAGAAAAACAAAATTGGAGGACTCACACTTTCCAATTTTAAAACTTACTACGAAGCTACAGTGATTGAGACAGTGTGGTGCTAATAGAATAGAATTGAGAGGCTAGAAATAACACCATACATGCATGTTCAATTGATTTTCAACAAGGGAAGTAAGACTTGGGGAAAGAATATTCTCTTTAACAAAGGTATTGGGACCGGCTTGGGAGGTTGAGGCAGGAGGACCTCAAGTTCAAAGCCAGCCTCAGCAATTTAGCAAGGTCCTAAGCAACTCAGTGAGACCTTGTATCTAATAATATACAAAAAAGGGGGTGGGGATGTGGCTCAGTGGTTAAGTGCCCCTGGATTCAACCCCTGGATTCAATTCCAGATACCAAAAAAAAAGTATTAGGACAACTGAATAACCTTGTGCAAAGGAATAGTTGGAGTCTTACCTTAGAACATTTACAAAAAGTAACTCAAAATCAGTTGGAGATTTAAATTTAAAAGATCAAACTGTAAAACTTTAGTAGAAAATAAGCAAGTGAATCTTAATGACCGTGGGTTTGGCAATGGATCCTTAGCCGTGACAGTAAAGCACAAACAACAAAGGAAAAAAATTAGGTAAATTGGACTTGATCAAAATTAAAATATTGGGCTGGGATTGTGGCTCAGTGGTAGAGCACTTGCTTAGCACGGGTGGGACCCAGGTTCGAGTCTCAGCACCACATAAAAATAAAGGCATTGTGTTGTGTCCATCTACAAAAAAGATTCATATTCTCTCTCTCAAAAAAAATTGAAATATTTTGTGCATCAAATAACATTATGAAGAAAGTGAAAAGATAACTGACAGAATGGGAGAAAATATGTTCAAATCATACATCTCGTCAGGGTCTGGTGTCTGGAATATATGAAGGAATCTTACCATTCAACAATGAAAAAGATAAGTTTGATCATGCATCACTTATATAAGAATGTTTCAGTCAATGACAGACTGCAAAAGCAATAAGATCATATTGCCTAGTGATGTTGGTGCTTGGTTTGTGTAAATATGTTCTGTGATATTTGCACAATGATGAGATTGCCTAATGGCACAGTCTCAGAACATATCCCCATTATTAAGCAACACGGACTGTAAAAAATGGGTCAGGACTTGTTCATTGCTCTGAAGAAGGTATACAAATGGCCAACAAGCAAGTGCAAAGATGCTCAACTGCACTAGGCTGTGGGAAATGAAAATCGTAATCACAATGAGATGCTACTTCACACCCACTAGGATGGCTATGATTTTTCAAAAAAGAAAATAACATGTGTTGGTGAGGATGCAGAGGTTGGTGGGAATGTACTATAATTTGACTATGTGAAAAACAGTTTTGCAGTTTCTCAAAATATTCAATCCAGAATTACCATATGACCCAAAAGAATAAAAAACAGGCATTCAAACGAATACTTGTATATAGATGATCACAGCAGCACTATTCACTATCACCAAAGAGTGGAAGCAATTCGAATATCCACCAACAGATGAATATAGAAACAAAATGTGGTACATCCATACATTGGGATATTATTCAACCATAAAAAGGAATAACATACTAATCCAGGCTCCAACCATGTTATTTGAACAATGATAAAACTGTCTAACAAAAGGCCACATATTTGTTGATTCCATTTCTCTGAAATGTCCAGAATAGGTAAATCCATAGAAACTAAAAGCAGATCAGTGATTGCTACAGGCAGAGATGGGAGAAAGTTAATGAGGAATGACTGCTTAATGGGTACAGGGTTTCTTTTTGAAATTAAAAACTAGACTTAGTGGTAATGATTTTAGAACACTGTGAATGTACTAAAAGCCACTGAATAATACAGTTTAAAATGGTTAAAATGGTCAATTTTGTGTTGTGCTACTACTTCAATTAATTGAAAAAATACACAGAAACACAAAAATATATATATTTCTTTAGGTTCATAAATGTTCTTGATATAAATATAGAGCTAATTGTCCAGGATACCCTCCAAACTGGGAGCAGTAGTAACAGAAAAGGAAACATTGATCACTAAGGGAAAATTTGCTTTAAAATGTGTGAATTTCTATAAGAATATATTTATATTTTAAGTGTTTAATTTGAAATAAATTATTTTAATAGAAAATGTGAGTCAATATGTACAGGGTATTAAGTTTGGTGGAATAGATCAGTGAGCAAATTTAATAGGAAATTCACTTTCCACTTTATATGTTGCTGCACTTTGAAATTTTAGCAATAGGTATATACTATATTTATAATTGGAAAAAATCAAGCAAGAACTAGAGAAAAGAAACTTGGGAGGAAACAGAGATTAAGGATCATGGTCTTCGAAACTTAGTAACAATCAGGGAATTTGTCTTACCCCCATTTTAGTTCATTTCTTGTTACTCTAATGAAATACCTGAGGGCTGGGTAAGTTTATAAAGAAAAGAGATTTATTTAGCCCATGGTTCTGGAAATTCAAGGGCACGACACTGGCATTGGTTCAGCTGTGGCAAAGATCTCATGGTGGATGACACTGAAACGACGGGAGTGTGGGTGGGAGTCACAAACAGGAAGCCAAAGAGCAATTCAGAGGTAGAGCTCATTCTTACAATTGACTCTTAGGAGAGCTCACAGATCCCGCAAAAACTACCTTAATCCCTTCTGAGGGCAACATCCCCAATAGCCTAAGGATGTCCCACCAGGGCCTGCCTCTTAAATATTCCATTTCCCAACACCACATCCCCAGAGACCAAGCTTCCAACACATGAATCCTTGGGGGACACACTCAAACCATATCCAAATCATAGCACCCCAACACATCTGCTATTGCTTTGTGAATAACTGCCGAACTGTGAACATGAAGGAGACAGGCAGCTTTTTCCAGAGACATCCAAGAAGACAAATCCAGGATATTATAGCAACTGTTAACCAGACCAGAGTGGAGGAAGGAAGAGATACCTGAGGAAGGGTGGGATGTGGCATTTTGACCCTGGCAACCCAGTTTCGTTGGGCTGAGCCTCAGAAAGCTGGCCATGTCCACATGTCCTAAATGATCCCTTCTGCAGGGATGCACATCTGACACTAAGACTGACAGTTTCATAGAAAGATGACCATCTTTGGGATGGCTGGTAGCTGTGCTCTGCTCACCCAGACTGAAGATTGAAGTGTCATGTTCCTGGAGACAAAAACACTCAGGGTTGCCCCAGGGGAACTGGGATGCATGAAATAACCACACAAGAGGCAGAGATACCTTTTTTCTTTGGGGGCTCTATGACAGCTCCTCTGACCTTAAGGGTCCACAGAAAGAGAGAGAGCTGATCCTTTTATTGAGGAGAAGCCATTCTAATGAGGCAAGGGGTCAGGTTTCAGGGGGTTGAGTCTAGCCTGGTGATGTCTGCTGTCAGCAGGTTGATTTACACATCTAGGAAGGCCACACTCAAAGGCAGAGCAAGAGAAGGGACACATAAAGGGAGTTTCCATGGAACATTCTATCCCAAACAGGGCAAAGGGGTAATATCACAAAGGAACAGGTGAGCGTAGCTCGACTCATGGGGCTGCAGGAAGGCACACCTACGTATGAGGACACATTCTGCTACTTCGAGGATGGGGAAATTCCAGGCCACTATGTGACTGACAGAGCCTCTTCCAATCATGGGAAGGAAAATGCATGACCATCTCCCATATTAAAGGAAGCAAGAAGATGCTGTCTTTTGAGGACTTTGAACATGGTGCAAAGCAGTCATTTGGTGGATGGTGGACCAGAGAATCAGTAAGACATCCAGTACCAGATATATGGTACAAGGCAGTAGAATCCTCAAATATATATAAACAAGAACCATGGAAAGTGAATGGCCCTACCTGCCACGGCACCCAGCAAGCCCTCCTGCAGAAAAAGGAATGATAAAAGGCATGCTAAAACCCGAAGCCAGAACAGCCTTCCAAGTCCCAAAGGACTGGCAGCATCTCTGCACCACCTGTGTCTACAAATCCAATCCTAACTCTGAATCCTAGAAGCACAGCTCTTTGTGAGGTCCCAAGAGAGATCTGGCTGCACAAGAGCGTTTCTATAGCATGGCAGGACAGATCCAGGTTTTGTGAGATCTGAAGCTTCTATCATTTGGAAGACCTGCTTTAAGAAAAAGCACACAAAATTGCACATACAAAATTGTAAGTGTTTATCTAGGACAAGAAAAGAAGTCACAACAAATCTCAATTTTTTTAAAGTTGGCAAGTACCACAAACACAACATGATATTTATATTAACTGTCCCACCTCTATATTTGTCTAACATTTTTAGCTGCATATCCTTTGAGTGCCTCTTGATATGATGATTTTACAACATTGTGTTCTATGAAAACTTGTTTATCATTGACACTTGGGATGCTTAAAACACAGGATTCCTCCCACTGACTTACACATTGTTCGTAGTTGTTCTACTGGTTTTTGCCTTATGATTATAGGGATTCTGATAAATTCTATTTCACAAAATTCCCATCTAAAAAAAGAAAAAAGCATGACATGTTTGTAATTGTACCATTGCATTGTCAAGTGTATCTCTGACAAGATGGAAATTTCATTTCAATCAGGAATCCATGAGAATATAATATTCCACTTATAGTTTTATGTGTCCGGTCACAGGAAGAATTTTCTACCAACTATCGTCTTGTTTCAAACTTTCAAAAATCTTACTTTTCCCCTCCTGCCCATGTACTTCTGGTGCTGAATACTGTAGGACATGCTCATATCACAGTAGCAGCACTTGTGTTCCTTCATCTCCATGCCATGACACAAGATGAATGGACACATCAACTTGAGAATCACTAGCAAGAATTTATCTATTCTGAAAGATGACTGAATCATGTAAGTCTGCACTGCTAGCAGCAATCCAAATACATCCCAACTCTGCTATCCCTTTGTCACATCCTGAAAGAAGCTGTCATTCCTCACCACCTACCAGACAAAAAAGGGTGACAGAGTAGTTAGAGGAAAAAGAGAGAGATCCTCTCCAGTTGCAGCTAAAATATCTTGCTTTTATAAATTTTACACAAAAAACATTTGCTTCTGGGAACATGTCACTTGGGCCCCTCCCAGGATCCCTGCCTCTTAATCTCTAGGAAGTCCATGCTGGCTTGAGTATTCTCAAAGTAAGACCCCTTCACTGCCACTAGTAGGAGCAGACTAGAAGGTGGAGAAAGAGCAAGACTTCAGATGCCCATTGGGTTTGAGAAATAAACTGAAGGCAAGAGGTAGTCATAGGCCCCCAGAATGATGGGAAACCATAAATAAAGAGGCTGATCAATCCATAAGGTGACACAACAAGGGAAGAGGAGAGAGATGGTAAACCTATTATGACCCATATATATAGGACACCTATAAAAAACTTAAATTGAGCAATAAGTATACCATTTTATGGGCACTTTGAAATAAATGTGATATTTTTAGAGTCTTTTTCTTTTAAAAGAATTAAGAGGTGAATCATTAGAGCATTTGAAAGTGTGTGTGTGTATATATATATATATATATATATTCATATATGTATAAAAATATACATAAAGAATTATAAACTCTAGATTATGGTTTTCAGTGTATTTTAATGCAACTGTGTCAATTTCAGTGAACTAGTCTCCAAATTGAACACTTGGGATATAATGGGTTAAAATGCAGACAGACAGGGCCTGATGAGGTGCGGGCTTTTGTGTCAATGGGTGGAGTCCAATGACCGGGTATGACTAACAGTTGAGGGTGGGGCTAATGACTAGGGTGGCCTAAATGATAGATGAGTGGACTCTAAAGACCAGGGCCATGGACACAGAAGAAACTGTGAATGAGGCCCTTCCAGAAGAGAAGTGCCTAGTAGATAACGAGCAGTTTCTAAAGGTGAGTGGGGGTTGGACATATGATGGATGGGGCTTACAAACAAGAGGGCAGGGCCACCTAGGCCTCCTGAGCACCAGAAGTGGGCATAGGGACAGCAGAGTGCCCCCACTGAGCATGTCCATGTTCTTCCTTCCCACTAATCAGTTAGAGAAGGCAGCCATAAAGATTCAGTCATGGTGGCGTGGCAACATGGTGCGCCGGACACTACTGCATGCAGCACTCAGGGCCTGGGTCATCCAGTGCTGGTGGAGGTCGATGCAGGCCAAGATGCTGGAACAAAGACGGCGCCTGGCACTAAAACTCTACACCTGCCAGGAGTGGGCAGTGGTGAAGGTGCAGGCACAGGTTCGAATGTGGCAGGCCCGCAGACGCTTCCTCCAGGCACGCCAAGCAGCTTGCATCATCCAGTCTCACTGGCGCTGGCATGCCAGCCAAACCCGGGGCCTGATCCGGGGCCGCTATGAGGTCAGAGCCAGCCGGCTGGAGCTCGACATCGAAATCCTCATGACCTAGGGCGCTGGCAGAGCCAAGGAGACTGGATCTCTCTCCCAATAAAAAAGACTTAATGACCACAAACTTGCCCTGGGGAGGTCAGACCTATGGAAGAGGGCTCAGCCCCTCAGTTTCCTGCCTTCCGCTCAGAAAGATTCCTGGTGGGGTTTAGAGCCCCTGTCACCAGGAACGCACCAAGGCCCCTAATGTCCTAATGTCAGACTTGGCCAATGTTGCACCAAAAGAGATCCCAGGGCCCAGGTCAAGTCCTGATGTCTCAGTCGATCTGACTTTGGCCCCCTCCACAGTGGAAGGAAGATTTGGGCTTATTTTTCTGCAGTCCCTGCCTAGACATTTCCATGCAGAGTAGGGCACCAGGAAGTCTGGCTGTAGCCAGAGCCAGATGGAAGACTGGGATTCTTCAGGCCTGTACTGCAGGGCCCTGAGGGCCAGTACAGCGCTTGACAGGAAGCCTGGAGGACTGGGCACCTCAGCTGAACAACAGCAGGACAGGCACTGTTGTGTCTCTTGGGAGGTGAGGGGGAGGTAGCCAGCCAGAGCTAGCCCCTGGAAAAGGCTAGAGCAGGAGTTGATGGGCAGCTGCTGTGTCGGCCACCTCCCTCCCCTGGGGCTGAATGAGGCTTCCCTCCTGCTGCTGGTCATTTCCTGGAAGAAGCAGGCAGGGAGTGAATGTGGGTGGGTGGGTGAGCAAGCAGGGCAGAACTGGAGTGGGCAGAGGAAGGATAGCTTCTGCCACTGGAGGTTATAATTTGGGGCATAGAGCCTCTAAATCCCACCATCCTCCAAAGCAGCTGTGCTGTGCCCTACCTCTCCCAATACGCACCCCACCTGCTCTCCAGACTGCCAACTTTTCTGCTGGGCCTGTATCAGTAGGTGCTGATGGACCTCTGCTCTTCTGGGTCCTTCCTCTGTCTCTCCGCATCTGTGGGTCAACCACCTCTTTCAGCTGGTCTCACAGTTTCTGATTTGTCATCCAGGGCTGAGTCTCTGGGGCTGTCATCCTGAGCCCCTCAGATGTTTGTCTCTGAACCTCCATCCTGGAAGTCTGAGGTCTGTGACTCTCCCCAGGGTCTTTTGAATGAGGGGGTGGGAGAACCAGTCAGGAAGTATATAGGGGCCAGGGGTCTTCATGGGCCTTGAGACCGGTGAGGTTTTCCCCAAACCCAAGCCCCCTTTCCTTGTCCTCTTCTGTGAGTGTGTGTGTGTGTGTGTGTGTGTGTGTGTGTGTGTGTGTGTGTGTTTGGTTGCAGGTGTCTGGAACAGCTGCGGCAGATGTGAGGGTTCAGGGTGAGGTAGCTGGAAATAGCAATGATAGAGCTGAGTACCTGGACTTTCTGATTGGATTCCTTTCTTCCAAGGAATACCCTTCTGTAAATTAAGGCACACTCTCTTCTCCCCCTGCTCATAGCAGTGAGTGGTGTAGTTGAACATGATGTGAATTTTGTATGACTAGCCTTGTAGAAGAGAGTTGAGTTTAAAACCTGTGTTGGCAAGAGTTGACAATTCTGATTCTATACCTGCGTAGAATATTGGCAGCCCCTAGGTTGCTTGAAGAAAGGGGGAAAGAGACATTCACCCAGAGATTCTGCTTTGGCTGGACTGATATGAGGCCTGGGCATCAGGATTCCAATGTGTGGCCACAGTTTGGGGACTGCTGAATTAAGCCCTTCCCAGCTGACCTATGTAGGCTTACTTGAGAATGATCATATGAAATTCCAAGCTGGGCACAGCAGGTTCAAGGACATAGACTTCTTATTCTCTGAGGAGCTAAGAATGCAAGGTGAAACCAGGATCTAGAAAAAGCACCACTTTGGGTCAAAACCCCTTGGAAGCAGAAGAAGGTACAGCTCCTCCTGGTAGCTGGAAGGTGATGGGAGGAGATTTGGGGGAAAAGTAGGCAGGACCTCTTGTCCGAAGGCACCACACACGTGAGCAATGGAGACTCAGTCAGGGATCAGACCTAGAAGGCCAAGTTTCACCCAAAGCCTTAACAACCACTTTGAGTGTCTCTCCAGTGGTTGGGGTCTTGAGAAGCCAGGGATGGTCTGGACAGAGGAAATGAGTGAGTCCAAGAGGGAGACAGGGGAGAGGCTCCTCTTTCACAGTGAGGCCTGTGGCCGATGTTGGCTAGTCCATGGAGCCACCCTTTCCTCAGATGGGGTGAGAATGCAGATGGAGCCCTCAAGAGGCAGACCCCACAGACCCCTGCTGCTCCTCCATCCCATCATTGAGAATTAAGCTACATAAGTAATTCTTCCTGAGAACACATATACTGCAGCAGGGAGGGAGGGCAGACTTGCAGCTTTGGGCCAGGAATGAGTCTCAAGTCACTCTAAGGGGAACAGATATACCCACTCTTGCTTCTTGACATGGCATCCCCAAGAGATATGTGCCCTAGGCCCTCCTAACTACAAAGAAACATGCTGACCCTCAGACTGGCCCAGGCCACAGGTCCCTAAAAAGTAGTTAGTAAGCAGGGTCCCTATAGTTCCCCTATAGTTCCCTTTGAACTTGGGAAAAGTCTCTACAAATGGAATATAGTCTCTTTTCCCCAGGATCCCACCCTGTGCTCTCACTTGGTACATCACCAATCTCGGCTCTGATCCTATGGCTCCAGGGTCTCCATCCTGCTGGTGTTCTGCTTCTCTTTGTCCCACATGCTAAAACAGAGATGATCACAACCAATGCCACACCATGCCAGGCAGCTTGACTGGACTGACGAGCATTCTGATAAAAACACATGTACACATGTACCCTGTCCACACCCACCAGGGTGGAAATGTCTGATATAGCAAAATCTGTATCAAATACAAACAGAACACCAAACCAGAGCTGTCCAGGGCAAACTGGAAGGTAGTATCATCCTATAGTAAGCCTTGGCTTGCAGAGGACAGCAGGAGGCAGAGGATGGCCGGAAGGGCAGAAAGAGAAAGTGTCGGCCACACAGAAAGAGACAAAATCCTAGCTATGGCCATGAGTGGTAGTGTGAGGAGGCTGAGGGGCTACTGCAGCTATTGTTCCTCCTCTGCCCCTGTCCTTGGGTCATCCTGATAGGCATAGGGAGATCTGAGAATATACCCTGGGGAGACTGTGTGGCTCAGAGGTAGAAAAGGAGCAGCCAGCTTAATTCTCAATGATGGGATGGAGGTGCCCAAGTGGTGGGTCTAGGGGCTGCCCTATGAACCCTGAGCAGCCCACTGTGGAGTTATGTTGTAGCCAAGATCCCTAGACTCTAAAGAAGGGGGGGGGGCAAGAAGTACCAAAAGGACTAGTAGTCCCAAGGAGGCCTGAGTTGGAGACATGAAGCTGCAGGCTATGAGACCTCACCTCCTGAGGCCAAGGCAGACACCAGTCGGCAGCTTTAGGTCTGGGAGGGCATAAGGAAGGGCAGCTTTGGGGAACGTTCTGAGGACAATATGACACCCATGAGAGCAGCAGGACCAACTCCAAGAACCAGCCCAGGAGGGAAAAATGGAGTATCAGTAAAATACCCATTGCCTGTCAGTATATCACTGTTGAAGCCCGGTGATGACTTCTCTTTGTACATGCTTAAATTTTCCATTTGAAAAATATATGAAAAGGTAATTTTAGTGTAAACACTAGAAGAATAAAGATTACTTCAATAACTTACATCACAGTGAAGAACTGTATTGGGCTGTTAGGAACAGAAATGTGAAGAAACACAGCTTAATTGAAATGGAAGTTTGCTTTCCTCTCCCATCATGAAGCCCGGCAATGGGAAAACAACATGACAGCTGCACAGCATATCAGGGTCCCATCTCCTTTCCTCTGTCCACACTGCATTCCCCAGGGTGGAACCACAGCCCTTGAGCTCTCAAGATGACTCTCACACTTCCGGGTGTCATGTCTACATGTCAGACAGGAAGAAGAGGTAAGCTTCACAAGAAGAGAGACTTTTCATGTCAGCCAAATTCATCGCTTTTATATACCTTCCCTTGGGTTGGATGCCATGGGCATATGTCTGTAATTCCAGCATGGGAGACTGAGGCAGGAGGATTGCAAGTTCAAGGCCAGCCTGGGCAACTTAGCAAGACCCTATCTCAAAATGAAAAGGGCTGGAGATATAATTCAGTGTTGAAGTACTCCTGAGTTTAACCCCCAGTATCATTAAATAATCATTAATAATAATAATGGTCTTTCCTACAAGGCTAACTTGCCCAGCCATCTCCACTTTTAATTCATTGGCTACAGCTGTTACCTGACCCTCTCAGCTGCAAGGACTCATATTGCCACCATGTCTAAATTCAGGTTTATCTAAATAGGGTAGACTCTGCTGTGATACAGATTTACAGATCTCAGGAGCTTAACTGAAGCATCATTTCTCACTCATGCCTGCTGGGGTCCAGTCAGATTGCTTACTCCAGGCTGCTCCACCAGGAATGTGGGTCCCTGTGATTGCACAGGGAAGGAAAGGGTAGAAGGAAGGAAAGAAGGAAGGAAGGAAGAGCATCAAGTCAAGTCTAGCCTTTCACTTGGAAGTGCCACATTTCACTTCTGCTACCCCCACCCCTATGGAATGGAACCCAGGGCTTCACACATGCTAAGCTAGGATCTGCCACCTATACCTCAGCCCCCATTTTGCTTTATTGGCTCACAAATCATGTAGCTGTGTCTAACATCAGGGAGAAAATTGTTGCAATCTTCCAAGGTGGCTGAAAGGAGAACAGGAAAGTGGTGAACAGACTAGTGATGCCCACATCAGGGTTCCTTCCATACAGGAGGCAGAAGTGAGGTGGACACCCAGAGGCCACCAGCAAACTTTGCTCAGCCCTAAAGCATTAGAGGAAAACATGAAGAAGAAAACCCAATCCCTTCAACAGAAGTAGAAAGTAGAAAACATAAGGAGAATCATAATGGAAGGAAAGTCCAAAGATGGGAATCAGTCTGTGTTAAATGGAAATGGGTAAAATCCATCTATTAACAGAATCTTACGTTGGATTTTTTTTTTAATCCAGCCATATGTTGTTTACAATGGACACACCTGAAATGAAAGGCAGCCAAAGGCTGAAACTAAAAAAAAATAGAAAAAGGTAAAGCAGGAGAGAAACTTTAATTGTTTAAAAACACATTTAATCATCTCTCCTGAGACAGAAGTAAAATGAAGGTAAAGCAATTAATTTCACCCAGAAGAGCTCACAGTCATGAAGTAGGAGGGCTGTTGGTGGACAAGGGAAGACCACCATTCTGGAGGGGAAAAAAAAACAAGAGGAGAGAGCTGCTGGATGAGGCAAGAAGGAGAAAGTTGAAGAATAAAATGCTCAGGGAAGGGCAACAGGATGAAGTGACCCAGGCTCAAATGCAAACTTCTGACTCCAGGCCCCAGCTCTTGACCACTGACCACTGTCTCTTCAAGGAGACTTGTGACTCTGGCAGTAAGAAAGCCCAGATATAATGGTGCTTTCAAAAAAAGAACACACATGCACACATTTACATTCAAATGATAAAACAAACACATATACAGGTAAAGGATAAATGGGTATTGGTTAAGCGCCCCTGGTTTCAATGGGCAGACTTTGCCACCAGGAAAAGTTCTACAAATGTAGAACAGCAGATCCTTCCAATTGCTGTAAGTTATTCCAAAGTATAGCAAAAACAAAAAACTACCAAACTATCTATGATGCATGATATAGAGTGTCAAAAAAATATATAGACAAGTGTGCTATAAGAAAGGAAAATTAGCCAGGCACCATGGTGCCCACCTGTAATCCCAGCAGCTTGGGAGGCTGAGGCAGGAGGATTTTGAGTTCAAAACCAGCCTCAGCAACTTAGCAAGGCCCCAAACAATTAGTGAGACCCTGTCTCTAAATAAAATATTTTTTTAAAAAGGGCTGGAGATGTGGCTCAATGGTTAAGCGCCTCTGGGTTCAATCCCTGGTACCAAAGGAAAATTAAGATGATTATCAACAATAAATGCAGGTATAAAAACCCCCAAACAAAATATAAGCAAATTGCACCCAGCAATATTTTAAAACACACACACACACACACACACACACACCCACCCCCCAGACAGGCTTCTCTCCAGGGAATTAATGAAGGTTGAATACTGAAAAATCTACCACCACAGTTACTGTAAAGAAGAAGAATCACAGGATAAAATAAAAAGATCATCCCCATTTAAAAAAAATTACTTCCAAAAATGTAAAGGCAAAAGCTTTACACTAGAAATACAAAGAAAACCAGATACTGGCTTCAGACTTCTAAAATAGACTCATGAAACTCATGGTTGGGACATGTTAAAAGTCAAGGGTTTTGATCATTAGGAGCCATGCTTTTTGAGACAAGGCAATCATAGGATTAGAGATTTCAAAATTTTCAGGTCTCAAGAAAACAGGGCCTAAATTTACACTATAAATTCTAAATGGAAAGAAAGTAGCTTCACCTGTGTCCCTGAGTAAGGGCCACATTTCCTGAGGAAGGAAGCTCCCTTCCCCACAATGACCACTAGGGGTGGTGAAAACCATCTCCAGATGCTGTGGGGAAAGGGACAGCGGTGCTACCAGTGTTCCCTTCCTAGGTGGAGGCCACAAAAAAAAAAAAAAAAAAAAAAAAAAGCAACATCCCTTGCCCATCCCTGTGGTCAGTCCAAAAATGGTGGCAGCAGCCATGTAAGACTGGTAACAGAAAAAACAATGAAAACAAGTTGATTCTTTGAAAAGATCACAAAATTGACAAACCCATAGCTAAATTCCCAAGAGAAAACCTCAAATTACCAAAATCAGGAATAAAAGATGGGTCATCACTTACCCTTTGCCAACAAATGGGACAATTTAGATTCAGTGGGAAAATTCACATAAAGACACAAATTACCAAAAGGGATGCATGAAGAAAGAAAACACCTGAATTGACTGATAACAAATAAAGACATTTAATTATGAATTGGAAATTTTCCAATAAAGAAGTTATAGTTAGGAGCAAGACATTTTGATGTGCTATTACATAGTAGGCTAACTAAATGATAATACTACATATTTCAAAAAGCTAGAAGAAAGGAATTTGAATGTTTCACTATAAAGAAATGATAAATATTTGAGAAGACAAGTATTTTTAACTTAATTTAAACACTGCATAATATTTACATGTATCAAAACCTCACATGATATCTTGTGAATATGCATAATTTTTGATTTTTATGTACCAGTATTAAAAATAAATTTAAACATTTTTTAAAAAAGAAAAGTCAGGTTTAGATGGCTTCATTGGTGAATTCTACAAAACATTTAAAGAAGAAATAATAACAAAAGTTAGACAAAGATATCATAATAAAAGAAAACCACAGATAATATATTTAATGAACTAAATAGGGAGAGAAGTGAATATGATGTACTATGTGAGAGTCATTATGATAAATAGATTTTTAATAATGTAGCAATAAGGTAAAGGGTGGAAAGTTATTGTATAGTCCTGTAATTGGTCTCAGTGTTTCTGTGAACCCATATTCCATGCTTTTCAGCAGCTCCCTGCCTTAGGTGGGACTGGATAGCCAGAGGGGCTACTCTTGTGTCTAGTTTTCTGTTATTCTACCCAGTGTTAAATTTCTAATTTCCCTCCCCCCAGGCACTTCAGGCTCTCATATAACCCCAGCAGTTTAGACTGAAATAAAATAGAGTCCCCTGGAATAGACATATGTGGTGAAGGAATGAGAGTAAAGAGGAGAAAAGAGAAATTGATAAAAGGATTTTAAGAGACCCAAAGCCTTCTGGGTAAATATGTGTCAACCTGTAGGAATCTAGAAGCCCTGAACCGAGACCAATAAATTAGCCATAAACAAGCAGAGCAAATAAGAAGGTCAGTACCATGGACAGAGTTGAGAGGAATGGGGTGTGACCTGCAATTATGGAGGCTGGCTCAAAGAAATTCCTTGCATTCATGCCATGTCTTCCAGATCCAACACTCCAAAGGTAGAAAGAATGAGAAGTTAAAACTCACAGAACAAGGTGATATGCCCACAGTGAGAAAGGGGTCACTACCTCAGGTATCCTGGCCATTCAGTGAATGTCCTGATAACTCCCAAGGAAGGGCTGAATGTTAGGAGGAAGAATGAAGACCCCTTCCAGAGAGACCCTGGGACTGAAATGAGTGACAGGACATTCTCTCTTTGGTGCAGTACCTCTAATGTGTGGGCGGGCCCAGGGTGTGGGGAGGCTCTCTTGCCTACAACCCCCAGGGGACACATCATTCAGAGCTTGTGGCAGCTGGTAGTGAGAGACACTTGGAGAAAAGATTGGGAGCATCTCTGATGACCTAGCCATAGCAAGAGAGAAGGCGTGAAGCTTCAATTTCTGTGTTTTCTCTCTGACTGCTTTAATTTTATTTTAATTATCATTTGACTATGATGTTCCCAAATGCGGTCTTTTTGCATTGATGCTACTTGATGTTTCTGTGGTTCTTGATTCTGTAGTTTGGTGTATTTCATTGATCCTGGATATTTTATTTATTCATTTATTTTTATGTGGTGCGGAGGACCAATCCCAGGGCTTCACATGAGCTAGGTGAACACTCTACTGCTGAGAAGAAATCACAAAGGAAATTAGGAAATACTTTTAACCAGGTAATAAGGTGAATACAACATACAAAGTATTCAGCAAATAAAAGAAAATGTAGTTTTTTAAAAAATGCACATATGAATAATTTTAAAATTATTATCTTGTTAAATATTTCTTCTGCTCCTTTCTCTCCTTTCATTCTTGGATTTTGAACATATCTTAGATTATTTGATGTTTGGGTTTTTCCATTCCTTTATTTTTCTTTCTTTGCTTCCAGTTTGATAATAACTTGTCTTTGAAGTCGTTGGGTGTTTTTGTTTGTGGTTTTGTTTTTTTTCTACTCTGTCTAGTTTTCTATTATTCTACCCAGTTTTAAATTTCTAATTTTTAGATATTTTATTTTTCAATTCTAGATTGTCCATTAGGTTCATTTTTAGAGTTCCCTTTAACAATTGAGATTCTCCAACTGTTCACCATTATCTCTATTTTTTCCCTGTAAATTATTTAAACACTAATATCAGCTGTTTGAAATTTTCTGTCCACTAATTTCAATATCAGAATCATCTGATAATCTGTTCTTGGTTATTTATAATTCTCTTATTTGGTGTTGCATTTTCCTCTTTTTAAAGTGTCTACTATTTTTTAAAAATTATCTGAGAAATTATAGATGACATATTGTAGGGACTTTATATTGCACTATTTTCCTCTAAAGAATACTGCATTTTAATCTGGTTAAATAACTCCATCAATTTGGATTCCAGAGTGAAGATTACATGGAAAGATTCCCAAGCTGATTTGCAATAGACATAGAGTATGAACCAGAAATAAACCTTTGTTGTACTAAGCTGCCAAGATTTTGAGTTTTGTTTTGTTTTGTTTTGTTTTTTCAACCACATTAAAATTCAGCTCATTTTAACCAACACATAGCATCTCTTGCCTTCTCTTGGATCTTTTGACATTCCACCTCTTCTCCTCAGGGCTCATTCAGTTGCTTGGAAACTCAGGGAGAAGTCAGAGGCTGGGGGCAGTAGAAGGTAGATGCAGTTTATTTGTCCACAGTTGCTGATGTCTGCTCTTTGTAGAATTGTTATTGTCCTACCAATGTCCCTCAAAACATGAGTTTTGCTACCCATTATTGTCACCTTCTATGATGGCCACACTCTTGCCTCTTGTCTGGGGCTGCACTGGGACTGTACTTCTATTAAAAGACCCTTACCTCACCTCCCAGGTATTCCAGACACAGCACCCTCTGCCTAGCACCCACTCCCCAAATTGCAAAGCAGGACCCCAAAGGCCACTAGACATTACAAAAAGCCTATAGACTTTAGAAACTTGTGAACTGAGTCAGGGAACTGGAATTTTTTCTCTGTAGTTGATCAGAACTGAGTTAGGCCTCAATTTAAAGAAAGACTCAGTGGAATAGAGCCATCATCAAGTTAGAACAGAGACAATAGGCAGAGCACAAGACACACCAATGCCCTTTTCTGGGAATAGAAGAGGCAGAGGAGTCCAAGTCCTTGAGTTTGAGTCATTTCAGACTAGATTAGACCTTTACAGGTGACAGAAGACACAATGTCTTTTCTTGCCAACCCTTAGGAGTTGATGATCTCAAAGTGGAACTGCAGGTAAGTTACTGCATCCATGAAGTGGCCCCATAAAAAAGCCTGAGTCTAACAGGAAAGGCATTGCCAGTGACATCGGATGATATAGATGGTGTTGAGCAGCATATGAATATGCATATGTGTGTGCACACACACACACACACACCTCAGTTATGCTGCTTAAGAGACACAGTTTAAATGTAATCACAAATACATTAAAATAATGAAAAAGATACACTATGAAGGGAGAGAATTGTGGCTCAGCAGTAGAGTGCTCACCTAGCACATGCAAAGCCCTGGGTTTGATCCTCCACACCACATAAAAATAAATAAATAAAATAAAGGTATTGTGTCCAACCACAACTAAAAAATAAATATTTTTTTCAAAAAAGATACACTATGAAATCACTAATCAAAAGAAAGTTGGTGTGTCTATATCAATGTCAATTTCAAGGTAAGAATTATAACAAAATCTCATAAATTGATATCCCATAAGTGATAAAAAGTTCATTTCATAAGGACATAACATTTTTAATGTGCATGAACCTAACAACAGACCTTTGAGATGCCTAAAGCTAAAGCTGACAGAACTCAAAGGAGAAATAAATAAATCCAGAATTTAAAGTTTAAAATTTGAAGTCATTTTTCAATAATTAATAAAATCCAAAAAAGTAAGTATGTGGAAAAAATTTTAAAAAATTATTAATTACTTCTATTGAAAATGACAGAATAACAATTATTTTCAAGTATAGGGGAATAGTCTTCTAAAACCAAACCTTGATAAATTCAAAAGATTGAATTCACACACAAAAAAATTCTTGGTCCCTAGTGGAATTATAATTTTAAAATACTCAGAAAATCCCCCCAAATATATGAAATTTATTTCAATTTATTTTCATGATGCTGAGGATCAAGCCCAGGGCCTTGTGTATGCTATGTTAGTGCTCTAACACTGAATTATGCTCCAAATTTGAACAACCCATTTCCAAAAAACCCACACATGAAAGAAGAAAGCAAAAAGGAAATTAGGAGATACTTTTAACCAGGTAATAAGGCAATTACAGCATACAAAGAATTCATCAAATAAAAGAAAATGTAGTTTTAAATGCACATATTAAAAAGTAGGAAAAGTTTAAGTCAATAAGCTATCAACACAAGAAACTTAGAAAAATAAGAAATTACACCTCCCAAAAATGAGAAGGAGATCTCATTGAGTCTGTAAGTTGCTCTGAGTATTGTGCATATTTTAACAATACCAATTCTTCTAATTAATAAATATGGAAGGTCTTCCCATTTTTGTGTGTCTTCTTCAATTTCTCTTTCATATTTGGAAGCTAAAAAAGTAAACTGAATATAAAATAGTAATTCTTAGAGTTGGGATATGGAATGTGAAGGAATAAAGGAGTGAAAAAAGGGTGATTGGATATGATCAGCACGTGCTATATGTATATGTGTTCTGATTACCAGTAAAATTAATCCACATTAATCAAAAATTTTAAAATAATAAAAAGAAAAGGAATAGCAATAAAATAGAAAAACTAATGGACAATAGTGAATTAAAGTGAACAAATCCAGTTCTACAAAAAAGATCAATAAAATTGGTTAGTGTACAACAGAGATATGAAAAATTGTGATCTATATGTGTAATATAAATTGTAATGCATTCTGCTGTCATATTTAATAAATTAAATATAAAAAATGAAAAATAATTGAATAAAATTGATTACCCTCCAGTTAGAAACATTAAAGGGAAAAAGATAAAATACAAATTGCCAATAATAGGAATAAGAAATCAATACAGATCCTATAGACATTTTTAAAGTAATTAAAGAATATTATTGACAACTTGATGTTCACAAATTCGATCGCTTAGATAAAATGAAAATTCCTTGAAATATGCAACATCAAAATTAACATAAGACCTGGGCATGGTGGCACATACCTGTAATCCCAGCTTACTTGGGAGGCTGAAGCAGGAGGATCACAAATTCAAAGCCAGCCAGCAACTTAGTCAGGCCCTAAGCAACTTAGTGAGAACCTGTCTCCAAATAAAATAGCAAAAAAAAAAAAAAGAAAAAGAAAAAAGAAATAGGGCTGGGGATGTGTTTTGAGTGCCCCTGAGTCCAATCCCCAATACCAAATAAATAAATAAATAGAGGGGAACTTTTGGGTTCAATATCTGGTACCAAAAATGAAAAAAGAAAAAAAAAGAAGAAAAGAAATATACAACACAAAGAATGGACTCACACATAAACTGTAGACTTTAATTAATCTTAATGTATCAATAATGGTTCATCAATTGTAACAAATGCACCCCTCTAAAGCAGGATGTCAAGAATAGGTATTGTGTGGAGGGAGAGGGAAAGGGATATAGGGCAACACCACTTTCTATACAGTTTTTCTGTACACTCAGAGAACACCAAGCAGGATAAATGCCAAAA
The DNA here is from genome assembly GCF_045843805.1 of Urocitellus parryii. Taxonomy (NCBI): domain Eukaryota; kingdom Metazoa; phylum Chordata; class Mammalia; order Rodentia; family Sciuridae; genus Urocitellus; species Urocitellus parryii. The sequence continues at coordinate 94,301,658 of NC_135532.1, read as the reverse complement.
AAATAAAAACAAACCCAAACAAAACAAAACAAAAATTCTACCTATCAGATTAAAACTGTAGAAAAATCAAAGAGAAAATCTTGAAAGAAATCAGAAGGGGAAAAAAAAAAACCTTATAAACCCAGGTGCAAAATATTACAACCTGATTCTCAGAAATCATGCAAGCAGCTGGGTGCAATGACTTGTAATCCCTGCGACTCAGGCAGCTGAAGCCATAGGATGGCAAGTTCAGGCTCAGCCTTAGCAATTTAGTTAGACTTTGTCTCAAACTAAAAAATAAAAAGAGTGCTGGGGCTGTGGCTAGCACATGTGCGACCCTGAGTTCCATCCTCAGCACCACATAAAAATGAGTGAATGGAATAAAGGTATTGTGTCAAACTACAACTAAAAATATATATTAAAAAATAAATAAAAAAGGGTGAGGATGTGGCTCAGTGGTAAAGTTCAATCCTTTATATCAAAACGGAAAGGAAGGAAAGAAGAGAAGAAAGAAAGGAATGGGGGAGGGGTAGTAAGGAAAGAAGAAACTATGCAAGCAAGAAAAGATCGGTATAGAGTGGTTCCATGGTAGAGCACTTGCCTAGCATGCACAAGGCCTTGGATTTAATCTCCACCACTGCAAAAAGAAAGAAGGAAAAGGAAGGGAAGAGGGAAAAAGAGAGAAGGGAAAGAGAGAGGGAGGAAGGATGAAAGGAAAAGAAGGAAGGGAAAAAAATCACCAACCTAGAAGTTTGTACCTTATAAAATTATCCCACTGGGGTGGTGGCTCAGTGATAGAATGCTTGCCTAGCGTGTGCGAGGTTCTGGGTTTGATCCTCGGCACCACATTCAAAATAAATAAATAAAATAAAGGTATAGTGTACAACTACAACTAAAAAAAAAAAAACACTTTTTTTTTAAAAATAAAAATTTCCTTTAAAGATTTGTTTTTCAGACAAACAAAAAGTCAAGGGATTTTTTGCTAGTGACCTGCCTTCCAAGAAATGTTAAAAGAAGTTATTCAGAGAGAAGGAAAATTGTATACATCAGAGACTCATATCTACATCAAGAAAGGAGGAACATTAAAGAATAAGTGAAGGTAAAATAAAAACTTTAGCTGTGTACTGGCCCAGTCTTGCATGTTCAGCTACTTGGGAGCCTGAGGTAGGAACACCAAGAGTTCTGGCCAGTTTGAGGCTAGCCTGGGCAACTGAGAGAGAGAGAGAGAGAGAGAGAGAGAGAGAGAGAGAGAGAGAGAAAAGAAAAAAGAAAAAAAAGACAATGCCACCTTAATTCTTTTTTTTTTTTTTTTGTACCAAGGATTGAACCCAGGGGCACCTAACCACTGAGCCACATTCCCAGCCCTTTTTATGTTTTATTTAGAGACAGGGTCTTGCTGAGTTGCTTAGGGCATTGCTTGAACTTGTAATCCTCCTTCCTCAGCCTCCTGAACTGCTGGGATTACAGGCATGCACCACTGCACCGAGCTAAACCACCTTAATTTGACTAATTCTTTATTTATTAAAATATATATATTTTTTGCAGATGGACACAATACCTTTGTTTTATTTTTATATAGTGCTGAGGATCAAACCCAGTGCCTTCCACATGCAAGGCAAGCACTCTACCACTGAGCTACAACCCCAGCCCCTTGATTAATTCTTAATCTAACAGACAATTGTTTGTTTAAAATAATAATAGTTACAATGTATTCAAAGATTATAGTTTATGTAGACATGAAACATTGAATGACAGCACTACAAGAGAGAGGAGGAAGAAATTCCTAATATTTTGTTATTATAAAGTACTTTGAACACCCATGTAGTGATATAGTTTTATTTAAAAGTAGAATGGGATTATTTGTAAAGATATATTGCAAATTCTAGGGCAACTACTTAAAATGTAAAAAAATTAAGTAAAGGATTACTGATATGGTAAGTAAGGTGTTAAAAATGTAATTGTATAAAATGCTCAATTAAAACACAAGGCAGAAAAAGAAGAAGACAAAAACAGGATAAAGAAGCAGGGAAACAAATAGAAAATAGTGATAAATATGGTAGATATTAATCCATCTATATCAGCAATCACTTAAGACATCAATGAACTAAACATAGCATTTAAAATAAACAGTGGATCACAAAATAAGACTCAACTATATGTTGTCTATAAGAAGCCCACTATAAAACAATGTAGATTAAAAGTAAAAGAATGAATAATTATGTCAAAATGAACCCCAAAATTATTTATAACTATAATGCATGAATAAAAAATTGGGGGGCTGGGATTGTGGATCAGCAGTTGAGCATTCACCTAGCACGTGCGAGGTCCTGGGTTCAATCCTCAGCACCACATAAAAAAAAATAATAAAAAAATAAAGATATTGTGTCCAACTACAACTAAAAAAATTTTTAAAAATAAAAATTTTAAGTAAAAGTATATAAACATACCACACTAACACTAATCAAAAAATATGGAATTAGCTATATTAATTTTAGAACAAAGATAATATTATGGATAGAGAAAAGTATTACATGATTATAATAGTGAATACTTCAAGAAAACAGATACAACAATCCTTAATATGTATGTGCCTAACAATGGAACATAAAAATACATGAGGCAAGCCAGGCAAGGTGGTCTAAACTTGTAATCCCAATGACTCAGAAAGCTGAGACAGTAGGATCGCAAGTAAGAGGCCAGCAATTTAGTGAGAGTGAGACCCTGTCTCAAAAAAAATAAAAAGGGCTGGGGATGTGACTCAGTGGTAAAGTGCCCCTGGGTTCAATCCCCAGTACTGCAAAATTAAATAAGGCAAAAACTGAGGGAACTGCAAGGAGAAATAGTTGAATCCACTATAACAGTTGAAGGCTTTAATGTCCCTTTATCAGAAATGGACAAAACCAGTAGGCAAAAAATCAGTAGGGGCATAGTTGAACTCTCTAAGACCACATATCAACTGGACATCATCAACTGGAAGTCTTAGCTAGAGCAATTTATCAAGAGGAAGAAAAGGTACTGAAATCAGAAAGGAAGAAGTAAAATTGTGCCAGGTGCTGTGATGCACACCTATAATCCCAGAAACTCAAAGACTGAGACAGAGTATTGCAAGTTTGAGGACAGCCTCAGCAATTTAGCAAGGCCCTAAGCAACTTAGCAAGACCCTGTCTCAAAATATAAAAATAAAAAGGATCAGAGATGTAGTTCACTGATAGAGTGGTGCCCCTGGGTTCAATCCCCAGTACCATAAAAACAAAACAAGAAGAATTTTCTCTCCTTGCAGGTGACAAGGTCTTATACATGAATTTTAAAAAAGGAAAAAAATCTTCACCAAAATATCATTTAGTTTACAAACAAATGCAGTAAAGTTGCAGGATCCAAAATCAACATACAAAAATCAATATATTATTTCTATATACTAACAGCAAACATCCCAAACATCCCCCCAAAATCAATGAACAATCCCATTTATAATAACATAAGAACAAAAATATTTAGAAAAAAATTACTGAAAAAGTAAAAGATCAATACACTGAAAACTAAAACACTGATGAAACAAATTGAAGATACAAATAAATTGAAAGATAAAGGAATTAATATTGTTGAAATGCCTATACTACCAGGCTGGAGCTGTGGCTCAGTGGTAGAGCACTTGCTTAGCATGTGTGAGGCACTGGGTTCGATCCTCAGCACCACATAAAGATAAATATAATAAAGGTATTGTGTCCATCTACGACTAAAAAAAAAAATGCCTATACTACCCAAAGTGATCCACACTTGCAATTGTTAGGCACATACATATTAAGGATTGTCGTAGCTGTTTTCTTGAAGTATTCACCATTATAATCATGTAATACCTTTCTCTATCAAAATTCTAATGACATTTTTCACCAAAATAGAAAAAAAATCCTAAAATTCTCATGGAACCACAAAGACTCCAAGTAGCCAAAGCAATTTTGAGCAAAAAACTCAAAGCTGGGAGCAGAAAAATGCCTGATTTTAAAATATACAAAGCAAGAATAACCAACATGGGAGGTCTGGGGTTGTGGCTCAGCGGTAGAGCTCTCACCTAAGCACGTGCGAGGTACTGGTTTTGATCCTCAGCACCACATAAAAATAGATAAATAAAACAAAATAATAACCAACATGGGGGTGGGTTGGAGTATGAAGGGACTTTGGATTGTGCAGAAGGGTGTGAGAGGAGGAGAGGCGTGTGGGGATAGGAAGGACAGTGGAATGAGATGGACATTATTACCCTATATACATGTATGATTACACTACCCATGTGATTCTATATCATGTTCAGCCAGAGGAAGAAGTTGTGCTCCATTTGTGTTCAATGTGTCTAAATACATTCTACTGTCATGTATAACTAATTAAACAAATTAAAAATTTTTTTTAAAATAACCAATACAGCACTGTGCTAGCATAAAAAAACACACCAACCAATGGAATAGAATAAAAATAAATCCACATATTTACATTAAACTGATCTTCAACAAAGTTGCCAAGAGCACATTATGGGAAAAGGACTATCTCTTCTATAAAGATGTATGGAAAACTCAATGTCTATATGCATAAGAATGAAATTGGATTCTTATCTTACATTATCACAAAAATCAACTCAAAATGGATTAAAGACTTAAACATCAGACTGGAACTATAAGACTATTAGAGTAAAACGTGAAAAAAAGCTTCTTAGCCAGGGAACTGTATACACACCTGTAGTCCTGGCTCCCAGCAAGGTAGGCAGGAGGATCAGTTGAGCTCCAAGGGCAACATAGTTAGACCCCATCTCCCAAGAAAAGAAAAAAGAAAGACATTGATCTGGCAATGATTTATAAAATATGATATCAAAAGCACACTATCAACAAGAACAAGCATAACCAATTGGAATTGCATCAAGTGAAAAAGTTCCTTCACAGCAAAGCAAACAATCAACAGAATAATTAGACAACCCACTGAAAGGGAAAAAAAAATACTTGTAATCCATAGATCTGATTGGGGGTTAATATTCAAAGTACGTAAGGAACCAATGAAATAGCAGAAAAGCAAAGAACCCAATGAAAAAAATTAACATGAATAGACATTTCTCAAATGAACACATACAAATGACTAACAGGTATATGAAAAGGTGCTCAACAACACTAATCATTAGGGGAATGCAAATGAAAACCACAATGAAGCATCTTCTCACACTTGTTAGAATGGCTATTATCATTAAGACAAATTAAGTGTTGAGGAGGATGTGGAGACTAGAGAATACCCACATACACTAGGAATGTAAATTGGTACAGCCATTATGGAAAACAGTATGGAGGTTCCTCCAAAAATTAAAAATAGAACAACCATCTATATGATTCATCGATTGCACTTCTTGATATATACACTAAGGAAAAATTAGAAAAGAAGTTTGCACAGCCATGTTTATTACAGCATTATTCACAACAACCCAGATATGGATTCAAACTAAGTGTCCATTGATAGATGGATGAATTTTAAAAGTGAGTTGTGTATATACAATGGCATATTATTCAGCTATAAAAAAAGGAAAGAAACTCTGTCACTTGATACAATATGAATAAACCTGGAGGACATTCATGCTAGGTGAAATAAACCAGGCAAATACTGCATAATCTCACCTGTAAGTGGAACCTAGAAAAGTCTAAACTCATGGAAATGGATAAAATTAAATGGTAGTTGCCAGGGCCTGGGAGTGGGAACAGGGATAAGGAAATGTTGAAAGTGTACAAAGTTTTAGATTGAATAAGTTCTGGAGATCTAGTGCACAGTAATAAAACACCATGACTGTATTAATAATAATCATATACTTGAAAATTGATGAAAGAACTTAAAAAGAAATCTCACTATACACACACACACACACACACACACACGATAATTATGTGGGGTGATGAAAATATACTTTAAATGGTAAATTTAACGTGTAATTTACCACAATTTTAAATACCAATTGCATTTCTAAAAATCTAGAAACAAACAGCTGAGAAATAAAATGATACTTAAAATGTCATTTCCAATAGCATCAAAAAATAAAATGCTGGGCTGAGGCTATATAGTTCAGTGGCAGAACACTTGCTTCTCATATGTGAGACACTGGATTTGATCCTTAGCACCACATTAAAATAAATAAAATACAGGTGTTCTGTCCATCAACAACTACAAAAAAATTATTTTTAAATAAATAAAATGTCTAAGGATAAACTTAACACAATAACTCCAAAACTCTTACAGTGAAAACTACAAAACAATGCTGAGAAATTAGAGACTGAAATCAATGAAAAAATATACCATATTTATGAACTGAATGGCAATATTTTTCTAAGATTACAATTTTCCACAAATTGATTTTTTTCCCACAGAACTGGAAAGGCTGATTTTAAAATTTATATTAAAATACAAAGAACCTAGAACAACCAAGACAATTATAATTTTTAAAAAAGCATAAAGTTGAAGGGCTTGCCCTCCCTAATCTCAAGATTCACTCTAAAGCTAAAGTAATCAAGACAGTGTGGTGTTCATTAGGATAAATAAATAAAATCCAGAAATAGAGCACCCTTATGCCAACTGACTTCAGGCAAGGGTGCCAATATATTTCAACACAGGAAAAGGGAATCTTTGCAACAAGCAATGTTGAAACAACTGAGTATCCATCTAGGTAAAAATTAATATTGATTCTTATCTCATACCACATACAAAAATTAATTCAAGAAAGATGAAAGACCTCAATGTAAAAACTAAATCTGTAAAATGTCTAGAAAAAAAATCAGTAGAGAAATGTTATCTGAAAACAGCAGAGTAGGTAGCTTCGGGGCCATCCCTCTATAGAGATGCTTAAATACAGTGCTTACCTTCCTCTCTTTGTTGAATATGGCCACAGTGAAAAAGAGACCCATGTACAGGCCACAATCCAGAGCCACATGCCCTGTGCATGAGGACCTCCATCTGCCTCAGTGAACCAGTCCTTCCATTTCCGGTGCAAAAAGGTTAACAACAGGTCAGACTCTCCTCAAATCCCATGAGATTGAAAGAATGTTTGCCTCTAAATGGAACTCCATCTTCTTTCTTAAACTTGAAGGATATTTCAGGGGAGGAAATATCTTTAGTGATGAAGAAATGTTTGGGAAGTTCAGTTTTTATTTCAGATTCATTTTCTTCAATTAGAGTCAAGTAAAATTAAATCTTCACTAAGAAAATAGACATATGGTATGATCCCATTTTTATGAAAGTATTTCTATCTCTCCTATCTGTAAAAATGCATAGAAATATGTCTAGCATGATGTACCAGAAATGTTAATGATGGTTATATTTGAATCATGAAACTTGAGGTAATACTTTTATTTTCTTTTTGTACTTTTCTGCAATGCTTAAACCATTTATAGGGAGCATACAACTGTTTTCACAGAAAGAATAATTTTATTTTATTTTTTTTAAAAAAAACCTAACATCTTGACAAGAGCCCTCAGGGTTTAAAGCTTTCATTTCCACTTTCTTCCTTTTGCTCCCACGACTCTCCCCCAGGCTCCTCATTTCTCTCTTCCCTCCCTTTTCATCCCTCAATTTTCTTCTTCCTCTGCATTCACCAGGTCCGGTTTTTCTCCTCCAAACTGAGAATATCCATCTCAGTGCTTAAAATCCACTAGCCCACAGGAGCAAGAAGGGTGGGTTCCTCTCCTTTTTCTGCTGGAATTGGGGTGCGGTCTTTCTAGAGGGTTTTGAGGCTCTCAGGGATTCCTCCTTTCCCCTTCCCTCCCATGAACCCTCACACCAGCAGAGGAGGCAAGAGCAGCTAGGGCAGAGTGGGGCAATGGAGAGGGAGCACTGGCCTGAATGCCACTCTGGGCAACTTTCACCCATGGGTTTCTGGGGAATCAAAAAACTTGAATCTTATTCTTGGCTCCATGTCATCCTCACTTTTTGTCCCCAGAACCTTTACCTAATACATCACCAACTTCCTCTTGGATATTAATATTCTGTCTCAGGGATCTGCACCTGGAAAGGGCTGAAATGTGGGAAGGCATCTCTCATCTGAGCTGCCCTTGTATTATACCCTCACCCCCATGCCAGGACTAGGGACAAGAAAAGAAAGAGGTCTGAACCATTCTCTTCCAAGCCATTGGAATTCATTGTTGAATAAAAGAGAGGCAGGCCCACACAGGCTGAGGTCTACCATGGAGTTTTAATAGAACCAATGGAAGGAATGGATGAAAGGATAGAAGTGGGACTGGGAGGGCCTTTGAACAAAGCCACAGGAGAAACACCCATGCCTCAATGTAAACTCTGGCTATTCAGTCAGAGCACCTGGTAGTTATGGTCATGAATGGGATTCTCCAGGGAGAATCCCAAATGCTTGGCATCTCTGATCCTCCGTCCCCAAAAGAAGCAGGGTTCTCCTTTGGGAACTCCAAGTCTAACATAAACAGCCCCAGCAGAAGCCCCAACACCCCTTCCTTTCCTAGGCAGAGGTGCCAGAACTTTCAGGGTCATGGATTGTGTGGCACTGGAGAGAAGGAAAACCAGACATTAGCCCAGGTCACCCATGACTGGAAGGAAAACTTGGGGTGGGGGGAGCTCGCAAACCCTGGTCTTTCCTTGCTTGTTGCCTACATTAGCAGGTGAAATATGAATGCCTAGTTAAATTTGAATGTCAGATAAACAAAAACTTTTCATATAAGATACATCCCAAATATTGTATAAGACATATCCATACCAAAAAAAAATTCCCTGTTTATGACCTTCAGAGTTAACTGAGGTATTCTGCATTTTGCCATTCTTGCATACCAGATATGGACTGAGGAGGAGAAGCCATTCCTACAATTTTTTTATTTCCATTTTTTTTGAATTATTAACCCAAATGTCCAGTCTCACCAGCTTGCAGAAGCAAATGAAGCCACTAGAAACAAAAAATGTCCCTGGCCTGCCCATCCTTCTGAGACACTGCAGACCCTTCTGAAGCTGCCATCTTCTTAGGGTTCAGTGCCCTGAGCCATGTGGCCTAGGCTGGGCCTTGGCTCCCTCTGCTGGTGATCTCCAAATAGAGAGTCCTGGAGGACTTCACCACAGTCCTGCAACCAGAAGCACTCCAGACTCTGACTTCCTGCCAGGCCCAGCAGTAGATGGCCTCTCCAAACTGCCCAGCTTCTGCCCTCCCTGCTTCATCTGCTCCCCTTTATGAGCTCTTCTTACCTTTGTATGTGCCAAATGATCACATGACATTCAGTCCCATGCTGCTTCTTGGTTCCCTCTTCACTCAGCCTGGCTCTGAGCTGACCTGGCTCCTCTAAGTACCAGGCAGGCTGCCATGGAAAAGATCACTGATCCCCAGAGATCACAGTCACTCCACACCATCCTGCCCTCACACCAGGTGTGCCTTGGCCAGCCTGTGGCGTCTCCTTTAAAATGAAGATGGTTTATTCATTTTCAACCTCCCCAAAGACAGGGCTGGGTTTGTCTTAGTGGCTTCCAAATCCTAACATCAGGAACAGATTACAGCGGCAAATACTAGCAGAATAAAGACTTGGGAGGCTGGGGAGAGGGGACAGGGCTTCTCTGGGTCAAGGATTAAGAGTGATTTTTTTTTTTTAAATAAAGACACTTTATTTACAGATAATACAAAATAAACCACAGGACAAACTACTTTTCAGAGACAGGGACAGCCCCCACAACCACCACCCTGCCCATCCTAGAGTAACATATAAAAAATTAAAAAGGCCCTAGAGGGGAGAGGCGCTGGGCTGGAAGCACCTTTGCTGATTAGGGATTGGGGCCTACGATCCTCAGTCACTCCCCCCACCCCCCCCACCCCGTGCCAGGGCACTCTCCCCTCTGAGCCCTGGGCCTGGCAAGCAGAGGACACAGCTACAAGGGCAGCTGGTGGCCATTGCAAAGGCCCCCTGGCCAAGGACACTGACTTCTGACTCTGAAGGGTTGGGAAAAGCAGGTGGGTAAGTGACTTTGGAGTGGGCATGGGGTGGGTATTATTGCGTTGCTCCAGCCAATTTCCTCCTGACCATGGACACTATCTACACTGGGTTCCAGGGAACAGCCATATCAGGGCAGAAGTGTAGGGTCTTCAAAGCGATGACGTTGTTGAGTCCACTACCTCACGGCCATTGCAAACAGTGGGGACAAACTGTGAGCCAGACCCTAGGGAAAGAAAACCAGAAGTTGGAGATGACCCTGAATCCTCCATAAAGAGTAGAAAGCAGGGAAAGTAGAGCTGTAGAGGGAAGCATGTCCCCCTGCCACCCTCTCATGTTCAGTGTCATCTTGAGGGCACCCCATCCCCCGACAAGGAATCTCAGCCATGGAGGAGTAGACCACACCTGAGGAGATGGGTTGGGAGGGGGAACTCAGGTAGGAAGGGGTGCTTATGATGCTGACCTTGGCCAGGGCTGGAGCTGGCCCTGGCGGCAGCACTGCCAAAGCGGCTGGTGGGTGCCCGATGACTAACCACATTCTTCTGCGGCTGGAAGAGGATGATGTGTAGCTTGGGTGCGAAGAGGCAGCCAAGTACCACAGAGCCACTGAGGCTGACTGACACGCACATGGTGGTGGTCTGTACCTGCAGGGGTTGAGTGGGGAAGCAGGCACAGGTCAAGGATGTCTGTCCCAAAGGCTGGGCCTGGCCCCTAGAACCCCCTTCCCAGGATGTGGGAGAGACAGTAAGCATCTACTGGACCTTGGTGGGCACAGTCCCAGCATCTGTCCTGGTAGACTGTTTGCCCAGGGATCCCAAAGTTCAGCTGTGGGGTTGAACATGCTGGGGTGCATGTATATATATGGTGCATGTATGCATATGTGGAGGAGCTGGTTTGTCCACCACTGCATATCTGAGTGTATGTATGTATGTGCAGTAGTGAGTATACAGGTCTGTGTGTGTACAAGTGTTTGGGGGTGTAGGATGTATGGGTATGGACTGTGTATAGGGAGGGAACTGTGTGTGTGTGTGCCAGGATGTGTAAAAAAATGTGCATGCATGTGTCTGTATGTATATGTGCTGGTATATGTATTTGTGCATGCATGGTTGACTATTGTGTATATGTATGCCCTGGGTGAGTCCTTAACTATGATTGGCATGAAAATGCAAATTATATGCACATTCTGGCTAAGTCAAAGCAGATTTCCTCTCAACCCTAGCCTCCAGGTGGTGGCCCAGCAGTTGCAAGCAGAGCAGCCAAGCCCAGAGATCCCTGGGCCCCAGCACTGCACCACCACACTTCTGTCCTGGGGAAAGAACCTTTGTCAGGATGTTTGCCACAATTTTCCTGCTCCTTTAATTGTTAAGATTGTCGGTTCAGACCCTACACTGCATTCTCAAGCTAAGTGACCTCGGGCACAGGGTTGACTTTCCAAGGCCCTGTTTCTTTGTCAGTAAAATGGGAGAGCCATGGAGCTTACTCCAGAGTCATGAGGATTAACCAAGATGATTCTCTTGTCAGAGGCCAGCTCACCTGTTCTCCTCTGAGAGGCCTTTTCTGTTCACCCCATTTAAAGTATCCATTGCCCCTTGGAGCTGAGGATACCCACTGAGACAGTGTCAGATGAAACCAAATTTGTTTGGAAGCCACCAACTGGAATATAGCTTTCATCTGATTTAACCTTTGTCAACCCTACCTCTCCTCCCCCTACCTTCTTTGCTTCATCTTTCACCTGTAGACCTCCTCTCTAGTCAAACCCTTAAACCCCTGGAACATATTTCTGCACCCCATCTCCTGCCAGTTTAGGAATGACATTGGAATTCTGATATCTCTCTTTTTTTTTTTTCTTTTTGGTATCAGGGATTGAACCCAGGGGTGTTTAGCCATCGAGTCACATCCCCAGCCATACATGTTTATATTTAGAGCCATATATATTTTATTAGAGACAGGGTCTTGCTGAGTTGCTTTAGGAACTGACTTAGTTGCTGAGACTGGCTTTGAACTCATGATCCTCTTGCCTCAACCTTTCAAGCCAATGGGATTACAGGCGTGTACCACCAAGCCTGGTTGACATCTCTTCTAACTCAAACTTGAGTTCTGCACTTTTCTGCCCAGTCCCTACTCATCCCTTTCACCTCCCTGTAGGGTCCACACAAGCTGTGGGTCCCTAAGTGAACATATAAGCTCTTGGAGCATCAATTATCAGGAGATGAAATGAAATACCAGGAAACCAAGAGTCCAGCATCCCATCCCCTCCCACCTCTGCAGCAGGCAGCTCACCCGATAGTCACTGGAGGTGACATAGAAGATGGGCAGGAATGCCAGCCAGATGATGCACGTGGTGTACATGGTGAAGCCAATGAACTTGGCCTCATTGAAATTTTCGGGGCACTTGCGGGTCTTGAAGGCATAGAGCGTGCAGAGTGCGATGAGGAGCACGTTGTATGCCAGAGAGCCCAGCATGCTTGCATCACGGTGGTTACAGCGCAGTGTCACCACCTCCCGCCGTTCAGGGGCTGTCTCTTTGCCTGTGCCCGGTGCCTCCACCACCAGCCAGGCAGCCACAATGAGCAGCTGGCCTGAGATAAGTGCCAGGCAGATGGCGACTTGTGAGGCAGGACTGATAAAGCGTGGTCGCTGGGCCCCCTCCCGGGCCCCACCGAAGATACGCGCAATGCGGTTAGTCTTCGTGAGCAGGGCTGAGTAGCAGACAGAGAAGGCAGTGCCCAAACCAAGGCGCCGTAAGGTGCACACAGCCGTGGATGGCTTGGCAATGAAGATGAAGGTCATGCAGTAGCAGAGGAAAACACCACCCAGCAGAATGTAGCAGAGCTCCCGACCCGAGGCCTTGACTACAGGAGTGGCATTGTGCCGTACAAAGACACCCAGCACAAAGAGGGTGGCCAGGGCACCGAGACAGGCGATGGTGACAGGTCCCACTGCCCAAGCATCACCCCAGCGAATGTACTCCTGGGGCAGCTCAAAGCAGCCAGTCAGGCTGGCATTCGGCCAGTAGCCCAGACCGCAGTCAGCACAGGTGAACTCATCCAACCGGTACTCATAGGGCTGGCAGGGGATACAGAGCCAGCAGCAAACTTCACCTGGCTGCACACTCTTCACCTCGTTCTGAAGGCAGGGCTCACTGCAGCGAGAGGCAGGCAGGGGTCCAGCAGAAGGTGAGGCCCATGGGATGAGGCTGGTGTCCAGAGTCAGGCCTTCTGCCCAATATCCCACCTTCTGGTAACGATAGTGCCCATTGCCTGCCCGCAGATAGGTAAAGATGTTGTAGCGGCCAATACCATCACCAAAGCCGTCAAAGCGGACCTCATTGTGAGTTTCAGCTGGGCGGAAGGGGGCTGAGATGGGGGAGGGAAGGAAGAAAAGGTTGGATCAGTGGGTTACCCTAATGGAAACTCAACCCTCACCTTCAAATGGATCCAATCCCAAAGCTAAGGCCATCAGTAGCTCTTCCAATCCTCACCCCAATACTAAAGCCCATCTTAACCCTAGTCATTTTTCTAGGAGGTTACAACAAATTCTAACCCCTAAATTCTAGCATCAAACCTCAGTCTTCACCAATCCTAAACTCCAAAGGTAACCCCAGCCTTAAAGCCAAGTGATTTCCACAAATCTAATGCCTATTCCAATCCCCAACCATGACTTGCCAAATCCAACCATAGACCTAGTCTCTAACACCTTCCAACCTCCAGGCCCCAAACCCCAACTTTATCACAACACAGCTCCATCCTCAAACTTAACACAGAGAACCCAAAGCTAAGTCCAGCCTCAGATGCAATCCAGGTCCCACTAATCCTAACAATAACCTCAGCTCCATCCCCCACCAGCCCTAACACTGATTCCAGTACAAACAGAATCACAATCTCAGTGTCACCTTCAACCAGTTCCCTTCACAGAATGGTCACTGCCACTCTCCACCCCCACTTCATCCCCTGTGAACCTCACATGGCTCAGCCAGGCTCAGGAGTCAGGACTACACCTTCCCTGATCCCAGTGAGAAATCAGAGTTCAAGAAAACATTCTTAAGTCTCCATGAGTGAATGGTTCAGCCTGTAATTCAAACCCAAGATCCTCCAAACTCTTACTTTTTCCAGTCAGTGTCAAAGTTCTCAAAATCCATTTCTAGCCCAACCATAATTCTATCCAAGCCCAGTAGACTGAATATAGCCTTCCTCTAACATCCACTCAATCAGAGCCCACATTCCAACTCTAACCTCAATTCTCATTCTATCACAACTCTGAACGTCAATCTTATTGAAATTATAGTTGACACAGGTTCCATAGCTGCAGAGTCAACCAACCCAGAATCAAAATAACAATTTTTAAAATCAATTAGTTCTATGAGGGTTGCATCTATACCTAACATGCACAGGCTTTTTGTTGTTGTTGTTATTATTCCTTCAACAATACAGTATAACAAATATTTACATAGCATTTACATTGCATTTAGTATTATAAGATATTTTAAAGTATACAGGAAGACAGATATAGGTTATATGAAAATACTACACAATTTTATATAAGGGATAAACAACCTCAGACTTTGGTGTCCATAGAGAGCCTAGAAACATGGATACTGAGGATGACTGTACTCTTTGTCTTAACCCTGCGCCAGTGCTTCCAAGCTATGTCAGTTCTGGCAGCCTCTCTCACTGCTCCCAGAATGAGTCTTTCTGAAACCTAGTGATGACTCTAAATGATTCTCATTGTTCTTAAAACAAGCATTTAAACTTTTGATTTGAAGACACCAGGACCACTTTAGATGGCAAATAAAGATTAGGAATAGAAGTTTTCCCTAAATAGAATGTCATTTCAATGCTTGCCCTCAATCTAGTCTGATTCAGACTCTCTCACAGCTATCTAAGAATGGATTTGGAATCCCTTGGTTTCCACCCCAAGCAAGATAAGAAGTCAGGAGACAGGGCACCCCAAGCAAGATAAGAAGTCAGGAGACAGGGCAAGAACCGAGCAGGAGCCAAAGACCTTCAAAGTAGCAAGAACAGGCCAGAGGTCTCCTATCTCGAAGGGTCTCTCAGGAAGTTGAACCTCAGCAAGCCAGGTGTGACAGCACACACCTGTAACCCCAACTACTTGAGAGGCTGAGTTAGGAGGACCACAAATTATTAGAGGCCAGCTGGGGCAATTTAGCGATACCATATCTAAAACTAAACAATAAAAAGGGCTGGGGTTGTATCTCAGTGGTAGACCGCTTGCCCAGCATGTATGAGGCCCTGGGTTCAATTCCCAGTGCTACAAAAAGAATAGAAGCAAAACCTCAGCCCAGGCTCCAGTTCTAGTCCCCTCTGCCTAGTAGTCCTTGTCCTGGCTCTGACACCAGCCCCCTGGAAGAGTTCTCTGCTTGTGCTATGCTATGTTTCCTTAGCTAAGTAATAGAACATGAAAATCTGTTTTCCCTCTTCCTCTAAGAGAGTCAGCAAGCTGATGGACACTAGCCAGCACTATTACCATCAAACTTGACATTGAGTACGAAGTCCTTGTAGAGGCGGCGCCCGTTGACAGGACGCATTGCATCGCATAGATGGGTGGTGTTGGGGCAGAGGGCACGGTGCATGTTGTGCAGTGCGTGGGCCATGGCATACACTGCATTGACCACAAACATAATCTTGGACTCCTGCTCAAAGGGCACGGCCCTCAGAGAGTGGGCTGCACAGTCTCTCTGCCGGAAGCTGCAGCGAAACCTCTGCTCCCAGAACTCACGGAACCAGGGGTTCCGGCTGTTGTTCCAGGGGTCCAGGTTCTGGAAGTAGGAGGCAAAGTCACTGATAGGGTAAGAGGCCAACTCGATGGTGATGGCACCCTCAGCAGCCCCCTCGCTGCCTGCCACCACACTCTCCAGGGCCCCCCAGCCATCACTGGCCACCCAGGTAAAGCTGGCATTGAGGCGCTGGGTGGCAGCAAGCAGCTCCCGAGCATCCTCAGAACGGGTGAACAGGACAGCCACACGGGCACTGGGCTTCTGCAGCAGTGCACGCACCACACCCTCAAAGGCTGCACGGCTCATGGCACGGCCCACCTTCTCTGAGGTAGCCACACAGATATTGCGAGCACGAGCCTCTAGCTCAAAGGCCTCAATGCCTGTCTCGCCATAGTCACCCTCGGATGCCACAGTGGATACATAGGTCCAGTTGAAGAAGCGGAGAATTTCAGCCATGGCCTTGGCTTGGAAAAAGTCAGGGGGCACTGTGCGTGCAAAGTAGTCATAGCGGGACTTGTCACTCAACTTGGCACTGGTGGAAGCATAGCTGATCTGTGGGATTTGAAATAGCCGCAGAAGGTTGGCCACCTGGGAAGCAGGGTAAAGAAGGCAAAGATAAGAGAACAGATCAAATGAACACTAGAAACAGGGCAATCCCCACATCTAGCACTTAAGCATCCATGCAGGATAGCCCTGAAGTTTCCCTTTCTCAAAAGGCCAAATCTTAATTTTTGTATGTGTGTGCGATACTGGGGATTGAACCAGGATGCTTTACCACCAAACTACATCTCCAGTCCTTTTCATTTTTTGAGACGGGGTATCATTAGGTTGCTGAAGCTGGCCTCAAACTTGCTGCCTCAGTCCCAGAGTCCAAGTTCCTGGAATTACAGAGGGGCACCTAAAATCAAATCTTAATTTGATGTGTCTTCAACCTAGGAGTGGGAAGTTTCTGCCCCTTCCCAAGGGCTGAGGGAGAAGATCCAGGGCTAAGGCCCCAGGGTCCTGAATCACACCTCAACCAGATGCAAGGCAGGGGACTAAGAAAGGTTGACATTTAGCTGCACACTGAGCCTCAGTTTCTTATCCTTTCAAGACAGCTGGGCACATAAAAATGATACTGCACAGACACTACAGCTCCTGGCATATGGAAGCTGATAGGGATATGGGCAAGAGAGAAGAGACGGGAATGCTAATGTGTGGTCCCTGCTACAGAAGGCTGGCAGCCTAGGATGGGAAGCAGGTAACCCAGCTCCTGGAAATAAATTCATGGGCCCTTGACAAAAACTATGTAAAGGAGCAGGGCTGAGAAAGCACCTCAGAGGCCCCTAATGAAGACATCAACAGGTGGGAGGATGCCCACCCACCCCTGTCCCCAGTCAGGGCTGCAGATACAGATGCTGGCACAGTCACCTTTGATCACAACTGCCATCCAGTTACTCCCAGTAGTTGGGACTAGCAGGACCACTCAATGGTTCCTGCCTCTGCTTCATTTCTCTTAAACAAGCATTCCAGGTCAGGGGTCTAATAGCAATGCTCTCTGCTGGTCTCCTAAAGGAAGCTGAGGTCCTAGCCAAGGCCCCCATATGGTCCCCAGCCAGGGCCCCAGTTCTGGCCTCATCTTCCAACAGCCTACACAGGGCACTTGCAAGTGAGGATCTGGGCAAGAGGTTGGACGCAGTCAAGGAGCAAGAGAATCCCACCTGGGTCAAATCAACCAGGTGTGCCCAGGAGACAGCCCAGGAAGCAGCAAAGGGAAGTTAGCTGGGCCAGCAACCTCTGCTGAAGCCCAGCAACACAACAATACACCTTGTGCTGGCCCCTTGTGAGAGGACAGGGCAGGGGCAGGGGTGAGGAATATTTCCTCATATTACCTCCTCAAATCCTTCACCTCCAAAGACCCTAGGGTACCTTATCCCTTATTTCCACACACATTGTTTTTCTTCCTCCTGGTTACCCATCTTAATTCTTTCCTCTCGCTTCTCCTGGGTTCTATCTGCCTACCTTGCTCTAATCCAGAAAGAGATGGTCTTGAAAAATTGGGCTAAGAGCATTGACTTTGCATCTCCCCTTTGCCACAACTTGGCTTGTGACACCTCCTCTCTCTCTGCCTGTTTACTCATCTATAAAATTGGTTAATAACAATAGCAGTTAAGATTTTTTTGTGCCCTCATGACTTTCCAGGACCTCGGATACATACTTTGCTCATTAAATTTTCACTAGAAACCTAAAAGTAGAAAATATTTTGAATCCAATTGTGTGTGTATGTATTTTGGTACTGGAAATTGGGAATTGAACCCAGGGCTTCCCACATGCTAGGCACTACCACCGAACATCATCCTCAGCACCTTTTATTTTGAAACAGGGTCTCACTAAATTGCCCGGGGTGGCCTCAAATTTGCCATCTTCCTGCCTACACCTCCCAAGTTGCTGGGATTATGGGCATGTCCACCACACCCAGCTATAAATTCCATTTTATGAGAAAACTAAGACACGGGGGGAAAAAAAACCTATTTAGAGTCATGTAAGTTAGCATGTGGGAGAGCCAGAGTTTAAACCCAGAAACTGACTCCAGAGGTCTGGCCTCTCAGGTTGTTTAACATCATCACAGTGTGTGTGTGTGTGTGTGTGTGTGTGTGTGTATGTTTAGTGTGTGGTGTTTCCCTTTTCTTTTTTTTTTTTTTTCCTTAGGGGAGTTTCTCTTACACAATCTCTAGAAATCAACCCTATTATGTGACAGAGCATTCTTTTAGTCTTCTATAAAAAGCTACTTAAAAGAAGCTGGTCCCCCCTTTCCATGCAGGGCAGTACTGGAGCCTCTGCTCAGCAGGAATTCTAGGTCACCACCTCCAGCCTCCCTCCCCAGCCCTCATTTGGGTGGCTTCCACATACCTGGATGGATACGTCACTGTAGGAGCCGCCAATGACACCAGTGATGGCAGTGGGAGCATCACCGTGGGTGGCATAAGAGCCGTCAGGGCAGATATGGCGAGAGCCATCAGCACCTCTGCTGAGAGAGGCACGTACAAAGTCCAGTGCCTGCTCCAGGGCATATGTGTCCTTGGAACAGCTGTCAAGGATGTGCGCACCCAGGCGCACCCCAGGCAGCAGGTGGGGGTCGTGGTTGATACGGTCCAGTGCGAAAAGCATGGCCTCCAGGCGCTGGATGCCACGATGCTCATTGACAGGACCACACTCCTCAGCTGGGCCACCCTTCTGGTGCACCGGGAACAGCCCACCCAGCACCAGGTCCCCCTCCAGGGTCAGCACCTTCTTGGCCGGGCCCTCAGCCACAGCACCCGACAGCAGCAGCAGTGCCAGGAGCCCAAGCAGCGATCCCATGGCTCCAAAGGGGATGGATAGGTCCAGCAGACGCTGGTCTCCAGGGGATTAGGATAGAAGCAGCAAAGGCAAAGAGAGGAGGAGAAAGGGACAGGAAAGGACAGACAGGAAGAGAGATGAGAAGGGACCCAGCTCCTGCAGAGAAATAGAGAGACAAACAGAAAGGGAAAAGTGGAACCTAAAAGTGGCTGCCTCTTTTTTTCCCCAGCTTCCCCTTCTGACTCTGTCCCTCCTCGCATCCAATTCCCAGGGACTCAAAGGTCATGGGGAGAGTGGTGTAACTAACTAGGCTGAGAAGCTCCTGGGATACCTCCCTGAGTCTCTCACTCAACCCTGCTCTGATTTGGGCTAGATAAGGGACCTGTACACCTACCAAGCTCAGCATAAGGGGAAAAGAGACAGGGAGTAGAGGCCCAGAAAGAAGACAGAAGAACCCAACCCATGCCAAGCCCTCTATAAATTAAAGGGTGTCTGTCCAAGACTCTACACAAACCTCACAAGATCTCAAGGTCAGTACCTTTTCAGCAGAGGCCATGTCAAAGTTACAAACTCAGGGAAACAGTCCCTGTCCTGAGCCTCAGATTTTCAGAGAGGGGACCCTGCTGTCTGAAGACCTACCAGGGAAGAGTCTCCAAGTGATAATCTCCAATCCTAGGAAGACCCCATAACGTGACAGAGTATTCTCTTAGTCTTCTATAAAAAGCTACTTAAAAGAAGCTGCTGGTCCCCTTTTCCATGCAGGGCAGTACTGGAGCCTCTGCTTGGCAGGAATTCTAGGACACCACCTCCAGCCTCCCTCCCCAGGCCTCATTTGGGTGCCTCCACATACCTGGATAAATACCCAAGGGTGCTAGCATTTGGTTCTTAAAAGACCATCTCTACAGTTACCTGACTGAGAAAGAAATGGAGACCATAGGCCCTGAATGAGACTCCCCAGGGAAGGCACCAAAGCGGCCATGGGTCCTGTATAAGCAGGACAAGTACATATGAAAGTACATGTGTCATAGGTTGGGGGACAATTCATCTGGTCAGAATCTCTAGTGCTGAGGATGAGTTCTGAACTCTAGCTCTATGTAAGATACTGTTTGAGACTTTCTGCCTCTGTTTTCTTTTTACTTCAAATACAGCAGAGAAAGTCACCATTTCCAGACCTCCCCATTCTCAGTCTCAGGGGCTTGTCCATCCTGAGGCTAGCCTTTAGACACCCCCTTTCTCTGTCTTCCACTCTACATCCTATCATCTATACCCCAGTAGCCTTCCCAAACACCCACCCCACACAGGCTCCTACAATCATGCTGGCTTAAAAAGGCTGGGGGAGGTATATAAATCTTTCCTCAGAACAGGAAAGGAAACTAAGGCTGAAGCAGACAGCAACTAGTTCATGGATCTCATGTCCTGGCTATACAGACTGGAGCTTCTCACTTTGTCCCCTCATTTCCCCAGAGCCAAATCTCCCACTGGTACTGGGACAAGGGGATTGGGATCCCATGGGAACCGGAAAGAATCAGTTCAACCAGGCAAACAGGAGAGAAGCCGGGATGAAGACCAACACTCATGGAAAGGAACGCAAATAATGGTTCAGCACAGGGGAGGCCCAGATGGAACACCAGAGGCAGGAAGGGGACAGAACCCCGGAATCGGGTAGCCAGGGGGCCAGGGCCACAAATCCGATCAGGGGGCAAGAGAGTCCAGAAAGGCTGAGACAAAAGACGGAGGCACAGACAGAAAGAAGAATCAGAGGACATTGGAACAGGAGGAATGAACCGAGGAGCGGGACGCAGGGCGTGCGTTTTATGGGAAGAAAGGCGGGACGCCCTGGGCTGTCTTCCCGCTTCCCAAAGCTCCCAGAGAGCAGGTCTGTACGCCCCGGCCTGGGTGCCCCAGAACTCGAGGACCCGGGGGCGCCGGGACGTGGGGTCAGGACTAAAAAGGTCTGCAGCGGCCGCGGTACTACAGGCTCACCCTACCTGGCGCGCCCAGCTCCAGCACGTAGAGAATCGGAGTGGAGCAAGGGGCGCAGGGCTCCCAGCTCCACCTCGCTACCTCGCTCGCTCGCTGGTTCTGCGCTCTCCGCCAGCTCACCCTGCCGCTTTCAATCGCGGCCCGCCCCGCCCCCGGCCCCGGCCCGCCCCCAGTCCCTCCTCCGTCCTCCCCACTCTAGGTATCCCCCTCCCAATCTGGCTTCCGCCTCCTTTCGGACACCTCCAGGACTCCTTGCCCAAAGCCTTCCGCGACTCTGGCTCCTCGCGGGACCAGGAGCTGTCCGCCGCGTGGTGCTGAATCCCCTCGTGCTCCCGCTGTGCTGGAGTAGGTGCCTCTCTACCCCCACCACCTCGTAGTCAGACTGCGTCCCAGAGAGCGGTGGGTACAGGGTATGGGGTACTGGGTTGGGAAGGTCACTGAGGCTGGAGAATGAGCACGCTGATACGCTGATACGGTTTCCCATGTGTAAGAGAGGAGGAGTTAGCCCTAGGGTTGTCAGCGGACAGTGGGGGACAGGTAAAAGGGCACGTGTGAGGTAGGTGGAGCGCTTGGCCTGTTGCCGCAAGTCTGTCCCTGTCCTCACATCCATTCTTTCTATCCAGCGACTGCAGCTGAGACCACATACCAGGCTCCATGTCAGAGCAGGCCTGAATAACTAAGAGGAAGACAAGTGGGGAGGGGCAGGTCAGAGGATGGGGCCACCCCTTCCTTCCTGCAGATGACCTTTACAGCTGCTACCCCTCCCCTCCACTTCTATGCACAAAGGGCATTTATGGCTAAGAGATACTGTGGGGGGCGGGGCCTTCAGGACCAGGGACTAAGGTCAACCCTGAGGAATCTGCTAGGGCTAGCAGGGGGATCTGCGAGGGGAGGGGGCTGAGGAAAGACTTCTGGAACTGGCTGCGTAGGAGGAAGCCAGAGCTGGAGCCCAAGCAGAGGGAGGACAGCTCTAAGAAGATGCTCTTGACTCTTCCCTCCCCCAGCAGGATGGGGAAGGATGCCCCTGGGTAGGGGTGGTGGATAAGTTGTAGTGCCTGGCTATGCTGAAGGATTTGGGGAAAAGGCTGTACCTAGATCTAGGTCCAGAGCCTGTGTTATCTACCCCAAACATGTACATACATTAACAAGTTCTAAGGGACACGCAACCCTACACACACCTTTGGCAACTGCCCTTTCTTCCACAGGTGTCAGTGGAAGTAAGGTCAGCTATGTGCTGATGAAAATGTCTACCCAGGTCCCTTAAGCACACCCCCACCCCCACAATATGTATGTATGGCATATAGGAGGGGATCACAAGAACAACTATTTCCCTGCACACCCAAACCTAATGCCCCACTGCTCTGGAAATAACACAGATTTGAAAGAAAACAGACATCAAACCCAAACCCAAATGCAAATGAGATCACTAATGGGCAGTGGGATAAGGGTTCAGAGCTGTCAGAAGAAGCTGGAGAGACAGACATGCTGTCTTCCAGCTCTGGCTCTGCCACCGGCTGCCTTTACCCTCTAGCTGGCTCCGAGAGACTGCTCCCTGGGGTAAGTAAGCAATGGGCTGGGTTCATGTAGCAGAGAAGCTGACAGCAGGAGGGTACTAAGGTAAAAGAAACTGCACAGCAATCCCAGCCACACATCCAGGCAACTCACCAAAAGAGCCCCACAAAAGACAAAGGACTTTATACAGATATGGCTACAAACAGCAGCCCAAGAAGTCCATCACATGGCCTTCAGCAAGTGAGCTGTACTGTCCCACTGCAGCACAGACACATGGTAACACACAGCTGTGTGGCCACCACTTCCAACTGGATACATATACATAGCCTTACACACACAACTGTACAAGTGGACCTGGCCGCACACGTAACTGTAAAGGTCAGTGCAGCCATAATATAAAGCTGTATATGTAGATAATATCCAAAAGCAAATGCAATGCTCCCACACAGTACTAGTGGACACAGCTACATATATACACAATGACATAGCCACACACATAGCCTTAGCAGGACATACATATGGACACATACAAATAGCTATGCACATAGATATGCCCACAAACATAGTTGTAATAAGAGCTTACAGTTGCACTAATCCACAGCTTTATACAATGATACATAATAAAACATATAGCTTTACACATGAACACATAACCATGCATGCACAGATGAACACACATAGCCACATAGAGAGAACTGTATATAGACTAAGCCCCCCAAAGATGCTTCCAGCCAGCTAGCCTCACACATGCCTATAATGCAACCACATACTGGTAAACACACAAAACAAAGCACCACACACACATAGCTACATAGTCATCCATACATATACAGTCATGCCCAGCCACAATCACATCCTTTTTGATGCTTACTTGGGCACAGCCTCACCCAGGAACACCACCATGTTCATGTCCATGAACATACCCAGGTTCAAAGGCACTGGCAGTCACAGCAGGGACAGCCTCACCTGCTGGGAAGGTCCCAGCATGAGCACAGGCACACTCAAGACAGACACAAAGGCCTCCTTTGGAAGCAAACAAAGGCAGAATTCAAGCTCTCCAATCTGGAGCCCTGAAGGACTCTCTGCTTGGCTCTCACACCCCTTGTTCTGCTCTTTAGCAGCCTGGGAAGCTCCTAGGGCTATTGCAATGCAGGGGTGACTGTCCTCTGGGGCCACAGAGCAAGGAGTGAAAACCTTCAATATTCTCCTCACCAACTCCAGGGTTCTTTCCTCTTGGGTTTGGGAAGCTCCTGCCTACTCCTAGCCTATCTCCCCAATATAGAACTAACAAACACACAGTCCAAATACAGGTGAAACAAGAAAATCATTTGCTTTATTTTGGGTTCTGGAAGCGCTCTAATATGAATCTGAAAAAAGACAACAGGGGTGGCAGCCCAAGAGTCTGGTGCAGGTAACAGTCCCTATCTCCTCTGGCCCTGGGAATCAAAAGGGCAGTGAGGAGAAGGCATAACTAGAGGCCTGGGGTAGAAGTCAGGTCCCCCAGGCATCCCCAGCCATAGTCTGGGCTGGAGAGGTGAAGAAGGAAGAGGGTTGGACAATCTGCTCAGTTCCTTAGCAACAGTACCCACAGGAGGGTGCAGGATGCAAGTTACTCCTCATCTTTCTCAGGGGTAGTAGGCTCCCGGAACAGACCCAGAGGCTTGGCCTCAGGGCCCAATCGTGGTTCCCCCAAGGGCCCCTCGCCCTCCAGATCCAGCTCCTCAAAGGATGAGCCACTGGCACCGGACTCGCTGTAGCTGTGCTCACTCCGGTTATCACCATCATCCCAGCCACGGCTGCTTGCCCCAGGGGACAGCGTGATGGCTGAAGTCTCCCGGCTGCCAGGGCCCACCTCCAGGCTTACAGAACTCATGTCACTCATTGTGTCAGCTCCTAGGGCCAGGACAAGGGAGCATAGATTAGCCAAGACCACCACCATCCCCCACAACTCACTTCTCTAGGGACAGGGGCAGGGACTTGCACCAGCTCAGCAACTCAGTGTGCACAGTCCCCTCGTAAATTATATAGCCATCCTGGCTCAGGAGGCCCATTCTAGCTGCCCTCTGCCCTAACTGGGGCTGTACTGACAAGACTAAGGGAGAGAGAAGGGAGGGAGGGAATGGGAGAGGGGAGCAGCTGGCTATTTACTCCTCTCCTTTCCCTGAATTAGCCTCAGCTCCCTGCACTCCCACAAAGCCTGCTACCCTCCACCCCTTCATCCATTAAGAGCCACTCAGCCCTAGGGTGAAGAACTGAGTATAGAACAAAGAGACCCAAGTATTATCCCCTTCACCTCTCATTTCAGGTCTGGAGAGAAGTTTGTCCAGTCGGCTACAGAACACTGCCCATAAGGCAAGAGGATGGAAGAATGGACCAAGAGGTCTACTCTCCAGCCTCCACCCCCATGCAGGCCTCCCCAAGGAGCAGCTGTAACCAAGAAATCAGCTGGCCCCTACCCCTGGCCTCACTGCATCCCCACTTGAGAAGGCTAAGTGATATGGATAGAAAAATCTTGAGAAACACATTGCAAAGAAGGAGGGTGCAGGGATAAAGCTTATTTAAGGACTTTCTCCTGCTGTGCCTGGGTCAACCCAGAAGAACCCTCACCTACCCCACCTTATCCACAAACTTTTAGTACTACTTCTGTTACAAGTTAGCAAAAAGGGCTATGAGAGCCCTTTTGCTGGTGGCTGGGGAACCTCAAAACAGTGCTGAGCTGGCTGATGGCCCAAGTCCCCCATAACTGGCTCTTGCACATCCAACACATCCTCCAAGTAAGTGGCTCTTCATCTGCCCTGTCCAGAAGCAACCCCTCAGTTCATCTTCCCAGATCAGAATCACTAAATGCAGTTGGGGGATGGCAAGGAGGAACAAGGAGTTCAGGCACACTGTGCAGGAATCCAGTTTGGGAGAAGACTGATATGACACCCTTCCTATGTGAGGGGAAGGGGGGCAGCTGTCGAACATCAGAGAAGGTAAGGTATAGGAAGGCAACCCCAGTTCCTATCTCTCGATAGAGAGGTGAACAGGGCACAACTGGGAACTAATTGGCATTTGGACTGGCCTGGAGCTGTCTCTGAACTTCAACTGGGACTGGGAGCCTGCTCCCCCAATCTACTTGGCCCCCAGAAGACTCCCTTTCAGCCCTACTGGCAGATGTGCAGTAAGCCTTGGAAGTGCCAGACCACCAGCCCATGGCCCCTTCTCTTGCTGGGATCCCTGGCATGGCTCCCAGCATGGAGGCAATGTGAGCACAGTGGAGTGGGAGCCCAGGCTGAGCCTTGAGTTATGGGTGGTTCCTTCTGACCCTGGGACAGAACTCCAGCTCCTCACTCACTCCTTAAATGATGATCAGTGCCCCAGGGGCTGCAAGCCTGAAAGGCACAAGGGGGATATTTCCTTCCTGGCTCCATTACTGTCAAATTCTGTCAGCCCATCCACCCACTAGTTCTCTTGAGACCCAGAGATACAAGGACCTGCCTGCTTCCCAGTCGGATGCCTTCTCCCTCCCCACTCCTAGGCTAGGGGTGATCAGAGGAAGGGGCTCAGGGGTACCTTCTTCTGCCCTGGGCTCAGCATGCTGGGATTAAGATAGCCTCTGGGAACATAGGAGACTTCAGGACAAAGAGGTGTAATGCAGGGGAGTGGTATCCTTATAGCCCCACCAAGGCCCACCCACAGTGTCTTAAGTCTGTGTCCTTGGGGAAAGACTGCCAGGCAAGGCAGGACAGCACCTAAATCCCAAGGACTGCTGGTCAGGGCATGGAAGCTAAAACTTTCACCCCAGTCCCTCCTTCCTCTGCCCACAGTCAGTGCAAGTAAATCAAATATTCATTGCCTCTCTGGAGCTAAATAATACATCAATGTAATAACAGGCACAAGGCAGCTAATCACCCCCTTTCACCTCCCAGCCCAAGATGGGGCAGCGGCAGGGAAGCAGCAGGGACAGGCCAAGCCTTGGGTGGTCAGGCACCCACCATGCACCAACTACACACTGCTGTGTTAAGTGGCATGCACCTGGTGGGTGAACGCCTAGAGTCCGCCCTGAGTGTCAGGACAGGCCGTCAGAAGTGGGCAGACCCTCAGCCCCCACACCAGGGAGTGGGCGGGCAGACCAAAGAGCTGGGAAGTGTGATTGCTGCGGCTGCAGCCAGCTGTAGCAGGTGCCAAGCAGTCCTTTAACACCCCCTGGCAGGCAGTGTTTGGGAGGGAAGGAAGCTGGATGGGTGGGCCAAGGAGGGGGAAGTCAGGGAGCAGAGGAAGGTTGCAGGGAAGGTCAAGGTCCTCCTCCTTCCTGCCCTGGGGACTGCCTTGGCCTGATGACTTTGTACCATGTCCTATGCCCACAGTAGGGGCACTGAAGAGTGTCTGCTGGGTACTACTAGGCCGAAGGGAGCAGTACCCCATGGAGGTAATTAAGTGGCAGATGAAGTTAACTGTGTTGGACACAAGCCCCTAGGGAGCATAGATTGTTTCCTAGTACCCTTCCCTTTTAGCCCCCTCCAACACATGTGTCTCTAGGGTGACCTTGGCTATTTAAGACTGAATAGGCAAACTCTCCTAGAGAGGAAAAAGATAGTCTCTCTCCCCACAGCCCTGCATCACTCCTAGAAATCATGGACTTCCAGAGTCACACAAGGCTCCACCAGGATGGCCAAAGATCGTTGGGAAGTTAACCAACAGGCCCCTTTCCTACTTGTCATGAAAGGTCATGGTGGAGGGGTAGGCTGGGAACAGGCAAGCAGCCTGCTCACCTGGACCTGGGGTATTATTGCTGCCAGCAGGTATGTGAGCAGGCTCTAGCAGCAGGAGCAGGGAGAAAGCAGTTGGCTCTGGATGGGGCCCCATACTGGGGGACAGGAGAACACTTTGTTCACCTCCTTACCTTCCAGATCCAGTGCCAATCTTACTTCCTGTTGAGCCCCACCCAAGTGACTCTTTTCCTGAGTAGCCTCAGCCCCCTCCCATGAACATCCATCTGTCAGTGATCTGTGTTTCCAAAGGTACTCCTGTTGCATGTGAAGGGAATCCAGACAGGGTCTTTGTGTTGTCAGGGGAATATGTGTGAATCTACATGCACATAGATCCACATGTCTGGAAACAGGCACTCTGAATGTGGGTTCTGGGGGTAGGCATATGTCTTCCTACCTCTGCCAAGCATAGCCTGACACCAACAGTGCCATCCCAGAAGAAATAGCCTTCTCAACCATGCCCCTAGATATCCAGAACAGTGGCTCCAGGCAGGACCCCACCCTTATTCCCCTACCTTCTATACCTGTGCCATCCACCTGGGCATCGCTGGCTTCTACAAGCCCCCGGCATTTCCGCTCTGTCTCCTTCACTTCTGGCACATAGAAGTCACCTTGCCGTGCCAGTGGGCACACGAAATGGATCTGGTCTTGATGGTAGATCTCCAGACGAGGGTGGGCACACAGCTTACGTTCCTAACCAGTTAGAAAAGGTAGAATGAGCACTACAGGGCCCCTGACTCACTTTGTCCCACGGTGGCCCTAGGAACTGTTTATTGCTGGCTGTATCTTCCCCCAATCTCTTCTAAGTTTCATGAGGGAGACACATGCAGACCTCCCTAAGAGCAAGGCCCCATTCTCTAGCATGCAGCAATCTAAGGAAAAAAACCTAAGAGTCTGACACTACTAGTTCTATGTATATCTGGGACCAAAAGGATGGACTCATACAACCATGAAACTTAGCACACCTAAACTACCCAGCACTGAGATGCCATGAACTAGAACCCCAGGTACCCAAGTCAAAATGTAACCCATCACACTTTCCATCCTAGAACCCTCTGCCCCTGACATCCTCTCTATCCTAAGCAATGCTAACAGACCCAGATATATCAGATGACACTAGGGCCTTGGACCCCTGACTGCAGACATATTCCCATGGACCCTGCTTTCCACTCCCTTTCCCCTCCTAGATTTAAGTAAACCTCTGAGACTTTCAAATATGGTTCCCAAACATCCTCACCCATGGGCCCAGGGTTTCGGACAAGGTACAGGAGGCAGACAGATGGGCAGGACACGTGAGTCTAGCAATGAACATTAACCAATGAGGTGAAGTATCAGCTTCCAGGGCCCGAAGTTCTAACAGGCACCCTGCTGCCCTATGCCTGGACACAGACCCCAATGTTCCCCATCCCCAAGTGTGAGGAAGCCAGCAGACAAAATGCCAGAGCTGCTCTGAGACAGGCAGGAACAATCAGAACAGGGGTCAAGTGTCTATCGCTCTTGAGCCCGCCCCCCTTTCCTGTGCTGGAGTGCAATTACCCACCAAGATAACTGTGAGGCCCTTGCCCTGTCACTGCTCACCCGCCAACCTTCACAACACGGCTATTTATAGCACCAGCCAGCTCTCACCACGAGCTCTGAAATGAGCCTTCCACTTAATGGTAATGAGAGACTTATCGCCTGGCAGGGAAAAGCCACTCCAGGATTCCACTTGTCCGCCTTCCTGGCCAACCTGAGGGTTGAGGAATCTCTTGCAATTAAAGCCAGTAAAGAAGGGTAAAGAGAGTCCATGGAAAGAAAAGGGGAGAAGGAATAAGCCTGAAAAGGTGTATCTAGCGAGGACCCTCAGCACCTGCTAGAAGAATGGTGCACCTAGGAGGTCACATGGGAGAAGGACGGCCCACCGAGGTCAGGTGCAGCTCATCTTCAAACTCCATAGGTGACCCAGCAAAGCGTTTCATCCTGTTTCCATGTGTCCAACTTCAGAGGGAAACACCCTGGCCCTGATGCTTCCAAGGTCAGTAAAAGAAAGTCATTAGTTTTCATGTTTGAATCCAATCTTTTTGTCAACCTGGTGACTCTCCAGGCCTCTTCCACCTCATGAGTCCACGAGCTGACCCCTGTCTTTGCCTTTTTTGATGGCTGCCCTTGTTTCTCCACCCTCCCACAAGCCCACTTGCAGCCCAGTCCTCAAGAAGAAGCTTCCAAGAACACAACATCAGGAAATGGAGCTACCAGGCTCTAGGCTCTCTCTAATGCCTGCACATCAGGAGGGCCCACTGCCAAACCTGAGTCCAACTCAACAAACTGGGTCAAGTTGCTGAGGTCAGGGCCAAGGAGGCTTCCTGAAGGAGGTCTGGGTCCTTCCTTAGTTGTCAGAGGGGGGAAAAAAGGGGTCTCCAAATCTAGTCAAGGCATGACCTTCACCTCCATCCTCATGCTTTGGGCATTCAAAGGGTCCAAAGAGCAGTAGCAGAGTGGCCACTGGCCACCTCAAGAGCTACTGAGAGTTGGCTTTGGGGGACGTTCCCAGAGACTAAAGCTTGTGTCTATTCAGAGATTAGGGACAATGGAGATGCAACCCCTACCCCCAAACCCTGCTGGTACTCAGGCTACCTCCCTAGCTTCCTTTCTGGAGGAGCTTAGAAGTAACAGAAAAAAGAGAGTAGTGATCTTTCCACTCTCTCTTCTAGACTGGGCATCAGGATGGGCAGGACCAGGCAGCCACCCTATGCCACCTGCTCTGCCAGCCCCCTCGTTGGCAGGCAGGAGGCAGCTCTGCGGCTGCTCTGCACATCTGCCTCCTCCAGAGAGCCCTGCTCTGAAGTTGCCTGGCTATGGACAGCCCTGTTGCCATGGAAACCGCATCCTCCATCCTTTCCGTCGCCTTCATCTCAAAGCCATAGGGGAGAACAGAGGAACGGGGGAGACAGAGGATGAAGAAAAAGCTGTAGCCCAGCTACTCTGCCCATCCCTACCCCCTTGCAGCCTCCTACACAGGGAGCACCAGTTGCCCAGCCCTGCCTCAAACTCAAATCCAGCCTGATCCTAACTGCTGCTGCCTAGGGGTCCCTGGCCCTCCTTAATAGAGGGAAGCCCCATTGACTGGGGCTGGGGTTGTGGCTCAGCAGTGGAGCACTCACCTCGCATGTGCGAAGTCTTGGGTTTGATCCTCAGCACCACATAAAAATAAATAAATAAAAGGGTATTGTAACCAAATACCACTAAAAAATAAATATTAAAAAAATATCCCATTGACTGCTCAACCCCAGGACATACCAGGTCCTGTCAAAATTCAGACTCAGGGGCAGAGGAGAAGGGGCAGGAAGAAGGCAGAGTCAAACTTCCAACCTCAGCCCACAAGCAGGGAAGGGACTTATGGGACTTATCATTGCCCTTGAAGTCCTCTTCCTTGGAGAACCTCCTCCCCTCTGTGCTTTGCCCTCTAAGCAGGAATAAGTCTAGTGAAGACTGGGGATAAAGAGCAAGAGGGCAGGACTTGCCATATGCCCTGTCCCTGAGTAATCAGGCAGAGAGGACAAGCCTTTTTCCTCCCAGCCAGGTGTAACCTCAGGGGGAAGAGAGGGTGGCCATGGGCTGGTTCTCAGGTTCTTGCTACACAGCAGGACTAGGGTCCAGGCAGCATGTCTACAAGCAGGTAAATATTGGAAAACCATCAGAGGAAGGCAAGGCCAGCTGCCTCTTCCTCAGCTAGCCCCAGGGAGCCCTTGGAGAGCAGACTGCCAATGGCCAAGGACATCAGCTCAATGCCACACTGGGCTAGTAATACTGGGTAAAGGAGCCTGGATGGGCCTGAAGTCTTCCCTGTCCTGGCATACCCCTTCCACAGCCCAGATAGCCAGAGCCACATGGAAGCATTGCCAGAACAGGGGAACCTGCTTCTGGCCACTTAGACCCCACTGGCCATCTAACAAACCCACAACCCAAAAGAACTCACTCAAGCACATAGATTAATGGGACTCTCAGGTCCTCTTCCAAGATAGGGAGAGATGCAACATTCACAGCCCTTTCCACCTAACAGAAAGAATCATGCCAAAATCTCACCAGGAATGGCTACAAACTGGATTCAGGAAAGACATACCTCCAGTCTTTCCTCTCACCTGGGTCTTCCACAAACACAAACAAAAGAAGTATCTGGAATATCACCCACAAAGCAGGGAGTTCTATATGACAGCCATCAGCACATCCCTTGTCACCAACCCACCTTGTACCAACATTGACTATCTACCCAGGAATACAGGCAGACAAGGGAAAAAGCAACTCACCATCTCACACAAAGCTGCCATGGTACCACTGCCTCAGTCACTTTAGGAACACATCACACACTCCTCACAGCAGCCTGACCTCATCTCCAGGACACGGGGGGGGGGGGGGAGTACTCAGGTCAGGGTTCCCAAAAAAGACTAGACTAGTATGACAAGCTGAGGTTCCCCTCCCCATCCCCCGTCAGGAACCACAGTACCTCCCCTGGAAGGTCTTTCTGTGAATTCAGAGAAAGGAAGGAAGGAGGTAAGACTGAGGAGCTGAACTATCCTCATTTTGTGTTCTGCTCTCAGAACATCACCCTGTGCCCAGGCTTCAGCTATGGGTATGAAGAAGATAGGGGATATAAAATAGAAGAGGTCAGGGCCAGGTTAGAGGCTGAAAATGGATGCTACTCCCAGGCTGCCCAGGAGCTGGTTTTACTCATAGCTGGGTAGAAAAAATGCCCAAAAGGAGGTGTCACTTTGTGCAGGCCAAGGACTAGGTCACACATCTACATGCGCTCTAGGTCTAGAAAAGGGTGAGGTCCACAGGATGTATCCCTATTCCATCATGGCCCCTTACCTCCTGCCTCACTGGAGCAAGAGGACCTGGGCTTTCTCTTTGCACTTTGCTGCCCAGTCCTACCAACCCCTCCCTACCAGGCTGGACAGCCAAGCGGCCACACATCAGCAAGCAGCTGTTGCATCCCACCCAAGGTGGTGGCATCTCCTCACTGGGTGAAGTGATGCATACACATTTTTAATTACACAGACACAGACATGAACCCGCCTGCACACAGCGGTCCCTGCAAGTGGGGGCTCAGACCCTGGAGGCCCCTCAGGCAGCCGGTCTGCACTGCATGTGAAGAGTGCTTGGGGGAGGTACAGCAGGGAGTTTTGGCTAGAAAGCAGCATGTTGTTATTATTCTGCCCAGGAACTTCTGTCAACTTCCCTCTCCCTGTCTCCCTCTCATCCCCACCAGGCCTCCTAAGTCTCTGGCCCAGAACCTAGCCTTGTCTGTGGGGTGCTGTTGGGGCACTTCATGTCAGCAGGGAGAGCCTGCAGAAGGGCTAGTGAGTACCCTCTCCCTCCCCTTTTCCCTCATAGCTGGAAGGCCTAAATCTCTGAAAACGCAAGCAAAGGAGAGAGGAAGCAAGAGAGACTGCCAGGAAAGGAAAACAGAGGGCAGGAAATAGCATACAGAGCCCCAGGCAGAAGCCCAGAACCTTGGCCTAGCTATTGTCAAATGGGTGGCTTCCCTCTGGGCCTCAATCTTCCCAACTATGAAATAAAGGGATTAGAATAAATAATCTCAAAAGTAAAGAACTGGAAAAGCTTAATAAAAACACCATTATTTAAAGACAAGAAAATTGTGTACTTAGAAAACTCAAAAGAAACAACAGTGGAACTACCATAAACATTAAGTCAAAAGGCAACCAAAGCATGGCTCATTTTCCTGTGCACTAGTCAGTTAACTGCAAAACATAATGGGAGCAAGAAGAGATGAAGAGGGGCTAGGCTTGTGGCTCAGCGGTAGAGTACTTGCCTAGTCCATGTGAGGAGCTGGGTTTGATCCTCAGCACCACATAAAAATAAATAAATAAAATAAAGTTCTTGTGTCCAACTACAACTAAAAAAAATATTTTAAAAAAAAAGAAGAAGAAGAAGAAGAAGAGATGAAGAGATCAATTCCCTGTTGATATCAGGTCTAACCCAGGGGGAGGTGGAGGGAGTCTGGGAGCCCCTTGAGTGGCACAGGATGGCAAAGGAGCCAGGCAGTTAGGGCCAGGCCTAGGCTGGAGCCTGGTGAAGGATGCAGAGGGGGAGGTGTGACACAGCCAGTGGGAGGCAAGCGCAGTGCCTGGCACCCCAGCCTGCTGTGCCTGCTGCTGCTGCTATCTGAAGACTTTTCATTTTCACCTCAGAGCCGGCAGCTCGCCACACAATTTACACTTCTGTTCATCTCCCTGGTGCTGCTCAGGTCCTGGCTTCCCAGGAGGCTCTTGGAGGGGGGCCCTGGCATCAGTCAAGCATGGGGTGGGCTGGGGCACCAAGGAGCAGTAAAAGGATGATTCCCTCTAAATAGGCACATGGAACATAAGTCCTTATGTATCCTAATGCCCTAATGGACTGTGAAGCCCCAGATCTTCAGCCATGCCTAGTGTTTCTTTTCCCCAGGGCCCAGATGGCCATATACAACCCCAGCTCAGCCCTGCTCTGGCCTTCTTGGGCCCTTATGGAATAGGACCAGAGGGCTTAGAACCATGGGAGTAAGACTTCTAGGTTGATCAGCCCCAGGATTCCATGGCTCTCCATTTCAAATGGGGGGGGGTCCCTCCTAGATGATGTCCTCCCACTTTAGGTTCCACAGCCCACCCATCCAGTGGCCCTTTATAGTGTTTGTGCAGTCAAGGACTTTGAGCTCTGTCCAGCTCACAAGCTGATGGAAAATGTCGCTGACTGATTATCCAGCAGCAGGAAGGCTGCTCAGGGCAGATGGAGCCATGAAGTCAAGCACCTGGGAGGCAGAAGAGTCAGAAAATGCCAGAGGGAAAGGACAAGTAGACAAGTGAGATGGAGAGGAGACAGGGCAAAAGGGAGGGAAGGAAGGAGAAGGACTTGAATTTTCCAGTTTTTAACTGGCACTTTGAACTCTTCTCTCTCCCTCAGGGAAGTTCTTCCAGTCTTAAAGCCTTAGGATTCCTATGTATGTAAGGAAACAGTTCACCTCTCCATATCTGAAGGCTCTGCTAAAGGGCAGAGTAGTTCTCTGCAGGCCAAGTTCCTTCTTCAGAATCCCTTCCTCCTCTCCCAGGAATGAATCCCAAACTCTCTGGAGAAGAACAACAGAATTCTTCATTTATGAGTCTCATCTGCCTAGGAAAGGTAGCTCCCTCTGGATTGGTGATGGCCCAACCCCACAGCACCATCTAGATAAGCCTCAGCCTCCAGGGTCCTGCAGGGCTGCCAAGCTACAATATCCAAGCTGATATTTTGAGAGTGGTGGCTCCCACGCCACCCCAGCAAAGGCTGGCTTTGTGCTTTCAATCCTGGAGGAGGGGAAGCAGGAGGCATGAAGCCAGAGGCCGTGGAGTAGGTTCCAGTACCTAGACCAGCAGAGGGGAGAGGCCTGGCCTCTTGTAGGTACTTCCATTCCCCAACCTTCAGGAGGAATTCCCTAAGGTGTATAGGGGAGCCAAGCCCGGTATGGTGGGAGAGTCTCCTCTTGGTTTGGGTATATCTGGGAGTGAAGGGTCACAACTATTCTCAGCTAAGAATATTTCCCTAATTCAAAGTTTGGCTATGGCCTCAAGCTCTTTCTTCCCATTTCCAGTCTCAAGAGTTCTGCGCAGAAGCCCAGACTAGACACTGTCACTTATCTGTTCAGATACCATCAGTGCTCCCTAGTACCTGGAGAACACAGCCTAATATCTTGGGCCCAGATTCTTGCTCCTCCTTGTCCTTCCAGTCTCACTAAATGCCAGTACCTCTGCCTGATCTGCCACTGCACCTAGAGAATGCTGCCCATCCTTCTAGATTCAGCCCAAATGTCACCCCCCCTACAATAGTTGTTCTGCCTTTCCCAGTGATTCCATCCCTTCCCTTACCCATCCCTCCTCAGGCATGGCTAAGCTCTGGCTAGGAAAGACGGGAAGGAGTTCTGAGGCTTGACACTCTAAGCCCCACTCTAAGCTGACAGTGTCCTGACAGTGCTAGAGCAGGCCAATTAGCAAATGGTGGCTATGGCTACTGACCCAGTGAGGGAACCCTGGGAATAGAGCAGTCTCTACCTTACTGAGGATGAGGACATGAGGTCCAACAAGGTGGCTGTAGCAGCTGCTTCCTGTGCCTGAAGCAGCTGCAAAGTCACCCTTAATGAGTGCCTGCTGGGCAAATAGGCAGAGAGACCGGCAGCCTCAGCCTCCAACCCTGACTACAAGGGCTGGAGACAGAGGGTCAAGAAGTTGCTGGGCCATGTTACTGTCAATCCCAGGCCCATCCTGACATGCCTCAAGTATATCCCAAATTCATGATAAGTCCTCTGCTTCTTGGTTTGAGTCATATTCACACACAGGGCAGAGGGTCAAAAGGCAAGTAGCCAATAAGAAAAACCCCAGCCACCCAGTCTGGTTTCAGCCATTGCTTCATCCTTGACCTTAGGAAACCTCCCCACTCTAGTCCTTTGCCTTTCCATTTGCAAAACAATGGGGATGCTGGTTTTGATTTGGAGCTTTTTACTGGATCCTATGCCCAGAACAATGCCAGACAAAGGAAGACTCAAGAGCCTGAGCTAAGGTGCCAAGAGCACATTCCCCAACTTTTTTTGGTGGGGAGGGGGTGCTGAGAAATGACTGGTCTTGTGTGTGCTAAGCACACACTATCACTGAGCTATATTCTCAACCCATCCTCCCTTATTAAAATAAAGCTTGATACTCTTCCATGTTGGCTGGCAAAAGTGGTAAACAGAGAGAAATGACCACAGATTTCAAATTTCCCATGGGGCTCCTTTACCTACGTCCCCACTGCAAGCACCCTGCTGTCCTCCACTGGTGATCTGGTTCTGGCATGTCCCTAGCAGGACAACCCAAGTCAAACCAGCTGTCCCAGAACTCAGCCACCAAGGTTCCCCTACCCACTGACTCGCTCAGAGTCACCAAGGTAAGCTAAGAGGAAACAAGCACAGGATTCTGAGCCCAGTGAGAACTCAGGTTCTGACCAGTATACTGCGAGATTCCTCCTAGTCCATAGCTCATCTAGCTTACTCTTTTCTGCAAGCACCTTGCTAAGGCCTCTGCTTCTGGTTTCCACTTTGTTGTCCCAAGACACTACCATGCTATCACCCACCACTGGGAGTTCAGTCACCTTCACCCCAGAGAACCCCAGCTTGTAGCTACCCTAAGCTTCCCTTCAGATCCAGCCTTTACCCAGAGTGAGGCTCTCCCAGAAAGAATTGTTTCTTTTGGGAGTCCCAATCTGTGCAAGGATGGGCCTAATGCCTCCCAGCTCCATTTGCACTATAGCTGCTGCAGCATCCTCCATATCCCAAAGAAGCATGCAGCTAACAGGGTGGAGAGCATCTTCCTGGTGGTACAACTCTCTTTTAAGCCCACTAAGACTTAAAAGCCCTTTTCCAAACAAAATCCCAAAGCATTATCTGGATTGTAGGACCTAAGGCAGAGTTACTCCAATTGAAGCAGGGAAGGGTCCTAGTGCAGGCCACACCTCAGCATGCCAGCCACAGAGCATCTCAGCACAATCTCTAGACTCCCATCTCAGAATCTTCTGGGTGGGAGTCTGGGCCCCCCTCCTCTTTTAAATCCCTAGCAGGACAACTCAAGTCAAACCAGCTGTCCCAGAACTCAGCCACCAGGTTCCCCTCATGAGCAAACCACACCCCTTTGGCAATTCCTCCAGCAACCCTTTTCTACAATTCTATGGAGAAAGCCAAGTCTGAATTCAGGGCCTGCCTACCCCAATTAATCAACCACCAAATTAATGCCCTGTCTCCCTAAACTTCAAAGTTTCTCAAGCTATTTTACAAGGACTCTTCCCTGAGAACTCTCAGAAATCAGAGACCCTGGAGAAGGGGATTTATAGAAAAGATTCTGGACCTTGCCAGGAGGGGAGTCAGGCATTAGGGACTTAGCTGGACCAGTTTGACATTCTCAGTGTCCCCCTACCAACTGCTACAGCCATCCATGAGCCAAGTACCACACTAGGGGCCTTTTACACACAATCCCATTTGTGGGATTCCTAGTTAATCATTCAATTTTGGTCTGCTCCATGTGTCCAAACTCTTCCCTGGACAATTGTTAACACTATTTCTATAATAAAACAAAATGCTATAGAAATATGTTTAAAAATTAAAAAAGGTGAATTTGGGGGCATTTACCCACTCTGGGATAATATGTAGGTCCCAGCTCTTCAGCAGGTTTGCACTTTCAATGAAGCTCAGTTCCCTCCTATAGCTGCTAGAAGATGCCACCTTCCTGGGACTCAGTGAGTGGTTTCCTGCCCTAAAATCCACCTCCTTGGACTCCAGTGGAGCAGTCTAACCAAGCTGGGGCATCTTCCACATACAATAATGGTCACACAGTATCTAGGGACCCCTCACACACACTATTCTAGAGTGCTCAGCTTGGGAGTGTCCGGTAGCTTATGTGAAGAAAGGCAAGGTTCCAGCTTCTATAGCTCAGTCTGCCAAGCTCCAGAACTGAGCAAGGTTGGCCAGAGAGCCAAAAGTTGTCTCTCAGATTACAAAGCTGGGATCTAGACATCCCTTCAAGAATTTCCAGAAGGGCCTGACAAATGCTGTTCTTTTGGCTCTTCACAGTGACCCCCATGTCCCTTGCTACCCCATGAGACCAATCTTGTCCCAAGGCTCAAGCACATCTGCAATTGCCAGGATTGCAACTGCTCTTCACCTTTTGGACCCAAAGATCTCTGAGACTCATTCACCTCTAGAGAGGCAAGGTGAGCTTGCCAAGACCTCCTTCCTCTTCTAGTAGCAGGGTTCCTGGCCTCCTTCCCCATCCTCAAACAGAATGCTGATGGCTGCTGTCATTCCATCTGAAGAACTTTCAAAGCAATCCCAGAGCCAGAGAGAAAGGGGTGTGTCTATGCACCCACAGTTAAAGGCAGTCAGCTGTCAGCACTGGGAGAGTCAGAAGCATCCAGAGTATCATTGGTAGCCTCCTTTCTCTGACCACAGGGCAATGGAGAAGGCAGAGATGGGAGGCAGCCTTATACTCTATTATTGCTGTCTCCTGGGCTAAAAGAGATAAAAGGCCAGTCTCTACTGACTGTAGGCTATAACCAGCAAAGAGAGGCAACTCCTTCCTCATCTCTCCCCCAGCTTAGTTCCCCAGGCCACAAGGTCAGACTAAACACAGGAGCACCAATACAAAAAGAGGACCTTGGGCTATGCCTCCTCAGTGGGCAGCCTGGCCTCTCTCTCACTATCCCACTGGCAATGCCCACATAAATAAGCCTTCCAGACATCTCTAGAAGCCCTCTGCTCTCCCTAATACCCCTGCTTCCTTGTCCCAGCCCCCACAACAGGAGAATGGATCCCGGAGCACAGCTGACAGGCTCCCACAGGAGGGGGAGGAAGGAGGAAGGGCTTTCATCAAAGAGGTGACGTCAAAACCAGGCAACGTGTGAAGCTGTCAGAGGCCGGGAAATTTGGACAAAGGTGTCTAAAAATAAATCCCTAACGCTGGGAAAAGGCTTTGGTGGCTGAGTTGCTCGCCACCACACCACATGCCACACACCCTGTTCTGAGGTCTGGAACCCAGGGAGTCTCTTCCTAGGGCTGCTCCTCAAGATTAGCCCCTGAAGTTGAGGATGGCACAGACAGGACCAGAGACACCACACACCAGATCTCCCTGAATGAAAAAAGAAAGACATGACATCCTCAGGTGGCATGTGAACAGGCCTAAAGCACTGATTGATGTCTTCCTTCCCACACTCACTGTCACCCTATTTCTGCACTTCTAGTCCAACTTCAGCCCCAGAAACCATATCCTTCCCAGTACTCTCTGGGCATCACTCTCAAGCTCATGAAGAAATTTGCCTTAATCCTCTCCAGGCCTCCATCCTACCACCACAACACTACAATACCACGGACAACCCAGACAGTCTGCCTGTTTACAAGTCTGCCTACCACTGTTTCTTCTTCAGTCTGTCCTTGACCACCAAGACCACAGCCAGTGACCTGGGGCCTTATC
Source organism: Urocitellus parryii (assembly GCF_045843805.1). Lineage (NCBI taxonomy): Eukaryota > Metazoa > Chordata > Mammalia > Rodentia > Sciuridae > Urocitellus > Urocitellus parryii. The sequence goes on along the minus strand of NC_135532.1, from coordinate 94,262,450 downwards.
TATTCACTCCCCAGCCCTGACATCAGACTTTTGCACCTCTTTACCTAGGATCTGTCTAAGCTCCCATTTCCATCACTAATACCCTATTCCTGTTCCAAGCTGTTCTGGAGAACAAAGTCACAAGGTTCCCCCAAATCTGCCAAGTTCTCACTCCTGCTGACTCTCTTATCCTGTTCCCTGACCCTAGCCACAGTGGCCATGCCCTTTATACAGCCCTTGTTGCCACAGGCTATCCACTGCCCTCTGGCCCTACAGAAACAAAGAGGCACACAGCAGCCTACCAAATCAAATACCATTAATATGCTTATGTCCCTATATTCTCCAGCCCAGGCCTCTCTCAACTCCAAACTCTACACACATCACCATCACTTAGCCTTCTCCACATCCCCACCAATAAGTCTGCTAGGCAGCTCCACTGACACACCCACAGAGCCAGTTTTCCCCAAGGCCAGGTCCCCACATCTCAATGGAAAGCATCACTATACACTTACCCACCTGACCATGCCAAAGGGAAGCAATGCCCTCTGTGACACTGCCACTTTTCCAAACAGCTAGCCCATCCCAAGTCCACCATTTCTACCACAAAACAGATGAGCAAACACAATGTTGGTCCACATCTCTATAGCCACTGGCCCAGTCCAAGTAGCTATCATTCACTCTGGGATTTATGATAGCCCTCTGAGCATGTCCAACCAACCCTGACCCATGATCCAGTCCCATCCTGCCCACCTTGTACAGACATGGCTCCCCAATGCATTAGATCCTGCTCCTTACCCTGCTCTCCCCAGAATGTTCTTAACTCCTCTCCAAAGGCTCTTGTAGGACTCTGCCTTGAGATGACCTTCACAGAGAAGCTGTACCTGACCTTGTGGGTCCCCTGACCTTCCCAACCTGTTGTTTCCTAGTGTGTATCCCATTTTTGTCTGACATTAATTACCTAACTTAATCACCTCACCATAAGTGCCCATTCCATACGCCAATTTTTCATATGGTGACCTACACAGTATTAAGCATATAGACACTCAATAAACAAGTCAAATGAATGATTAAACAATCTTTTCCAAGCCCAAACTGAGATCATATTGCCAGCACCTAAACTTATAAAAAAGTTATAGGAGCAAGAATGGACAAAGGGCAAGTTTTTAAGAACTCTGTTGACTTAGAGAGCTCTGTCAGGTTTCCTTGTGGTTGGCTTTCCTCCTTTCTCCACACAGGCTAGGCTGCTGGCATTGCTTCCTTTCCAAATCAGGAAATGAAGGAGAGAGGTTTGCTATTGCTGCCCCAGTCCTGAGCTTAGGGAGCAGGTGCATAAGGTCATAAAGAGTCAAGGTCAGGGCTTGGGTTGTGGCTCAGTGCAGAGTGCTCGCCTAGCACGTGTGAGACCCTGGGTTCTATCCTCATAAAAATAAATACATAAAATGAAAGATATTGTGTCCATTTACAACTAAAAAAGAGAGAGAGAGAGAGAGGCAGGGCCAGAGCAAAAAATGAGAACCTGGGTCTGCCCAGCCACTGGAGATCTCAGGGCCTTGCTCAGTAGGCCTCCAGTAGAATCAGGACAGAGTGGACCTGTCCATCCATCTGAGCCCAGAGTACAGGATGAACACTAGAGACATGTTGTCAAACCAGAGCCAAACTGACTATCTCCTGGGAGATGTTCAGGTCCCTATAAGTTCTTAGGCATCTGAAAAGATGACAATAGCCTCTGCCCATCTTCCTAGTCTCACAGGCACCTGCTCTCATGGAACCCTAGGGTGTTGTTCTTCCCAAACCACCTCTTCCTCCCATCCTGGGCAGTCCTTCCCATGCCCACCCAAGGGATCTGGCTGATGCCCGCCTCGCAAACACATACCAGTGTGTCTCACCTTGATGTAGGTGTCCAAGGCAGGATGGACACGGCGGGTAGCCAGCCAGATGGACAGGGAGGTTGTGTAAGGAAAAGTGGCTGTCACCACATGGCTAGGTGCTGGAAAGGAGAATATCTTGAAGCCAAATTTCTGGTAAAGCTGGATGAGCTCAGGGGAGGGAGACACTTCGCCCTCACTCAGGATGCTGCCTACTGCACAGCGACACTTCTCAGGGGGCACCTGTGGAGGCAGACCAGGGGGTCAGAGTTGGGCAAAGAAAGGAGACCCTCAGACCTCCTGTCTCCCGGGTCTGTGCCAGCTTAGGCCTGGGAGAACCAACTGCTTCCAAAGGCCACAAAGCCCCTGGTACTAGAATAAAGCTAGCCATTTTCCTGCTAAAACCCAACCAAGGCCCACCTATGCATCCTGCTGCAAGACTCTCTTCCACCCTTCATTTACTCCTTCAACAAATATGCTATGCCCCATATTGGAGACCTAAGGGTCATAGTGAGGAATCAGACTTGGTTTTTGTACCCCAAGAGAACGAAGGACAGAGAGCCATCCTCAAAATGGCCCATCAACAGCATGATTCAGAGGGCACTCCCATCTTTTTGATGTGACCTTCCATCAGCCCCCAATTGTAGGGTTCTAGCAGGACTATAGTCCATTGATCCTGAAGTTTGGATCCAGCACAGCCCAATTAGCATGTTTCTCTCCCATTACCTATAGAAGCAAGCTTCAATGGCAGAGAAATTATGGCAGGCAAGGGAGCAGAACTGAAGAGCCCACAGCTTGCTTTCCTGGCCATGTCCCAGGAAAGCAAGTATGTGTGTGTACACAGGTACTCATGCAGGTTACAGGCCAGACTGGGGACCTGGCATCTAGTTGAGGAGGGACTGTGAAAAGTACTCTGCAGGAAGTAGGATCACACTGAACTCTGAGTAGCAGATAAAAAATCTGTAAGGGAATCTTCTTCCAGGTGCACAGGTAGAACCAGCCACTAACACTAGGGCATCCAGACCTTCTCTTCAAATCTATGCCCCATCCTGGGACCTATTCCACTTTCCAAGTCCCTCCCTGATTAAGCCCCAGAATTCTGGTTCCCTCCAAGTCTCTTGGCCTCTAGTGTCCACACTTCCTATCCTTCTCTCTCTCTGTCCCTCCTATACTCCTTTCCTGGCACTCAAAAGCCCTAGCCAGATGGACAGAGAGGCTCACATAGTTCTTATGTGAGCCTCCAACACTTTCTAGGACTGACCCAGAGCTTTCAAGGCTAGTATGCACTTCTTCTAGCACCAGGAAGCCTCAGTCTATCTCACCTCCTGCTATTTGTTTCCCATGTCCACTTTCCTGTCATTTAAGTCAGTACCAGCTTTCAGGCTGGGCCCCCATGGGTTCATGTTCCTGAATCCAGGACACTCATCACAGTTCTTGAATTTTCAATTCTGGGTTTTGATAAATCTAAAGGCTCCTTTCTCCCCATACCCAGAGCTTACTGACCCCTAAATTCAAGCAAGTCATTTCCTCTATCTCCACTTACCCTCCTCCTCAACCCACATTCCCACAACTGTGAGGTCATTACCTGACTGCCTCTACCCTCCCATTACAGCCCTTTATAAGCCCTGTCAGCAATCCTCTAGGGCTTTCTCAGCCCTGATCTACCTCCTCTACTCTGGTCAACCCAGCCCTGTCTTAGAATCATGCTCTGCCTGGAACTTGGGCACCTATTCCAGGATATCATCTCTAGAATATCACACAGTTATGTGGCTCTAATTCCCTTACTGTCCCCTTGAATCCTATGGTATCAAGCCTGGCTCACAGCATCGGTGACAGGCAATATGGTGCAGTGGTCAGAACCACAGCTAGAGGGCTGGGGATGTGGCTCAAGCGGTAGCGGGCTCGCCTAGCATGCGTGCGGCCCGGGTTCGATCCTCAGCACCACATACAAAGATGTTGTGTCCTCCGAAAACTAAAAAATAAATATTAAAATTCTATTTAAAAAAAAAAAGAACCACAGCTAGAGAGAAGATGGCCAAGGTGTGAATCCTGAATCCTGTAATCTCTTAGAACCTCAGTTCCTTGATATCTACATATAGACCTATCATATTAAAGGAAACACTTCATAAGGCCTTAGCCTAGGCCCAGTATTCACCAAGTACTCCATAACTTTGATTGTTTATTCAGAGCTATAATATCATCCCAACAACTGTCCCTTGGCCTAGAATGCTTATCCACTCTAACTTCTGAATATACAATCCCTACAGAACCCACTGGTTCAAAGGCTCATCCTCTTAGGGATCCTTTTAGGGTAGCTTGTTAGCACTGTCTCCTCTTCCAAATACTTTACTCAATATTTTACTGTAAATTCTCTTGCCCATTATCAAATCTACTTATAGCAAGTCACTTCTCTTGGTCTGGAGCCCCTTCCACTCTACCCAGGCAAGAGGCATAGGAGACTGCTGCAGTACCACCTCTTGTCTCTAGATGGTGCACTTGTCCCACTCACACCCTAAGACTTGCAAATAGCCCGATGGGCAGGAGGTTCCCACAGGCATTCTCTACAGGCCTCTGCTGACAGGCCTCCACTAACAAACTAAAGGGCTGTACCTGCCACAAAGCCTACTTGCATATCCTAATGTCATGCAAAAGAAACATCCAATATAGGTTAGAGGGAGAAATGAATGAGTGGAAGGTTACTTGCTCTCTACTCTTTAACCGGGTCCTGGGTCTTTCCTGGAATCAGGAAATCATGGAACGCCCAGCTCAACACCTTCTTCAGTATCCCAAAGGCACAAGAACACACATACAAGATAACCCTGACTGGAGTCTCTCAATGGCTCCCAGTTTACCTCTAAAATGAAACCAAACCCCCAAGTCCAGCATGTTCTTTTAGAGTGGCCCATACAATACTGCCTGGACTTGTCTACACATTCATCTCACATTCCTTCTGCTGCACCAGACCCAAGAAAGGGACTGAACCTAGATGGGCAAGCACCCACTGAGTATCTAGGTGGTAGAGGGAGGAACAGATCCAGGCTCTGGCCTAGCCTGCCTTGCCATCCTCTTCTCCTGCCACACCCCTATACACAGCCACAAGAAAGTATTTGCAGTCAAACATTCCACGTCCTCCCATGCTTCCCGCCTTCTTATATGCTACTTCCTCTGCCCAAAACATCCCTCCTCACCCTATTCCAGAGTCCCTTCTGCCTGGAAAACTCCCATCCATTTTATAAGACTCAACCCTCCCCCCTGAAGCCTTCTGTTGCTCCCCACCAAGCTACCCCTCCTCTGATCCCAAATACCTACCAAGGAAGCAGGTCTTGAGCTACATTATAATGAGGCCTCCCCATCTTTCCCCACCACACTCCAGGTCTCAAAGCAGAAAGCTCCAGTATCCCTGAATACACAGAAAGTCCCTTGGGTATGCTCAATGATGGTACATACATGCACACTGCTGCACATATAAGCTGTGCACAATAATCAAGCCTCCTTTCCTTCTACCTGAAGAAAATGAAGAGCTTCTGCCACTATGAAGAGAGGTAAACAATAGAGACAGAGCTCCCAGGATCCTGGAGGTGTCTAGGGCACAGGGCCTCCCTTCCTGCTTGAACAATCTCTTAATTCCATAAGTTAGGACATTTCTTATGCTCTCCCAGTCCCCAGTCAGTGGCTGGTTGCAGTACAGGCAATCCCTCAGCAAGCCCACCATCTGCTAAGCAGCCCTATGCCAAGCTGGAGTTGGGAAAGAGCAAGGAAGAGAGGACAGGCCCTAAAATAATCCAGGGAGTGGCAAGGATAGTCCAGTAACAGAGAAAAGCTTCCCAGACTCCCAGGAAAGTCCAGGTACACCTCCAAGAAAATTGCTTACTAAGGTCGCCAAGGGCCTATTTCCTGATGACAAGAGACCTCATCCACCTTGGTTCAATGAAACACCCTTATTTGCAACTAACCCTAGGATAAAGGTCTGGGACTCCCATCTGCATGCTCCCTTTCTTCCCCATATAAGCCATTTATTTGGGCACCTGTGCACAGAAGAACAGCTTGACCAGAAATGTACCAGTCAAGAACCACACCAGGGAAAGAGGGCAATGGTCAAATCCATCACCACTTTGAGAAAAAGAAAGCCAACCCAGGATCCGCCCTCAAAGTAAGAATACCAGGAAAGAGACAAGGGCATGTTAGGCCCCAATGCATCTCCTTTGGGCTGTGCAGTCTCCTGAGCCCCAGGAATGTGAGAATAGGGCAGTCTGTCTGAAACCTCAAGCTTCCAGGTCTGAGTTGGTTCTAAGGCTGGCACTACAACCCATTCTAGTGGTCTCACAGGTCCCTATGACCCCATGTTGTAAGGCCAATGAAGAAAGTCACCTCAGAAAGTCACTGAGTATAAGAACCAGATAAGATAAACTTCTTCCAGGATCCAGAAAAGAGAAATGGTGTTAGCTAGCCTCAGTAGAAATGGACAGATCTAGGTCCACAATCTGTACAATCAATCAGGGCAGCTGCCACATCTGCCAGGCCCAGGCCCAGAGGGCTTCCTTAATCCCTCCTATGCCAGCCCACCTAACTCAGAGTGTTCCACCCAAGGTAAAGGAAAAAGTAGAGGCAGTGCCCTTCACTTGCACTGGTACTCCCGGGGTAACACAACAGCAACACCTGCCCATTACACAAGTTAGACAGTAGGCCTCTTTCATTGTCATGGATGCTGCAAGTCAACACACTAAGCCTTGTGTGTTCAACTTACCTGAGCAGCTAGTGCCCAGGCACACTAAGGCAAGCACCATTCAGCACATGGGCTAATGAAGTCAGCCAGGCCAGAAGTCAGGACCCACATACTTTAGGCTTGGACAGAAGGGAGGATTCAGCAAGATGTCAACTTTCAAAGAGGGGGTTCTGGGGCTTCTTGAGTTCCCACATAGAATTCTTTCAGAAACAGCCCCTCTAAGAAGCATACTTCTAACAACAGCTGATACCTAACAATGCTTCACCATTTTGCCCCAGCTGCTGCCTTCCACATATAAAATCATCAAATCCAAACAGCCATGTGTGGTACATGCTATTACCAACCCTGCCCCTGAGACCCAACCCTGCCCCAAGCCACTCAATAAAGGTCATACAGCAAAACAGTGTTAGTGTTAAAATTCAAATCTAAGCAGACCATCTCCAGAGTTGCACTACACAACCCACTTCCATTTGGAAGTCTGAGAATTAGGCTCTGGCTAGGAACAGGCTGCACAATGACCTTTCCCTGCACTGTTTCCTCACACAGCTCAGGCAACCTGCAGGAGGTAGGCAGGATTCCTAAAGGTACAAAGGCTCTGCCTACAAAGCTCTGAGAGGCAGGGATAAATGTCAAGGGTGCTATGCACCTATTTGGGGCCAGGTATTGGGACTTATCCTCATCATTTAGTCCCCACAAAGACAAAAACTCTGGGCTAGGGGTATAGCTCAATAGTAGAGCATGTGCTTAATGTGCAAGAAGCCCTGTGTTCAGTTCCCAACACCAAAACATACAAATGAACAACAACAAAAAAGGAAACCCTAAGATAGAGATTCTTTCATCTCAATCTGATAGCTCAGGAGACAGACTCAGAGAAGCCAAGTAACACATCTAGTGTCATACACAGGTATGCACAGAAGGGTGAATTCAAAACCCTCTCCTCTCATACCTCACCTCAACATCTTCCATGAGCAGATTGAGTAGGCAGAGAGGGGTTTGCCTTTTCAGAATAGTCCCACAGTAAACCTGCTGCAGAGCAAAGATTTGGGCTCTACCTGGCAGAAAGTAACTATAGGGTAAATTGGGATAGGGCACAGCCTGAACCTTCAGAAAGCATCAGCCCAGCCCATATTCTCTTGCCCCTGTTGAGGAGGTCAATCCTAGGAAATCCTACTCCCTCACCCCTTCTCAGACTTCATCTGACCTAAGTGCCTCCCATACACAGAATTCAGAATTCTCATCAGTCTCAGGCCTTGCAGACTTGGTGGCCCCAGATCTTGACTGCCAGTGAACTAAAGGAAAAGGGAGCTTCAATGACACAGTCTAGCTTCCTAAAGACAGAACTCAAAGCATCACCAGTACCCCATCTACTCTAAGCCTGGGGAAAGTATCACCTGTGAGTGGTGGATATGACCAGCAGATGCAGCCTGCCTGAGCCAGGTAAATGCAACTGGCTGTTCCACCCTCTTGCCTCATCCAGGCAGGTTGCTTAAGCCCCAAACACAGCAGTAGAGATGGGCAGTGCAGGGTGAGAAAGAAGGTAGAGACACAGGCTAGAGACAGGAGAGACTACAGGCATGATGAGAGCATACCAGACACTAGGGCCTGTCCAAGGCCAGAGCTGGACAGGATCAAGGGAAGAGTACAAGGTCTACCCAGCAATTTCCTTCCCCTCCAACACTGAAGGCTTCCAGAGGACGAGGCCCAGAAGAGGCGGCTAAAGTCAATTTCCAAAACCCCAGTACCTACCTTGAAAGCAGAGCTGGGGGCAGAGCAATTTTTCTAGCCAGGACCTAACTATGTGGACTAGTGTGTATGAAGGGTGTGGCAGGTCCACCTATACCTGACTACAGGTTTCTGGAACCAGCCCCAACCCTTCTGGTACCTTGAAAAGAAAATGGCCATAAATGCTGGACCCTGGGCCTGGATGGGAGAGCAACACTTTTAGCCACTTCTGGGGCCTGTCCACTTCCCAACACATACTCCCTCCTTCCTCCCTTCCCCACCCTCAGCCATGCCACAGCCTTCAGAGATAAGAAAGGGAATAACTTCCTTCTGCCTTATAGAAACCATTTTCAAAGACCTTACAGCCTCCTTTCATACAGGACTCTGGGACACAGGGCTAAGAATTCAAGCAGAATCTGATATAAAAGAGTCCACAGAAACTGCCACTGTCCTTTCTTGTGCCATTTCCAGAAATGGCCTAAGTGGGGTTTTGCCAGACCTTTCTCAGGGACCAATCTCCTGGCTGACCAACTTAGGCCAGGAAAGGGTGTGACTAGGGAGTAGAGCTATCAGTCCATATCTTATAGGGGGGCAGCCAAAGCCAGGTGGTATGTCTACCTGGTTACTACTCCACCCTCAGAGTGTGAAACAGCCTTCCTTCCTCTGCACTCAGAAACTACATTCTGATTCCTGTTGTGCTGGGCTGGGGAGGGAGGAGCTGAGGTGAGATATTCAACAGGTCAGCCTTTATCTTGTCTTTCTCAGAGAATCAGAATACACAGGGCCCCCTGCTGGACCAAATTAGCAGAGGCAGCCTAGGATGGGAATGGGACCTCCCTCCAGGTTTCCCTGACACCTCCACATTGAGAGGTCCTAAAGGCTGGGCTCCTTGGTCCCAATGGCACATCACTGCACAGCACAAAGCGTGGCACACATCTAGTACTCAAATGTTTGTTGAATGAAAACAAGAAAATGCTCTCTGCACCTCAGTCTCTCCTATGTATCAAAGTGTGACCAGGAGGCCTCAGAGCCCTCCAGACCAGAAAGCTCTGAGAACCTAAAGCCTGGGAGTTCATGGGTCCCTAGACCTTTCATAATCTCCATCAGGCAGAGAAGGCACTGCCCAGCTCCCAGAGTAGGTAGAAACCCAAGTGTCCCTGAGCCATCCCAAGTGCCAGGGTGTAAGTCAGCTCTGAATATGGACACAGGTATCTTCTTGAGAGACCATACTAGAAGGAGCAGGATCAGAGAGGCCACCTTCACCTGCTCATTCATCGTCTGTGATGAGTCCACAGCCAGCCAGATGTTTATAGCCAGACAAAGGGTTAGACCCCTCAGCACATGCTAATTTTTTTCCACCTTTTTCTCTGTCATTGTTAAACATCCACTGATCACCAGGCACTGAAGTGAAGACCTCACCTGTATCACTTAACTAAGCCCTTGTCAGCCTACCTATGAAACAGGTATTTTACCACTACCCTGCAGATGAGGAAATAGATGCTCAGAAAGATTATGTGATATACCCAAGACTGCACAGCAGGATAGCAATGGGATAGAATCAGAACCTAGGACTGCCAGTTTCAAGGCTAGCTCTCAGGCCAGGGCCCCCTAGACAAGCACGTAAGACAGACTATTTCCAGCCAACCCTGGACAACCAGGGCCCACTCTATGGAGTCCACCACATCTCAGGGAGAGCTGCATGGTGAGCTATCTAGAAGCAGTGGCCAGGCCAGAGGGTCATGGGGAGAGTCTCTCTTATCAGGGTTCTTCTATCTCATTCTTCCCTGGCCCAGCCTCCAGCACTGGCCCCAGAATATCTGATGCCTTGGAGCTTCCAACTTGGAATTAGGATCTCCTACCAAAGAGGCAATGTGCTACTTCAAGAATATGAAGATATACTGAGAAGAAAAGAGGCAGCTACAAGAATTTTCCTCCCTCCTCCCTCCTCTGGCCTTGCAGAGGGGTTCTATCTAGGCCAGATGTGGCAGGAGAGGCAGTGACTTACACAATAGACCCTAAGCAGGGTTGAAGGTGAGGCCGACAGCCCAGCACCTGTGCCATCCCACTTGGGCCCCAATGCTCCCATCTTCATATAATGCTATCTCCCAGCCATGTGACTATGAAACCTTAGTGTCTACTCATCTCTCAAACTACCTATATCATCTCTAACCTGGGCCCAGTTCAATCTCTTTAATGGCCTCCCTGCCTCATCTCTTTCCATCCTCCACCTGTCTTCCAATTAGCTTCCTAAGATGAACGTGGCAAACAGTGCCATTCCCTTTCTCTCAACCAGCTGCACCTCCTCACCACATGGATCAGGGATTTTTTCCACTACTTTCTTTATCCACCACATGCTCACTGGCCTCACTTCCCCTCTAATTCCATGTTTCCAAGTTTTTGTTCCTACAGTTTTCTTAGTCATGTGGCCCTTTGTAGCAGAGCCAAATTCTACTCATGTGGGAAAGCCCAACTGAAATCCACCTCTTCTCTAAATCTTCCCAACAAAATCAAGGCCTTTATAGCTCAAACTTCTATGGACACCGAACCCAGGCCTTATTGAAGAATCATTTGTAAAAGGCTGACTTGCCAACTACACAATCTCCTGAGGTCAGGACCAGATCTGATTCATCTGTTGAGTATAGGTATAGAGTAGAACCTGGCAGAGAGAGGGAGTCAGCACACCCTGTTTCATTCGATTACTCCAGTGATGCCTGGTCAGCCAATAGTGGGTAGGCCATAATGTTTGTTCACTTGTTCTCTCCAGACAAGGAAATCAGAGCTAGGGATTCATAAATACTTGGTTTGGAATGGCTCAGAAATGAAGGCTGAACAACCCTTAGCAGAGCTGCCAGCTCACCCACCTGTGGGCAGTACCACCCCATAGCATGGCAGGAGGCTACATTGGCAAGCCCTGACTCACTGTAGGCTATAGTACAGCCAGACACCCACAGAGTGCCAGTGATGCTGGGTTCATTTCTGACCCCAGCATCCTGGACATTCTGAGTAGTTCATCTGGCTCCACTTATCTTACTCTCAACTAGGAGCTTGATGTCTAAGGAAATACATCATCAGGAGAACAGGAAAACACTATCATGGCTGGAGAGGTAGGAGTCCAAGCCCCATGTCTGGGGGCTGCCCTCTCACTATAGCAGGAGAACTGAAAGAGTGAAAGCACAGAAATAAGATGTAACCCCCCAGAGTGGACAGAATCTGAATTGCCTGGCCTTAACACACTGGCCCCAAATGGACACAGAAAAGGCACAGCAAGAGGAGGCGGCAAAAGGTCCAAGCGGAAACTAGGGACTTACAGTAATACATTCCACTAATTCCAAAAATCTATAAGTAGGGCTGGGATTGTGGCTCAGTGGCAGAGTGCTTGCCTAGCATGTGCAAGGCCCTGGATTCAATACTCAGCACCACATAAAAATAAATAAATAAAATAAAGATATTATGTCCAACTACAACTAATAAATAAATAACTTAAAAGTAGCCATGAGCAAGGGGAACCAGACCTGGGCAAATAAAAAGTTAGCTAATGGGTACCTAAAGCAATAGTCCAAGCTAAATAAGGAAGAGGCTTCAAGCTCAGAGAGGAGATAGTCTACAAGGCCAACTCAAAGACTTCCCCACCCTTCCCCCAGAAACCCAAACTCCTCTGCCCCACTAAGCCCAGACCCAGGTCTATCTGTGATGTAGAATCCCATGGAGACTCCTTACCATATGGGGGTGGTCATAGTAGACAGCGATGGAGCGGAGCTCAGGGGATATACTGCAGCTCTCCGTGAAAAGCTGCCCAGTGTTGCCATAGGGCCCCACGTGGAACTTGTAGGCCACAGTTATGTTGCGGATGAGGGGTGAGCCAGCACTCACTGCCACCCTAGTCAGCAACCCCGAATACCCGGCAAAGGCCAGCAATGTCAGCAGCAGCAGCAGAGTCAGGCCCCCAATCAGGCCCAGTAGGAGCAGGTCCGACATGGTTCTGGGCCTCCCACACAGCACCCCAAGGCAGCTGCAAAGGAGACAGAAGAGAGAGGAGGCTGGTAGCCTGCTTTGACTGTGCCCACCTACCCACCAGCTGGTTCTGGCCCAACCTTAGCCTTGTCTTGGATGCTCTGACCCAGAAGGGGGAGGAGCCAGAGGTGTTTACACATAGGGTGACCTAGAAGGGAGCTACAAAGGATGACTGAAGCCACAAGCTTCTTTATTTCTTAATCACAGTCATTGACGCTCTCAGAGAAGTTCTGTCTGGCAGCTAACAGCCCTGGTCACACCTGGGCAAACTGTGTCATAGAGGGACAGAAGAATGAATCAGCAAGGGATATATTCCTGGCCCTGATCAGCCTCTCCTAAGATAGGCCAGACACCACAATTCAGCCTTTCCCCACAGTGCCTCTTCCTTCCCACAGCTGAGCCCAATTGCCAGCCCAGACTCCCCAAGCCTCAGGCACTACTTTCAGAGGACAGAGGATAGACATGCATCAGGATCCAAACACTTATTAATAGGAAAATCATAAGGAACAAAACCCCAGGGGGAAAATGTGTCATAAGAGACTTTTCATAGGAAACTCTCCTTTGATAAGTATATCTGTCCTGCAGGGACCCTGCTATCCAGCAAGCTCACCCATCCAGAACCAGAGGAGAAGTCAAAGCAAACCAGCCTGAGCACCCAGAACGAAGTTCAGCCCTAAACTTTCCATACTCGAACCACCAATGCTAACAGCTTCACTCTTCTTTCCCAGCCCACAGAATATAAACAGTAAGTAAGAGGAAAAGGCTGGTACAAGTAGAAACACAAAAAGACAGGGAAGTAACAGTTACTCAAAAGAGGCAAAAAAGCTATACAGGAATAGGCTCAAGATCCACAGAGGTCAGACAGATTGTCTAGGCCTCCCAGCAACTTAGAGACTGAGGACGAATGCTCTTTTTTAAGCAGGCTACGCACAGTAACATAAAGGGAGGGATCACAGCATCCAGAAAACTACTTAAAGGGAGCATGGGACCTACTGGGGGAACACTTCCACTCCAATTATTTAAAATTAATATTATAAAATTAATATTTAAAATTTTAAAGGTTTTGGAGCTGAAAAGGCAATGCTTCTGCCCTATGGAAAAGTTATCCCTAAGGTTGGTCCCTGTAGGTTGTGAATGTGAAGAGAGTATGCTAAAACATTATTTTTCAAGTCAACGAGCATGCAGCATTTGCATCTCAAAGAAGTCTCATACACTTATAATCCTACTGTATCATAATGAAGTGCCTCCCACAAGTCTTCTCACTCATAGGTGCTCTTGACCATCAGATTCATTATCTTTTTTATATACATTCCCTGTCCTATTCATTCTATCTCCAGTTGATTTGGGTACTTAACACACACACACACACACACACACACACACACACACAAAGCAAGTATAGATCAGGGAACAAGTGGTTGGAAATATCAGAATGAGGACACAGTTACTAACCTAAAAACTAAATCCATTTTGTCCCTCTCTGACTCCATTTTCTTCTTTTAACTATTTTTTCCCCACTCTGAGCTACTTCCTCCTTCAGCTACCTTGGATTCCAGGAACAGGCTCAATTGATAAGTTTCTTTATGAAAAAGGACTGATACTACCTCAAGCAAAGTCAAGGCATCATCTCAAAATGAAATTGCTCCCCTTAGTGGGAACAATTATTCCATGAGGAAACCAAGGCTGCCCCCAAAGCAGGAGTAATAATCTCACAATGGGAACCAAACTGCCCGTTCAAGTGATGATGACTTTCCAATTTTGACCTTCCAGGAAGTTCACAGAACCAGTCCTCAGATAATCATCAACCATGGCCTGACTAGGATGACTTACTCCACTAACTATGCAAATTCCTCAACCATGCAAGACCCTTAAAATTTAAAACCCTAAAATTTTCCCTTGAAAACAAACCTTTGGTCACAGTACCCTCATATCTGTCCTTCCCTAAGTGGCCATGCTGATTAAAGTTTCTTTCCTGCCCTTCACCTCTACTCTAGTCTTTGTCATCTTGGAATGGGTGGCCTAGCTAGCCTCTTCTACTGAATCATGGGGGCCATCATCTTCACCCAAGACTCAAGTAACATTAAGCTACTTGACCAAGATCACACAGGTATTAACAGTCACCTGAACCAAAATGTAAGCAATGGGAACCAAAGCAGCATGACCCAGCCCCCATTTCCAATTTCTCTCTCCTCCCTGATGACTGGCTTCCAGAAAATCCCAAGCATTTAATCCAGGTTGGACATCTCTGAACAAGACCTGAAGCTCTCAGCATCAAGGACACGGATTGCTCTAGGAGTGACAAGCTCTTACTCTGTGCTACTCTCTTCTGTACACCTCTATTTCAAAGGAATTTAACTCCCACCTTTCTTTTGCCTCTCCCAAACCACTCAGAAAGGGGGTAAATGTTCCTGCAGGGTGTGGGAGCAGAGCTTTAAAGCACGTAGAAAGGAAGAAGGGAAATGTTAATTTCCCCCTTACACAAAAGATAAAGGGAAGAAGGGCTGGGGAGGCTCACCTGAAAAGCCAGGTTCACTTTTAGCAACTCATAGTATCCAGCGCAGCAGGGGCCAAGTGCTCCAGTGCTGGGGGCAGAAAGGAAGAGTCACTCCAGCCCAGGAAATAACCACTGGGCAGGGCTCCACGCCCTGACTAACCCCTTCCCAAGGAAAGCCCACCAGGTCCTCTGCAAGCACCCACCACCCCATACTCAAAACCTCGGGGAAATCAGAAGCCAAACCCACCCTCACAACGTCTGGATCTTCTCTAGAGCCTTCCTCATACCCCTCTTCCTGGTGGGTTCCAGCCACCACACTTGGTGCCCAAACAGCCCTGCCACTAACCTTGGGAAGGATGTGTCCTTTCTCTGGCCTCAGTTTACCCTCGGATCAGAGGCCCCAGATTCAGACGCCTAACCACTCAAGCGGGTGTGCATGGGGGCTGGGTGAGTATGGGGGCTGGCGGCCGGCGCGAGCTTCCTGAGGCCGCTCACATGCGCCTTGGAGGAGGGCCGGTCCTTGGACGACCGGCCTTAAAGGGCCCCGCGCTGGCAAAACTTTGGCTCTAGAACTAAGAGGCAAGACAGCGGCTCTGAGGGGCCCGCGCGCTCTAGAGGGCGCCGCCTCTCGCTCTCGGCTTCCAGCCCTTGCTGGCCGGAAGCCTTGACTATATGTCTAGCCTCTTTCTCTCCGCTCACGGCTCTTGTAGCTCCACGCACCTCTGCAACTTAAGGGACGCTAAAGTTTGCAGCGGGGCGGCGAGGCGCGGCCTCGTGAATTAGATGGACTTAAAAGGTGACTCATGCCTCCGTTTCTTCCCCAGCTCCACTGCCCCTAGACAAGCCCCGTACCCGCGACTGAGGTAGTGGGTGACCTAAGGTGGGAAGGGCTGGCCCAAAGTCGCATTCAGGGCCTCGGACCTGACCGGGGCCAGCTGTGGACAAGACGATATGCAAAGGGTGGCCTAGGTCGCAGGGGGCCACGAAAGGGTCGCGGGGAGCCCTGAGGTCACGCCTGGGAGGACCGTGGCCCCAGGCCCACGCCCCGGCGGGGACGCCTCTCTGGCCCGGCCCTCACCTCAGCAGCCATCCCACGGACGCCGCCCTACACAGGCAGCTTGGGGATCGGTCGCGGAGCCTGCGCGCGCCCGCCGCTCACGCTCGCTCCGCCCCCTCTCGCGGCGGGACGTGGCCGTGGCCGTGGGCGCGTGCGCTCGGGACCCAGGGGGCGGCCCCGCCCCGTCTCCGTAGCAACGCGCGCGCGCCAATCCCAGGGACTTGGCTGGGGTGGAGCCCACAGTGTACCTTCCCCCCTCCAGCAAGCAAACGGGCTGCAGAGGGTTGACTGAACAACACCCCAGGGTATCTGGGTTGGCGGAAGCTCTACAGCGACAGCCCACCTCCAGACGCGGGGGAAGTCAGCCTGGTGGCCCGCAATAAAGGGTCAGGCGGGGGTCCGGGGACTGTAGAAAACTGTTTGTACAGGTTCGGAAGGTGCGACACAGCAATGTCAACTTCTAGCATTGGTACAACCCTTAACTCTGGCCAGTTTATCTAATTGAGGTTTCATAACATGCTTGGGAACCAAGCAACACAAGGCCACTTGCTTCCGTTTTAAAGCTATAGAAGCTCAATCCCATTCTGGGCTCAGGGGAGAAACTGGTGGATCCAACCTCTCAACAACATAAATATCTGCTTCTGGCTTCCACTCACCCCCCACTAACTTTCCTTCAGTGGGCACAGGAATAATCATTCTCCCATCCAACATTTATCAAGTACCACTTCCTGCCAGACAGTTCTAGGGGCTGGGGATACTGAGTAAACAAAACCAAATCCCCATCTTCTTGGAGCTAGTTCCAGGGGGAATTCCTCCCTTAGTCTCCTCCAGTACCCTGGATGTGGCTTGGGAAGGCTACTCTGACCTGGTTTAGCCTAACCTACTTCGAATTCCTTGAGGACAGGTTCAATCTTCAGCTTCTATCTCAGAACCACAAAGCACTATGCTAGGTGCCCAAGATAAAGCCCTGGTAGCCTGAGAAGCCTAGGTTTACAGTGAAGGAGGTGGGGAAGGAGACAACTACCCTCATAAGCCTGCTTATAAACAAGACAGGCTGGGCCAAGGACAATCTTGGTCCTTCTGATGAGGACTGCTGTTTGGGAGGGGGATCACTCTAAAGGGAACACAATGAAGGTGGCTGTAGAAAAAGTCAAACGCCATGTGTGCAGTGTATCTTGTGAATCCCACTACAACACGAGCAAAGGGCAGGCTGGTCCCACAAAGGTAGTCAAAATCCTGACTTTCCCCCCCTCTCTGTCTGCTTCACATTTC